>NW_024369929.1:15204336-15804336 GCF_014805655.1 Passer montanus
GGAGGGTCACTGTAAGGCGCGCGAGGCGGGGGGCGGCGGCCAATGGGGGCGGGCGCGCGGCGCGCGCGGCGCTCTTAAGGCGGCGCGGGCGCTGTCAGCGGGCAGAAGGCGCGCGGGCTCGACGGCGGGGCCATGGCCGCCCTCAACGGCGCCGTGGAGAACGGGCAGCCCGACAAGAAAGTGCCTCCGCTGCCGCGGCCCCTGCGCAGCCTGGAGGTGAAATACACCAAGGTGAGCCCGCCGGGCATGGGGCGCTGGGCGGCGGGTGGGCTTCGCTGTGGTGTCGGCGGTGTTCGGTGGAGTCAGGGTGGTTGTGAGGTGTCATATTTTTAATACAAAATTTTCATTCTCAGTGTTGCTTTCCTTAGCTTCTTTTATTCATGCTGCTGCCTGAGACAGTAGGTTTATGGGGGTTTGACGTTGAGCAAGCAGATGACAGTGGCATTTCTAATGGAGCAACACTTGCCCCAATCTCTAATGCCCAAAACCTATTTTTTTCTTTTAAATAAAATAACTCCTCCAAAGCTGTTGCTCTGCCCCAGGCGCCCTGGGCTCCTCTCCCTGGCTGTGGTTCCTGACACCATCTTCCCCTCCCAACCCACCGCGAACGCCTCCAGCTCCCCGCTGGCGCTCAGCAAAATCCGATTTGGATGGGGTGAGCTGGGCAGGGCGAGGAAGGTTTTATCCCTCAGAGCCGCTTGCTGGGGTTGTGTTCGAGCGTCCTTGACCCACAGCTCCCCTGTGGGGAGGTGGCTCCATGCCAGTGGTGGGTTTGGGTGAGCGAGCACAGGGCCGGTGTCCGGCAGGGCTGGGCCTTGTGGAAAGGCTCTGCCATGAGACTGGAGCATCCTGCAGCCCCACGAGAGGAGCGGTGCTCGTGTTGGTGGCTCTTCGTCCCGACTCCACGGCCTCCCCACGGGATGAGGAGTCGGGCACTGAGCCCACACAAACCCTCACCTCTCCGCTTTCCGTTGAGTTTCCCTTTAAACAGTTGCTCCTGACCTTTTGGTATAACCCAAAGGCTCCTGAGCTTGACATCTCTGTCCCTCAGAGGTGGGGCTGGCTTGGAGCAGAGCAGGGCTGCAGAAATCCCTGCTCCCAGTGCAGCTGTAGCTCTGCGATCGCCGCGTCACTTTGTGTTCCACACCAGCCTGACCCGCTGCCTTGCGCAGGGCGGAGAGCGTCCCGGCTGGTTGTGCTGCTGAGGAGCCTCGGCTGCCATAATTTCAACTTTGTGCCCGGACTAAAAGAGCTGGAGGGGCTGAATGAGTGTGCTACCATTGCATTTTTGTGTCAAGTATTACGGAAAAAACAAAATTTGAAGCTTATTCCCTCATAGCGAGGAGTGAACAGCGATAGCTTATCCGGTGAAGTGTTGATTTGAATTGTGCATCCAAAGTGTACTGAAACAGATTAGCAATTAGGAGTAATCACTGGACTAGATTAATTTTTTGATATCCGAAATTTATCTACTCTTTATTTGTCAGATAAACTTGTCATTTAATAGCAAATTGGATCTGCAGCTGCTGGGTGCAGAATGGCGTAATGCAGCACAAACAGCTCTTTCCTGCGTCCAAAATGGACACGGCCATTTGAGTTCTTCTTAAACATCCAAATGTTCTGGTTTTTGTTATTTTTATTGTTGTGAACACTTTTAAGCACTCCTTAGGGATCTTATCCTGCAGCCGTGTGTGTTTTCAAACACGCAGTTTATGCTCCACACTTTTGCCAGAGACTGTGAGCGCTGAAAGAGTCAAGGTAATATCTTTAAAGTGGAAACCAACATAAATTAAAAGTGTGAGTTTGATGTTTGATCTGATGCTCCCGGTGCATCTGAGAAAATAATGAGCAGCAGTCAATTTTCATAAAACTGTGAGGGGTTTTGTGCAAGCTCTGAGTTTCACCAGATGTTTACAGCTGACAGCATGCTTCTCTCTGCTTAGAGGAGATTTTTATTTTTGGTTCTACCAGTTATGGGGCTGGGGCAGAGACAAAGTTTTTCAACAAAGATCTTTCTTATACAGCAGCTTAATGCTTGTCATGGGTGTGTGATGGAAGTGATCTGTCCACAATTCCTTGTCTCAAATTCTGGCTATGAAGCATGAACTGTGGATACACTATTAAATTTGATTTCAACTCCTGGCACCAAGGGCTTGTGATGTGTGGTGGATTCCCAGAATGATGCCAGTGTATATGTTACATTTAAAACAGCCTGATCCTGTCACTCTGGTGTTTTACTGCTTGGTAGGAACATCACTTTCCCACAGAATTAGCATTGAATGCAAAGGAAAAATCAGTATCCTTCCCCAATCCTTAGTTTGTGAGCATATACCTGATACTGTGATTTTATGGTTCCTGTCATATTTCCCACATTTAGAATACGACTTTTCTTAATTATGGAAATAAAGAAAAACTGAGGTTAAAATGTGTAAATGTTAAAATGTAGCTCTTGGGTAACAGAAGTAGCTTGGGAGCACTGGTGTCCTAAACTAGAGTTAATATTTCTAACATTGTATCTTTTCTTGTGACTTCCCTTGGCAACATTTTTTGTGAAGTTCTTTTTCTCAGCCTGTGTAAAACAGGTGGGTCCAGCAGTGCAGCTTCTACACCAATTACACTTTGGATGCTTTATGCAGAAATAATAAGAAAAAGTCCTTTCAGGAAAAAAAGCTGCCCAAGGAAAGAAAACTATGACCCAAAGCAGTGGGAATTCCGAACGTAAGAGATGCAACATTAATCTCCTGGTGGTGTGTAGAGGCTCATAAACAAGATTGCAAATGTGGATGGCTTCCAAATAAAAGTACTAGCTTACAGCCACTAGCAGGCTACTAATAAAGATTACTTCATCTAATCTTATTTAAAGTATATTTATAAAATATAACACTGCCAAGTCAGATCACAGCGTGGATAAGATGCATGTTGAATCAATTAATTGTATATAGGTATTCATGTTCTGTTTACAGTGAGTAACAACACTCCAGTATTTAATGCATTTTCAGTTACGCAACGCTGGGACTGTTTGTTCTTGCTCTGGAAATGCAATATTTTGAAACACTTAAATCTTGTCACAGATGACTCCAAGTGACGTGGGAGGCTTGATCTGGCCTGTGACAAGGCCTGGTGGGGTAGAACCGAGCCAGAACCCTCCTCCTGTGGACACTGCTGGAGGGGGAGCAAGCTGTGGAGGTAGCCCAGGGCAGGGCACAACCAGCCAAGTAATAATTGTAGCACGTAGCAAGGGGCTCCTTCTACATACCTGCCTCAACCATACATTTTCTCTGGGTGTCTGCTTGCTGTTCCCATGGAGATGGATTTCAAAAACTGCCCGTTTCTCACTGCCACAACCCAGTGTTATTCACTGTGGGACCCTTCCTCTGGCTCAAAACTAACTGGGTGCACAAGGTTTGTAGAAATGCTTCTGTATTGTCAGGAGTGTTCTTTGGAGCCTGAGCACACTTGACTCTGCCATGGATGGAAGTTGAAGAGCCTCTGGACCTTTGTGGTTTTTTTGTCTATATAAGTTGTTTTTCTTTCTCCTGCCCATCCCACTCTCCTTGCTCTCTCTTCAGATATTTATTAACAATGAATGGCACGAGTCTACAAGTGGAAAGAAGTTCCCCACCTACAACCCTTCAACGCTGGAGAAAATCTGTGACATTGAGGAAGGAGATAAGGTAAGTGTTGTTGGACAAGCAGTGCAAAAGACATTTTCCAGGAGATTTCTTTTTGTAGGGAAGCACACAGCGGAAAAGCTGGCTTTTAACAACATCTATCTGGCCAGCCTGAGCTGGAGGTCTGGGACAGTGGAGGTGCTGCTCAAGAATTTCATGGGCTGGGTGGCATCAATCCTGTCCAGCTTGTCAGAAGCACTTTCCCTGGTAGGAACTGGCTGCTGAACACTGTCAGAGGAATGAGATTGAGCATCATTCTTGTGCCATAGACTGGAAGGAAGTAGCCAGCCTGAGGAAATAGCAATGATGGTGTTTGCTCACCCCTGACAGGATTTGGGGCCTGTGTTGGGAGAGGTTTATACCCCAGCTGCAGGGCAGCCTGTTGGAGACACTGAACTGAAACTCTCCCTTTTTTAAACACAAATAACCTGAGTGCTTGGGGGAGTTTAAATTTGGTCATGCAAACAGACATTGACCACTTGCTGCTGAAGATGTGGTGCTACTTTTCTCGCTGTTATTGTGGGTTCTGGCCTCCTGCACAAATGTGGCAGCTCTCACTAAAACCAAACCAGTATCTCAAGAGCTTTAGTAGTCCCTGGCTGGCCCTGGTGTGCTGTAGAGTAACCTGAGATGTTACTGCTTGGGTTTGGTAACAGCCTGAGGTGAGGAACAATCACATGTGACACTTTTTTGTCCAAAACAGCTCATCATGTATGGGCCAACTGGTCTGACCTATGGAAAAGTGCTGGGCCAACATCTGGCTTTGTGCAGGAAGTCATGGGAAGGTGATTCACAGCTGCTGTGCCGTGCCAGGGCTTTGGTAGCTCATTGCTGTGGGCAGTTAGTGATGGGCAGCGTGGCCATTTCTGCCTGCACTGACTTCTTTTTCTTGGTATTTAAGCTTGTCCAGTGCTTGTGAGGCAGCCTCCAGGACTTACTGCCACTGGGGATCTGTGCATCCATGGGGCAATTACACATTGAGGCAGAACCAAACATTATGTGTCATTTCTTTATCCTGACTGGGTAGGACACAACTGTGTTTAATTGCAGTGGCATGTAAACAGTGGAATTGAAGCTGACTCTGATGCAACTGTATTTTGATAGGCAGAAACCATGACGTTGTTATTGTTCCCTGAGCTAAGTGTCTCCTCAAGCAGCTATAGAGTATTACATGTGCAGTTTGTGCCTGCTTCTCAATGTTGGCTAAAGAAAATTGTTATACAGAACTAACAGGCCAGTTTTGCTTCCTTGAGACTTGTCCCTGTCTGAATTCAGCTTCCAGCTTGCAGGAGGGTCACTGCAAGCTTTTCCAGTCAGTAGAGATCTCTTCCCCTGCATACTCAGTACAGGTGACTGATTTCATAGTGGACATTGCAGCCAAAAATGTAAGCTAGCTGTGCTTTGGGTGCTGAAAGCCTCTTCTATACATCACAGCTTTTAAAACAATATTTTGCTCTAACTAGGTTTTCTGAGAAACCGAGTGGGGATTAGACCTGAATCTGGATTAATTAAAAAGAGTAATGGGTGACAGCCGTCCCATAGCTGTTTGCCTTCTGGTGACACTTGACCAAGTCCCACTCTCTTCTGGCAGACTAAGATCCCTGAGGCTTCCCTTGCTCTGGTTCATCCCCTCGTGGGGCTGCAACTCCAGTCTGCTGGAGTCACCACAGGAAGTGGTGAGTTGTGTTCAGTGGTGCTTTCAGTGCCTTATCCCCAGGTGCCACTGTACTGCTGTGCTGGCCAGTGCCACTGCAGAGGTGGCAGCTCCTGCTACTGGCTTTGCCTTCAGCTGTGCTCTGCCTTCACAGCAGGCTGGGAGCAGAGCTCCCCTTCCCAAGCCCTGAACAGAAACCTGCCCCTCCCTGGCCACGCAGAGTGTTTTGCTTAGGCTGCACGTGAGGGGTGGAAATTTGGCAGCTGATATCTCAGCGATGACAGTTTAGTCTGGTGCTGAAACTTGGCCAATGCTTTATAAGCCTAGAAGCAAAGGTTTTGTTGTCTGTTCTTTAGTTACAGAATTGTCCTTGATGGGACAGTTGAGGGATAAAGAAAAGTCTGTGTGGAAAAAGACGCCCTGAAAATAAAATGGTGGATGTTTCCACTAGATGCTGGATACCTCACAAATAAAAGCTTAGTGTCCAACTGTTTTCCAGGTTGATAATGGAAAAAGAGTAACTCTGGTGCTGTCCCTAAGAGTTGGAGACAGACTTTTTCCTTCTAGCAGCTTGCTGACATCCATCAAGGACAAGGGAAAAGTATTCCTTCCCAAAAGGAGTGCCCAGCTCAGCTGCTCAGAGCATGGGCAGCAGGTCCACAGCTGTGACTGTCAAGTCTCTGTCATGATCATTTCTAAACAGTTCACTCTCATGTGGCTCTTTGAAGGGTTGTGAGAGGGATTTGTTCACAGTCAGCCTGTCCCCTTCAGATTGTAATGGCAGACTGAGGTAAAACCATGGCAGACTTGCAGTGCCCTCAGTAATGATTTTGGACATTTCAGGCTGTTAGGATGCTGTTTGGAACTTAAAGCCATGTGTGGACTGTTTGCAGGGGAGCAGGTCAGGGAACCTCTTCTAAGTGAAAAACTGTGACATCCTCATGCCCTATGTCAGAAGAGTGCCTTCCCCAAGATGTGCACAGGGAGGCTTTTTGAAGAAGTCGGTAGGTGAATTGAAGAAAGAGGGTCCCCAGTGGGTGTGCTCCATTCCTGGCACATCTCCTCACTTGGAGCACTCTTGGGCACCCTGAGATTGAAGCAGAGCAAGGCTTTTTTTTGCAGGTGTTTTCCCCACTCAGAGCCAGTGAGGTGATGGTCTTCACTGTGCTCTGCAGCCTGCTGCTGGGGCAGGAGAGAGGAAAAGAGGATGGGAAAGAAAAAAGGAGCAGCAATGAGCAGGACTTGAGGCAGAGGAGGAAGATGGACGAGCTTAGAACAAAGAGCAGTGTTCAGTTTGTTCAGGGGGGAAGGTATGTGATTGTGTAACTGGGGGTTGTATCATAATTCAAACACCCCAGGTGGGTATGAAGGTTTGCAGGCATTTCCCAACACTGTAAAGACTTTGCAATCTTAATATTCTTAGTGGAGCTTTTTATGTAATGCTCAGTAAATCTGTTATAGATCCGAGAGGAGCACCAGGATGCATGGATCTCCTCCTGCTGTGGTTTTGTGCACCACAGGGTGTTCCTGGCACCTTGACAGCTCAGAGTCACTTTGTCACGCCTTGTGCCTACCTATTGCAACATGCCTGCAATGAACATGCCATTCAGACTCCCCTAATGCCTAGTCATAACAGGATGGATTAAGAATGGCATTTCAACCTTCCTGAAGGATTTCCTTGTTTTTGCTGGTCTCTCAGGCCTATTGAGGCTGTGCAGAAAGGCTCTCAGGATATCACTTGGTGGTGCTACCCTGAGGGTGTTTAAGGAAAGCCTGTTTGCCTGTGTGACAGTGACTGCAGGCTCTGAGCACTATTTGTACCCAGAGTGTCTGAGAAAGGTGGTTGTCTTCATTTTTGTCTCTACAGGATCTGCAGCAGGGCTCAGGTGCTCCCATTTTTAGAGGATGGGGAACATCTGGGCATGCACTGAAGTCTCTGCCCATGCAGTCATCTCACCCCTGTTCTGAGTGCCAGGGTGGAGGGAAGACCCTCAGTACCAAGGGCGTTGTGACACTGCAGGCCCAGTTCCCTGCACATCTGTGCTCCCAGCCTGGTTGCAGAACTAATTAATTGCTGCTAAGGAAAGGCTTGTTTAAACCTGACACACTTATGTTCCTTTTCCTACTCTGTCACATAAAATATTGCCTTCTTTCTGCTTAAGCCTTCATTCCAGCAGGCAGGATGGGGGATACATGAGTGTGCAGTGGCTGGTGGTGCCTTCTGGCTTTTGTGATGTGCCAAGCTGAATCCAGATCAACTCCAGCAGAGTGAGCCATTCAAAGGCCTGTTGTGGCTGCAGGTGATGGGCCCCAGGCAGGACCTGCCTGTCTGTGCTCAGTGGCTCTGGGCACCTCTGCCCCACCCTGCTCCTTTGCTGGACCAGAGCCATCCTGTGGCAGCACAAGTTTCCTCCAATGGCTTCCCATCAGTGCTCTTCCAAAAGGATGGAATTCTTTTCCTGGCAGTACAGGCCAGACTGTTTCAAAGTTGTGTGGTCTCTTGGTAAAGAAATGGAGCCAAAGTTAATGTCAGGTGCCATTGCCTTGGGTGATAACTTGCAGTTTTGACCATGAACTTTTTAAGAAGGCAGTGTGTCTCCCTACAACATTTTTTCTTGATTGAGCACCACCCATCCCTTCCTGTGAGGGGGATGTGGCCAGACCTTGTTGGGTCAGTGCAGAGGCTCATTTCCTAATTGTATCCAGACAAGACTTGAGAAGAGGTATAGATGAGAACAACTGGTGAAGTGCTGAGAGGAATGATCAAGGTCTGACACCCTCTCTCCTTTCCCACCCTTTTGAGCCAGATATTGCAGTGAGGTGCAAGTTCTCCATCAGCTGAAGTGAGGCTTGGGCTGTGCCAGACCTTACAAACAGCAGGAATCTGTCCAAAGATTTATCAGTAATGCTTGGGGTGCAGCCTTGGCCTTGTGGATGTTGGTGGCAGTGTTCCCATAGATTCCATTGGATTGGGAGCCCTTGGCTTCTCTTTTTTAATCAATGTATGTGAGGTGATGGAGTCCAGGGCATACCATGGCCAGAGCAAATGAATGAAGCTCCAGGGGTGATGGTGTGGGAAGAGAGGAGTTTGCTCCCCTGGCTAGTAACTTGGTTAAACAGAATTTGATTTGGTCCAGAGGACAGTAAAGCTGTTGGGAGATGAAGGGACAATGGCATTCAGTGTGTGTAGGGGAAATGTCTTTGTCATCAGCACGGAAGAGCAAAACCTTTTCCATCTGGTAGAAATGTTCTGGGAATGTGTTCTAGGATCTAAGGGTGATTTTTGGTGTGTTAACTGCCTTGGCATGGGCTCCAGGGGGACTGGATGGTGGGATCTGAGCTGTGATTACTTTTCTGGGTAAAATCTTGATCTCATGGGGGATTTTCCTGCCTACACTTGTTTAGAGGAGGCTAATTCATGTAGGCCAGTGGCCTGTCATGATTCTTCATCCTCCCCCAGTGTCACATCCTGTATTGGCAGGAACATGATTCTGGATTATTTTATAAACAAGTCAGTTACATTAAATTACCCTTGAAAGACCCAATTGGTATTCAGACCTCAAGGTTGTTTATGAGCCCAGGCCAAACATAAAACATATTCCAGGCTTGAATTCAAATCCAGGAGTGAAATGGTTTTGTTGGACAATTTGGTGTTGGCCACCACAGCACCAACCAGGAAGCAGCCTGGAGGGGTTTCTGTGCCATTGTCCAGCCCCTTCCCTGTAACCTGAGGTTTTCTTGTGTGTGTGTTGTGCAGCCTGATGTGGATAATGCAGTGGAGGCAGCAAAGGCAGCATTCCAGAGGGGCTCTCCGTGGAGACAGATGGATGCCCCAAGCAGAGGACGACTCCTGCACAAGCTGGCTGATCTCCTGGAGCGGGACAGAGTCATCCTGGCAGTGAGTACTGGGAGCAGTGATAAGCCAGCAACAGTTGGCTCACAGCTCTGCTCCATCCCTCGGGTGTATCCCTATCTACCTGATATTGTTCTTTTCTCTCCCTTCATGAAGGGCAGAAGGCAGGAGTCATGGCTTTGTTCCTCTTTCTGCAGGGTTTTAGGGGTTTTATAAGGCTGTCAGTTCCACATAGTTGACTTTTGCAGAAGTTTAGCTAGTTATTGAAGTGATTAAATATATTAATACTTAAAGTGTGCTCAATTGGTAGAAGCCTTTGGACTCTACAGGCCTTGTACATCTTTCCAAATGGCACCCAGATATCCTCAGCTTGGGGCTGCTGCCCATCCCCTCCTAAGCTCTTGGATCTCTCCAGTGCTGCACTTTTACCTTCAGGGAAAGGCATTTATGACATTCCATGCTGTCAGATGTGCAGCTAACTGAGCCAGTGCCCTGCTGAAGTCAGTGGGAAATGACACCTGTAGGATGTGCTCAGGAGCCTGTACCTGTGTGACTGTTTTGGGCTCCAACACAGTGTCACTCAGCCACTTGACAGCTTTCAGTTTCAGTAGGGCAAAACCAAAACATTCTGTTGTGAAGACAGTTCTGGGCAGCAAGTAAGAGGGAAGGAAAAAAATACATATATATGTGTGTGTGAATAAGTCCTGTTTATTTTTTGCTCACTTTTTGATGTGACTTTGGAGCACCTTCCTTTTCACTTAACCAGAACACACTTCAAGCTTTTTGCTTCTTCTGGTCTGGGAGAGCTTGTTTGGCATTGCTGTTTGCACTGCAGAAAACCAGCCCTGGCTGCCTTGGCTGTGTGCTAAGCAATGATTTATAAAATCAGTTGTTTTAGCAGACATTCAGTGGATAACAATTCTTGCCATTCCAAGGGGGATGTCTGTTTGAGTGCTGTTTGGACCCTAATGTCTGTGGAGCATGACAGGGTATGACTTCATGTGTAAACAAAGATGTTTCAATCTACCAAGGGATAGTACTTCCTTTATGGATGTGCTGGCCATTTGCACCAATATCCCATTTAATGACCTGAGTGGAGAACAAAGCATTCCCTGAGCTAATGTCCAGAACAGTGTGAAGGACACAGGCTCAGCCTGGACTTTGCTTAGAACTGATCAGCACCAGTGTAGCTTCAGTGGGGCAACTTCTGTCTTCCCCTGGGCTCAGCACAGATATGAGCCCAAAGGTTACTTTACCAGAAGGCTTTTCAGAGGTTGGGTTTAGGCTTATGAAGTAGAAAAAATAGGTTATTTTTTCTAACAGAAGGGAAGTAGCTCTGCCTGATTTCAGTGATACCATCTGGACTCCAGAACATCTGTGTTGGAAGGTCAGTTAGGGTGAAGTCATGATACTCATATTGTTTCTGACCAGTGCCCCAGACCCCAGCCTGTATCCCACCCACACTCACCTTCTGGAGGCTTCTGGAAGGTGCCCCTGAACAAAGCAGCTCCTGTACACTTCAAAGTTTCTGTGTCTGCTTTCCTTTCTGCATTATTTGTATTAACAAGCTCATTCTCTAAATATTAAGAGGAGGGAAGAACATTCCATGCCTTCAGAACAAGGCATGATAAAGCTGATGAGAGAGTTTTTAAAAAGCTCTTTCTTAAGGAAAAAAAAAGTCTAAAACATTGACTTGTCTGACAGTGCATGCAAATTGTTTTTTTTCAGACTCTGGAAACAATGGACACAGGAAAACCTTTTCTGCAGGCTTATTTCATTGACCTGGAAGGCTGTATAAAAACCCTGCGGTACTATGCTGGATGGGCTGATAAAATTCAGGGCAGAACTATTCCAGTGGGTGAGTACCTTCAGACCCAGCTTCAGAGCTGGGATGGGATCAGCCTTGAGGAGGAGGGAGATCCACGGAAAGGCTGGCTTCTGAAAACCTGCAAAAATAGCCTGTACTTCCTTTCTATCTCAGGGTGCATTTTAAGCAGATGTTTCAATATTGAAACTGATGGGAGAAGTTGGTTAATGCCTAGATATATCTCTGGAAAATGTGTGGGCTCTTCTATTGCATTTTTAACAGATACTTTAGTTCAGAGCAGTCACACAGAGAGAATACTTTGGTCCAGGTATAGAAGTTCAAGTATGGTTTTGGTGAGAGCAAGTTAAGAGAATGGATGTCCTTGTGGCATGATGGACAATATGGAGTATTTTCAAATTTGGCCTCTTTTGTCCCAGTATGTGGATGATCACTGAGGCTGTGTGAAGGACAGACACTGCAGACAAAATTAGTCACCAGAGGAAGGGCTCTGGAGGGCTGAGCTAGTTCAGTGTGTGCAGACAGCAAAAGGAGCCATGTCAGTCATATAAACTGAGATTTGTCACCCTCATTCAGAGTGGTGTAAAGCTTTGCTTGTCTGGACACTCCTTGTTTGTCCTGGTTTGAAATCACTTTGAAAAAGTGTCATTAGAAATGTTCTTGCTCTCTGTCACATCTTCCCAATGAAACTAGCTGTTCAGCAAGAATGAATTTGAAAGGCAAATGTTCTTCCTGCTTTCTCTGTGAAAGAGCAACAGCAGTATTTTGAGGTGAATGGTACTGCTTTAGTTCCAGAGTTCAATCTTTTTATGATTTCTTACTAGGAGTGCAATTCCTGTTACACTGAACAGGATACCTATAAAAAAATTTGTTTTAAACTCTCCCTTCAGTGCTTTGTGTTTTTCAGCAGGACACAATCTGAATGAAATTTATATTTGCTCTTCAGTGTGATAATGAGTTATCCTCCCCTCAGCCTCAACGCGGGGAGTTTGCAGAAGGAAGTGAACCCTGGTTTTAAAAGGTTCCTGTGTGACTGTGTGTGGTGTTTGGCTTTCAGGCACAAGACCTGTACTCAGATCTTCATCTGACTGGGGTGTCCCAAAGGCAGGAGTCAGGATGAACAGACAGTGTTCTCTAACAGGGGCTTAGTTCTCTTCCCAACCTGTTAGTGTGCAGTTCTCTCACACACTTTCTGTACAAGTGAGGATTTTGACTGTTTTGTGCCCTTTTAATCTCTTGTCTTGCAGATGAAAATTTTGTCTGTTTCACCCGGCATGAGCCCATGGGTGTCTGTGGAGCCATCACCCCAGTAAGTGACAGTGCTGGTGCCCTGCATCTCCCACAGAAGTGGAAATTCCATGTGCACTCCATCCTCCCCTGCAGCCATTTGCTGCCTGGCTAAGCACAGCTGTTCTGCAGGGAACTCCCATCTCAGTGGCCTGATGTAGTTTTGTGTTTTACCCCCATGCCAATTGCTCTTGGCAACAGAAGTGCTCTGCAGTGGAAGGGTGGGTCTCCTAATCAGATGCTCTGGTGCTCTCTGAGGCTGACACCAGTCACCAGAGACCAGTCAGAGCTCTGACTCCACACTGCTGGGACAACCATCTCGTCATGAGGAGTGCTGGCTTTCTGCTGCCTTGTGCTGATGCATAGTTTTGGGTTTTAAATCATATCCATTATCAATTAATTGCGTCTGGCTGCTTTCTGAGCTTTCTGGCATTAAATCTCACTGAATAGTTTTCTTTTCCTTGAGGTCTCATTCTCTGCTGAGGGGACAGTGTGGCTAGCCTTGGAATGCCTCCAGTGTTAGCATGTGTTGCTTGCTCTGTTTCAGCAGACAGCCAGGAAGACTTTACAGCTCATGGGAGACAGATTTTGTTCCTGTCTGGTTGTAAAATGCTTTGAATGTGGTATCCTACAATTTGTGAGGCAAATGGTGCCTCTGATTCTCTGTTTGGATACAGCACCAAGTCTGCCAGAGCTCAAGAAGTCTTTGGACAATGCTCTCAGACCTATGGTGGGCGCCTTGCTGATGTCCTGTGTAGGTCCAGGAGTTGGAACCTGATGATCCCAGTGGATTCCTTCCAATTCAGGATGTTCTGTGATTATATGGTACTTGGATCAGTAAGAGTTCATGAAGGGTTTTGACTTCTGAGATAAGGTTAAAGACTGAAAGAACTGCATGTGGGACATTGGATTGGCTGGACCAGGCCTGGACCAGGCCTGGACCAGATCTCGAAGATGCCTGGGGAAATTCTGCTTTTTCCTTCAGCAGGGCTGAATTTGTACCTCAGGTGATGAGAGGACGTGGTCTCTGGCAGTGTCAGTGTGAGGCAAAGTAGGAGATTATCAAACATTTCTCTTGGTGACTTCAGAGCTTTTCTGGCTGAGCAAGCAATGTGACTGCTGGTGAGCAGAATTTGACTTAAGATCAAAATTTCAGGTTCCTCACACTGATCACCAGTTAAAAGGTATTTCCCTGTCACTCTCAGCCACCTTTGGCACTCAGCAGTGCTTTGGAAAATATCCCTTTAAAAGCCTACATGCAGGATGCTTTGGAAGGTCACTGTAGGGAACAGAGTGGGGCTTGTAAGATCTCAGGTTGACCCTAGACCAGCAATAAACACAACAGAAAGTACAGAACCAAATTTGACTTAACATCAACACTGTGTTTGTATAAAGAATGACTGGGGTCAACAAAACCACATCTGTCTTCAGTTTACTCAGAACAAATCTTCTCCAATTTTTCTTCCCCAGTTCGATCTGGATAACACCAACAGCCTGTGGGTTTGTATTTCCTACTTGATTGAAAAAGATTGTCACTGATCTGGCTATGTTTCCCTAGAGCAATTACCAGTCCTCCTGTTCTCCTATGGCTTGAGTATATTTAAATAATAATTTATTTTTATTTAGCTAGAGAAGTTCTTAGGAAGTGCAGCATATGGCTGATTTTTATCCCAAGGTATCATGAGGCAGCCCTGGAGTCCCTTACTGTTACTTTCACCAGCCACTCTGCAGCAGAAAGCTCTTAAAGGAGCTATTTAATGCTCTGAAACTGTAGAAAAGTGGTGTAGCTCTAATGGCTCAAGCCAGGCCTTCAAGAAAACTTAGGAGAAAAAGACAAATGGGCAAATTATGGGATGTGGCCATTGGAGAAGATCACTGAAATGGAACTGGTCTGAGGAAAAGGGTGAGGCAAGATGGAGAATAACACTTGAGACCAAATTCTGCTTTGTCTCAGGGTTAGAATAGAACTCATGGCTCAAAAGCTACACTGCTAATTTATTTGTAAGTGTGAATTTGTGGATTCCTGACATACTTGGCTTCTTTGTTGATAGCTGAAGGCCCTTGGCTTGGGTTTTGACAAGAAGTCCCCTTGCTGTTGGCCTGCTTCCATCATCCCTGAAGCAGCATTAATTATTTTTAATGAAAAAATCCTTTCCGCTGCCAAATGACCTTTCTGAGATTTAGTGTGAGCTAGATTTTCCACTTCTTGCTTAGACTCCAAGATCCCCAAATATACATGACCATGAAAGAGATTAGCACAGAGAAAACTAATGTGGACTGGTCCTAATTCCAAATTAGAAAACTAATTGGAAAGGAACAATTTACAATATGAAGGGAGTATGAGACCTCCCCTAGATTTCCATGACTGAACAACTCACTGCAGCTTCCTATTTATAAAACTGGAACTGAATGATATTATATAACTCCTAACTACTCAGCCAGTGCTTAACAGAGAAAAAAATAGGGTTTTTTTCAATGAGTAGTTGCATTCTGTAATTCCCCACATACAGATGCTGTACAGAAGTGATGCATCAGGAAAGTGCCTCCAACACAGTATCTGTGAAGAGCCAAAATCCTACACAAAATGTGATCAAACTCCTTCAAAGAATGAGGTCACATCATGCAGAAGGTTGTCCAGCTTACAGGATTAGTGTGAGGACTGCCAGCAACATCAGGGATCTCAGGGGGAAATCAAGGAAGTTGTATTCCTTAGCCCAAGCAAACACAGTATTATAAACAGACGCTCCTCTTTGTGGCTTTCCTCCCAGTTCCTTTCCTCCCTGAGCTGGGAAAAGGCTGCATGGAAGTGAGTAGGTGACTGTGGCAGGCTGATCTGAGCAGTGCCTTGTGTTCTTGCAGTGGAACTTCCCCCTGCTGATGCTGGTCTGGAAGATGGCACCAGCTCTGTGCTGTGGGAACACTCTGGTGGTTAAGCCAGCTGAACAAACTCCGCTCACGTCGCTCTACATTGGCTCTCTGATCAAGGAGGTGAGGAAATCTCAGCAGCCCCTCCAGGTTCTGTCTCTTAAGGTCATAAGCAAGGTTGTATTTTGAATTGGTTTTTAGGTTTTAAAGAGTCTGAGCACAACAAACAGACTTCCAGCTTTCATAGGCTCACAAAGGAAAGTGAGAACAAGCTCTGTCGTCAGTCTTTTTTTACAAAGGCCTTTGTGACTGCTGGGAGGGGGCAAACATCAAAAAACCTGTGTGTTTTTTCTCCTTTCTCAGGAAGCTACAGAGAGAAAAAAAGATGCTTTTCTTCCCATACCTTGTCTTCCCCTCTCCCAAATGAGGGAAAGGCAACAGCTCAGTTTTATTAGACAATGGGACCAAAAAGAGTGTGATTAGACAGCAGTGTTGTTTGTTGTTCTTAAGTGGGATAATTCATCCAAGACAGAGTGTCCTGGGAAACAATTCCTTGTCATTTCTGTGGTTCCTAGAACAATGTAGTTGTGTCTGGCCTGTAAAGTCAACTGAAATAAAGGCAAGATGATAGGTTGGGATTTTAAAATGCTGGTTTAGGGCTTGTCAGGTAGGATCTTGTGTGCCAACACATCTGTTAATTGTGCAGAGGAGGTGGGAGATGCACAGAACCTTCAGTACTTCAGCTTCCTGTAGGTATGGATGTGAGTGACTGAGGAAAACTAAAGGAGCTGTAGATGGACTTTGGCCTCAGTCTGTTTGTTAGGCTCAGTCAAATGATGATTTTGTCCTTTCTTGGCTTAGCCTGGGAGAAAATAGAAAGATATGTTGATAATTGACACTTAGGGCTCTTCCATCAGGAAAGGAAGTGGAAAAATAATACCAGTTAAGTATCTCCTACAGTTACTGGGCTTAATGAGATTACAGAAGATGAGTGAGTGAGCACAGGGTGCAGTTGTCATGACTTCTACTGAGCCCTGCCACACCACTGCTTTTTTTGACTCTGACATCAGTTCCCCAAACACAGGCATAGCATTCCCCCCCAGAAAACACCATTAATTTCTGGTAAAATTAATCTTTTTTTTCAGCTGAAATTCTAAGGTTGCTCTTTCTCACAGTTGTCTTTCAAGGCAGAAGTGTAATTACAGCACAATAATTTTATTTGAAGATGCTCCTTTCTCCACCCAAAATCAGCTGAATTCTTTTAAGTTTTTCAGAAAAATGAGTTAAAGTTTTTTGGTTTTCATCTTTAAAAGGATGTAGAAGATGTTACCACACACACAAAACTATGTGTTACGTTCAGTGAAATAATTTTTGGCCAACCAAAATATTTGGCTTTCATTTTTGCTGAAAAACAGAAAAAACTTTTTGGCTCAGGGTGTTTTGAACCAATTTTTTACTTCCTTGTGGCTTTGCTGCTGACTCCAAACATCATTACTTGCACAGTTTGACATGCAGTATTTGCTTGAAAACTCATTAGCCAAGATGCAAACTCCATTAAA
Source organism: Passer montanus (assembly GCF_014805655.1). Taxonomy (NCBI): domain Eukaryota; kingdom Metazoa; phylum Chordata; class Aves; order Passeriformes; family Passeridae; genus Passer; species Passer montanus. The sequence goes on from NW_024369929.1 coordinate 15,221,051, forward strand.
TGCATTTTTGTCATTGTCACATCCATAGAAGAAATGAGACTGCCCTTCCAGTGTATGAAAAGAAAAAATGAGGGGAAAAAGTCTTATGAGGATAATTTTTTTGCAGACAGTACATGAGCAATTGCTTCCTTTTTTTCTCTATTAAAAAGAAATGACATTGAGATTTTGTATTTAAAAAGTCATAGGAAATGAAGCAAATATGTTATATTCTGGAACTTCATCACTGGAAATTGCAGAGAAAACAACTTTGTGCTATCAGTAGTAAGGGAAGGCTAACCTAGAAGAGCAGTAACCCTTGGAACTCTTGTTTCAGGAACTAAAACCAAACCAGTCAGTCCCCCAGTTCTCCTTGCACTAGAATTTCACCTGAAGTTTTGCCATTTGTCTGTTTTGGCAAAATTACTAGTTGGCTAATCGACCTTGTAAATGTGGTGGAAACTTGCATAAGTCTTGTTACCATCTGCTTTTGTACTCCTGTTTTATTAGCCTCATCATCTAGTGAGGTTTTACTGACTTCTTAATCCCTCTGGTCCCTGAAGAACCACAAATGTCAACCTTTGTTCAAAACAAACTTTCATTCATTTACCCCTTGGCTGCAGCTGCACTGCAGTAGCTGGGGGCCAAGTTTGGCCGAAAGACTCACTCTCTTTTGACTTGAAACTGGGACTTCTCCAAGAATTCTTACTGAAACTTGGCATTTCTTAAGCATGGCTGTTAGTTTCACCCATGTCTACTCCAGCTGGTAGCATGTAGCCATGTTACTGGAAGGTCTGGAAAACAGGGATGTAACTGGTAAGGGCTCAGAGGAGTATAGTACAACTAATCCAGGCTTCCTGAGAAATGACTGTGCTCTCAAATTCTCTACAGAGCTCTTTTTAAACTCTGTTTCAGGTGGGTTTCCCTCCAGGTGTGGTGAACATTGTGCCAGGCTATGGCCCCACAGCCGGAGCTGCAATTTCTACCCATGACAGCATTGATAAAATTGCTTTTACTGGATCAACCAAGGTAGGTGATGGATTTCTCAAAGACACCTGCTGTTCCTCATTGCATTCTCTTGTAAACTGTCCTCCACAGAAGACTGGACCTATGAGATGTCTGACTTCTGTATAACCACCAGTTCCTCTGTCACATTCCATGTGACAGGATTTCTCAGTAGTGTTTGTTATTTGTCTAATTCAGATCCTTGTGCTTGTAATAATCCCACATTTCTGAGAGCTGGGTTTTGCCAAACCACCACATTTCTGTGAGGACTGTAAGTAAAAGGGGTCTGACGTAAGGGAAGGCAGGCTGGCAGTGACTTAACATCATGTCATTGACCCAGTGGAGCTTCTGGGCATGTTTGCCTGCCAGTCCTGCCCTGCAACTGGAAAACATGTCAGTCAGAGCCCTGAACAATTCTTCCTTGGCTTTATTTACCTCTGAGGAACTAGGACTTAAATAAAAACATGGCTTCGTGCCCAAGGCCTTCTCTGCTGACGTGGAGGGGATTAACATTTGAGCTTCATTCTGAGACCTGCACAGTACAGCACCTTCTATTTAGCTTTTTTCCTGTAAATAGAAGTGTCTGGTTTGTTTATGAGAGGGGTGGCCACAAGACCTCTGCACTATCATGCACTATCAATCACGTACAGCCATCCTCTTCCCTACCTACATGGGAAGAGGGCATATGGTTTGGCCAAGACCAAGGAATTGAGCTGAGCTGAGACATGCAAACAAAGCTGAAAATTCTCAAACAAAAGCTTGCTAAAAAAAGTGACAATTTTCCACTGACTGCTTTAGATGTTTCTTGCAGTAGATCTGCACCTCCAGAATAGAGGCAGTGTCCAAAGAATGGAAATGCTCACATCAGTGGAGGCAGCTGAGGCAAATTCTGGCTCTTATTTCTTTGAGGAGCACTATTCTCGTTGAGAATTTGCTGTATTCATCCATTCTTAAGTCTGCCCTCATAATTGCAGAGTGTGATGTGGATGTATAATGATGACAAATTACCTTGAAAGGTGTTCTTGGTTGGTAAAGGTAACTCCAAACACTCAAAAGCTGCAGCATTTACCAACACTACCATCTAGTGGCTTTGTGTACATCCTGTGCTTATCCCATAGGAAAAGGTGTGCTAAGCCTGTGTTTCTGTACAGGGATCATGGGAACAAACAGAACACAATAAAGTGAAAATTCACAGTGAGCTTTTTCTCTCTTGCTGGTTGGTCTGATCTTGGAGTTTATTCAGTTACATGCTTCTCTCCAAATCCTAGATCGGAAACTTTTAGCCCAGATGAGACATTAGCTGTGTGAAAACAATAGAGCTTATAGACTCATCCAGCCCACATGGATCTGTTTGGGTTTTTAATGAAAAAGGAGTATCCAGTGGATTAGTGGCAGAAAGAAAATCTCAGCTGCTGGAGCCTGTAGGCAAAAAACTCCTGTAGACACTGTGCTTGTCTCCTAATCCATGGGTGTGCAGGAAACACCAAGGGAGACAGATCCTTTGCTAATGCATGTGTAATTTAGAAGTGTTTTCTTCCCCCTCCACCCATCTGTGAGTTCAGCTGCATCTCTGCAGCATTTGCAGCACAATGCTACTGTTTCTGAGCCAGGAAGTGAAGCTAATTCAAAATATATTTTGACTTAGTTATTAAGCCCCAACTTGGGCTCAGTGCCAGTTTGGAAATACTGATCTTAAACTCCATGAGAATTTTCCCATATAGATCTCTTCTCTTGGGTTATTAACTCACTCCTCTTTGGCCAGCCAGCTTGCAGTAATGCCCCTTGCAAAGCTAGGATGCATCACTTATTTCTGCTGTCTCTAGACCTAAGCTCTGAGTACTACAGAAGATCTCTGAGTTCAGGAGTCATACTCGAGTAACAGGGGCAAACCATGAGAAATGCAGACCTGTAATTACCAGACAGCTGCCCCATGCTTTCCTTCCTCACAGTTCCACTCCAGGGCAAGAGTAGTTTTAGTCAGAAATAAAGGTAAGGTTTCCATGTGCAAAGGTAAAATACAAGCAAACAGTTTTAATATGAGCAAATTCAAGTATTGCATCACTCTTAAGAAATGATCCTGCCCTAACAACTAAAGGTCCCAAATAGCTTTAAGTCATACTGTTTCTAGCAAAATTAGTTTACTAAATTCTGAAAGCAGAGTAAATCCTTCTCTTCAGGATGCAGATGTAGTTCTCCCACACAGCCTGCCCTTTCATACCTGCCTAAACCAATCCTTAATTCTGGGGCTGGTTTTGACCCAACACATCACAGCAGTAGGAAACTCAAAGCATTTCAGAGTGCTCTCCCTGACCTCTACCTGCTGCAGCTGCCATGCAGGCTCTTCCACCCTTGTTGGAATCACATTTGAGATTTTTAGGGGAAACAACTCATGTCCTCTTTGTGTCTCACTGATACAGGTTGGAAAACTGATCAAAGAAGCTGCTTCTAAAAGCAACCTCAAAAGGGTGACATTAGAGCTGGGAGGGAAAAACCCCTGCATTGTGTGTGCAGATGCAGACTGTGAGTATGGGCTGCTGGCTGTGTTTGCTGTCAGAGGATCAGGGTGGTGGGGTTGGTGTGTCTCTGCTGTCCTCTGGCACCTCACAGGGCTGGTGTTTCCACCCCAAGGGCAGGATATAGTTCTGCATTCCTGGAGCTCTTCCCCAGCATGGGGATCTTTCCCATGGCCTGTGTTGCCTTCCCTGGGGATGGCTGCAGTTGCAGTTAAATCTTGCACTTGTGTGTTTGCTATTTGTGGGCTTTCTCTTTGGCTGGCAGTGCTGCAAAGCCTGAGCCAAGCACTGGGGAGAGCAGTTTTCTGCAAAGCAGCCCCTCTGCAGGCATTCCTGTGACAGGGGAATTTTGTAGGACCTGATCTAATCCAGCCTTCACCTCTATCCTGGTGGTCTGCAGGGCTCATCTTGTGTGTTTCATTGCAATTTTGTTCCGTGACTCAGTAGTACTAGGGGATATGTTTAATCTGTGACCACCAAAATGGTTGGAAAATCCTATTTGGCTTCAGGAAAATCCTCTACAGTCCCGCACAGCACACATTGAAAATCAGATGTATCTGTGCTAGCTGCTAATTGTGAGCATTGCAAGGAGCTGGCCAAAGCTGGCATGCTGCTTTCTGAGCAATCATGACTGAAACTTGTCTTTAAGAATCAATGCATGGTATCAAGAATTCCCAGAGCAAGAAAAACTGGTTACTGCCTTCAGTGAGTCCCTGTGGAAGAAAGTATCAGGAATTATGGCCAACTAGACCCCAAGACAAAAGGCAGGAAGGGAGGTAGATACAATAAAAGATCTGGTCTGGGGGCTGTGAGGCCCTCTGAGTGCCTTCCATGGGTGTGGACCATTGTCAGCATTTTTTAAGGAGGTTTTCCAAAGAGAGAGGAAAACAACAAGTCTGGAAACACTGGAATGCTGGAACTGTGCATGTGGTAACACTTTTCCCTCCTGGGTCTTCTCACAGTGGACTTGGCAGTGGAATGTGCCCACCAAGGCGTGTTCTTCAACCAGGGGCAGTGCTGCACGGCCGCCTCCCGCGTCTTCGTGGAGGAGCAGATCTACCCCGAGTTCGTCAAGCGCAGCGTGGAGTTTGCCAAGAAGAGACTGGTTGGAGACCCCTTTGATGCCAGAACTGAACAAGGGCCCCAGGTAACTGTGTGCCTGAGAGTAGTTGTTGTTTGGTTTTTGGTTGTGGTTTTGTATAATTTTCCTTGTGTAAATATTATCCTTACGGATGCGGTCCCAGCAGAAGTGCCGAGGGGTGAGTAATGTATCGTGGCTTTATTTTTCCTCTCCATTTTAAATATCAATTAATCACAACTGTTGAAATGTTATGTTGTAATTTTTTTTAAGAACACAAATGTATTTAATTCAGTTCTTATCCAGCTTTATGGAAGGGGCTGTCTCCCTGGTGCAGTAACACAAAGCATGTTGCAGTGAGCCATAGCTCTGTGCAGAAGAGTGCAGCTAAATGGCTATTCAGCTCCTTGGCTGTGTGGGTGATGACAAGTAGTTAGAGCCCAGAGACTCCTGAGTCCTCACTTTCCCTCTCCTCCTCTGCTGCCTTTCTGATCCTTTGGAGAAGTTTCAGCTGAATTAGGAGGAAGAAACATGCCAAACTGCTGTCAGAACCAGCCTCCTCAATACTTTCAGAGCCTTCCTCTTAGTTTTTCCTTTTGAGGCAATCTGAGTTGTGCTGGAGAACTCTGGGGGAAGATGATCCTTAGGTCAGATCTCCTAACAGGCCCACTGATTGGTACCAAAAATAAAGCAAGTTTCCCAGAAACCTATAGCCAAGGCCTGTTTTTCTCAATACTGCACTGTGGATTTTTCTTCCTTGATGCTGTCTGTGTAGAATCCCTCAGAGAAGGGGTGGCTCTGAGGACATCTGCCTCTCCTTATCTGGATCTGAAGCTGCACCTGATTCCTGCATGGCAAAACCTCATTGCTTGCCCTCATGCAGGGGGAATAAGATGAGGTTCACCCCCTGCTCATGCTGAGGCTGCATCTAACCCTGTAGCTTGCCTGAGATTTCAAACTGCTCTTAGGAAAAGAATCCCATGCTGAGACTTGCTCCAACAGAGATGAGCTGACCCTCAAACACTGATTTCATGAGAGCAGCTCCTGAATCCATTCAGTTGTGAGTTTTAAAGGGTGGAACACCCTGCAGTGGTTGGAGCATGTTGAACTGGCTGCTTGTTTAGTTCCATCAGTGTTCCCAGCTCCTCTCAGGCTGGCAGAGCACTTCCAGGGTGCACGATGGCACAGCACAGCTCTGTCCTCTGGGATCACTGCTGTGGCTTAAGGGAGACCCTTTGCATACAGACCTGTAACTAAGGGTAACTGCAAGTTGGAATAGCAGTGTCTGGTCAGATTTTAACTATGGCCCATCTGTCCTTTTTTCCTGCTCTTGGCTTACCTGTTTTACTTGTAGGAGAGAGAGAACACCCACACACACCTGAACTTCTGTGTATGCAACTGTCAAGGCCAGGATGAGAAGGTGTTGAGGGAGTGGGAGGAAACTGTAAATCCCAAAGCTTTTATGTGGTTGCCAGTTCAAAGGGACAACCACTTCCTCTGCAGCTATGGCTCCTCACTCTCTGGAGCCTATGTTGTGGGTACATACAGAAACTTAAGGAGAGGAGAGAAATGATGCAGTGTCACGAAGACTTAAAAATACCTCTGAAAGTAGCAAAGATGGAATGTGGAATGGTCATTGGCTTAGAAGCCAGCAAGGGGAAGGGGTTGAAGCCAATCTTCAGGCTGACAATGGTTGTAGCTCATGATCTCTTTGGTCCTGCATCAGCTGCAGGTGATGACAATCCTGTTCCACAAGAAGTTGACATAAGCCAGTTCTGGAAAAGTGGTCCCATGTGCAGTTGTTTGTTCCTACATTGCACTGCACTGGATTGGGGAACTGGCTGATTCAGGTCTAATCCAGCCTTTTTGGAAGTGAGGAAGAAAGGTTTTACTCAGGTCAGTCCCCTGATGTGGGTTACTGTTCACTGGCATAGGTGCTCATGGCATGGCAGAGGGGAAAAGACTGTGTCAGCTGCAGTATTGGGTTATGCTGATATAAACTGTACTGCTCTGATTAAAATTAGGTCAACTTTAAACAGCATTAAATTTAGACAGAAATGAGGCATGCTTCTGATGAGACTTCTCCAAAACTCACATGTGTCTGGCAATGCTGACTGGCTGGAATTCAAAGGACACCACAAGAAACCTGAGGGGTGCTCAGGACTGTTTGAGCAGAGTGCCAACCTCAAATGCAGGCATTTTTAAACTTTGGATTCCTGGGAGCTGTATCACAGGAAGCAATAAAGTAAATCTGCACAGATGGCAAACTGGTTAACCAGTGCATTATAGAACTGTGAACAGCAAAATGCATTAGATGACACTGACATCCTGGGGCACTAGAACAGGGATTACATTAGAACAAGACTAGACTAGTTTTGTTATTTTAGAACCCAAATACTGGGATTTGTGGACTGCAAGACCTAGTCTACAGAAATAAAACAAGTACTAATTGTGGCACTTGTTAGTCAGTAATCATTCAGCCCAAAACATATAATTTGATTTATAAGACAGTGAATATTTTCCTTATACTGTAGTCATGCACTTTAGGATTAAAGTGTGAAAATAAAACATTTATGTAGAAAGGGTTGTGTCCAACAGCCTGTTGCACCCAGTTGTGGGCTATTTTGTAGTATTACAAACACTAGGTTTGCACATGGAAAAAATTCTCCTTGTGGTCTTGACTGAAATGAAGCAAGAGATGAAGATTTGGGGGTTCCTGGATTTTCACTATTGCAGTGATCCTTAGAAGCTCCCTTCTCTATTGAATTAGATGAACAAATAGTATAATTTGCTTTACCAGATCATGTGTTTTTAATAGAATTCAATGCTTGAACCATAAATAATAGTGGAGTAGGGGACAGAATTTAAACAAGCCTTGCAAGCTCTAGTTACAATGACAAACAGTTCCACCCTTGCATGTCATTTTTACAAATGTTTTCTTTCCCCAGTGTCTTTTCATCTAACTGTAGTTTGCCTTGCAACAAGTTACAGCTGTATAAATATCCTTGTTTTGTTTTCTGTGATGTGAAGTGGATGGACTGGATTGGTCTGGATCACAGACATGCCAGGATGGAAAGCACTTGCAGATATTTTCGAATTATTTACACTTGGCAGCTAAGCAACCAGACAAATAGACAATGTGTATGACACCTGCCAAACTCAGTGTGACACTGTATCCTACAGCAGGACACACATTTCCTCGGGCAGTAGCATGAATTAAGTGTGTCCTTGGGTAGCACCTTAACACATGAGAGAACACAAGCACTTAGAACACACTGCCCGCAGTGCACGTGCTACTCACACATCTGTCTGCCTGGAGATGTGCTGGGCTCTGTTTCCACTGTGTACCACAAGTATCCCAAGGACACCCTCCTGCAGTTTTGATATTTGTCTAAAAGCATGAAAACTTGGATTGTGTGTGGTCAGGATTAACTGGGGACAGGATATAGTCTGTAATCTGGAGGAGTCAAGTGTGGAACACTCCGTGTAAACAGTCCCAACTGGCAACTGGCCCTGCTGAAATAAAACCAGATGCCTAGGGAGGGGGCTTGAGCCAGAACAAGCATCTGGAGGTACCTGGCAATCAGAATAATCCCCCAGCCTTCCAGGACACCTTGTACCAGTGGGTGGAGTCTTCTTTAATCACCTCAATAAATTTGTCGAGTTCTTTTTTTGAGTTTTTCTTTTTAAAAACATCTCTAAGTGTTTTACTATCTCCAGCCTGCTGTCATGAGAAGTTTCATCACTTAATTCTACATCGTGTAGATGTAGAATTAAGTGATGAAACCTGTTTGTTTGAAACCTGCAGTTCTGCAGCCCACTGCTGCCCAAGGAGCACAGAATAAGGATCAGCAGTGATTGGAAATGCTGTGGGCTTCTGTATTCCCAGCACAGGACACACTGTGCTTGTGGAGTGCATGATGTGTCCTCCAAGTCCTGGTGCAGCTGTGCAGCTTCAGGGTCCTGTCACTGGACTGGCCTTACCCCACCCTTACAGAAATCCCTGCTTAAAGGTTGACAGCAGCACTCATTATTTGAGCTTACTCCACAGTTAGGAGGAGTTAGAAAAGGTAGCTAAATGTTAGAGAGAAGAAATAATGCAGGATTATACCAGTTTCTAAGAACTGTGAGAAGTAATTCTGATTTTAAAAGCAGGCTTTTGTGCAGCAGTTGTGAGGTCACCCCACCACCAGGGCTTCTCTTGAGGCTGTCCATGCAGTGTGCACTGTGGAAGGAGATGGAGGCAGAGCTCACTGGGTTTTCCAGCTGGGCACAGACAGCTGTAGGTGAAGCTGCACACTGCAGCAAATCTGAATTAATGGTTCTTAGATCCTGGTCCTCCCTCTGCTGTACTGATTCTGCTGCTGGTCAGATCCCTTGCTGAGCTCTCTAGTCCATCTCAGGCAGTTCCCATACTGCCACTGGGATAAACCAGGGCTTGGAGAAGGTCACAAATCCCAGAGCTCAAGTGAGGTGAGCTGTGGGAGCACATATCCAGGACAGGGAGGAAGGGAAAGGGGGGAGACCCCTCCAGGTGGCAGCAAAGTATTGGATCAGATTAAACTGTCACATGCCACTTCACCTTCAGTTTCCTGTGGCTCAGAGCTATGCCCATGTCCTGTCTTTCTCCCTGCTCACTCCCTGACTGCCACATCCTAAATTATAAACTGACCCAGTTTGACAGTGCCCTGCAAACCTGCCCCTGGGCCACATTCCATGACTCCTCTCTGGAACCATGATAATGAAGGTGCTGCTCTTTGTTTCCTTCCTTTTGTGTCTGACAGATTGACCAAAAACAGTTTGATAAAATCCTGGAGCTGATAGAAAGTGGGAAGAAAGAAGGAGCTAAGCTGGAGTGTGGAGGTCTTGCCATTGAAGACAGAGGCCTGTTTATAAAACCTACAGTGTTTTCAGAGGTCACTGACAACATGAGAATTGCCAAAGAAGAGGTACAGTACAAATCATCTAGAAAAATACTGCTTCAGAATCAGAAATAGTGGTGATGGAGGGGGTTCTGTCTGAATTCTTGATTTTAAATATAAATAACTGAGTAAAAATAACTGACACTGTGGCAGGCTGGAGCAATTATTTACCCTGTAATTGCCAGTGACCATGAACAGTGTAATGTGTGTTCTTGCTCCCCTACTTTATAAAGAAGGGTTTGCTTTATTGCAGAAGAGTGGGAAGAAAACTCTGGGACCTGATGCTGGTAAGGAGCAAAGGAACAGCCATTGAAGTTCTCTGAAACAGCCTTAGCATCTGAAACAGTCCCAGATTCCATTCTCATGGCAAAATCTCCTGAGACTGACTATTTCTTTCCTATATGAAAACATGGTAAAAGCCAGCAAAGTGCAGATCTAATACTCTGGCTTTCATTATTCATATGTAGAAATGTTGAACAAGCTGCATGTGATTAGATGCTGTGATATTCCTTTGAAATAGAAGTTAATCTACTTTTCATCATGTTCCCTAATGGAAAATAAGTAGTTGCCAAAGTCTAACTGGCATTTGTAGTTTAAAGTTTAGCCTAGTGCTTTTTATGGGGCTGCTTGCTGTTCACTCCTGGCAAGATGTTTAAATGTCTCAGATCTGCCACAGAATCTCTAAGGAACCTGGGAAAGATATCAGTCAGTCAGGGCATGAGTTACATGCTAAAAATAGAGAGAAAAAGAGCTGAAAATCCCATGACAAACCTTTTCTTAATGAACTGACTCCAAATCCCAAGCCATGATTCACAAAGCTTATCCAGTTCCATTCATTGGCAGTTTTGTTGCAAACGCACGTTCATCCTTTGCCTAGGATTAAGGCTCCACATGAGAGCCTGGATATCCCAAAACAAAGACATTTATAAACCCTTGTATAAGCTTAAAAGTGGCTCAAATGACTCTGTTTCTCACATTCAGTGGGCTTTATTGTGCTGTGAGAGCCTGCAGACCAAGAAAGGGCTCCACTTTTGATACTGTGCCTGATGAAAGACTCCATCCCAAAATTTGGGAAGCCTTCTGTATGGCTGTTGCTTCTACTGCAACCTGGGAAGCCAAGTTTGTGGTCAAACACAGATGTGGTTAATGCACTGCATGCAAGTAAAATGCATACAGAGACAAAATCAGGGTTAAAACCAAGGAAGAAAACTTGCAGTCCTTGAAATAAATTAATTGTTACTTGAGCACACTCAGCTTCAGAGTTCAAAAGGAGAGTTGTAAATGGAGTAAGGATGAATCATTTGTAAGTTGTCCAGACCTAACTCTGCTTATTTTGATTGTTACAGATGATCCATTACTTGTTGGATCTTAACATTTATTAACTACTACAGCACATCACAATGCTTCCTTTGAAGTTTAATTAGTAGTTTTTGGACACTCTACTAGCGACCCCTAGAAGGCTAAGATAGAAGATTTTAAATACATTATCCAAACAGAGCATCTGATTCTGATTACTTCAAAATTACCATGATTAACAGATGCTTTCCTGTACTAAAGTTTAATTGACATCTGCAGATTTTTGGGCCAGTTCAGCCAATTATGAAGTTCAAGAGTATAGAAGAGGTGATAAGAAGAGCCAACAGCACCGAGTACGGGCTCACAGCCGCAGTGTTCACCAAGAACCTGGACAGAGCTTTAACCCTGGCTTCAGCTCTGCAGTCAGGAACAGTCTGGTGAGCAGGCTGGGAGCAGAGGGTGGGCTGGGGCTTTGTTTCCTGGGAGGGGAGAGGGATTTAGGACTTGCAATCATGTTGGTAAGATAATAAGGTTGCTGATGAGGTTATGGGCTCCATCCCCATATGTGCTATTCATTTAAGAGTTGAACTTTGTGATCCTTGTGGGTCCCTCCCAACTCAGAATATCTGTGATTCTCTAAATGCTGCAGCTAAGATGTATAAGTAGTCTGCCTAATTCTTGATGTTCTGCTCAGAAGCAACATCCATTCCTCAAAATGAGGTGGTGAGGCCCAGACAGCATGTTGAGAAATGGACTGGTTTTTCCTTCAGTCGAGGTAGTTCTTTGTCAGGGTTGTAGTAAGTTCCACCAGACATTGTGCCTTCCAAAACCCTGTATGTAGCAAAAAGCAATTCTCATGATCTTCAGCCAGGACCAGATGGGATTTTGCTGCACAAACCAATATGGACAGTAGGTGGCAACACACCACTGTCACAAAGAAAAGCAGCTATTTTTGCATACAAATTTTCTTATTTTATATTAGAATGGTTTTAAAGATGGAATCCTGATTTTTTTCCCCACTCAAAACAGGAAGTTGATCTGGTAGCTGATTCTAATGCAGAGGATTAATTTCAAGAGTTGGCACCAGCAGAATCAGTCTCAAAATTTACATAAAAATGGGATGTTGGGCTTTGAAGGATACATGTGCTGAACAAGACATGGAGGTGCACACTTCCAGCACAAGCCATACCTATGCTGCATGACCTTCAGTCATTTGATCATCCTGAGATGCTGGGAAGTGTCTGCATCAGCTTTTTCTACCAAGTATCCACAGAAATGGGCCCAGTGCTTTTATTTTACTGTGACACAATTGTTTGATACAGTCCAAATGTTTTCTATACCTGGAAGGGGATGCTGGGCCTCATTGTGAGTGTTTAGACAGCTTTCTGAGTAACCATGTTCATTTCATTTTGTACTTAATAAATTAGGGAATAGCCTGAACTATTTATTTTAATCATGACTCTGAACATGGCATAAATTCTATCTCAAGCATGAATGTCTTTGCCATTAGAGGATATGAAGCAAGATGTAGGTCAGACTGAGAACTACTCAGATGTTTTCTGTTTCTGCAGCAAAAGAAGATTTTATTGCAAAAATCTGATTTCTCAAGAGTATGACAGAGAAAACAGAGAGATTTCAGATTTTATTATATTGTTGCTGTTGTCATCATCTTGCTTTCCCTTGGTATTGAATTGTCTTTTTAAAATTGATGTTTTTATTGTAGGATCAACTGTTACAATGCGCTCTATGCTCAGGCTCCTTTTGGTGGCTTTAAAATGTCAGGCAATGGCAGAGAACTGTAAGTTTTGTTCAGTATTTTGTTTCTGTGTGGGTGGTGAATGCAATAACATTTGTGACTGTGAAAACACTGTTGAATTTGCTTTTAAAGTTTAATCAGGCTTGCAGCATGCCCCACAGGGAGGTGCTAAGCCAGTAGAGCGTGGATGTAAAGCATTCCTTTAGGAGCACCTTCATCTGCTTTATAAGCTTTTAATAGCTCCAGTTCAGTCAAGTACACTTGGAAGCATTTTTCTATACCAGTTAGATTTTTACATGAAGGGAGAAGTATGGCACCATGGCTGGGGACACTGGTATCCACCTCAAGCCTGCTCCATCTGTCCATGGTGGTGTCTGTGCCTCTCTTGGCTGCTGTATCATTGCTCCTTGTTCAGGTGGGAAGGAATGATCTCCCAAGTCATTCTCCATCCCACCTTCCAAGGCTGCTGCTAAATTACACAAGAACTCTCTGTCCCTCTTCCCCAGCCTGGCCTGTTACAGTGGGGCTACCAGACACTTCAGCTCTTAAGAGTTACTAAAGCTGAAATTTTTGAACCAAGGTCACTCCATGAGTTAGACACAGAGCTGAGACATTGTCTTAAATCTTAATTTTCTTCTTGTACAGGAGACAAGTTTTCTTAGACCATTCAGCAGACTCCTCAGAGGAACCTAACACACTTTTTCTTTTCACAAGCCAGATTTAATCCCAGAAACCATTTCCAGTAACTGTTTTGGTACATCTGCTGCTCTGAGACATTCAGGAGCCTCATTTGCTAAGCACAGCAAATAAATGAATCCTCAGATGGGACATAGATGTATATTGAGACCTTATGGTTTGCTTTGCTTGACTGCCTGGATAATTAAAGGATGTCAGAGGTTTCCCATGGGAAGAGCATGGGAACAGAGCCAGTTATCACCAACCAAGACATAATGCAGTGGTGGGCTCTCTCATCAATCTGCATTTCTGGAGCAACTGTGCCCTCCTGATGACATGGAATCTTGTAGATAGAAGCTTTCTTTAGGTGAAAAAATAACTTTAATTGCTGTCTAAGCACCAATAGCTGTGTGTACGTGGCTGTCTCTTGTATGGCTTCTCACAGCAGCACTCAGGGCACAGGCAGAGTCACAAGTGTCATCGTGTGGGTTACAGTGACCAAAGCACTCTGTGTTTCTCTCACAGCAGGGTGTAATTGTATGTACTTATGTGCATGTGGTTATTGAAGGTGGTGGGATAACTGGTGTATATTGTTCAGATCTGTTTTTAATTACCTGATGTCAAAAATACACATGTGTACAACTCTCTTCTCTCAGGGAAATACACATTAACATTCAGCAACTGTTTGTCCCTTTCCTCCTCTTTTCTTTTGCAGTGGGGAGTATGCTTTGGCAGAATACACCGAAGTGAAAACAGTCACCATTAAACTCTCCCAGAAGAGTCCATGAAAACAGGAGGCCTAAAATGCTGACACTCTGAATGTGACACATGGGGAAGGTGTTCAGAGCAAGGGGGAGGGGAGGGGTGGGAGGAAAATGGAAACGCCTGTCTTTATTCCTCTAGAAACACTGAATCTGCTGGGCTCCACTTTGCCAACTGGCTCTTCAAAAACTGATTCACTGACTGGAAGTACACACTTGTACTCCACAAGTCCCTGGCTGTACAACTGCCTGCTCCCTGTGACTCAAAAGCTGGTCAGTCACAGTGTTGGCAGGACATCTGCTTCCCAGCTGTACCCCTGAAGGACATGGACATCACTGGCATGTTAGAGAGACTGCTGGCACCACCAAAGGTACTGGCAAATACCTTCAGAGGCACTTGGGTTTCCCTTGGCAGAGATGGACTCGAGTGGTAAGGGTTAGAACAACTTGACTGGAGTTGGTGGAGTTTGTGTGAAGATTGCAGCTGGAGTTTGGAATGGGAGTGCAAGCTTTCATGGAGGATCTGTGAGGAAATTCTCTTTGAAAGAGCTATCATGGTCTCTCTAAAGACATGTGCATTCTCCATCCTGGTGATATTCTAGCCCTGAATGAGATTTGTGGGAGTTTCCTAGAGGACTCCTTTGGGGCCAGTATGTCACCCAACAGAGCCAGACTTTCAAGTGTCCTTGGAACCTGATGTTTGGGTGTGCACACACTACACATGCTGCAAATGCAAGTTCCTGACTTGCTGACCCTTCTGGCTCCCAGTGAGTCACAGTTGTATCTCAAACCTTCACTACAGCACTTTTCTCAAGAGGATTTTGCACTGCACTTACCATGGTGACACCGAGTTGGATGCTGAGCATGTAGCATGGTAGATACCCCATAGCAGTCCTGATCTGGGGGAGGGAGCAGAAGAGCTGCAGGAAACTGTCCTGCACTCTCTTTCTCTGCAACTTTCAGGCTTTTTGAACATCTCTTTGTTTTTTGAGCCAGGACTATTAATTTGAGAGTAAAACATAGCTCTTGACACTGCTTCTTTATCCTGTATGAATGTAGCTTAAAATACATTCCTGGAAGTGCAGTGTGAAAAGGCAGGTGCTCCCAAGCACACCTTGAGTGCTAAAGAGGAGGGTGTACAAGCCAGTTTCCATGGAATAAGCTGTGCCTGGGCTTCAGTCTGTCAGCAGCTTCACAGCCATTGTCCCTGTGAGTGCTGTCATCTCTTGGCCAGCACAGAGCAGCTGATCCTTCACTGAGAAAACTGCCTTGGATTGTCCCTTGCTCACAGCGGTCCATGGAGTGGCTGTCACACCAAGCTCATGCCTTAGCACCTCCTGCAGTAACTTCTTTGCATGCCCAGACATTATTATGAGATTAATTAGCATGAGATGAATGACAAGCCACAGGCTATCTTCAGTTCCTGGGTTCACTCCTTTCCCACCTCCTCTCCTCCTGACTCTGCTGGAGAACCCTGGCAAAGGCACAGCCAGTCCCACGTCTGCAGGAGTTAGTGGTGACAGCTTGTTAGGAAGTTCAGCTGATCCCTCTGGGATTGTCCTCTGAGAACAAACCCACTGAGGTTCTTTATGGCTTATCAGCAGATCTCCAGGGAGCTCTGATAAGGATTGCTGCTCCAGATGTCAGAGCTTGAAGCAGAAATGCAGGTCTAACCTCTCTGCTCTGCTGCAAGCCAGGATTTACCCAGTACCTTCCTTTGCCCACAGATAGGCTCAGACAGCAACAAATTCTGTTGCATGAGTGGAGCTTTTTTTGGAGGAGGAAGGAAGGTGGGTGGTGATAAGTTAAGGAAAAAAGTTTGCATGAGCCTAAACTTCCTTATTAGTTGGTGAATGTTGAAATTGCACTTCAACATCGCTTCACTTCTGATGTGACATACCTCCAACAGTGTAACCAGGAGCTGTGCTCCCACGGGGTGTGAGGCAGGTAAATCTCCTCTTCCAGTGATGAAAATGTCCTCCCTTCCCCATGAAAGGCCAAATGGGATCATTGTAAATACGTTTCTATTTTTGTAAGACACTTAAGAGTGCAAACATCTTCTCAGACAAATGTTTTACTCTTGCCCACCTGAAGGTTTCCCTGGGCTGCAGAGAGGTGAGGCAAACAGTAAAAGGCTGTTTATCTTGATGTATCTCTGTATTTTTGATAAAGAGTGGTGGAAACTGAAATAATCTGAAATTCTTAAAATCCTACTCTTCTGGCTTTATATGTATGATATATATTCCACTTTTTTCCCCTTATCAAGTTTTTTAAAAGTCAATGTATCTCTTATTGTATAAATCAGGGTTTGACTCTACACACTGAATTTTGTAAGTTATATAACACTAGACACTAACTTTAAAATAACCCCTTAGAGGGTATATATATTCCTCCATTGCACAGTAAGGCTTTCATATGAATACTAGTTGTTTTTTTTAAAGAAAAGAACTATATTTATAAATTAGGATACAGTTAATCTAATGTATTTTTATAGCTAAAGGTACATGAAAATGTTATGTTTAAACCTCATGTATATATTTAGACTATGGATATCTTTTTTGTAATAGTTCTTGTTCCTAATAAATGTTTAACTTTGTGAAACAGGTGTATCTGAGGATTCAGTATCTCACTGAGGGACTGTGAGGGAATCTGCACTTGGATTAATTTTTGCAATTTGGGAAGAATTAACCAAGTTTAAGAGTAAAGTGCTACGTGTGGTCAGTGTTCTGCACATAAAAGCTTGAGTTGTGCCATTTACCATAAGCAGAGGGAGGAGAGCAGAGCTGCAGCTGGCAGGGGCAAGCACAAAGCTGGCAGGATCCTCTTTTCCTTCTGAGGTGAGCCTCAAATTGAAGTGTTTTAAGACACTGTGGCTCCTGCAGCCAGATGGGGCTTCCTGCCTTGCTCTGGCTGCTCCCGAAATCCCTGGAGACACATCCACCACCAGTGTGGCTCTGCTGAACGTGTTCCCAGCCCGGTTTTATTTCTCTCATCTGCAATGTAGATACAGAGCAAGAACATTCCATTGTCTTTTAACTCTCTTCCCAGCTGATGTGTGAGAAATTCCTATGGGCTCCCTGCACAGGCCAAGCCAAACTCCTTGAATTTTCCACTCACTGACAGCATCACTCAGAAGCTTTCAGACCCCAGAAAAGGGAAGGCTGGAGGTACAAAGGCATTACTGTGAGTGACATAATTAATGGAGACCTAAGGAAGAGTGGGATGAGATTTGGGGAGGGAAAAAGGGAAAAATTAGCTTGAATATGTGGGTAAATTATTGCCAAAAGGAAATTAGAGTCTCTATCATAATAAAGGAAAAAGCGTTATTTTAGGGTGTTTTCAAACATTGTGCTAAAAATGGTGTAAGAAAGGTCTGGGTGAGAGCTGGGCTGTGAGGCATAAAAGGGAGCAGGCTGGATAAGAGGTGGAAAGGTGCTGAAAACAGGTAACACTGGTTTTTAGCTGTGTTAAAAGTCAGAAAACAACAGTATTGCTACATTCTTGCTCTCCACCTATGGCTGCAGCTGGGTGCAGGTTGATGGGGACCTGAACACAGGGCAAAGCCCGGGTGAACACCCATCTGTGTGTCCACAATCACCCAGAGGATCCCCAGGCACATCTCAGGCTGCTGCAGCATTCTCTGAATGCACATCCACCCCAAGTGACCATCAGCGACCATTGCTAGGTACCGACCAGGTAAACGCATCCTGTTTAATTTACAGAGTGACTACGAACAGCAAAGCAAAAGGCACGCAGAAATGGGGTTTTTTTATTTTCCTTAGTTGGTCTGAGTGGGGGAAATGGAGCAATCCCTGCCTTGTCAGAGGCTCCTGCAGAGGAATGGGTCAGTGCGGGGAAGGGCCGCACACACCAACACCCGACTCCTTCCGAAGAGAGGAGCAACCTCGCCCTGCCCTGCCCTGCCAGCGAGGGCCGAGCTCCTCCGACCGGGGAAGGAGAAACTTACAAAGTAGGGCCGTGCCGTGAGCTGGGGAGGGAGAAACTTTCAAAGCACAGCCGTGCCGTGAGCTGGGGAAGGAGAAACTTACAAAGCACGGCCGTGCTGTGAGCTGGGGAAGGAGAAACTTTCAAAGCACGGCCGTGCCGTGAGCTGGGGAAGGAGAAACTTTCAAAGCACGGCCGTGCCGTGAGCTGGGGAAGGAGAAACTTACAAATCGCGGCTGTGCCGTGAGCTGGGGAGGGAGAAGCTTTCAAAGCACAGCCGTGCCGTGAGCTGGGGAAGGAGAAGCTTTCCAAGCGCGGCTGTGCCCGAGCTGTGCACAGTAAGGCCGGGCCCTGCCGGGACGATGGGCAGCGCTGCGGGAGCGCTCTGCTCCAGCCACCGCCACTCCCACAATGCGTTTTCCTAAACACTCAAACCCTCGGAGCCTAAGGGCTGCCTGGGGGCGGGCGGGCGTGTGGGTCGTGTCTGGGGAAGGAGCTGCATCCTCCTCCTCCTGCGGGCCAGCCCTGCCCTCGGGGCAGGCCAGGGGCCGTGCCGAGGGACTCGCCCTTGGCCGCCGGGCCGGGGGCCGGAGGAGGAGCCGCTGTCCCGCTGCCTTTGCTGCCGGGCTCCCTCCGCCTCCCGGGCCGCGGAGCGGGGCGTGCGGGCGGCGCCGGACGAGGAGGAGGCGGCGGCAGCAGCAGTGGCGGCGGCAGCGCCGGGAGCGCCGGCCCGGGACGCAGAGGTACCGTGGCTTTGCTGCCGCTTCTCGGGCACCTGCCCCGCCGCCAGGGCAGTCGGTGTGGGGGGCTGCCGGGGCGTTTCAGGTGGAAATGAGGGGGGAAACGAGTTTGTTTTCAAAGAAAATGAAAGTTCGGAGGGAACTTGGCGGGCGCGGCGCGGCGGGAGCGCGGCCGCCCCGCCCGGCGGGGCCGGAGAGCGGCGGGACTCGCTGTGAGGGGACGCCTCAGCCCGGCCGCTGGAAAGCGGCTGGAGAGGCTTGAGGGACTCCCAAAACGGGGTGTAGCGCCTGGTGTCCCCCCAGCCGGCCGAGGTGTGGGAGAAGGGGAGGCTTGCTGCTCGCTGCTCACCCGGGGACGAAGGATGAGGGTCCCACGGCGGGCCGGGGTCCCTGGGCTGGCGCCTCGGGCCCGGGCTCGCCATGGACAGCGGGCAGCGGAGCCTTCCCTCCTGCCCCTGGGGCTCTCAGATCTCTGGCAATCCCCGGGTGGCATTGTCAGAATCAACAGGTGGTTTGGGTAAAGCACTGAAGTTTTAGCAGGGTTTTTTTTATGAATTGGGAAGCGATTTTGGGCAAGCCGTGATGTCTCTGGGTGCCTGGCTGGTTTTAGGCACAGTGCACAGGGTAAGACTGGGTGGGATTGCGGAGAGGAGAGGGTGGTTCAGGTGTGGGCAGCAGCAGGTGTCAGGACTGGGAATGTGTGAAATGGGATGTAAATCCTATTTACACCTGGTCAGGTGTATTCTGCATGAACCCTCTCCTTCTGAAGGAGATTCTGTAGAGCACATGGACTCCCTAAACCAAATCCACACGTGGTCATGTTACAGTTGTGTGCACTTAGCTTAAGGTAAAACTCTGTAGGTTTGGTTTTTTTTATTTTTTTAAATTTTTTTAAAAATTATATTAAACAAGGTCCTGAAATACAAAAATCCTGCTTACCTGGACACTGAGTGGCAGTAATACACATGGCTACAGCATTCAGTTACTTGCAGTTAACGGAACTGATTACCAGAACCATGCTGCTATTTTTCCTAAAGATTATTTTTCATTTCACTTTATATGAGGAAAGTTTCAACCGGGGGAATAGGCTGAGTAGAGAGCTAAAAATCAGGAATAGAGTGATTTTCAAGCCTCAGCAGTCCACGCTCAACTCCGTTCAGTGTTTCTTGTGCAGTTGCTTTGGGTGCACATGGTTTGTCCCCATCTCAGAGCAAGGAAGTGTCTCAGAAACATCATCTGCTGCAGAGCTGGTGGGCCAGAGTGTGCATGGGGAAGTGTTTACTGTCCCTGGAGCTGCTCAGTGCATCGAGGGCACAGGGCAGCAGCTGCTGGAAGCATCACATCCCCTCTAGTGCCAGAGTTAACACCCTGGACAGCTCTGGGAAGGTGTGAGAGCCTCCCTGACACCTCTGCTTGGGGTGTCCCACCTGTGGCATGGAGGGATGTGTGGTCCCAGCTCCTCCTGCCAGTGTGGGCAAGGGAAGCTGAGGCCAGGAGAGAAGCTGAGTGTGGTGGTGCCCAGCACCAGTTCCAGGGCAGAATTCAGTCCGCCACCAACACAGCGCAATTCACCAGTTTGTGGGCTTGGATCTGGGATTAGGGATCACCTCCATCTCAGCCTCCTGCAGCACCCAGAGCCCAGACTGGGGCACAGGGGTGCCAGTCTTTGCTGCTGCTGCCAGGCACTGCAAAGCCAGGGTCAGCAGAAGCTGAGTGCACCTAAAATTAAAATATTTGCCTAGAAACAACTGAAATAGGATGCAGTGATTTTTAGTGTCATTGGCTGGCGGTTGAAACCCAGTGTAAGGAGGGAGGAGCAGAAAGCTTCCTGGATAAGGGTGATTTTGTATTCCATTTGGCCTTTGCTCCCAGTTCAGGAAGCCAGCTCTGCTCAGGGAGAGTCAGGGAAGGTCTCGGGCCTTGCTGGCTGGAGTGGGAGGTGGGGTATGAGCTTTGCTGAGCTAGAGCCTCAAATCAGAGCTGTATCATCACACACCAGACATGAGCAGAACCTGTAAGAGTCAGTTGAGGTGCATCATGCCACATCTGAGAGGCGTTTACTGACTGAAACTGAAAGCAGAAAATGAAGGAGCTCTGATGCTGGTTGGACAAACACTGCAAACCCTCCAGGAGTTTGAGTCTCTGTACAGGGAGGTTAAGGAGTGTCTGTGCAGCTGTGAAAAGGGAAGGAGTTGGAAGTGCCTCAGGAGATTGAGCTGTGCAATTTTCTGCTGCCTGTTATGCCAGGCAGTTCACAAGCAGCCAACCTTTAATAGCTCCTGAGGGCCTGATTTGCCTCCCTGAGTGAAGAAGCCTGATGCTTCCAGGGTGGGAGAGTTCTCAGAAAGGGCTGGGCAGAGGGGACAGGAGCTGGTGTGTTTCTCCTCGCCCTCTTCTCTTTTCTACAGAGGATTATCTCAGTAACCACATCAGTGTTTTTCAGTTTCTCACAGTCTTACAAGAGCTGTGGTTGTCCTTGTGGATGGGAGAGGTTTTGAGGTTGCATTTAGGATTTTTCCAGCTGCACTGCAGGGTTTCAATGGTCTGCCTTTACACCAGCTTGTGGAGAATCTGAAACTGCAGCTGTGACCCCTGCCCACCCCCTTGTCCTCTGCCCAAAGACTGAGCAGCTTTGGTGGTGAAAAATTAGGAACATTATCCTTCTGTAGCGCAGAAATTAGTGGTAGTAGTCCCCTCTGTTAATTCATGTTATGCTCTTAACAAAGCTATTGTGAAAATAATTGTATTTATAGGATGATAAGTGTATTTCTGCAGTGTGACATTTGGACAACTGTGCTGATAATGGAGAGGAATGAACATGTCACCATTTCTACAGTGGAATGATTAATTTGTTTTGTTGTTCATTTTTAAACAGAATAAATGATGTTTCTTCAGGATGGTGCTCACTAGCAGCCTCTGCTCCTGCGTTCACATGATGGGGATGGTCCAGCCCTGACAACACTGCTCATTCTGAAGTGCTGTGGAAAGTTTGTCTGTGGGGCCTTCACAACTGCTGCCCAGAATGTACTGGTGTGTGGGAACGGAGGAATCCGCTGTTTGCAGGGAGAGCAGCATGGATCCACAAAATGGTAAACAGCAGGATTTGTTTCTTTCCTCTTCACACTGGGAACAAAAGGTTCTAAGAGAGCTCAGTAGCCACCTGCCACTTTGATGAAGTTTAAACATTTGAAAGTCTTTTGAGCCCTGATCTTTGAAAATTTACAGTCTAGAACAAGGAATTTTACTTCCAGGGGGAGTGATGTTGAACCATGGAGGTGGTAAGAATAGCATTCCCCTGAAGATGGATGCTCTCCAAAGGCCTCGGGAATTAGTCAATATATGTATCATGTCTCACCAGTTCCTAAATATGTTTTACAAGATCTGTGCTTTTTCAGTGTGTGAATGCAAATATGTTCTCAGTCACTGATGCAATGGGTATTCAGGAGATGAAAGCTGCTAAAATCAGAGCATCTCTTCTTAGCCTGAACAAATATTAACCTGCTCCAGTTTTACCCTAAACTCCAATTCGATGGCTTGCAGTGATTTTATGTTGGGCTAGATTAGAAGGTTTGTGTTTATGTAATAAAGAAATTCCCCTTTTAGAAGGGACATATGCTTCAGGTTGCTTCCTGTGAATTTTTATTTTTTTTCCCTGAGCAGGCAAATTATTTTTGGATGGTTTCTCCCACTGCAACCCCCAGCTCCCAGGCTCTGCTGCCTTTCTCTGAGTCAAACCCCAGTTATGTTTCTGCAGCAAGAAATATCCTCCTGTTCTTGTGTAACGGTGTTCCCCCCTTGCAGCAAGTGCTTCATTAGGAGGCAGCATCTGCGCTTGAAGTGTGGGAAGAAGGTGTGTTTGACGCTTTGTAGTGAGTAAGCAGGCTCCAGCAGAAGCTAATGTTTTTGCAGCCTTATTTTGGATTTTATCAGCAACTATGAAGCAAAACCTGATAGTTTATTCAGAGGCCTCCTTGTCTTGTTTGAAGACGTTCCTCACCAGTGTCACAGGGAGCTCTGGGAACTCTTTCCTTTCTCCGTACGTATTCTGCCTGTTCTGTGGTACTGATTTTTCTGTTTGCTTTTGGTAATTAGCAATGTACCTTTCTGCAACGCTTTGTTATTGAATATTCTTTAAATTCTTAAATTCTGTCTTCTGAGTTTCTCTCTGGAAGAAATTATCTCCACTTGAATACTAAGCTATAAACCATGAGAAGAATTTTAATCTGCGCTAACGGTTCACAACTGTTCAGAATTGCTAAATTTTTGTTCTGCAGTAGTGATCTGACATGTTTTCTCTCTGTTTAAAGATACAGTAAATAAATCATTGTAGGAGTGAATAATTAAGTGGAAGGTGGAATAGTTTAGTTATATTTGCTACGTTTTGAATTCAGTTTCTTTTTTTTCCTGAGAACTTTATTACACATTGCTGTTATGTAATTATATTCAGTTAAACTGGTTAGCTGGAAGCATGCAAATCTCAGTGGTAGACTCTTCTATATGGATAAATATGGGTTGTATTAAAATAGTCTACAGTGCTGGAAAACTGGGAAAGGAATCCTTGTAGAGCTTAAGATCCCTGTACAAGGCACCAGTACTACCTTGGTGGATTTGCTCTTTATAAGGGTATGGTACATGCTTAAACTCCTTGTTTGGGTCCTGCCAAGAATGATTGTCATTAGCTAACAGGTCCACTCCCTAAGTTACTGGTCCTTGTTCTGGCTGGGATCCCATTTCAGGGCTGAAGCAGGAGCACGGTGACTCACTCAGCCTCCACATGCCAGCCCATTGTTTACGCCCCTGAGGAACAATGTGGATGCAGCCTCCTGCTCCCATTCAGCCGGAGCTGCTGGGAAGGGCAGTGAGATTCCGGATCATTTCTTTCATGCCGATGATCTCGTTTGTGCTCAGAGCTTGGAGTCTTTTTATTTTTTGGGCAGGAGGAACTGGCTTGTGGCTGTGGGGGTTTTAACCAGAGCACGGTGGTGCTGGGGGCTCCGGGGTGGGTTGGGGAGGGCTGGAGACATCTTCCAGCAGGTCCCTGTACTCCTTCATTATCTGAAGCCTTAGGATTTTTTAGGAGTTTTTTTTCCTGGCAGCTATGAAATCCTGGCCAATTGTATGTGGGAAAATCACCCTCACAGCATCCTTGTTAGCTAGAAAGTGTAACATGGGGTGCAGGGGCTCACCTTGCTCAGGTGTGTCCTCTGCTGTTCCTCCTGGTTGCCAGTGATCTTCCTGTATCCCAGCAGGATGCCAGCCTTCCCTCTATCCCACAGGATGCCAGCTTTCCCAGGAGTGGCTGAGCTGTTTCAGACCTGGACCCTCTCTGCCCTCTGGGGGTGGTGCTGGGCTTGACTTGGTGGTGCTGACTGAGCCCTTGGAGGGGATTTGGCACAGGATGAGGCTCCCCTGTGGGTGCACTCAGCATTTCCCTTGCCTCCTCAAACCCTGCTTCCCCCCTCCTAGACTTGTTCATCTTGTCCTAATTAAAAGAAACTGAGCAGGGATATGGGGGTGGCTGCAGTCTCTCATGAAGTGCAGGGTTTGGGGTTTTTTTTTAAAACTTGGGCTCTGCATAATCCAGAGGAGGTGACACAATGTGAATTTTGTAGGAAGTACAATGGAAGCTCAAAGGCATCACTCTATGAATGTGTAGAACAGCATAAAGATTCATCCCCTTTCTATGGACTGATTGATTTCTTTGAATCTTACAAAATTTCATAGCTAGGATTTAATTCTTGTGTGGTTTTCTAGGAGTTCCTCAGAGGTGTGGGAGAACAATCACTGTCTTCTGAAACATAAGGGTACTTCTGTTTAAAAAGCTTATCTCCTTCTTAGTGGGAATTTTATTCAAAGTCACAGAGCATTCATATGCCACTGGTGTGCGTCTCAGAGGTGGGATGGGATTATCCTTCAGGCATGCCAGAGGGTGTCTCTTCTCTCCTGCTAAATCTAGAAATGAGCCCTGAAGAGGGGTGTTAAGGTGGAGGGTGTCTAACATTACATAATTAGGGACAACAATGCCAAGAAGAGCTGCCTGAAACTTTATAGTAGCTTTGCAGGTATTGACTAAATGCACCTTCGCAACTTCTTTTGAGGCAAATCAGTTGTAACTTGGTGACTTTCCACTGTCCAGGGAAGCACAGAGGGACATGGACAGTGTGCCTGGAAAAGGGACCTAAATATTACATGAGGGACCAAACAAGTAACCAGAACATATGACTGGAGTTGTCATTTGGAGTGGACCAGAGGCCCCTAAAGCTGGGCTTTGCAGGTGCTGTGGTGACCCTGCAGCTCACAGGGCTTTCTATTTTATCAGAGAGAATCTGCCCACAATAGCAGTGACCTTTGCAACCCCACCCATGGCTCAGCTCAGATCTGACTCACAGGGAAAGCTGCTCCTGCCCTGCTGCTTCCTGAATCCTGGAAAAGGCTCTGGTGTGAGCAAGGGTTGAACTGGAAAAGGCAAGGGGTCGTTTAACAAGAGGGACTGCTCAGAAACAAGTGCAATTTTATAGGGAAGGTATCACAACAGTGTGGGTGGTGACAATTCAAGAGCAAATGGAGCAGTTTATCCTCCTGGGACACACTTTGTGCCTCCAGCTTTGCTCCTGGTTGGCATCAGGGCAGGATATGTGCAGAGGTGGACTTTCTGGTCCTGATGGGTCCCTTCCAGCTCAACCTGTTCCCTGATTCTATGATTTCCTCACAGTTCTGCACCATTATTGCCTTAAATGTGAAGGGCAGAAGCTTGCAGTGTGAATGACTTTGTTTAAAAATCTTTCCTGCTGAATAGAGGAGGAAGGGAAAATCAGCACCACTGATGCCAGTGTGTTCCTCATGAAATCACCATGTAAACCTTAAAACCTTCCCATCAGCCGTGTGTGGGGACAGGGCCAGCAGCTGGGCCTTGGGGCACGTTGTGCTGAATAACAGGGAAAAAGTGCTCACAGCTTCTGTCCTGCTTTTTCCATCCACACATCACCCTGTAGTAACATTGCCCTGGGTGTTTTGTGGCACTGTGGGGTGAGAAGGACAAGGAGAGGATCTGGGAGGTGAAGTGAGCACACAGAGCACTGGAGAGCTGCAGAGTGTGTCTGTCAGCTGTGTGAACTTCTCCATAATCACACTAAATCAGCCTGGAAGGTTTTCTGGTTTTATTCCTGCTTGTTAAGCTGTGAGTAAATTCGAGTCCAAACAGAAAACTGAAAGGGTTCCTATGAGCTAAAAAAGCAGAAAATAGAACAGGTTTTGTATGTGAGTCAGTCTCACTGCAGAGTGCCCTGCAGAAGGAGAAGTAGGAAATGCTCAGCAGGAATAGGAAGTACACCAGTAAGGCAGTAATAGGCTTGTATTTTTAAATATTTAAATAAACTCTTCATACAGAAGTGGTGCAATCTCACAAGGGGCCGAGGGCTCCTGCGGAAGGCTGCTCTGCGGCTGAACATGCCTGTGGTTGAACCTGCCCTCCTGTGCAGAGCTGGCTGTTACAACATCCCTCCAACCCAACCTGTGTGTCAAAAAGGGGCAAGGGATGCTGAGGCATTTACAGTTTTCCTGACAAAAACCATCAAAGGCAGCCTGCTCTTGAACTTGAGGGCTGTATCAAGGAGGGCAGAGCTGCTGGGAGAGCCAGTGGTGCAGTAAAGACCTTGGGAAGTTAATTGAGCAGAGAGTCTGACCTGAGAGCCAGTTTGATTTACAGGCAGCAGTAAAGCATTGATCTTCATCTGAGCTGCAACCTCTGCTGCTTTACAGCTTTATTTTTACACCTTCATGTGAAAATTATTTGTGGTGTATTACATTGAAATGTAACTTATGACAACTCTATCAAGAAGCCTGGAAAAAACCAAAGATAAGGTGATAAGGTAGCAAAGAAAATCCTTTGCCCTTAGCACTTGTACACAGGGAGGTCTTTACAAAGTTCCTGAGGTGTGATTTATGAGGGAGCTTTCAGGTGAGGGCTGATTCTGGGGTCATGGAACTGCTGTCCTCTGTTTCAGTGGGAAAAAAGCAATTGATAGTGTTCACACCAGCTCAGCCTTTACCAGGCCTGTAATTGATGTAGTGTTTTGACAGAGATGTTGCAGGTGATTTTATACTTGCATTAAGAAAATGCTATGAATTATGGGGTTTTATCCTCCCCAGAGCCTATGGGGGCCTTACCCAAAACCCATTAAATTCTTTGCACTGACATAATGGGATCTTCAGGGATCCTTACAGCATTAAGTCTGTGGTTTGTTTGTTTTTCACTGCTCTGATCAATAATGGGGCTGTCAGGGCTGTGCTTGCAGAAGGCAGTGAGCTGGGAGGAACTGTTTGCATTGCAGATAGGGGGGAGAGATGAATTTTATACCATTCAACTCTCAATCTGCTATATAAAATCACAGAATCATGGAATTTTTAAGGCTGGAAATAACCTTTAAGGTCAATAAGTCCAACTGTTCCCCCAGCACTGCCAAGCCCACCATTAACTCGTGTCCCCAAGTGCCACATCCACACAGCTTTTAAACCCCCCCAGGGATGGTGACTCAACCATGGAGTCTGTCTCTTAGTAGGTTCTGTTTCAGATTTTACATCAAATCAGGCTGATATTTAATTCCTTCCCTTAATCCAAGTTTGTGTGCTCATTAGTGGGTCAGCAATTGCTTATTTGCATGATTATGTATCACCACAGCAGCAGCTCTTTTATGTAAGCTTCTGATATTTTCACAACAGAAGTGTCTCCTTGTTTTTTAATTTTTGCCTTGCCCTCCCTTTAGGGGACCTATTTAAAAAAGCCTTTAAGTTTTAGGAAAAGCTCTCACCCTTCCAAAAGCCCTTCTGCAGTCAGAGGGACTCTGGGAGTCAGCAGTTCAGGTTGCTGGCAGCACTTGGGATCTGCCACGGAGATGCACAGTGGGAAACCTGGGGCAGATCCTCTCTGTTCTGCCTCTCCCTCTCCACTTGGAGAGGGCAGCAGATCCCTGGTGAGCTTCAGGAACTTCTCATCTGCAAAGACAGGCCCCATTAGAGTCACCCAGGGGTGAGGGAAAGGGTCAGTCTGCCACAGGAAGAGTGGGAGGAAGGAGGTGAGGGAGAAGGAGCTGGGGCTGGGAGCTGGAGGAGCAGCTTCATTTCCTCTCTGATAGCCAGTGTGTGGCTCCCAGGCATAAAAGTTGGCATTTCAGGTGCTGCTGGGGAAAAAACTCAGTTCCAGGCTGTCCCCAGCTCTTCTCTGTGCATATCTAAAAATCATGGAAAAATAACGAACCAAAGCAGTGACTCAAACAAGAAGTCTGGATAAATTTAGCTCAAATATTCTTGGTATGTTTGTGGTCAGTGTGGAAATTGCATCACTTCTTGTTTTAATGATCAAAATATTGCTTGGAAAACTGGCATGACTACCACATAAGAGCTCAAAATGAAATCCTTTAAAAGCAAGTATGTCTTTGGAATTGCTTCACCTGCAGTTAATTGGTTTTGGGGGTTGTTTGTTTTATTCCTGTCTTGGTTAAGGAGTTTTTGGACTGGAGGTTATTGCTGCTTAATTGAAAAGCCACAAGGTTTAGAGCTGATACACTCTGCAGTGTGATTATCTACTTCATATAAAAGTTCTGTCTGGAGAGTAGGATTCAAAAAGAGTGCTGGTAATTGCTGAAGACAAGACCTCCTCCAGAATCTGCCTGCACGTCTTTCTGTCTTTCACATTAAAGAGCCTTTGAAAATGCTTTTATTTTTGCATCAAACAGGAACATTTTAATTTTTTTTACAACACTAATGGACAGGATCCATTTTCAGATCTCATACATGGCCTGAAAAACAAAAAGCTTGGCTCCTTAAGTGAGCTTGTAATCCTGGTCGTAATTCTCCCATGTTTTGCACCTTGGACCTTTCTCACAGTGGCAGGGTGGGAATAAAAGCTGCCAAATCAAAGCCATTTGCATGGATAGGACCACGTTCTTGCATGCAATGGGTCAGAGTTTGTCATAGGTTGATGGGAAGGGGATGAGCTGTGCCCTTCCTCATTTTGCTGTCCCTGCCTTGGAGCAGACATCCAAAAATGCTGTGAGCTGCAGTGCGGCCACAGTGTGGGCACAGGAGTCAGAGTCCTTGTCCTCCCTTCACTGAAATGGGTGCTGATATTCCCAGGAAGACAAAACAGCTCCCTGCAAAAGCAGGCATTTCTGCCACTTGTAGGTCTTGTCACAAGTAGGGGAAGGTTTTATGGTTTTTTGGTAGCCCCATTAAAGCTTTGGTGGCTATCTGGGCCAACAGCAGAGGCCTTTCCATCAAGTTTCTCTTCTGCTGCAGACACAGCTGTTCAGGTGATCCTCCCTCTGAGACTGTCCTGGAAGCCAGGATCTTCTCTGACTCCTGAGGGAGAACAGTCAGAAGTGGGAAGTGCTCACAGTGAGTTCAGTAGAAGCTGGAGTGAAGCCTCACTTGCTTCTCTGTTTTATTTAGATTTTTTGTTTTCTTTTCCAGACTAACTTATCCATCCCTTTTCTCCTGGAGCTCTTCCCAGCCAGCTCTGCACTTCCCTTGGCTCTTTGGCTGTTGCCAAATTGTCCCTTCAAGTCTCTTCATGCCAACCATATCCAATATCTCAATTGCATTTTCCTTTTCTCTGCATGCAACACTTGCACATAAAGTGATCCAGAGTGGTTGTCTTAGTGATAAATGAGAAATGAGGGTAGCAAGGAGTATTTTATTAGTCAAGCATGCACAGTAAAGAAGCTCATTGAACTGTGTCTAACATGTGCTAAGCTTGGATTTTGCTGCGTGGGATGTTTGCCCCCTCAAATCTCTTGAAAGGCTTCTTCCTTTAGATGTGTCTCCTGAACAAGTCAGTTGTTTTTTTTTTTTTAATAAAAATATTTTTTCATTCTTCAAACTTTAGTCAAAGTAGCTGGAAGGAATGTGTGGGTCAGTGTCCTGGTGACACACTCCTGCACCTTCTGTCTTTCTGGAGAGACAGACTTTGGCTGTGTTTGTGCTCTTATTTTTGACCAGCAGTGAGGTTGCAGTGCTGTAAATGGGTTTTCCATTGAGGAAAATGTTTACATGTGTTTTTAGGGTGAAACACAAGCTTAGGAACTGCTTTTCCCAGCTCAGAGAAGGTGTGGGATCTCTGGATGTGTCTTTGGTGGAGTTGGTTGAATATTTGTGCTAAGAAGAGACCTGAGCAGAGACCTTGGGCCCATTTTCCTCTCACTCACATGCAGCAAATCCCTCCTGAGCCCCCCACATAGCCTCTCACAGCTGGGGCTAAAAGCATTTGCTTCTTCTAAAGCAAGTTTTAAATATGTGTCTAAGCAGCAGAAGTGGGCTGGCCATGAGGTGGTGCTTCCCCAATGTGAATAATTAATGTTTTAATTTTTTAAGAAGAATTTTGAGCAAATTATTTATCTGAAAGAGAGAAGACATTAGTGTGTGGGATTTTTTTCCCTTCTGTTGAAAGCTTAGGGAAAAAGGAAAAGATTCAGGAGAAAGTTAGCCATGAAATTTTATTTTGTGAAGTTTCAGATGAAATCTAATCTTGGTTTGGTTTCATGGCTGTAATATTTGATTCAGTTGGACAGGAATGGTCTCACTGGAGACACCTTTCATCATTTAACAATCCTCCATTTCCAGCCATGCTTGGAAACGAACACAAAGAAAATCCAAAAGTGTTGTCATGCTTCTGCATGCTTAATGTATATCTTCCAATTTAAAATTTGGAAAGCAAGAGTGGCATAGCTGGCCTTGCCTGCAGAAGCACATTTCTGAATGATTCAAGCTGTAGGATGGGAACCAAATCACTGAGGCCAAAAGACAAAAATAGAAACTTTCACTCCAGAGCTGAGTCATTCGTATTTTCAATACAGCAACTCTCTGGCCATTTGGAGCTCTCAATAGCTTCTCTTTGGGGGTGGAAGTAACAGCATCACTCTTCTCTTTGGGCTTTGCTGGTCCTTTGCACCCCAAAGAGGGCATTGATGGAGAACTGGGGGTATTCCCACCCTCTGTAAGAGGCAGTTTTTGCCCTGTGCTTGCTGGAGGACATCCCTGCCCCATTCCTTCCCTGCCCAGAGGGAATCCTGTTCCTCTCCCACCAGATACAGCCCAGAGCTGTGGAAGTGGAGCTGCTCTTCACAAGCAGCCAGTGGGGACCATCCTGTCCTCTTGCTGAGGAGAGGCATGTCCCAACCCCTTGTTCCTTTTCCATGGATAGCTGCAGGTATCATTAGTGACCCTGGATCTATTTTGTGCTTTCCAGCCTGGTTTGCACAGTGCCATGAGGGGTTTGTTCTGACACTCATATTCCAGTGTGATTCTTTGTGCTCTCTCTGACCCCAGTGCCTTTGTGCAGCCTCTTTTATACTTCAGCAAAGAATAACCAGCTCAGTTCCATTTTCATTTCTTGGACAACACAAACAATTCCCAGAGTATCAGGAATTTGGGAGATGCACACACAAGTGCAGGAGCCTACTCAGATCTGGCAGTGCTGGCACTGCCCAAATGCTGCTGTTACCAGGATTTGAGGCTTTTCTGTTCCCCCTTCCCTCATTATCCTGGATGATGAAGAAATGATTGTGTAAGTGTGGAGCTAAAGCCTTTGGAGGCGTCTGTTTCTCATAACTCTGTCCTGGAGCCCAGAGAAAAGGCAGGAATCCAGAGCATTTTTCCACCCTGGACTTAATATTTTCCTTTCAGGCTTGCATTAGAAAATGTTTTTATTTCCTTGCAGGTTAAAAGTGTTATAAATAGAAAATTTCCAATGATTCTGGTGATAATTGTTCACTTTACACAACTGTACCTAAAATTGTCAGCATGCCCTGGGTGCTTGCTGGAAAATGTTCAGTGCAGATCAGCACAATGTGTGTGGGGTGCTGGCATGTAAACAACTTCAAAATACTTCCACAATCTGCAGTGATAGTGAAAAAGATCCCTTCAGCGCTGGATTTTTGCCTTTGAAGCATTCCTCTGTGGTTCATATCTGGTTTCTTTTGGGGTTTTAAGTCTCCTTTTGGGGCAGTGAGCATTGATTGTGAGCTCTGTTGTAGATGTGGGTGGCTTTTTTGCTCAACACATCATCTTTTCCAGTGCCTTTGGCAGGCAGAGCTCAGTGCAGAGCTTACTGCAGAGCCACTCCTTTAATTAGCTGAAATAATGGATGTTTGGGGGAAATGGAACCACAAGAAATAGGCAGAAAAAAGTGTGTGGAGGGCTCCCACTGTTCTGAGAAGCTGGCACATCCCACTTGTTGTGGGAAATATTAATTAGGGTCAGAGGGGCTGTGACCCAGTTCTGGCACAGGCTCTCCAGTGGGGATTTGGAACTTCCCAGATAAACCACCTTGTTCTCAGTGTCTTCTCACAGGGGCATTTATTGGTAGTTCTGGCCACTTCTGAATCCTGACAGGAACATTTTAAAGCAGAATTAGTTGAGCCACATGTATTTCACCTAAATCTGAGAAAAGGCAAAGCAGATCACTGACTTCTTGCTGCAGGATGGTTTTGAGGCAGCTTCTGGCTGTATGAGCAGGTGGGGGGGCACCTTGGTCTGGGGCTTTATCATCTAAAAAATGAATGAAGAAAATATTTTAACTTTTTTTTTTAAAAGGAAACCTTGAAGTGTCAGCTAATTAGAGAAGGAACACAAAAGATACCTTTGCATCATAAAGCATTTTTACCCACTAGGGCTGAGTGAAAAATTTATTTCTTTATTTTTCATTGAAGAACCCAGGGTTTTCATCCTTGTTTGGGATGGGATTTTTCAGTATCTCAAAAAATTCCAGAGGACTGAAAAAATTTTCTTACCATCTAATAGGAAAGTGCAATGTAGGGCAGATCCATCATCCTTTGAAATCACTGGAGGCTTCCTGTTGGCTGCTGCTCATTTTGTTAGCCTGAAGTTTTCCAAAGCAGTACAGGATGCATGAGTCTGTTGCAGAGACTCAGAAATAACATGGCTTTCCATTAATTTTGAAAACCAGCAGGGCAGAGCTTTTATGGAGCAGTACTGAAAAATGTTCAGTGACACCAGTGAGTTTCGGAGTGTTTGGAGGTGCTGGCTTTAAATATTCTGCACATCCTCAGCCTCATCCCTGTCCCGTTTTTTAGCTGTGCAGTGGCAGCACTCAGAAGTCAAAATGGCAAAAGATTAAGCTGGTGAGGGTTAGCTGCAGCCATCTGGTGCTGTTGAGGAATTAATGTCTGAGCTCAGCCTCCCTGCCCACCCCCATCCCCACATCCTCTGCACCAGAGGCTTGGATTTCGCTCTAGTGGGACAGGGAGATGAAAATATCTGTCAAGGCTAAACTGTGGTGGTTAATTCAGACAAAGGAGCAGCCAGCCAGCCTTTCCATCCAGTGGCCACTGCAGGAGCTGCTGGTGCTGGAGCAGAGCTGGGTGGTTATCAGTCCCAGGAATTACCAGCTGAACTGGGCATCGCTGGGGGGATGCTGTGTTAGAGCATCAGCTTGATTTGCTCCCGACTCTGGAAATACCTGCACACATTATGACAAGGTCAGTGGCACTTTTCAAGTTGTATTATTATTGTAATTCTGTTTTTGGAGGAGGTTTGCTTCCTGATTTATCCTGGGTTAAAGCATCTCATTTATATATTCCTCTGCTAAATAAAAATATCCTACCTAGTTGCCAAAGATCTGCTGGTTATGGAAGGGCCTAATGTGGCATTTACAAACTCTTGTGAGTTTATGTGTCAGAGATGCAGTGATTTGGGCTATAAAGACAATAATCATCTGTGCATTGTGCTGCTTTGTTATGCATCTGTTTGCTGATTCACAGCACTGACCTGCAAACCCTCCCCTTTTATTTATGGCATACTGTCAATTTAGGAATTTTAGAGGGTTTTTTTTCACCTGCTGTTATAATGAGGCCTGTGACAGGTTCTAACTACACATGACCCTAAAATTCTCATGGTACTCTTTATTACTAAAATGGCTTATTTTTATTTTGTTTCTCTGAGCTGGGCCAGCTGTCTGTTGCACTTTAAAAGTGATACCTTGTGCCCTTTTAAGCGTAATAAAATAACACTGGTTTTTTATTGATAACCTCTGATTTCATTGGGATATTTTTAAAAAGAAAATTGGTCTTGCCCTTAGCTTTTATAAAGCCAAACATAAAAGGTATTTCCAGAGCATAAATCATTGAAATCAAGAGAGAAATAATTCCAAAGTTAGTTGTTTTTGTACAAGCTGTTGTGTCAGGAACAGATGCATTTTTAGTGTCAGCAGATGCCTCCCCTTTTCCCCTCACAAACAGCCCTGGGTTTGCTTACAGCTTTTTCAGTAGGAAGCAAGAGAAGAAAAGAAGTGGATCTATGGAGAGGTTAAACAAATATGATGCAGAGATACAGAGGCTACCTATTAAGGACTAAACTCCATGGCTTTATTTTCATAGCTCTTCAAAGGTGTTAGAGAAAAAAAACACAGGTTCCTCAGTTCAAATAGGCTTCATTTATCTGCTTTTTGGTGCTGCTTTGGGGCAGTGCTCTCAGAGGAACCTGTGCCAGCCCAGGAACTGCCCAGATCTGTGTGCAAAGCAGAAACTAAAAAAGATGGCACTGGGTGTGTAAAGTTTCTGGAGCTTCTTGGATAGTACAGGAATATCCAAGAAGTCCTGCTGGGATATCATCCCTTGCACACAGAATGTGCATTGTGCAGGAACACAGACCCCATTGTGCAACGTGCATGAGCTGGTTCCTAAATCCATAAAATCTAAGAATTAAAAGCCCTTTGCTACATCTGGGCTCAAATGCTCAGTGTGTTACACATTCAAGTCCAAAATCAGAGGTTCAGTGTTAATGAGCTGCAGAATTGCTCTCCTGTCACATTGCTCAGGGCTGGGTGTGAGTGAGGTGACTCTGACAGGAGAGCCATGAAGAGCTCAGGCAAGGAGCAGGAGACATGTGAGGTTAACAGCAGAGCAGAATTTCTTTGGATTTCAGCCCAGATTTCTGCTAAAAATGGCTGGTGCATGTATTGGCAAAACGTTATTCCCAGCCTACACGAGTGCCACCGCTGATGGTAGGTCAGTCATGCATCCTGTAGAAATAAAACAGTCTTTAGTCAGTAAAATGTAGTTTTTCTCCTTTCTTTTCCCCCCACTGGTGAGTATAAATGAAGCTTATAGAACATGCTGGTATTTCAGAAGCCAATATATCCCTTACTAAGTCACCAGGAAGTCTTCTGTGAACTGGGTAATTTTGTTGCTGAGATGTTTAGCTTTGCCTTGGATGGCGTTTGTGCTTTTTGGGAATTTGGGAATGGATAGCCAACCTTTCCTCATTTAACCTCTGAAAGCTCTACTAAAATCTGACAGCACCAATATGTGTACAGCTGGTGGTTGGGGGCAAACCTTTTTATCTGTATCTCACCAGTTTTGCTCTTTTCAAGCTTTCAGTTAATAGTCACAAGGAATATTTTTGCTGGAGACCTTTGGCAGCTTCTTTCCTCGGGCCTAAGGCAGGAGGTCAATTTAACCTGCAGAGTGGAATAATAGAAGGAAGTTTTGGTGTAAGAAATTTGAGAGATGGGTAGCATTATCTTGCTGCCAAGAATATTTAACATAAAAATATTGGTTTCCAACAGTAGAATCGCCCAGATTTCTTACACTCAGGGAAACCTTTATTGAATTCTACGTGATGAATGTTCAGATATTCAAAACTGAGCAGTTTTGATTTGATCAATAAAAATTTGCCTAAAATAAGACTGAAATTGAGTTTAATGACTAAAATGTATATACTGAAGATTCTTCTGGAAATAAACTCCATGGAACCAGCTGTGACCTTCCAGTTCCTGGAGATCCCAGAATTCTGCACCTAACTCATGGCCAGCCCGTGTTCTTCCAGGGGTTGGCACCAGGGGTTGTGACTGAGCCATTGCACCACAAAGGACTTCAGAAATTGTGAGTGGGCCAAAAATGCAAGGGGAAGCCCAACACATTGGCTGAGTTGTTTTGTGAAGTAGTCATTTGGCAAAACACAGAAGTGGTTTTGGGATTAGGGTCAAGCAGGCAGAGTTCCTCCTTCCCTCAGCTACAACCCTGTGACCCTTCTTGTGCTGGTTGGAGTGGGGCAGCTCCAGCAGGAGAGGTGGAAAATGCTCCTTTTAAACTTATTTTATTCCCAGTTCTGTGTGTGGGAGGATGGCTGGAGACCTCTGCTTGAGGGGAACGTGACACCAGGATCTGATGAATCTCTGACCATGAGATTCTTGTGCCTCCACCCTCCCAGGCCATGATTTAAAATCAAAGAGAGATGGTCCTGCTCAGTTCTTTGGCAGAAAGGGTGTGCTTTTACATCTAGAATGGCTGCAGATGTGGGCCTTGAGTGACAGTCCCCAAAATCAGGATTGTGGCTGGAACTGAGTAAAATTTGTCCCTCCTTTCTGCAATTTGTAGGAAGCAGATTGAAGTTGCTCTGCTCTGTCAGCCCTGCTCTGCTGGGCTCCTTGAGCAGGAAGCTGAGGAGCTTTCCAGCTGTTTTGTATCTCCGATGTGAGGCGTTTTTTCCTCCAAGGGGAATTCCAGAGCTTCTCTCTAGGTTCAGGATTTCATCACAGGGTGCCAAGTGGGGAGGCTGCTTGTTCCAGTAACTGCAGTGTTTGCTTGGATCTGTACTTCTTGAATTTTCTTGGTCCAGTTCTGAGTTGTTTTGACTGGAGAATAAAGCTCTTTAGTTGCTCTAAAGTTCTCCTTTTTATCATCCCTTAAACATGCTTGCCTAAGAATATTTTTTCTCTTTTCTTTGGTGTCCATGGAAATGAAAATTCAATTATATGTGATATCACACCCTTGTAGGTGTGTGGTCTGCTTTAAAAGAGTGAACCGAATGCAGGAAGAATTTCTTTTCCTATGTCCTCCCTAAAATTACAAAATTATGGAAGCACTACACCCACTAATGTGAACTCTGAGACG
Source organism: Passer montanus (assembly GCF_014805655.1). Taxonomy (NCBI): domain Eukaryota; kingdom Metazoa; phylum Chordata; class Aves; order Passeriformes; family Passeridae; genus Passer; species Passer montanus. Next base: position 15,257,624 of record NW_024369929.1, read on the forward strand.
CTGTTTATTGTGCTGTAATTTAATCCCACTTTCATGGGCCTTCATTTCTGCTCCTTGTCCTTCACAGGTTCTGCATCATCTGGGAGAGGTTATTGGTGAGGGCACACTTTTAATGGCACCAACCTCTGGAGCCATCTCCGATGTCTGAGTGATTTGAGCTTCGTTTAAATAATTGATGAGAAGTGTTAGTCAGAATCTACTGGTGATTCAGGCTGCATTATTCAAAGATATTTACTGACAGTTATAGATTGCTCCAAATTTACTTCTCTTTCCAGGCTGCATTAAACTAGGCCCTGCATGACATATGTGTCTATTTAAAAAATAAATAAATCCTTGTTAATACATGTGAAGAACTGTGGGCTTAAGGGCTGTATTTAACCAGATGCAAATAAGCAATAATAATTCATGATGTTTCAGTAGGAAAAAACATTTTGTTTTCAAGTAGAAAATACTTTTTTCCTCTGTCTTGGTTGTTGTTCAGGAGTGGACCTGAAAACATCTTGTATTTCAGTGACTTTAATGCAGCTTTCCCTGTACTGTTAGTTGGGGAATGGTTGGGTATGAGACTTCCTGCCTGCCTCATTAGCCACCCACCAAAGCATCTTCTCTAATGGCTGCAGCTTTTAATCTCTGACACTTAAAAGCTCTTCTGGCTCCCAACACCATTTAGGAAAAGAAAGTCTGGTTTAGGAGATTCTCTAGAATTGAGTAAGATTACACTGGGCATCTTGCAAAATCTCCTTTTACCTTTTTTTTTTTTTTTTCCCCAGTGTAAATATTTCCAATTTCTTTTGTTTCACACTTGTAGAAGTGCCTAAAATTATGGTTGAAAATGCTGGAGGACAGTGGGATTTTGCCAGGCTGTTGTCAGGAGTGAAATGTGACTAAAGCAAGGCCAGTAATACCAGATTTGCCTTTCAGATTCCTGACTTTGTCAGAATTCCTGCAGGTGCCAGTCCCATGTAATTCCTTCTCTCCTGGTTCCTCAGCAGGAGGAGTGTGCCAGGCAGATGAAAGGTTCATGTATCCATGTGTGAGAGCTTCCACACCTTCCTTTGGAAACCACCTCTGGGATCCATTGGGGAACTCTGTCCCTCTCAGTTTCATGTCCCTGCTGGGAGGAACTTTTACATTTATCACTTTCTTTTATCAGGCTCCTTTTTTTTTAATTGTGTGCAGTAAATAATTCCACTGAAAGTCACCAACTCCTTTTATTCCCAGTATTCTCTGACGTTGCAGCTGTGCCTGGGTGATGAGCAGGTGCTTCTCCCTGACTTCTCTTTGCTGTTTTCCCTGCAGGAACTGTGGACATGGGTGGCAAACAGTCCACGAGTGGCGACGTCTCCGTCACCCAGACCCCTGTGACAGAAAGCATCCAGGATGCCTACAAAGCTGGGGACACCAGCAAGGCCCAAGAGTTGATTAGGTTGTCCTGTGAGGAGACTGCACTGCAAGTGGAAAAGGTTGGGTTGGGTTACTGCTCTTTCTCACATTTTATTGGTAAAGATGCCAAAATGCTGCCTTCTGTCGTTTTTCCGTGGAGAAAATCCATTTGGTTTTGTGAATCCCAGACATGGCTGGTTGTGTGGGACTCTGCAGAAGCATGCTCAGGGACACAAATTTGCCCTTGAAAACACAGATCAGGAAGATGAGGCAGACCACAGGGAGCAGTGTCTGTAGGAACGCAGGCTGTGTGAGGAGGGGTGCTGCTGCTGTGGTCACCAAAACAGGGAAATGCATTTTTCCCCGTAAAAAGGAAGCAGTTTATAGGCTTAGCAAAAAATGTATTCCCCCATCAGTGCAGGGGATGGTTAATGGTCCCCTGGGAAGATTCTGCTGCCTGTGTTTGGAATTTTATCACAAACTCTGTGCCAGCTTCTGCACTGCTCTGCCTTCAGAGCCCTCCTTTTGAGCCTGCTCTTGGCACAGAGCTGATGTGAGTGTTTTGGGAGGGTCCCTGCATGTCAAATCCAGTCACAGTGGCCATCTCCAAAACAGGTAATGCTGCATTTTGCAGCTGAGCTGTGCAAATGCTTTTTGTGTTGGTCCATGAAAAATGGGTTTATATTCACTGTTCTGTGCCTCAGGCACTAATGTGAAAAACCATACAAAAACCATACAAAAAACCAAAATACAAACCCCAACAAATTATGTGAAAAACCATACAAAAAAACTAAAAATACAAACCCCAACAAATTAACATAATAAATTTGTCAACAATATTAGAATAGCCACTACTGTTTATGACATTCCCAATTAACCATGGCGACAGTGGACACGCCTTGACGTGGGCACAAATAAACCCATACAGCTCTAGAAATGCTCTTTCTCTGCCTGCTGCATTTAACAGAGAGTTTCTTCTGCTGTGTTTCCTTCACCAGTGTCAGCTTTTAGGCATTGCAGCAGCATATGGGGATCTGCAGGCAGTGAGGTACCTGCTGAAGGAGGCGTTGGTGGTGTTACCAACAGAGCCCAACGATGACAATGCAGCGGTGGTGGCTGCGTATTTTGGGCACAAGGACATCGTGAAGGAGCTGCTGGATTCCCTGCGTGGTAAGCCCTGGGCTGACCCTGCCTCTCCTCGAGTTTTTCAGGAGCTGTGTGCTACAGCTCCAAGCAGGCATTTGGGTTTTTTGGCATTCCTTGGAAAGGGAAGGGTTTAGTCATGGGAAAGTGCGTGCAGGATCAGATCTCTGCTGTGCTTGAAGGAAACTTCCCCCCTGGGGAAGAGAAACACATACATAAAAATATCCCATGTTTGCAGACTGGAAGTGGAGGAAGATGCCATTGAGACAGTTCATTCCTGTCAGGCCTCACAGCTGGGTAACATCCCAGACCCTACAGTGAGATTAGGGGATTTTCAGGATGCAGCATCATCCTACTGCTGATCCAACAATCTCAGTGGTGCTGGCAGAGTGGCCTGACTGGTCAGGGACACTTTGGGTCCACAGATGACACCCACTCAGTTCTCTGCTTGACATTTTGTTTTGACTTTCAGGGGAATTCCTTCTTTAGAATAATAATTACATTTTACTTAAATTTTATTATAGTAATTATTTTTGAGCAGAGACTTTTTTTTGACTCAGACACAATTCCTAAGGCAGCAGTGGGGCAGGGGACACAACTCTGGCTCAGAACCAGAAGCTGTGTTTGGGTCCCTGTTGTTCTCTCAATGTTCTGTGAGCTTGGCAGCTGCTTCTCCCTGGGACCTTCCGTGCATTTGGGGTCCAGAGGTCCTGCAGAACATCTGGGGCAAATCCTTGACCTCAGACACTGCAGTCACACAAGATCTAAGCTGGCTTCTGCAATATTTAACCTGAATATATCTCTAGCTCCTCACTGGGACTAAATAGTTGCCAGTGGCCTGAGAACAAGAATAACCTGTTGGGAAACCTGCTTATTTGGTGTCCTGTTGGAGGACTGGTAATGAAAATAAATGTTCCACTTCAGGGGATGCAATTAAATGTAATATTTCCTTCAGCCAGAAAGGAAGCTGAGTAAGCTAGTAGAAAAATTAAATTATATTAATATAATACACTGAGTAATGAAAAGTGACTTAAGTAGTTTCTGGAAACTTAGCTCAGTTTAGAAGTGACCAAATTCCCTCCAACTCTTGCTTCAGGGGGGTCAGGGGAGGAGCTCTGCACAAACAGAAGCTTTCAGAAATTTTTATGCAGGAAACCTTCCAACTGTTTTCTTGGGAAATTGCACAGAAACTGATCACAGGGCTTAGGTATAAATTCCCTAAATTTGCAATTTGGCTGTTGCACTGCAGTCAATCTCTCTGGAACAGGGAGAACTACTTGTGGCTTACAGCTTAAGTGGAGCCCATTTTTTGTAGCAGGAGGGTGAGGGATTTAGTGGAGTTGTTAAGAATGCAAAGAGCAATGTAATTTCCACATGGATAAGCTGCAAAAAAGCCTTGACGTGTAAAACTTGGGTTTGTGGATGTTCCTGTAACTGTTTCAGAGAGAATGTAAATTTGTAAAGTATATGGAGGTATTACAGGGAATCAGGGAAGATTTGGGGACTGCTTATTGTTAGCAGAAATAATTCTGTCCTGGGCATTTAGTTACATGTTCAGGATTGGGCACACCTAGAGGAGAGTGGTGTTCTACAGGAAAACGTTATTTCTGAAAAAAAAAAAGCAGTTTGAGAATGACTAAAACATCAGCAAATTCATGCAAAAATCAGAAAATGGTGTTTTAGTTTTTAGACTTAAATGACATTTGTCTGACTTTACTATGAATTAATAGTAAAGAGTTGACCTGAAATGAAATATTTGAAGGGGAAATGAAAGTTTTTGTGGGAGACTTCAGGTTGCAGCAAAAACAAGCTAAAACAATTCCTTTTTTTGTTGACTGAAGCATTTATTTTTGTTTTATTAATCCAATAACATGAAAGCTTACCTGGTTTTTCCCATTCTTTGTATCCCCTCTCATGAACTTGGAAGAAGTGGCCAATCTTGGGTGTTTGGATTTAAAGTGTATCTGATGCAAAGACAGTCCTGATCATCCCTGTTTGGGGTCAGATGTTTATTTATCTGCTGATAAATAAACTTTAGCAGAACTGTTGCTGCCTTATGAATGCTTAAGTAAGGGACAGACAAAAAAATTTCACCCATTAGCTGAGTGGGTGAAGAAGAGCAGTTAAGCAAAGCTGAAAACTTTCTGACACACTTTTGCAGTGTAACCTCTTCCTTTTGTCCTCAGGAGCTTCACCCTTTCCCAAACCCCTTTGCAGAGGCATCATTTGTGGGCATTCCTCACGCATCACAGCCCAGCGGCACCAACTAAATCACATTTTATTTGTTTTTTGGTAGGTCCTAATACTTGCCAGCAGCTCCTGAACTGGATGCTGGCCATAGCCTGCCAGCAGGGCCATTTGGACATTGTCAAGCTCCTGATCCGTGCCTACAGTGCTGACCCAGAGAGCTGTGCAGTCAGGAGGAACGAGTTCCCCGTCCTCATCCGCCTGCCCCTCTACGCTGCTATCAAGGCAGGTGTGTGTTTGCATGCTTCCACATTCTGCCCCTTTCCTGCCAGGTCTTCAAAGAATGGCCTGAGCTGTTCACACACAGGATGGTATCCATGGCTTGTCTGGAGTTGGATTTCCAGCAGGATGAATTAAAGTGAAATTGGCTCTGAATCTGTCGACTCAGCCAAATTGGAGTCAGGGCCTTGGGAAGTTAGATTGCTGTAAATACTGAGAGGCTGAACTTTCCTCTATAAATTCCCAGGGAAAAGACCCTTAAAAACCAGAATCCTTGCAAGTCAAAGCATTATTGTTATGGACACTCTGGCACACAAGCTTGATTTAGGCTGAATAATTTGCACTTCAAAGCACAGCTGTGTGCGTAGTTTAATAAGATGGGAAAAAAGAGAAAAAAGAAAAAGCCTGGGCCAGCACTTTTTACACAGTGTCTTTGCTGTCTCAGTTTGACCAAACTGAGTCCTGCCACTGGAGGAAACAGCCTTTACACAGTTCAGTTTCCTTTTTGCACGCCCCCACAGTTTTTTTTCGGAAGTGGTTATTTCCCAGGATTTCTGTTCAGCTCCTTGCTGTTTCATTTACCTGAGGTGAAGGGAGCAAACAATCTGCTTTTCTCCCAAGGGAATGAGGATGTAGCCGTGTTTTTGTTGCGGAATGGAGCTTTCTTTTGTTCCTACATCCTGATGGACAGTCCTGAATCCAGCAAACACCTTCTGAGGAAGTATTTCATTGAGACAACCCCACTACCAGGTAGTGCTCCAGCAAAAACAGTAAGTAACCATTTATCTGCCTGAGGAGATGTTGTTTTGAAGGGGCATCATGTTAATAGTTGATAATTGTCTTTGCATGCCATGTGGCTGCTGATTCATCTCCTCAACTAAGAGCCTTGTGGTTTGCTGCCCTTTTAGAAAGCCCTGCAAGTGGCTTTGGTGCTGAATTACAGGGTGTGAAACATCAAGGCTTTGAATGGCATCACTATACAAGACACAGCAACAGCTTCTGTGGGGCAATTGAAACACCCTGGTGTGAGCCAGGGTGTGCTGGGGGTAGGAAACACCAGCTTTGGGCTCAAAGCCTTCCAGAGAAGAAGCTGGGCTGCTTCTAGCACAGATTCCCTCAGTACCACCAGGGTCATCACTCCATTTAGGTTCCTGTTGTGCCCCCTGGTTGCAGGGTGATGGCACAAGCTCTGTGGTGTCCCCAAGGGTTGGCATGGCACAGAGGTGAGCATGGGTCACCTCTGTGTCAGACAGTGCAGGTAAAAATGGGTTTGGGTGGCTTTTGTTAACAAGGAGCATGAGCAAAGCAATGATCTGCTGAGTATCTTCCCTACTTCAGATCCTCAGCAGTAAAAAAGAGTCTCACACTGGTATTGTTAGTTTATAGGGGAGCACACAGTATTTTGTATTATTTGTACTGTTCTCCAGCAGATTATTTCCAGGCATTTTGAATTTTTTCCCCTCAACATGTAGTTTAACCCACACTGAATAGGAGCATCAGATCCCTGAGCTTTCAATGCTTACAGTTTTCATCAGGTCACAAAAATTTTGCAAGGAAAAGATGTCCTTCATCCATCCAGTTGCTCAGCCTGTAGCATTGGAGGCTCTGCTTTGGTGTTAAGTAAAAATAAGAAGAAGGGTTTTAGTAGCTTTACAGACTTCTCCATTCTCTGTTTTTCTGCCAGAATCCTCTCACTGTTTTCCTTTTGATACCCTGGGTGTTAGACCACATAAGTGAGCTTGACTCTTTTAGGTTCCATCAGTAGATTTAGAGCCCTCTTTGTGCTACTCTTAATTTTGCTGACAGATAATCAAAAGGAATCTGAATTCTAGATGTGAATAAGAGTTGATAAAATGCCTTTAAGAAGGAAAAAAAGAAATCTGTCTGGATAATTCAGCTTGAATAAGCTTGGAATAAATGTTTGAATCACAGGGAAGAGGTCTGTTTTCTATGTGAATTTGCTGGCAATATTTAACTTAGCTGCTGTAAAAATGACTCAGCTTTGCTCTTGTCACACCCTGAGCAAAGAAGAGAGCAGTCTTCAGACATCAGCTAATTGCCAGAAGGGCCTGGTTTAAAAAGAAAGAAAAAGAAAAAAAACAGAAAAAAACCACAGAATCTTGACCTTGATTCTCCTAGTAGCTGTTTATTTTTAATATGTTTGCTTTTTTAATGCTTTCTCTTTGAATTCATTTTGGCAGACTGGGACAGATGGGGGAGGATCTGTCCTAGTTTGTCTGCAGAGCTGATCTTTGGGAAATGACACTCACACACCCTGATAAGTTTTTAAAACACAGCTTTGTGGCAGCTGCAGACAAACTGCCTCAGCGCTTTCTTCTTGTCTCAGAGGGTTCATCCTGAGGTGGATTTTGCACGGGGAGGAAGCAAAACTGGGCTGTGTGGGGACTGGGATGTTTTGGCAGCCAGCTGCGTGTCACAAAGTTCTCCCCTTGGACAAGGAGGGCAAACCAAGCACTGATCATTTCAGAGTGAGCCCAGAACTTCAGAAGGGTTTGTCCTTCTGTGTTATCTCGGGGTGGAAACACTTGAGCACAGCTGAGCTCCAATCGATTTCACAGCAGTGAATGCAGAGCTATGCATAAAATGTGCCTGAGAGCTGCTTTTGGCTGCCACACCTTCCAGACAGCCCTTGCACCCAGCACAGCTGCCCTTTCTCAGGCAACAGCAGTTACATCTCATTTTTCTAATATCTGTTTCTCCTTTTTGTGTTCTTTCCTGGCATAAATTTATACCCACAGCAAACCACAGTTTTGCTAAAGAGGGGAAGTGGTCCATTTTTACAGGAACAGGTAACAAATGCCAAAGAGAGCCTTTGCAATGAAGTGGCCAGGCACAGATTCCAAACTTCAATAGATGTAGTCAGCAGGGAGATAAATGTAACTTTCCAATGTGTGCAGTGTGAGAGATATTTAATTTTTCCATTACAGGCCATAGAAGAGCTTTGTCTGCTGTATTTTCCCCTAGGCAATATTTTACCAATAGTTTCATATTCAAGCATACAAACGTATGTGTGTGTGTGGGATCTTCCTCTCATTTCTTTATCCTGGTAATCTCACTTACATCACCAGCAGCACAGAGCCCTGCAGCAGTCCCACACAAGATTCAGAGCAGAGTTGTTGATGGAGGCAGCAGATCCCTGTCCTCAGATTATCCCATCTCCAGCAGGAGTGAGGTTCTGGAGCACGTCACGTCATTTAGGAGAAATGCACAACAGCCTCTCTTAATCACCTTACCAGACAGCCTCAGATTTAAGTAAATATTTTTCATATTTATAGTTGGTCCTTTGCCCAAGAGCAGTGGGGTTTCTTGCTCCTGCACAATTTCCAGCCCCTTGCCTCAGTGCATCCCCTGACATTGCTGCAGTAGATTTCAATTTAGTTTTCAGGGCTTGTATTGAGAAATTCTTCCTTTGGCAGAAGAGGGGAGTCTGAAGAGGTTTTCTTTGGCCTTCTGAAGAGCAGTGAGCCCTGAGCTAACATCCTCTGAACTCTGTCCCTGCTTTAGCACAGACTTCACCACCAGCCCCAAACTGAGAGGGGATTGGGCTGAGCCCTGAGATCTGTGAGTTTGGCATCAGAGAAACAGCTTTTCTGGGAAAACAGTGCAGATCATGAAGTATGAGCTGGGGAGTAAATCCCCTCTCTTTGTGGCACTGCTGTTGAGATTTCTTTCACTTAACATTTTCACTGGTGAGTCCTGAGCCAACCAAACCCCTAAGGTAACTCCACTGATACCAGGGTAGTGGTAGCAGCTGAATTTGGTTCACTGTCTAAGTCAGATAGGGGGGTTTGGTTGGCCCTCCAGTTTGCAGAGACACTGTCAGTCCTTGTCTCTGGGTGGGAAGGAGAGCACTGATTGCTGGGATTCAAAAAGCTGCCTTGGATACAGGACACCAACCCAGAGCCCTGATAGCAGGTGCTGGATTTCACAATCTTGTCTGTGGTTTGAGAAGTCATTATCTGCATTCTACAGGTATCTCCTTATCACATTGAATACCCTGAGGCCATGCCTCTGCATTTTTGAGGGAAATGATACACAGCAAATTAAATGCAAAATAGAGATGGTTTATCAGTCTGCAAAGAGGAGCAGCACAGACACAAGGTCCTGCTTGCAGCCCCTAAAAGAAGGCTGTAAGGTTGTATTATCACTGCACTATTTGGTGTACTCAAGGACAAGTACTCTTTTCCTAAGCCAAGGGATTTGTGGTGCATGTTACAGGTGAGAGAAAAGTTCAGAAAACTATATACTGAATTTAAAATCAGATTTTCTAAGCAGGAAGCTGTTAAATATGCAGAATGGGAAATCTGGCAGTAAAGCAGGATATGTGTGGTGTGAGAGTGAAAGCTTTGCAGTGCAGCTCCCATTGGGTGCTGTGCACTTTGCAGTAGCAGGGAGACTCTGCTTAATTTGATTTCTTGTTGCTGCTGGCTTGCTGTGTTTTACAGGGGTGCCTTGTGGCATGGCAGTGGATGTAGCTGTGAACAAACAGCTGGAGCTCTCAGCCTTGGTTTCCCCAGTGGCACAATGGGCATAATCTTTCCATTCATATTTGCAGGGCTGTCCTGAGGCATCACGAGTGAAGGTTTGAAAAGCACAGTGTCTACACTAAGTACAACTACTGTCAATATCTAAAAAGTGCATCTCTTTGAACTTACCCTTTGTTCCATTCTCCAGAACATTTGAACTGTCTGATCTACATGACCAGTCCTGAGTCTCCAATAAGCATTTGAGACAGGCTTTTGTTTCCCTTTTCTTTCTCTCCTTTTCCCAAACACATTCCTTTTAATTCTGAATTTGGGGTTAAAAGTCCAAAGAGCTAAATACTGGGCATTGGAAAAGAAAGCAAATTAAATTTGCTGTCGGGTTCTTGCTGCCTCCTGGTGGAGAATTAACAGTCATTCAATTAGGCTGGTTTTGGGATGAGTTATGTCAAAACCAACAAGTTTATGAAAACATTTTGGGAATATAATTTTTAAAATGTGCATTTCAGGACAAGGATTGGAATGCAATGAGGTGATCTTGAAAATGAAGCTTGGGTTGTTTCCTTGCATTGATGACCATTAAGTGTTCACACTTTCTTCTGTCCAAGCTGGACCCTGAATAGTATGGACTGGTGAAGAGGTCCAGGTTCCCTGCTTGAGCTTGCTCATGGTCTTTGGAGTGAAATCATGGAGCAGATACAGCAGGGGCTGCTGATATCCAGGCATGATTTCATCTCTGAGTCAATTTAATTCCTAGAAGCAGGTTGGAAAGTGAACAAAATGTTTATGGCCTGTGCTCTGCTCTGCCAGATTCCCAGTGGTGTAGCACAGGCTGAGACCAACTGGGATTTCACTAATGTGGTTTTCTCTTCTCTCTCTGACACATGCAGGCTTTGTGTGTGAACTGGTCAAACCTCAAACTGCCCTGGGTGGATCTAGACTGGCTGATTGATATCTCCTGCCAGATAACTGAGCTTGATCTCTCTGCCAACTGCCTGGTGTCCCTCCCCTCCGTGATCCCATGGGGGCTGATCAACCTGAGGAAGCTCAGCCTGGCTGACAACCAGCTGACAGAGTTACCCAGTGTGCAGTCCTCTGATGAGATCATTTGTACAAGGTGTGTGCTCCCCACAAAGCTGAGCCTGCAGGGAGAGCAGGCTCAAGCTGGGCTTGAGGCAGACTGTGTAAGGGGAGAGCATATTGCAGGAGCTTCTTGATCTGTTTTCTGTCTCCTTAGCATTTGCCCCTCTGCCTTCTCAGGGTTTCCAAGTTTGTTGTCAGGACAGTTGTGGGGTCTTCTATTCCTGTGTTGTCTCATGATGCCTTTGTTTTTCGCCAGCTCTGGTGAGCCCCATTGCTCTAAGCTGGCTCAAAGTGACATTTACTGGCTGATACCAATTATTTGATCTGCTGTCTATCCAGAGCACCTCTCCCTGCTCCCTGGAAGGGTTAATTTTCTAATTAGGGTTTTATGCTTTGCCTTGTGAGGCACACTTCAGTTGCTTTCATTCAGAACTGAAGCTGTCCTGGTAAAACAGTTGTCTGTGGCAACAGGAGGCTGTGCTGGTGTTTTACTGGTGCCTGACTGAGATTGTTCTGTACTCACAGGTTACTTGAGGTTGATGTATCCAGCAACAGGCTCTCCACTCTTCCTACTGGATTCCTACATCTTAAAAACCTTAAAAAACTCACTGCTTCCAAAAACTACATGGAGAAGTTGTTTGACGAGGAAAACAGTACGTACAGTCCAGTGTTTGCCTTGTGTTTCAAGGCTGGGCTGTAGGGAAGAACCCCAAAATGTTAAAATAAGGGCTTAAATGGCTTAAAAGCTCTCATGCTGATACCAAGGCCACAATGTTTCATGTTTTCCAGCAACTAATTGGATTGGTTTAAGGAAGCTGCAGGAGTTTGACGTCTCTGACAACAGGTTGGTGGAACTTCCAACGGTTTTTCTATACTGCTTCAAGTCCCTAAACATACTGAATGTTTCCAGAAATCAGCTGAAAGTGTTTCCAGACCCCTGGGCCTGCCCCCTGGTAAGTTGAACTGCTCTGACAAAGTCAGAGGCTAAAAAAACTGTTGAAACAATGCAAAAAAAAAAATTGACTGTGATGCTTAAAAAGCTGTCAGATGCTTAAAAGGCTGTTCTGTAGGAGTGCCCCTGCCAAATTTGGTTTATGGGTTTCAGATGCAGTCTTTCTGAGGTTCCACCCTGTTCTCACCATGTTGATGGCATTGGTGGAAAAGTTTTAGAAATGTGTCTTACATGGATGTATTCATTTTCTCTGTGGTTCCTCTGAGCAGAAATGTTGTTAGGATCATTTTACGAAACACCAAACTTTCACCAGGGGTAACTTTGTCCAAACCCATGGCAAACTAGGACATCTGTATCCACACCCATCACTGTGATTTTATTCCTCATTTTTACAGGGACAGCAGGGGAACAGTATCCTCTGGGGAAGCGTTTGTTTGTGGTTGAAAAGCAAATGGGGGTGGGTGATTTTCAAAATGGTTTTTGGAATACTTTTTGCCCACCAAGGAGTTTGACCAGCAGTTGAGTGCACCTCCTTAGCAAACCTTATGTGCCTGCATGCCCAAATAATTTATCTAGATCAAGGTATCTAAAGAGACCACCTAGAATTAATTAATTAAAGCTTTTGACACGTGACAGCTGATCATTATTTAAAGAGATGATTCCTGGTCTGTAAGTGTGGAACTTCTTGTTTTCCAGAAATGTTGTAAAGCATCTAGAAACGCACTGGAATTCCTACCTGATGCATTGACTGTGTTCTGGAAAAATCACCTGAGAGAAGTGGATTTTTCTGAGAATTCACTGAAAGAAGTTCCAGCAGGACTCTTCCAGCTTGAAGTAAGTGTCATTTCTTCCTAGTTCTCACATTATTTTTCCTAATACTGACTCAGACCTCAGACTGGCTGCCTGGGTAAGGTAGGAGCCCAGTGTGTTTGAACTGGTGCAGTTGCACAGAGCCCCTGAGCAGGCTGTCACCCCCTGAATCACCACATTCAGGCCCTCATCCAGTGAGATGTATCTAGTTTCTGACACAGGTCTTCTGAGAACTCTCTGGATGTCTGTGGTTTGCAGAATTTGGGAGCACAGTTTGGAAGACAAGCCCTGCATTGTAGCTCCAAGCTCCAGCCATTGAAATATTGATGTACTAAAGTACACTCACAAATAATTGTGCATTTTCTTGAAAAAAGTGTTCTGTAATTAGGAGTTAGTCTTTCTGTGCTGAAAATAGCATGTTTGAGTGCCCTAAACAGTGCAGCCTGGGACCTCTGTAATCTCAAAGGTTGTAGATTAAATAATACTTTCCTATGGACACCACAGATCTGTGGGTTTGTGTCAAAATTCTTCAGAATTTCTGCTTTCACATGGTGTTGTCGTGAAACCAAGCAGAACTTGGGGTTTCCTCCAAGCTTCCCTGCAAGACTGAAACTCAGGGTTGTGGAGAGAGAAGCAGAGGTGAATCTGGGCAGAAGTTCCATGCTTTTCCCTGCTGGCCTCTGTGGGAAGGATGCAGAAGTGATGGTTCATATCCATGTCCAGGATATGATCTCAGGATCTGCTGCAAAGGTGCCTTTTATCCTGCTGGAACGAGAGGGTTGAATTCTCTCAGTTCTTTCCAGTCATCCCAGGACATTTGGCTTTGCTCTCTGGTGGCTGTTTGTTTCCAGTTGGCATTTTTCCTGAAACAGAACGAATCCTATGGACTATTGTCTCCAAAACTTGTTTTTTCTGAATGCATTGAGAGCCATCCCAGGGGCTGGGAGCCACCATGGCAGATGTTAAACACTAGATGGTGCTTCCAGGGCACAATTCTTAGGTGCTGCTGCTCAGAGGGTGCAAAGGGAAAGACTTCAGCACAATCTTTGCTGATGTTTTCAAAGTTGGTGAGCCTTGGCTGCCCTAAATAGTGTCAGTTCTTATCTGTATCTCTTCAGCATTTTATGAATAAAAGAAGTAAATGTAAAATATTTTCAGTGCCCTGACGGCCAGAGTGTGGTGAGCAATAGAAGGTGAAACCCCATGCCTGGAGAAGCCCTTGCTTGGGCTACACCTAGAGTTGGTGTGGGTGAGCAGGGCTGTGCTCATGTTCCAGCCCTCTCCAGAAGCAGATGTGGGAAGGGGGGGAAATGGGAAGTGAAGTGTTCCTACAATGATGTGTTATTTTTATGTAGGAACAGCAGTGAACTGTTTTCTCCCTGGGAAAAGCAGAGAGCAGAGGAGGCCTGTGACTTGAAAGCACCTGTCATGGGACAGCCATTTGTCACTGTAGCTGCAGTGCAGTGTAGTTTATCACTGATCTTTGCATGGTTTGCAGAGGAATCTCAAGACTGGGACCAGCTCAGTCCTTAATACCATGTGTACTCCAGAAATGTGGTGTTGAGAGCAGCAGAAACCTCCTCAGCTTTCCTGGCTGTTTCCTTCTAAGGGAACTAAACAAGCCATGTCTTAGGTCCCTAGACTAGTTTGCTTCTCCCTGCTTTGCTTCTCCTGGAGACACCTGGCCCCCTCTGAGTGGAATAATTCAGATTAGACACTGGTGAGCTTTTCCACATCATGACCTGACTGAGGCCCCTTAGTCTGGATGCTGCAGTCCCTTCACTCAGGTGTCATCCACACCCTTTTGCATGCTGTGGCAGCAGCTTTGAAGGAAGTTATTCTGCCACTGCTGTTGTATCCCTTCTGGAGGCCCCCATTCTCACACTGAAAGGCAGTAAAAATGGAGAATTAGAGAGAAGAGGCAATTTAAAGGGACTAGAGACCTCCAGAGTTTCATCATGAAGAACCACAGCCAGCTGACAGTCAGTGATTTCCCCCCATGCACAGAACACTGGAGAGGCTGCCCAGGCTCTCAGCTCCCCAGTCAGTGTCTGGGAGCACACAGGCACAGTGACTGAAAAAGAAACACCCCAGTTAGAGCCCCCAGAGCACGGTTTGAGCTAATTCTGGGATATGCAGCCTCCCTCTGCTCCCTCCCCCTGCCCCAGGGATGATTTGGGGAGAAGTCTGAGGCATTGTCCTTGCACAGCCCCATGCTGACACTTGGAGAGGGCCCCACACCAGGAGCCAAGGGCAGGCTGGGCCCTCCTCCCAGGGGAGCAGGAATGATGGTACAAGCATTGGCTGTCAGTTTTCAGTTCTCAGTTTTCCCTTTCCTTCAGTGGCTCACTCTGTCTGCAGCTTTGTATTCCCTTCACCATCCCAAAATCCCAGCAAAGCCCAGTTCTGCCCCTCTCCATCACTAGAGGGAGCGTTTTGCACGGTAATTCCCATTCCAGGCACAGCTGCTTGTCCATCACTTTTGTCACATGGACACCTCATATTTTTCCAATCTAAAAAAAGGGGAGGAAGGCCAAAAAACTGCTTTGTGAGACCCTGTTAATCCTGCTCGATGAAAAGGGGCATAAACCTTTTATATTAACATGGAGCACATAAAACATTTAACACACTTGACACTGAAGTCTCTGCTGGTAAAACATTATTTCCATGGGGTATAATTCATTAATATTGCTGTACTTCTGGCAGGAGATAATTCAGCTGACATTCTCCTTTATCTCGGTTTTTCATGGTGGGGGGACTTGCTGGATAAACGTGGTTGGAAACTCTACAGACAGCACTGTTTTTCAGTAGAAAATTGGCTTTTCAGCCAAATGAAAATGATCATTTGAGCCTCAACATTATTAAGGGCAGATGGAAGAGCATAAACTTTACAAAGCTGAATGGGAACTGCATTTTTTCTTTCATATTTCAGTAAAATTCAAAGGAGATCTTATGTTTAACTTGGTATTTCCAGCTGAGTCCTATCTGTGTGGTGTTAACTGTATGGTCTCGATCAGTTTCACTTGTTTTTAAAATTCCTCTCTCTGCTAGGAGGGGGGAAAAAAAGGAGATGTGTAACTTGTATAAATCTCAAAAAGTGAATACAAATCCTGTCCATTTTAATAGAGATGTCATAAAAAAGCAATCAAAACTTTTCCTTGTGTGAAGTGGTTCATGTTTTGCACCCTGATTTTGTGCATGTGCTGCAGGTGTAAGCCCTCTCTGTGCAGACACACACATTTATTACATGTACTTGTAGTCCATACGTGGCATCCTGTGTTGGTAAATCAGACTGTTCTTTTCCACTTGGAAAGGCTTCCTCACTAAAAAGTAAGATGTCCTCTTGCATGGGCTGTTTCCAAGTGCATCTGTCAGCAAGTGGAGCAATAATCTCCCTGGAGTGAGTGGTGCTGCTCCGTGCAGAACTTGCTGGGGACAGGGAGGAAATGTTTGCATGCTGGGCAGCACGGACAGGATGTTCTGATGAATAAGATGTACTTTCTTCGTGTTTCTGTTATTTAATAGCCATGCTTAAAAAGGTCTTTCTGTGTGTTTGGTGCTCCCTAACTCCAGGCTATTCCTCTCCTAGGCTTTGGTGTCCCTGAAGCTGCTGGGAAATCAGTTAGTTACGTTGCCTTCACAGGATAAGTGGAATTGCAAACAACTTAAGTCTCTGGATCTTTCAAAAAACCAGCTTGGGAAGTAAGTGTTGCTTTCAAGTTTTGGCTAAGAAGACAAAGGCTGAAGAAATAATAGCAAACCCAATCCCTCGTGTAACACAAAGGGCGTCAGGAGAGAATTAATCACCTGCATAGAAGGCATTGATAGCCACATACCATGTCCCCAAGTACATTGTGTGTCTGTGACAGTGATGAATTATCCTTTGCTGAATTCTTTGGGCACTTAACACGCTGTATCATTTATTAAGTGGATAGATTATTGATAATGGCAGTTTAATTTCTGAGCATGTAGGAATTTCTTCAGCCCAGTATGTGGCTCATCACTACTAATACAAGTTTGTGGGGAGCATATCTTAACCATAAACCATCTGGCTGGACTGCAGTTATTAGTGTGGGAGTATTGTTATGGAAAAAATGAAAAGTCTTTGTTTTTTAAATGGAAGTATAACCAGCTGCAAGTTCATAGAGATTTCCAACCTAAAGGATTCTGTGATTCTAAGACTGATGTTAATGAAATCATCCAATAAATGAGTGATGTTCTGTTTAGAAATTCCAATAAGGATGTTTAACATAGAGAGTTAAAGGTCCTTTATAATCTCCAAAATTCCAGTGAATTGTGTCATGCTGATATCTTCTCATTTGGGTGCCTGTCCAACACAGTTTTTGGAGTCCTTAGGAGTTTCTGTGTCAGTTACAAAAGACAAATTACCACTTTTTGAATGTCCCAGTGCATTTCCAGAGTCATGCTGGTGAGTCCTCTTCTCCAAGTCTCCCTGGGGAGGGTGGACAGTGGCAGCAGGTCGGTTCTCCAGCACTTCTGGTGAAACTCCTTCAATCTGCTGTTTGACAACCACTTAACCCTGACACCCATAAAGGCAGGGGTCAAGTGCTCCTGCCCTGGGAGCTGGGAGCACTGCCTTGAGGAGCTCTGTTGATTTGCCAAGAGAAAACCACTGGGCTGGACAAGTGTTGGTGGAGTCTGATTGCACAGCAGGTTTCACTCCCATCTCTGCAGAGCAGGTGGGATCCTGTGAGAGCTGTGAGCATGGTCAGGCTCTTCCCCGTGTAGCTGAGCACCTTCCCAAGATCTTTTCCCCACGAGTCCCTGTTTTGTTTGTCCCACAGGAGTGATGAGGGGTTTAAAACGAAGAGGATCCCCTTTTTCACCACGAAGAACAGGGTGCGTGGTGGCCCCGAGGCAGGTAAGGCACACAGAGCACTGGCAATGCCAGGAGAGCTGGAAGGCAGCAGGAATCTGCAGTTTGGCTGGAGGGAAAGCAGAGTAAATTCCTCTGCAATTTAAAGTGCAACTGCATTTCTTTAAGAGGAAGTATGTTCAGAAAAAATGTTTCTAAAGAAATGATGCAGCTGGTTGGTACCACCAGTATAGAAAGATGGTATGAAACCTGTTTCTTTTGCTCTTTCATGAAGGTTATGCCTTTTAGCCAGAGCATTAAGTGGCATGTTGAAGGGAAATGAACCCATAATTATCCCTGTGATTCTTAGTACTGTTGCTCACTTTGTAAATGGCACATTTTCCCCCTGGCACTGCACCCTCAGTTTGGGGCAGAGCTGATGAAATCCACGTGAAATCCCAGAGAGAACAAAGGGATATCTGAAGATACTGCACTGCTTCCTGCTCTCTGTGGGATTCATCTGCATTTCTTTTGTTTGTTGTTTTATTTTAAAGCACTTGGGGAGTTTTCTCATTCTGGCTGCCTGCAGAATGCCTGGCTCTAAACATTCCTTGCCAGTCACAGAGTGGGACAGAGCCAGCGTCGTCCTGACGCACATCCCAGCAGCCCTGGACTGCTCGTGGGAGGAAGAGGCCCTCCTGCAGCAAATCCTTCCCTCAGTTCCCCTGAAAATCTGCCTGAGGTGAAATTGGTAAATGAACCATGTGCAGCCATAGCTGTAGGTTAGAGCTGGAGATCCTCACCTCCAGCTGGCTCCTCTGGGAAGCAGAGGCTCTACCTGGACCTCATTTTCCTGTCTATGGCAGTGGAGGCTGCTGTGCTGGGTGAGGTGTGTGTGCCCCCCGAGGGGGAGAAGAGGTTGGTCTGTGCTCTTTCACAGCCTGGAAATGGAAGTAGAAATGCTGTGACATTGTTGGACTAGGGAACAACTGGAAGAGGAGTCTGAACCTTGTGGAGTCTGACATATCCTCAGAGCTTTGCTTGAAGTGCTGCAGCAGCATTTCCCAAAGGGGAGAGAAGGGCAGGAGCAGCAGGCAAAGGCAGCTAAAACCAGCTCTAAAAGGGAATTGCTGTCCTCATGGAAATCTCTATGTGCTGCAAACCCAGCATAACCCCCTGCAAAGGGCAGGAGGGGATGGGCTCTGCAGCAGTGACATTTGAACAGCCACTTTACACCCTGGTGCCACCTGGAGCTGCCTCAGGTGGCCTCAGGTAGTAGGGGGCACAGAGTAGCCCACCTGGCTGGTGCCACGGGAGAGCAGCCACGGAGACAGAGCAAAGCCAGCTCATCCTTTTCTCTCTGTTCCTCTGCCAAGTGTAGCTTGGTAAGAGAGGATGTGGCCAAGAATTTAAACATCAAGAGAAAACAGAAGCTGGAGTACATCAGCTGCTCACAGAAGGCTCCTGGTGAGGTGGGGGTGGACAGGTTTTCATATGATTTACCAACAAAGCTGTTTACTTAAGTCTAGGTTATTTAAAGAGAATAATTTATGGTGCTCACTATACTTGATTGATAAGTCTCAGAATAACTTCTTGCACATCCATGTGTGGCGTTGGTAGCATTTATTCATCCAAAAATACATTTTCAAGATGGGATTTGTTTTAATTTTTCTACAGTTCTTTAAAAGAAAATTTGAGCTGAAGCCAGAGAAATCATAAATAACTCATGAATAAATAATTACAATTCATAAACACCTCGAGCTTGCTTCCAATATAGTACACTCCTTTCCACCTGGGACTCTGGTGAATTCAGAGTATTGCTACTATTTTAGGAGTTTGCTCCTACGTGTCCAAGAGGGGCTAAATCTGTCTATGCCCAGGTACCTACTGAAGAGCAACAATGCAAAGTTTAAGTCCAGTGATGAGCCAGAAAGGAAGTGAATTGCATCCCTGAATAAGCCTACTGTTCTCCTAAAATAATCCCAAAGATGATTTTTAAATTTGAAAACTCAAAAGGCAGACTGTGACACTGCCCACACCAGACAGTCCTGTCACGTACATGAAACACCCCTGCAGACAGTGGGACTCTATCTTGCTCCTTTTCTGATCACAGCTCAGGCTGGCAGTGCTGTTAATATTAGAACTGGGGAGTTTTCTCCTGAGAAAACCTCTTCCAGTTTTTTTTCCTCTTTTTGACTTAGTCTAATTGCAGTTCCTCACGTCTTCTCTGTAAAGGAAGATCTTGGTGGAAGTGGAACTGTCCCATCCCTCAGGAAGGGAGAGTTTTGTATCTCAGGGAGTTGTTTTGATTGACCATAGAGGCAGCAGATGGTGCTGGTTGTACTCTCCTATTCAGACTCCAAACCTGCCTGGTTTTCCTTCATTTCAGGATTTTCTTTGGTAGATAAATGTGACACCCTCAATACAGCAACACAATCCATGGCAGCTTTTTGTGCAGCTATCCCAGGTGCCATTTCTGGAGTGAAATGGTGCTCTCTGGGACTTGAAGAGCTTCCCTCTGTTTGAACCTCTCCAGCAGCAGCAACTCAGCCATGCAGCTGATACTCCTACTGCTTGGGATGTTCCCAAAATACACAAGATGCTCCTCAGGCATGGAGGAAGTTCTCTGAGTCCTTCTCTAAAACAGAACAGAGGAGCAAACACCAGCATGTTTTAGACACAGCATAGGTCAGTCTCTCAGCTCCAGTTCGGGTTTTGTTCTCTGTTGTTGCTGACTTTGATCCACCATAAATTCCTGCAGGATGCAATGTGGGGGCCTGAACATAAATTCTGACTGGCTTTTCTCAGGTAATATGGAAAAAATACATTGAGAACCAGCTGTGCCCTGGGTGTGCCCTTTCAGTGCCATGTTAAGAACCAGTTGTGCCCATGGGATGCCCTCTCAGTGCCAGCTGTTAGGCTGCAATAGCAGCAGTTCATAAGATGTTTCCATGTATTCAACAGCAGGAGACAAGGTGCCATTCATCCCCTGAGCTGTTTTGGCAGGCTTGGAGTTCCTCCCTCAGCACCCCATAAGTCCTGGACAGTGCCACCTTCCAGCACTGTGACTTTAGGACATAGAGATGTGAGCATTGATGTTTGATTGTCACTGAAGGCCGTTTGCTTTTCTGCTCTTGCTTGGTGGTGGCCCCTGCCAATGGACATGACCTCATGTCCTGCCCACAAAGTTCAGGTGAAGCTCTTGGTTCAGAGCCTTGATGCCTGTTTTGTTGTTTCTTTTTCTGAAGGTGCATTTTGTGTCTCATTCCAGGTCCTTTTTTGGAGTTTCCAGCATTTCTGAGCGATTCTCTGGAGGTTCTTTATCTGAACGACAATCAGCTGGACTCCGTCCCGCAGTCCGTTTGCCTCCTGAAAGGTTTAACAGAGCTTTATTTAGGAAAGTAAGTCCATGTCCTGGAAAAGCTTTGCAGTGTTATTTCCATGTTGTTTTAGTGACCAGTCTTCTGTGGAGCCCCACCCCAGATGTCCAGTGCTTTTGAAGTCAGAAAGCTGCAAATAGTCAGCCCCTTGTTAGAGCTGTGCCCATGGTTTGCTTTAGATAAGGAGGAGGCTGGTCTTTTGAGTTAGGGAAGATGATCTAATGCTTTGAACACAAGCCTGGGAATCTAATGTGCCTCTAGTTCATTCTGGCTTTTTGCTGTCAGTTTCTGTAGTGCTACATTCAATAACTCATCATTTTTGCCTTTATTTCCTCAACTATCCAGCAAAGATGATTACATTTGTCTGCCTCAGAGGATAAATTGAGGTTATACATCACTTTTAGGATGGAAATTGCTATTAAAGTGCTGAGTAGTCTTATTAAAATGTTAATGGAAGATTTCTGCAAGGATAGAATAGCGTAATCTGAGAGTCCATGAGAGCAGCTACTTGCACACAAAGCCTGGTTGTTGGTAGATTTATTTGTTTTTGTACAGTAACCCTGGTATCCGAGAGCTTCCTCCAGAACTTGGACAGCTGGCTAATCTCTGGCAGCTGGATATCGAGGAACTAAATATCAGTAACGTTCCTGCAGAGATCAGAAAAGAGGGTAAGGCTGATGCTGTGTATTCTTTATTAAATTGACTGAACATGCAATAAAATCTCTTCCTTTTAATGGTCAAGAGCAAAAACAGACAGTGAATGCCTGAGCCCTCATGGGGTTAACTGGAATTGCACAGGGAAACTTCCTCCTCATATTTACAAATTTGATAATCAGTGCTAAGCTCTGGCTGTAATGATCAATTTGAGACAGATCACAATTTAAAATGATGACTTATAAGTGCAGTATTTCATTTGCAGTATGCATAAATTCTGTGGCTCGCTTCCTGAATGTGGATATTTTAGGATATTTAGATGGTCTCTCTAAAGACTGAAGTGTTTAGGATCAGCAGTCACACTCCCATTGAAGTGACTTTATTGTGAGCTGTTAGGTTTTTGGATCTATTACAATACTGTCTTCTTTTTTTTTTTTTTTTTCATTTTAACCAGAAAATCCTGTGGGAACAAAGTTATTAGGAATTATTCCTGCTCCAGCAGTATACTGTTGAAACCTCAATCTCACTTTAACTGGAAACATAAAAGCAGAGGGAAAAACTGAGTATTTTCCAATACTAAATTACTATTTTATGTTGCCTTTCAGCTTCTGAAGCATAGGAGCCCCAGCATTTGTTTCTCCTTACAGTGCTCCATTGTGGAGCCTCCGAGCAGTGACCTTTTCCCGGGGTCTCTGTCTCAGGTTTGTCCGCTGGAGGTTTCTTTGTTTATTCTCAGCCCACAGCCAGACTGCAGGGGAAGCAGGAGTTCCCAGCCACGGGGTGTGTGCAGAGTGGGGTTTGTGCTGTGCCTGGGTGCTGCTGGCTGCAGGGCTCACCCCGTTCTGTCCCGCTCCCAGGCCCCAAGACGGTGCTGGCGTATTTACGAGCGCAGCTGCGGCGGGCAGAGAAGTGCAAGCTGATGAAGATGATTGTCATCGGGCCCCCCCGGCAGGGCAAGTCCACGCTGGTGGAGATCCTGCAGACAGGGAAGGTGCCCCAGATGATGCACAGCGAGGCCACCATCCGCACAACCAAGTGGGAGCTGCCCAAGCCCGTGGGGCACAAGGCGAAGGTGAAAAGTGGTCGGAGATCTGCAGGCCCATGGGATGTGGGAGCCCTGTGGGGTCCTGTGGGCTGAAATTTGAAATTTTCCTTTTGCAAGGAGCAGTTCCCATTGCCTCGCAAGTGGGACGTGGTGTTAGACCCTTTGCAATTCTGTTTCGTTTCCAGTTGGTACTAGAGGGCAGTTCTGTTTGCCTGACTGTGTTCTAAAGGGAGATTTGTGTTGGCTAGGCTGAAATTCTGGCTCTCTCTCCCACCTCAGTGGACACTAATTTTGAGAGAGTGCTTTACATCAGCTTCTCTGCAGCTTTCATTTGGGACATCAGTCCCAAAAAAATAAATAATTACACCTTCCACCCACATCCCCCACACATGACAGGTCTGATATAAATTTGAGTCCCCAATAAAGCTGGACTCCATTTATATCAGACCTGTCCTGGGTGGGGGATGTGGGTGGAAGGTGTAATCCAGGGATGTCTAAGGCAAAAACACCCACATCTCAGGTGGCTCATCCATGCAGTCTGTGATACTCATTTGGAGGGCACTGATTTCATCCAAGCATTTGTAGGTGGCCCTGTCCACTGCCTGCAGAGTAGCCCAGGGATTAGAGGATGCAGAATTTGTCCTGAGGTCTTGTCAGAGCTGAGGGGGTGCAAACACATCCCTCCCCCTTCCCAGATGGGACCCATGACCACCAGACTGTTTTGGAAAGGGGAAAGGAGCCTGCTGAGTTCAGCTGTTCCACAGCAAAGAGTGCCAGGCCAGAGACAGAAAGAAAAGAGCAACACAGGCTGACTCCTTGAAGGGTAGATCTTGGTGGGAGAAGGGATTTGTGCATTTTGTGTTGAAGAGTAATTGAATAAAATAAAAGTATAGACAGCACCAGGGACCTGGAGTGGAATCAAGACAATGAACAGGCTTTTTATGCCTATCTCTGAGTCTGTCTGTCCACACACACACTCACAGCTGAAGGTCTTTTGGATGAACAAAGCAGTCCTTGTGCTGGTTAGGGCTTGGTTTCAATGATATGGAAGTTCTTCCAGCTGTTTTTGGGAGACTTCACGCGATTGCACAGAATCAGAGCCCTGCTGAACTCTTATAGGGTAACTTCCACGTGGGATCAGTCAGCAGCTGGCCCCATCCCCCTAAACAGAGCCCACTGGATGTTTTCTGATGCTCTGAGGATGGTGGCTTCCTCTGAGGAGGAAGGTTTGGTTTTGTGTTCAGTCTCAGGGTTTTTGACTCTCCAGGGCCATGTGATTTAGGGACAGAGCTTCCCAGGTATGCAGGTACTTCCTGCTGCAACTGGGAGCCTGAGTGCCATTGAAGCAGAGAGCCAGGCTCCCTCTTAGTGCTGTCCTGGGGCTGCTCAGAGGAATGGATGCAGGGATACTGGGAAGAGAGCCAGAGCTGGAGAGGCCTCCATTTAAGCATTCCCCCAGAAATCAGCGAGTGATTCATAGCAACTGTGATTCTGGCCCATCTCTGGCGTGGCACAGACGTCAGAAGCCTGGGAGAAACATGTAGGAGGTGTTTGTGGAAGGCCTGAGAAGCTTCCCATCTCCTGAGCATCTCCCTTCTGCTTGGCTCAGCTCGGCCTGAGTCAGTGGAAGTGATTTCAGCAGGGGTTTCCTGTTCCCCACAGCAGTGGCAGATAAGCAGCTTCAGTGGAGGGTGGCACAGGCAAGGATGAAACAGTTTCTCTTACAGATGCAGTGAAATGCAGGGCTCAGAATGAGACCCTTGTTTGGACTGGAGAATCCACAGCGTTAACTGGAGTTTTACCAGCATCAAGGGCACCTCTATCGTTTTAGCAGCAAGTAATTAGTCTTGATTTCCTGTGGGGAAGTGGTAGCCATGCTTAACAATTGCTTGTTGATTTATCTTTCCTGGAGGCACAATTAGGACATTGAACCCCTTCTTGTGTCATACATTATGCAGGCGTAGGTTTATACTTCAGCTATTATCTCCAGTGATTTACTGCCACGGTTTGATTTGAACACTTCTCTTTGTCTAAGTAGGTTGATTCAGTGGAGTTCAATGTCTGGGATATCGGAGGCCCAGCGAGCATGTCTACAGTCAATCAGTGTTTCTTCACAGACAAAGCATTGTACATAGTGGTCTGGAACTTGGCACTGGGGGAAGAAGCTGTGGCAAACTTACAGTTCTGGTTGCTGAACATTGAGGTAAGAAGTCACTGGTGGGCTCTGGGATATCTATTTATCAAGCAGCAGCTCAGCACGCAGATATGTGATATTGCAGATTCTTTTTACTCTGCTTTTAAAAGCTCCCCAAGCTATGAATTTTGCACAGCATTTGGAATTCATTTTCCATTACGCTGTAGGCGTATCGCTATATTTAATGGTTTAAATTTATCATTTGCTTTGTTCTCCCTCACACACAGCAGAGAACGAAACAAAAGCTGATTTATAAACCCTTGCTAAGTAAGCCTGAACATACTTATTTTGGAATTAGTGTTTGACCACACTGTGCTCCAAGGGGGGTTTGAAGCATTTTCTTTCTTCTGTGGGTTAGACACACATTAGTCTTGAGGTTATATTTTTAACACTTTAGATTCAGGTAAGCTGGAGAGTACTTCCAAAACAGCTCTCATTTAGACTCAGAGCTGCAGTGAATTTATTGCTGTGGTGTGGATTGATTTTTTCTAACACCATGTTCATAATTGCCTGTAACTCTATTTGATAATTGTTTTAACATGAAATGCACAAAAATGGGTGCCTCTTGAAAAACAAACATCTTGTAATTTTCAAAATATTAATGGTCAGCAGCAATCAAAAACCCAAACTAGGTAACAAAGCTGAAAGGAAAATTATTATATTTCCAAAATGTATGATGTGTCCTTAATACATCCCAGCAAGCACCTAGGGACATCAGGAAAAATGCAGAGAAATGTGATCATGATGGTTAAAAGAAGAGGGCTGTATATAGAAAGGAGAAAACTACAGGGGAGTCTTTGTTCATGACCCTTTACAATAGAATTGGGAGAGAACAAGTGAAATTGTAATTTGAAGCAAACAATGGGAAGTGTCTTAAACACACTGGATGGCTAACCTGTGGAATTCACTGGAAATAAAGTGTGCTGGGGGTACCAGAAATTGGAAAGACAAGCTGGTGAATGAAAACTCCATCAGGTGCTGTAAATTCCAATATACTCCCTCGTGCTGAAGCAATCAGTGAGCTGCTGGGTACTGGGAGAACACACCAGGGAACATCTCTCCATCCTGCCCTGTGCCTGTGCTCTCCATGAGCCTCCAGCAGCAGCACACTGGGGCAGGGGCCTTTGGTGTGGCTTGGTGCAGCCACCACTCCTGGGCTTGATTGGTGTCACTCAGGTTGGGAGATTCCAGTGGGCATCGCAGGAGGAAAAGGGATTGCCTGCAAAGAAGGAAATCTTTCTCCCTCTGAGTGTTCTTCTGTGGTCAAAGTCATTTGGATGGGAAAATGATCCCTGCTTAAGCCTGTGCAATCCCCTTGTGTTTGGCAGCATTTTCCCTGAGATCTGGATACATTCCAACCATGGAAGGGTTGGAAGAAACCACGAGATCACTTAATCCATTCCTTTGTTCTGATTCAAGATTAAGTAGATTGAGACTTTTCTAGAGGTTTATCTCATCTCTCCATGTACCTCCAGTGAAAAGTTTGTGTGACTTCCCCAGGTATCCATTCCAGATTAGCCTTTTTCAGGATGTCAGATCTTCTGGTTGCAGGTTAAGTTGTCTTTGTCTGGGCAGATGTGGTTCCCTTCATTTCACTGACTCACAGCAACTCCTTTTATGTTAAACCCTGATGTAAAAACCCAAAGTGACAGTTTCCTGCTCTGCAGTAGCAGCAGATGATTAAGCCATGCTCTGCAGAACTTCTGTAGTACCCAGATCACTTTAGCTGTTGTCAAGCTGCCACAACAGGTTGCCTTTATTTTATAAATATATATATGTATTCCATTTTATCAATATATGTGACTCCCTCCTCTTAAATACCACACTTTTCACCTGTCCTCACTGATGTAATCTGGATGAGATCACTGCCAGTGTTTTCTCTTGCAGGCCAAGGCTCCAAACTCAGTGGTGTTGGTGGTAGGAACACACCTTGATCTGATTGAGACGAAATTCCGTGTGGAGAGGATAGCAACCCTGAGGGCCTATGTCCTGGCTCTGTGTCGCTCTCCCTCTGGATCCAGAGCAACTGGCTTCCCAGATATCACCTTCAAGCACCTGCAGTGAGTACTTGTGCCTTTGTGAAGTTCAGTCACTCGCTCTTTATTTTATGACACTTTTAACAATTTTGAGATACTTGATCTCCTTGGCAACGAAACCAATTTAGAGACTCGTCAGCATTGCATGCCATCTATTTTTGACTGAGATAATGTATTATAATGAGAGAGAAGGTCAGTGTTGCTCAGGGGGCTGATGATGAGTCTGAGAGCTGGAAGCTCCAAAGTCATGACCTTGACCAGCCTGTTTACTGCTCCCCCTTCACTCAGGTTTCTCGCTCTTTAATGGTGACACATTAGTCACAAGGGGAGAAGGTGCAGATTGACTAATTAATGCTGTGGGAGCGTGACTGTCACAGGGTGGGTGCCAGGGCCTTTGCTGAGGGGAGGCTGTGGGTGGTACCTGACGTGGGAACACAGCTCACGTGGCTGGGCAAGGAGGGCTCAGTCCCCCGAGCCCCTGTCCCATCCATCTCCAGGTGTCACAACAGAGGGCTGGGGCTGCCTGGGAGGTGGGTGTCACTCAGGCCACACAGTCTGACACTGCTGCAAGAGAATGCCCTTGGGAAGAGGAGGCTCCAGCTGGGAGCGTGCCCCTGTGAGCCAGGGATGAACGTGGATGCAGCGGGCTGGCACCAAACAACGTGAAAATATCTGCCTGGGGCAGGAGCAGGTGGCAGCTGGCAAATGAGGAAGGGCACTGTGATGTCCCCAGCACTTCCCATCTGCTGCCTGGCAAAGGCATCAGCCGACCTCCCACACACTGCTCTGCAGGCACTGTCAGGCATCCCAGGCTGTGTCAGGCATCCCAGGCTGTGTCAGGCATCCCAGCCAGCTCTTCCCCGTTAGAAGAAGCTCCAGGGACCCACAGAGGCTCAAAGACTCACCATGAGAAGGAGAAAACTTTGCTTGTATCACCTCAAGCCTCTTTTGCAATCACCCCAGAGCATCACAACACAGTCTCGATCATTCTTTCTCAAGGGGACTTTCTTTCACCCTGACAGGCATTCTGAACATTTCTCTTCACCTTCCTTTCCCCTTGCATTTCTTCCCAGCCTGATTTCATACCTCCTTCCTCCTGTGCCTCTCCACACCCCATCATCCACCTGGAATAAGCATGCTATTAAGCTCTGGGACTGGAGAAGTGTGAAATCCTTGTCTGAGTGACCCTGGGTGCTTCTGTCAGTGGTCATGGTCATCCAGCATCCCAGTGAGTTGCACACTTTCCACTGCTGTGCAGGGCTGAGGTTTGAGATAAAGCATATTTTCATTAGAGAAGGATTTTCTGTCTGCCATGGGAACATGTGTAGGATCAGTTAGAAAGACCCTTTGTTGGGGAAAATGGAACAGAACTGTTCTTATCCAGCCCACAGAAAGATTAAAACTAGTAGGAGTTGAAGAGAGCAGGTTTTTAGCTGTTGAAGAGATAATGAAGGCCAGCTTGTAGGATCTAAGCATCAATTCCCAGATTGCAGGAGGCAGCTGATCAAGGGCCGGAATGAGGGTGGAAAAGGTGTCTGGTAGTCATCATCCTGCCTCTTTGATCTGGGGCAGGGAGGACTGGACCTGTCTCCAGGGCACAGAGTTTTCCTCCTCCCCACAGCCCCCTCCAGGATGTGTGTGGCTCTGGAGGGACAGAGGGGGATGACTTTGGTCAGGCTGCCAGGGATGTCCCCAGACATCCCAGTGCACAGGAGACAGCAGGGCAGGGAGTGAAGCAGGCAGAGCAGAGGTTGGGCTAATACAGATGTGGCCTAATACATCTTTTCCAGACGACTCCGTGTGTTTTCTCCAAAGTATTCTAAAAATACTCACTGACAGCCTTCCTCCCATTCAGCTGACACAGGAAATTTAAAGCCAGTGATAAGAGAAAGTGAGCCTGGAGAGGAAGCCAGTGTGCTGATAAGGATTGATAACCTTCCCCCTTGCATGACTTTTGCAGTGAGCTCTCGTGTAAGACTCTGGAAGGCCTCGAGGGACTGCGGCAGCTGATTTTTCATGTCACCTGCAACATGAAGGATGTTGGCAGCTCAATTTGCTCCCAGAAACTTGCAGGGAGATTGGTGAGAACTGGGCTGTCTTGGTGATCCTTACCAAAGCAGGGCTTTTGGGGAGCTTGGGAGGTCACCTTTAGGAGTTATTGACAGAGGAAGGGGTTGATGCAGGAGCCATGTGAACATTTAAGATGGCAAGCTGGCTCTGGGAAAAAACAGCACTGAAAAATCCCTGTGAAAGGAAGGTGGCAGCCAGTTCATCCCTGCTGGCTGATCCTGATCCTGCTGGTTTTCTCACATGGCTTGCAGATACCAAGGAGTTACCTCAGCCTCCAAGAAGCTGTCCTTGCAGAACAGCATAGAAGAAGTCAAAATGATGATGTGCAGTATTTAACAGACAGACAAATAGAGCTGATGATCGAGCAAACACCTGGAAATGATATCAAAGACTATGAAGACTTGCAAACTGGTAGGTCAGAGCAGACCAGTCATTTCTTGGAAATTAATATATATGTCCAATTGAAATGTTCCACAAATAGTAAATACAAATTCCACCAGTGTAGGGATGACTTTGGAAATTGGTAAGATATAAAATCAGTAGTGAGACTTTGGGGACAGGACTGGGAAGTTTCTAAGGTGGTCTGAGGTTACTGATTTCATTCCTTTTTTTTTTAACAAGCTGTGGCTCATTTCTAGTCTGTGTATAGTGAGGGTTGCCATAGTTTCAAATCTGGCTTCTCTGTAGGTCCCCAGTCTTGTGATCTTTATGGAGGCCTTGCTCTGCAGGAGGCAGGGAGAGCTCTTCCCTGTGAGGATGGCAGGAGGAGAGTGAAGGGGAGGTGTCATGGGGACAGAAATACTGGCTGAGAAGTGAGATGTGGGTTTTGCAAGTGGAGTGTCAGATAGCAGCACTCCTCAGATAGATGTTACTCTCTTGGCTTGGCTGCGTGCTGGCTGTGTCTGGAATGCATAAAACTGCACAAACTGCCTCATAGTCTTACTCTCCTGCACTTCTGTGGTTTCCTAATGCTGATCTATTACTAATCCCCAATTCTTTACTTTTTTGCAGCCATTAATTTTCTCATAGAAACAGGGACACTGCTGCACTTCCCAGACACGAGCCACGGCCTGAGGAACCTCTACTTCCTTGACCCTGTCTGGCTCTCAGAGTGTCTGCAGAGGATTTTCAACATCAAGAGCTCCAAGTCTGTGGCTAAGAATGGAGTCATCAGAGCAGAGGACCTCAGGATGCTGCTGGTTGGTACAGGTTTCACTGAGCAGACCGAAGAGCAGTACTTCCAGTTCTTGGCCAAGTTTGAGATTGCCTTGCCTGTGGCCAATAACAGGTATGTTGATAATTGGAGAGGTTTAGTGAGGTTGGAGAAAATTGGCCATTTAGTCAGTGGATATTAACAGGCTTTGCCACACTAAGTTGTTGTCTTGACAGGGTTCTTGTGCTGAGAAAACATCTGAGAGCATTCAGCAGTGTCATGGAAGGCGCCCATCCATTTGGGCTGTATTTCCTGAACTGAGCATCCTCTGGGCCAAACCAGCCCGTGTGAAAGCTTTCCCAGAGCAGTCTTTGTGCACTGGGTGCATTGAGGCTGTGGCAGGCTCAGCCACCAGCCCGGAGGGGCAGTGACACCGCCGGGGATGTGGCCACGAGCAGGTGGAAGCTGTGAGGGCTCAGCCGGCGCAGCTGCAGCCGGCAGAGGATGTGAGGCCACGGCTGCCAGGCCTGAAATATAGATGGGCTGGAGTCATCTGTTTCCAGTGAAGGATCCTCACTTCAGTATGGCAGAAAACTTGGGGTAATCAATACTTGTGTCAGCCCTGAAAGTAGCAGCATTTTATTCCTGGTGAAATCAGGAAAGCGTAGCTGCAGCAGCAACGCGATTTACTTGATTTTTAACCTCAATAGGTGCTGATCAATAGTTTTCCTAGAAATGGTCTAAGAAGCCTCATTCTCTTTAAATGTTAATGAGCCCTCCTCCCCTCTGCCCCCCAATCCTTTTCCTCTGGGCAGAGTTCCCTGCGATTTTTCTCTCTCCCATCTGCTTGGCGACAGCCTGTTGTTGGGCTAGCGGTGAGCCCTGAGCTGTGTTGCACTTTTGATGTGGCATTTGCATTTCACTTCCTTGCCCTTGCAGGACAGCGCGGCTGCATCGCCCTGAGCCTCTGGGGAGCTCTGAATGCCAGCACAAGTGCAGCATTCTCTGGGCTGTCATTATGCCTGTCACTTATCCAGTCCCGGATGCCAACAAATTTTCTCAGGCTTAACACAGATAAAGCAGCAATGTTTCTGCTCAGTCCAAAATGCCTTTTGGACTCCTTGTCACTATCTGCCATTTTTCACCAGGGCAATTACATTGTCTGTGCCTCGGGAGCAAGGAAACTGCTTTTTCATGGCCTGCCCAATGTTTTTCTCAGCGATCCAAGCCACATTAGCAGAATATTCTTCCCACTGACGGGCTGTAGCTATAGCAGGTTGGATTAATTTAATGTACTAGCCAGACACAGAGCAGTTATTTGTTACTGTGCTGCTGCAATTATTGTCTAGATTGCCAGATAGGGTTTCTGTGCAGTCAGTACAGAAAGCAGCTGCCAGTTTCTGTTCTGAAAGGGTGGATGGGGGCATGTTTCACATATTTTCAAAATTTGCATTGGCTGTTGTTCAAGAGCGTCGAATCACCATCTGTGTTATAATCCACTAGATGGTTGTGGCCCAGAAGGGCCTCACTGGCCCTTCTTGCACCCCTAGACCTTTTCTTGGATGTGCTGGGGAAAGTTTATTGGCTGTCTGATGATGCATCCACTACTTCTATGGAGTGAGAAGTTTTAGTTTGTTGCACTCTGCTTTTTTGCCTAAGGTGCATGTAACTTAGCTGTGTTCTGCTTCTTAAAATACACTTAAAAGCATGACCATTCTTACTGGAATTTATAATTGAAACTTTTGCCAGTTTTACATTCCAAAGATGTTCCATGGAACAGATAATTTGATCATGTAATATGTCATCACGTGTGACATATGGAGAGAGCTGTTGTCTAATGATGGCTGTTTTTTTCCTGAGCTGATATTTCAGATTTTACAGAATGCTGCAGCTGCTAGCGAGAAAACATGAGAGGCAGTGGATTCTTTAAAGCAGTGGATTCTGACCCAGCATTAGTTCTGGTTGTGTCTAGTCCCTGCCAGTGTTATTTTGGTCAGGTCTCTTGGCCATGTGCCTTGCTGCTGTCGTTGTGCCCGTCAATGATGAGCCCCAGATGCCAACACATTTTCTCAGGCTCAGCACTGATAAAACAGCAGTGTGTCTGCTTATAAGCAAATAACATTTTAGATTGTACAGGCGTCCTGGGATGTGTTTGGTACAGAAGAGTATCACTGACAGGAGATTTACTGGCAAGTATTGAAAGCCATAAGCTCATGGTTTTCAAAACAGTTGCAGTGTTCCAGGACGTTTAACTTCCCAAATACGAAAGATCAGGACAAATGAATATTCTGGGATTACTGAAATAATTTGAAAACGTTGTGGTCCCCTACACCAGCATAACCCCGTTACTGCTGACTGGTCAGGCACAGATAACATCAAGTCTCCTTCACACTTGGGCAAAATACCTAATAATCTGATTGCAGAGCAATCTGAGCTAGACAAGTGATTTCTCTTGCTGGCAACTGCCTGGCAAAGTGAGCTCTTGCTCTAGGGGTGTGTCAGGGATGTGACAGGGATCCATCAGCTGCAGGGTGGAGCAGCAGGAACCCTGTCATGCTGACCCATGGGGTGCTCTCATTCTGGGGCTGGGTTGAAGCAGAGCAGCCCAGTCCCTGCAGCCTGGAGCTCCTTTCCCCCCATTCTGGGCTTACAGAACCTGGGCTGCTGGAGTTTGTTTTTGCACTGATCTCCTGTTCCCCTGCTGTAGTCCCCTGCTTACTACCAGGGCAGAATGTTACCAAAAAAAATGAGTCCCGACATCATAGCTGTTCTAATGACTCTTATACTTTAATGCATTTAATTTGTGAGTACACAAATGCTCATTACATCAATTTTAGCCCTTTCCAATAGCCCTGGCTGAATTATGTAATGTCTGTTTTGCCTCTGCTTGCTTTCATAGTGTAAATTAATTTCTCCATGTATTGCTGCAGCGTTTTAGTCTAAAAGCTTTTTTATATGCAGTAGGCTGTGCCATTAAAAATCTCTTTGGAGACTGAATCGCCCTATTATCTGGTAACAATGTACTCACTGTTAAAAGCTGTAGCTAAAATCTGAGCTGTTGAACTTGATGTGTTTCAGCTACCTCCTCCCTCATCTGCTTCCTACCAAGCCGGCGTTAGATATCCACGGGCTCTGCCACCAGACCACAAACACGGTCCAGAGGGTCTTCAAGATGAGCTTTGTCCCCGTTGGCTTTTGGCAAAGGTTCATCGCCCGGATGTTAATTAGCCTGGCAGAGATGGACCTCCAGGTAGGTTCCTGTGTCTGTCTGCAAACAAAAGCAGACAGCTGAAGGGGTTCAGTGTAAGTGGGATGTCTCTTCACATCCCTCTGGCTTCTGTCACAGACTTCAGGAAGATTGTTTGAGTAAACAGGGAGAGGCGAGGCTCTGCGCTGAAAGTCTGATTCTGTTTTTGCAGTAGGTGTCATTGAGAATGACAAATTGGCACTGGGGGAGAAAACCTGAGTTCTCCACACTCCCTTTATAACGTGATCCCCTGGAAGGTCTCAGTTCCTCCAGCATCTTCCAATTACAAGTAATTGGAGTTCTGCCTGCGGCTCTTGTCCATGACCATTCCACCAGGCCAGGCTCCCTCACGGCTTTGCCAGAGGAGATCTGGAATAGCTCCAGCAAAGCCAAATATCTGAATGTCTGTGGGATTAAATGGGAAGAAAATTACAGGACTGTTGCCTTAATGAGGCACCCCATTAGTGCAAGTGCTGAATGACATTAAAGTAGTGTTTGCAAGGTTCTGAGAGCCCAGTGAATTTTGGTGTTGTTGCAGATGTGTTTGCAGGAGTTTCTATCTGAAACTGTAGTAAATATCTGCAAAATATTTATAGTACTGCTCTGGTATCTTCTTAGCAGCTCTCCATTAAACTGTGGTCTGTCAGTGATGTACAGAACATGGAAAACATGATACCTGTTTTTGGAAGGTCCTCTGTGTTCCAAGCTTGTCAAGCCATGTAATAACTTTACCTCTTTTAACGGGGTGTGTTGGCAACTCCTTGCTTGCATCCTCCTGGGCACTACATAATCCTAGAGCACCTTTCCTAGGGGCTTCATCCAGAGTGGAAAGGATGCCAGGCGTCAGACCTGTCTGCAGGCAAATAAATGTTGGAGCAATGAGTACAGCGGAGTCCTGCAGATTAACTTCTTGGTTTTAAAACAGAAATACATTTTGCTGGTTTGAAGTGTCTTGGAGAAGGGCCATCTTCCTCCCACTAAAACAGGTGGAAAAGTTAACTCTCTGCATTGAGGGCAGACTTCATCATTCACTAGAACATTTAGTACTTTAGGTTTATAAGACTTTTGTGAATGCAGAATAAATACTGCAAATGTCACAGTTACAGAATTAGCTTTGTGCGCTGATATGAAATTGTTCTTTTTTCAGTGGCATGAAAAAGATTTCCACTTTGGAAAAATCAATTTTACCACATGTATTTCCATTCCATCGCAAAATTTTATATGAGCACAAGTCACTTTTACTGGAAAAGGTACAGCAGCACCTGTGAAAGCCAAAAACAGAATTCACTTTCTTGCCTGATTAAAACACCCTTATGGGAAACTTCAGCACGATTTTCATGCTTTTCTGCTTGTTTCAGCTCTTTGAAAACAAGAAGAACACCAAGACAAGAAACAAAAAGGTGACCATCTACAGCTTCACAGGCACCCAAAGGAACCGCTGCAGCACGTTCCGAGTCAAAAGGACTCACACGGTTTACTGGCAGGAAGGTCTGTTCGTTACCTTTGATGGAGGCTATCTTAGGTAATTTGTGTTCATAATGCAGCATGTGTGACAGGGGACTGATAGAGTGTGTGAGACACATCAGCTGAATGGAGATGAATGGGCCTGACCCAGGCTGTGTGCTCACTCATCAGGAGAAGAGGAGGCTCTTCTAATGGACATAACTCATCTGGTAACAACTGCTGACAAAAACGACAAATAACTGATTATTTGGCAGGTCTGAATGTATCAACCTTATCTGCTGTTGCAGCCACAAATTGAAAGAGGCCTGAGAACAGAAAGTGAAATTCAGAGTGGGGCTCTGGCAGATTGAAATCATGCATTTTCACATGCAAAGATTTCCTTACTTCAATGAGTTTTCCACTGAATCCTAAAACTTCACCACTGCATGGCAGTAATCCAGGTCAATGGAGGTGCTTCTGTGCAGCAGGGACTGTGGACAAGTGCCTCAACCTGGCCAAGGGAGAATGTCTGCTGGCTGCAAGCCTGGGGGAAACCTCCTGTCCATGTTGTTTCACAAATGCAGACATTTAAGACTTTTTGCTCCTTCAGTCCCTGGCAAGACAGGGAGGAACCATTGGTGCTGTTGCATGGTTGGAGGCCAGAAGGAAACAGTGACCTTCCCAAGTTTCCAAGCTCAGTAGAGACTTGAACCCAGACACTGCAAACCACAGGCTGGAATCCTGAATTCTGGACTGTGGTAGTGGTCATGCTCTTAGCTCCCCACGTATTTCAGGGAGTTACACTGGGAATTGTGCAAAAATGATGTTCATAAACTTTTCCTAACGTTTCTGGAAATACCATTATTATTCCACTGGAATTTTATTACTGATTTTACAACTCCCAACCTTCCATCATTCTGTATAGGGCATTTCTGTCAAAGCTCTCTGTCATACTCAGCTTGCTTAGGTCACAGTTTTCCCCGGGCCTGACCTTCTATAGCACTTATCCTTTGTGAGAAACTGGCATTTCTGTGGAATTCTCTTCTGAAAATCATTTTCAGAACAGACTGAGTTGAAAATCACCCTCGAAGTTAGATTGCTTTGTGTTTCGATGACTCATGAACTATGTGTTATTATGTAACTCAGGTTTCCTGCCAGAAAGAAGTTTGTTGACATGATACTTCAGAAAAGCTTCACAGGTCTGTCTTTTGGCTTTTTCACACAGCGTTGAGTCTTCTGATGTGAACTGGAAAAAGAAAAAAAGTGGTGGAATTAAAATAATTTCCCAGTCAGAAGTGAGAGACTTTTCAGCCATGGCATTCATCACGGATCATGTCAACTCTTTGATAGACCAGTGGTTCCCTGGTAAGAGAACAACTCTAATTTTCTGTGCAGTGTTATGTCTTTTCAACAGAGAGTTCTTTGATAGAGCTCTCCAGGTGCACAATATTGTGTGTTAATTGAAGACCCCTCAGGCTCTGACATCTCAAGCCAATAACATTTGATAAAAGCTAATAAACCTGCAGACAGATCAAGATTAGTTGCCAACACCCTTTGGTCTAGACATTGTCTCTTCTAGTCTGTCTATCACAGCAGCACAGGTGAAAACAGGACCTGGAGGAGTTCAAAAGACTCATCCAGTGCTCATAGCAGGGGCAGGATTTGGCCCAAACTGCTTGGTGCTGTCCCTTGAACTCATTTTGGCAGCAGCTGGGAGGAGGATTTGCCCATCATTTCTAACTTTCTATGAGTTACAAAATTCTGATGTGAGAGGCTTGAGTGAATATGGTACCAAGGACTCCATGCCAAGGTAACTTCCTTGACTCCTGCAGCTGCTTTTCCTGTGCTCAGCACAGATCCTGCTGTTACCCAGCAGGCTCTTTGCAACCCCAATACACTTTGTTTGAAACCAAAACAAAATCTGAAGTGCTCTTTGTCGTCCTACCCTGGTCTGGAAAGCAGTGCCAAAGTCTCTTAATTGGAGGCTCTGTGGAGGAAACAGTGGTGCACTCTCACATACTCACGTTCTACATGTTCTGAAGATAAAAGAACATTTTATTTGCCTTTGGATTAAAATAATGCTAAAGTTAATCAGTGAAGCTTGAGAAGAGCCACGACTTCAAAGACTGCAGCCTGTGTTCACCCTGCCTAATTGTGGGCATTTAACAGAGCCTGTCACCACAAAATCTCTCTGTAGTTATGGGAGAGGTGTGAACCTCCCAAAGGCTTGGTCGTGGTAGAACCTACGTTTCTCCTGGAGGGGCTGAAAACACGTTGCCCATGAGGGAGCCCACAGGACCTGTGTTCCCAACCCCATTCCCACCTCAAGCCATCTGGCAGTTTGCAGTCTGGGCAGAGACAGAGACACCCAGCAAGCAGAAGGGTCTCTCCAATGCTTTATTCACATACCTTGTAGTTTTTGCTGCTCCTGAGTACATCTGCCTCTCAAGCCTGTGCATTACCTGTGGCCAGAGCGGGGTGAGTGTTGGGTTATGTCCACAGCCCTGTCTCCCCAGCACTGTCCCTGTCTACTTTGCAAAGCTATTTTCTATTCCAGTCAGTACCCTGCAGCAAACTGCTCAGTGTGAGCGTGACCGTTTCCAGCCGGCGGATCCAGGTCGTGCTGCGGACTCTGGAATGCACTCGGAGCTGTTGTTCCCTCTCAGCTGGCATGGTGACGTTGTTTCCTGTTTGTTTGCTCTCTCTGAAGCCCTCACAGCCACAGAGAGCGACGGCACGCTGCTGATGGAGCAGTATGTGCCCTGCCACATCTGTGCAGCTGCCAGGCCGGAGCAGCGCGAGGGCGGCGAGAGGGCGGAGGACGCGCAGTACTTCAACATGGAGGATTGTGTCCTGACTGCCATCGAGCTGGACTACATCACGTGTCCCAACCACCCTGACATCCCCGTGTCGCTCCAAGAGCTGGTCCCAGAGCTTTTCATGACCGATTTTCCTGCCAGGTAACGTGTGATAGCCTTTGGTTGAGCTTCGGTGTACCTGCGTGATTTGGCTGGACACATTTCTTGAGTCGCCTCTGCTGGAGGGATGTGCTGACCACAGGAAACAAATCCATCTGCTCTCAATCCATGCTCTGCACCCCTGGTGTTCAGCAGCTTGCTTAGACACTATCTGTGTGCTGACCGAGTCATCACACCAGGGGTCCTTTGAGATCACTGTGGTGCAATGTGAAAGTCCCTTTTTAAAGCCACAGCTGTCCTGCATTGCCCAGAACTCTGGCCAGGACTTTCTGTAGTTGGAGCCTTTCTGGATCCCACAAAAGGAGATTTTAATGTGGCAAAACAAAAAGGAAGTGCTGCTGTATCACAAAATTGGCACTGAAATGGCCCTAATTTTGTAGGGGCCTGTAGGTGAGTGAGTTTATGGACACCACAGGGGGACTCACACTGAGCTGGGGCTCCTGCTCGGCTGAGGGCTGCTGGATGTGTTGGGTGTGTGGCAGCCCTGAACAGCTGAAGGAGCTCTTCCCTACCCACTGCAGCACTGCCAAACCTTTAAGCTGCTTAACTACATTCCCAGATGGTCTCAGTCTTACACCCCTCATTACTTGGTGTGCAGAGCAGGAGACCTGAGAGCAGGCAGGACAGAAGAGCAATGTCCCCTTTGGCTCCTGCTCTGTCAGACCTCTGAGTGCCCAGTGAAGAATCACAGGACCTCTGGACCAGACTGTCCTGTTGGCTGCTGACAGAGCTCTCTGTGCTCTCACTGGCCCCTGTTGCTTTGCTGGGGTCATTTTTCTGGGCAAACACCCCATCAGCTCATCACACCAGCCCTCCTTACACTGTTATCTCCTGCAGATTTATTTGGCAGGTGCGAGGCGAGTGGAGATGTTTGAAGTGTGAACAGCTGTAAAAGTAGTCTCTGGGAGAGTGGGGAAATGATGAATTGCAGCCTGGGAACACTAAGCTGATTTGAATAATCAGGTTTCAGAGTGTCGGGTTGTTCATAAACATCCTGTCCTGCCTTGGTGGAAAAAAAAGAGGAACAGGAGGTAAATGAAGCAAAAAAAAGAAAAAAATCATTAATACAGATAAGTATTACAAGTATCAGTACCTGTGTCATCTGCTTGGAAAAGGAGCTTATGTGCTTTCCAGATCTGTTTGATTCTTATGGGATAAATTAGTAAAAAGTCTTTTGTGCTTTTTTGCTCAAATTACTATTTTCTGTGAGAAATCTGTTGTACAGTGTGAGCTAACATGGAGTGCACTGAGATGGCCAAGTCCTCTTGGTAGATAAGGCAAGAACCTATTAGACATTTGTAGAAATGGAAATCACATTAAAAACATTAATTTACCGTGTCTTTGAAACTTTAATTAAAAACCCCTAATTTCTGTTTGGCAGACTGTTCCTGGAAAATAGCAAACTGGAATGCAGTGAAAATGAAAACAACGTTCTTGGCCAGGGTGGAAGTGGAACTGTTATATATCGGGCACGATACCAAGGAAAACCAGTGGCTGTGAAGAGATTTCAGATTAAAAAATGCAAGGGTTCTCCCACTTCAGCTGCAGGTACAGTGCACAGATTTGGTGTCAGGAATCTGGGAAGCTGCAGTCTGGGATCCCAAGCTAATGCCAAAGAGTCTGCAAAGTGCTGACAGCACCTGATTAAACACAGGATGGAATAGATAGCAAAACTGATAGGTTTCAGTGGAGGAGGAGGATGCATCTGAGTTCTTCATGAGCATTTGTAGTGATGAAGATCACTGGCTCAGCAGTGGGTGCCAAGTCTGATCCTGCAGATCAGAGGTTGGATTTATAGGGTGCCAAGGTAGAGCCCTTGATTAGGAAGGGAGGTGAGATTTCAACTCCTGTTCCCACACTAGTTGGCCATGAGAGGTGTGGGTTTGCACTGAGGACTTGTGAGTCTCCACCTCTGAATTAGTGTTTTACCTGCTCTGTGCCAGCAGCTGGAGAAAGCAAACTGGGAATCCTTCTGAGCCCACCAGCTTCTCCAGGCAGGGATGGGCTCCTGTGGAACCCAGCTTTGCAGCAGAGCCTCAGTCCATGGACTGAGGAAAGGGGAAAGTGTTTCACATTCCTCATTTTTGTCAGGGGAGGATGTGGTGAATCCCTGAGCTGTGGAGGAGGCCAGCTGCTGTCCCAGTGACAAATCACCTTCGGGAAGAGCTGACCTGCCTGAGCAGCCTGTGGTGTGCTGTGGCAGCAGGACCATTACTGTGATGGGTGTCTCTTCTGGCAGGGAAGCTGGAAAACTGCAGGGAAGAGCCCTAAGGGTCTGCAGTGTAGATGAGTCTGCAGACTCATCTACACAGAGTCCCTGCTGGGAGAAGCACAGCACGGGTTTTCCAAAGTCATCCAGGGGATGTGTGAGAGCAGCATGTGCCAGACACTCCTGAGCCTGGTGTTTAAGGACCAAGGGAGCTTTTGCTTCCTGAGGCACCAGACAGATCCTGCTTATAGCCAGTGTCTCCTAGTGTCTCATGCATCAGCATAAGGATTCACCTTAAAGCCTTGCTGTTGCCATAATCCCACCAGCTGCCTTCCTCCCGCAGCCCTCGCTCGGTGATCACCTCCCAGAGAGTTTGTGGCTCATTTCCTGAGCTGGGCAGTGAGAAGGGCGGGTTGTGTGTCTTGCCAGATACCATGCTGAAGCACCTGCGGGCCATGGATGCCATGAAGAACTTCTCAGAGTTCCGCCAGGAGGCCAGCATGCTGCACTCCCTGCAGCACCCCTGCATCGTGTCCCTCATCGGCATCAGCATCCACCCGCTCTGCTTCGCCCTGGAGCTGGCCCCGCTGGGCAGCCTCACCACTGTCCTGGCTGAGAACTCCAAAGGTAAAGCCAGCCTCTCCCCCACCCCTCTCCCACTGACAAAGGCTCAGCGGTGTTTAAATTACTGCTTGATTTGCTGGAGGGGATTTTATTTTTTTTCCAGACTAAGGGAAGTGGGAGGGATGGAATTGTTCTTATATTGTGCTTTTGGGAACCTAGTAAAAATTGATGGTCGGGATTGTCACAGCTACTTTGGAGG
The DNA here is from genome assembly GCF_014805655.1 of Passer montanus. Taxonomy (NCBI): domain Eukaryota; kingdom Metazoa; phylum Chordata; class Aves; order Passeriformes; family Passeridae; genus Passer; species Passer montanus. The sequence goes on from NW_024369929.1 coordinate 15,298,011, forward strand.
CCTGGATTTTCAATTTCTCTGCGAATTAATATGGAGTGCATCTCTCTTCAGTGCTGCGTGGATGGTGCTGTGTTTTTACCCCTGCAGATGGGTGTCTGGTGCTCTAAATTATCTCATAATTATCTGTATTGCTGTCATTGTCAAATGAACAACACTAATTCCAAGATAAGTTGAGGCCATCTGACCCTCTTGGCACCTTGGCTTCATGTCAACTTTCAGTCAAACACTAATTTTCACCAGAAGATTTAGTGGCCTAGAAGTGAAAGGGTTTAAAAAAAGGGTTTAAAAAAAGAATCTAATAAGACTGTCAGACACATACAGTAACATAAACAGTGTCATTTCAAATGGTGGCATTGAGTGATGTTTCAGAAGGCTGTCAGTTACTGCTCTGGAGTTAAAAAGAGAAGGAGAGAGGGGGAAGAAGCAGCAGTAATGGCAATTACAGGAGCTGGAGACGCGCTGTTCCTTTGTTCCAGGGTCCTCCTTTGTGCCGCTGGGACACATGCTGACTCACAAAATAGCCTACCAGATCGCCACAGGCCTGGCCTACCTGCACAAGAAGAACATCATCTTCTGCGACCTCAAGTCGGACAACATCTTGGTGTGGTCCCTGGACGTCAGGGAGCACATCAACATCAAGCTCTCCGACTACGGCATCTCGCGGCAGTCGTTCCACGAGGGCGCGCTGGGCGTGGAGGGCACCCCAGGCTACCAGGCCCCCGAGATCCGGCCCCGCATCGTCTACGATGAGAAGGTGACCAGGGGGAGGCTGTGGGGCAGCCCTGTGCTGGCACTGGGGGGCTGGCACCGTCCCATGGCTCAGTTCCCTTCTCTGTGTGTGGGGGCTGGCATTGGTTTTCCCACCGCAGCTTGCCTTGCTCTCTTCTCCGCTCACCAACAGAGCCCTGCCCTGATTTCCCCTCTGTTTCTGGCTCTAGGTGGACATGTTCTCCTATGGGATGGTTCTGTACGAGCTGCTGTCCGGGCAGCGGCCTGTGCTGGGGCACCACCAGCTCCAGATTGCAAAGAAACTGTCCAAAGGGATCCGTCCTGTGCTGGGGCAGCCCGAGGAGGTGCAGCTCTACAGGATGCAGGCACTCATGATGGAGTGTTGGGACACTAAGCCAGAAAAGGTACAACACCACCCTCCTGACCACCACGTGTTCTCTGACCCACCTTCCCTCTTCGTGCAGGAGGACTGAGCTTGCTCCTGGTGCAGCACAACAGCTCCATTGCCCATTTACCCCTCCTGCTGATTTGACCCAGAATTTCTGTTGACTTAAATGAGAGTTTTATGAATGAAATGATGATAGATTTGTGGCCTTAGACATCTGTGGTGGCTTGAAGGTCCCTTGATGTTGATGGCAGTTAGGCTGCTGATTTCACCAGGGCAAGACATTGCCCATAATTTCTAGAAACAACTTCAGTGTCATGCTGTGAGTGTGACTACAAGACTTCAAAATCCCCAAGATTATAAAAGGAGGTATGAGGAAGAAAAAGCTTCAAAGTGCAAGAAAAGGATTGTGCTGCATTACATTCTTCATTAATTTCAGTTGGTATTTTAGAGCTGTTGTCTTTCAAACAAAGGTCAGCCTGACTCTCAAACATCTCTACACTGTCATGCAATAGGTCGGCTTCCAAAATTCATAAGCCTGAAGAAATGAATCAGTAAAATGTGTAAGAGAATGACAGACTAAGCTTTAATAAATAATCACAGAATCAGAAAATGGTTTGGGTTGGAAGGAATCTTAAATATAATCCAGTTCCAGGGACACCCAGCCCATGCTTGTGCTTGGGATTGACCCAATCCAGGTGCAAGACCTTGTGCTGGGCTTTGTTGAGCCTCTGTTTATTGTGGTTCTCCTGTTTCATCTTGTGTGACATGTCTTTCTCTTTTCCTTCCCCCCTCAGCGTCCCCTGGCCATCTCTGTGGTGGGGCAGATGAAAGATCCAACCTTTGCAACGTTTATGTACCTGCTGCCCTGTGGGAAGCAATCTTCCTTCTTCTGCTCCCCGGGGCAGGAGTACACGGTGGTGTTCTGGGATGGGAAGGAGGACACCAGGTGAGACAGCTCACATTAGCAATTCCTTTTTTTTCTTTTTCCTTTTTAACTAAAAAATCCTTCAGCATCTTCGCTTCTGCCTCTGGGAGGGAGGTAAAGAAGGTGAAAGTGAACTTGGATGAAAGCCAAGAATACAGTGAACACTGTTTTCCCAAACTCTTTTAATTGGGAACAGTGGTTGCTTTATAAAGGATATTTAATGAGCTTAACTCTGCTTCAGTTAATATGGGGAGAAGATTAGGGCAGTGTAATGATTCACACACACAGGATGAAGCATTTGCACATGAGAACAGACGTGTTCTGCCTTTCCTAATGAGGCCATTTAACACTAAACCTTTCCTAATTGAGGCTGCAGTTCCATCTCTCTTCTGCAAAGCAATTAAGCACATGCTTAAATCCTATTGCAATCATCGGGAGTTAACCACATGCCTGGAGCTGTGTGTGCATCCAAGTGTGCACTGCCAGTAAAATGTGTTCTGGACTCAAGGCATGTGCTTAAAATGTTATTAAATTGTGACTGAGGTGATGGCATTTTGCTCAGCCACATGTGACCTGCAGCTAGTTAGGTTCATTTTTATGGATGCTGCTGATTTTTATAGCCTCAGTCTTATTTGGAAACATTCACAAACTGATCTGAATTTTATATTAATGTGTTCATTATTTGTAACCATTAAGCTAATTGGGAAGGCACGTGATTTGTTGCTGAACTATTTGCTTTGCCTCTTGTGGTCCCTGGTCAGTTGTTCAGTGCAGGCAGTGTAACTTTTCCTGCTGATCTGGTGAAGCACATGGCACTCCCAGAGGTATTTTGAATGTATGGATGTTGTCCAAATATTCACAGCAATATATCTCAGTGAATGTGCTTCCTGACTGGACAATCCACTTGCTGGAGACTGCTGAATAACAAGTTTACTCACATGTGACAGATTTCAGGATGTGTAATTGCTTGTGCCACAGTTGGTAAAACATCTGGGACTCACAGATGTGGTTGTGAATATCCAGTTATTGTTCAAACATCCAACCCAATAAACTTCCCCAAACAAACAAAATCCTTTTAGCTACAAAAACCTACTAATTAGTCATATTTATAAATAATTTTATTAGGTTACTGGTCTTTGCTCTGTAGAATCATGCTCCTCTGTTTATGTACTGGAATAATAATGAAGCCAGATACCAGCGAGGCAGTGAACTTGGAGAGCAGCTATTCCCTTGAGAACCTAATGGGCAAGATGGGCTGAGACTTCCCAGCTATTAATTACTGCTGTTGAGCTGGATCTGTTTGTCCCACAGCTCAATTACAGCAACAGACCACATACATCCTCCTAACCCCTGTGCAAAGTCAGAGAGCTGAGTGTAAATCTTCACAGAAGCAATTGCACAACTGCCCCTGAGGAAGAGCCACGGCACACCTTTCTTTTCCTTCAAATGAGGAATTTACAGTTTGGAAGGGTGTAGATCCTTGCAGCATCATCCACATCTGGGCAGTTGTGTCATGGCTTGGCCACAAGTCCCTCGGCCCCGTGCAGGAGGAATGTTGGCTGTCTGAAATTGTTGCTTGTTCCCTTCAGGAACTACACGGTGGTGAACCTGGAGAAGGGAGTCATGGAAGTGCAGAGGATGAGCTGCCCAGGAATGAAGCTGTGCTGCCAACTCAAGTTTCAGAATGCCCTGTGGGCAGCCACGGAGGTGAGCATTGCCTGTGCCCCCTCAAGAGGGGCCTCGTTAGGGCCGACACTAACGAAGAGAAAGGGCCTCTTAAATTAGTAAAGCCAAGAGTGTGTGAGACAAAGGGTGTCTCAGATGAGCAGTGACTTTGCATCTGCTGTCTCCGGTGTTTTGTTTCTTACCTGACACACAGCTCCAGACTGTGCCTCCCAGAGCCTGCAGCAGCCGTGGGAACCTCGGCTTCCCGAGGGGAAACTGGGCTGGAGCAATCTGTGCCCAGGGGTTCATCTGGGAAATGTCCTTATCTGTGGGTGATAAAGGGAGGCAGGGACAGAAAACATGCATTTAAGGGTGGGGTTTTGACAGAGGCCTGAGGGATTTGAAGGTTGGTGGGAAATGGGTACCCGAGTTCTGTGTTTGCCATGGAAAATTGCAGCTAAAAAGATAAGAGTGAGACAGGATGGCTGATTTATCCCCCAGAGCCCCTGCCCACCCATCAAAAAGGGCTGTTAAGTATCAGCCAGCTCTGACACAATCATTTCACACAAAACAAGAAAAAACAGCCAAAAACATTAAACGTACCTGAAGTTCAGTGTTTTAGAGTGGGGGGAAAAAGGCCACACTTGCTGAGTAAATAATTTGTGTTGGCTATTTCACTCTGCCCTGGCATGGATGCTATGAGTATAGCATTTTTTTTCTCCTCATAAGAAAATAAGATATTTTGACTTTTTCTGTTTTCACATAGAGGTAAAGCTCAAATACTCTTTCATTTTTTTAAAAAATAAGAAGAAGAGGTATAGAAAAACAAAAGTTCAAAGATTTTAAAGTATTCTATTTCCACCTTTTGGATCAGAACAAAAAGTTTGCTGGTGCCCAAACTGGGTGCTCTTGGTCAGTCTAGTAGATTTAGGAGGTGTGGGACAGGTGTGATTCCACATAACATGAAATGTCCCTTAAATGGACAGATCAATGCAATACAACATGCTTCAATTGTTTGGGATTTTTGCACTCAGGGCTGTCAGATGCTGCTTTCGGATGTGGTGATAAAATCCCTACACTGGTGATTTTTGGTGACTTTTGGATAGTGCTTATATTGTCCACAGCTCATTCTGGGGCATGCAGCACCTGCTTTCTACCCACATGCTAAAGGTTCTCCCTGAAGAACAGAAATTTACTCTCTGGGTATCAAAAAATACAAATAAAACCCACTTTTGGAACCAATTAGATCTTGCTCAGGTATCAAGACATGAAAAGCAGGGGGGTGGTTTGCATTTTTATAGAGTTTTGTGTGCTCTTTCACAGGACCAGAAGATTTCTGTGTATGGATTGCAGGGCATGTGTCCCTTGAAGACTCCACTGAAGGGTTTAGACACTCCTGCCACTGTGAGCTGCTTCCTGGTGATTCCTCTTGTCAAAAGGGTAAGGAATAACCCAAAGGGGAAGGGCAGTAGTGAGACTCTGCTGCTGGGCCAAGCTGCCACTCTCAGCTGCTGCTGAAGGACTTTGCAATGCCCAGGAACATTTTGGCACTGCAAGGAGAAGGTTTCCAGGTCTTTCTGCCTCTGCCAGAGGACAGAGGTATGGGCAAGAACCTGAATCAGGGGACCAAAGCTGGCACTTCCAAACCTGCTGGGAAAATAGTCAAAACAGATCAAATTGCTCAGCAAGGAAGTTTTCCAGCTGCGTTTCCACTTCACTGGAACACAAGGTTTAGCCTGATCAAGCAAAGTGGAGAAGACATGAAACAATAATTAGAATGGAGATTTGTTAAGTGCTAATGCAGGACGTGGGCACATCCGGCCTCTTGTACCCACTGTTTTCCTGGGCTGTGTGCTGTCATTTGTGAGCACAGTCATCCTTAAATGTTATCTGAGCTCAGCCACACTCCTGTTTTGGTTTTGAATGAGAACACTTAGATAATACAGCTGGTTTGGGTAATGCTCTTATGGGTAACATGGATAGTTACTCTTATGGGCATTAAAACGAGTTATATGTTATCTGCCTAGCCCTGGAGCTGCCACCATCCCGTTTCTGGCAGGAGAAATCTGACCTGGCTGCCTATTGTGGGCAAGCCTTGGGAGATGTATAAAAACTGTTTTCCACCTAAATTACCTCCGGTTTGCTTACAGCCACCTCAAGTGAAAACATGTAATTATGTTCCAACATTACTGCTAGCTGTGTAGTCTTTGCAAATGCCAGCAGACTGGGATGTGTCTGAGAGCTCAGGACAGGGCAGCTCTCAGGGCTGCTGGTTTGTACCAGGCCTGTCCTGAGCCTCTGTCCATTTCTGGCTCTTCTGCTGGGATTGCTGAGTCTGAGGCTGATGGTTTGTGTAAGGTGTGCTGCTGCACTTCCAAACATGGTGTAAGTAGGGCTAAAGTAGGGCATTGATATAAAGCTGGCACAGGGCTGGATTTCTCTGCATCTCTTGGCTTTCCTTGGCTCCCAGACCTGCAGCGTTTGTCCGCCGTGGAGTTTCATTTCTGGTGTGTGGGGCAAATTTCTTCTTCATGCTGGCTGAGATTCCATCCAGGACAGTCGAAGGAGCCTTTTGCTTTCAGCTTTTCCACTGTCACACAGCTTGCAAAGCCATTCCTCAGGGGTTACGAGTGGCTTTATGTCTCCTGGTTTCTATTTTCAGTTTGTGGCTTGCCTAGAAAATGTCATAAATAATGCCAGGCCCTACAATAGCAATATTGAGTCTAGACACCTCCCTTCCTCCCCCGACCCTACCCAACCTTCCAGAAATCCACCTCCCTTCAGCTCACTCCTTCTTAGTTTATTGGACTTACTTTTTCCTCTCTCCTTTCTATGAATGAGTTTGGCAGTGAAATGGCCAGAGCAGCAGCCTGGGGATGTGCAGACCAGGCTGGCAAGAACTAAACCAGCCAGTGCTTCCAAAAAACCTGTGTGGAAAGCTTACACTTGTCACACTCACTGCCTGGCCAGCAAGCTCTATCAGAGTTATCACAGTCACTGCTGTCCAGTGGAGAAGAGAATTGCATCTCCCTGGGAAGAAAGCCTTTAGCTGGTGAGATGTGAGGTAACTTTTAGTCAGAGAATTGCCGAGGGATGTTGCTGGGAAGGGGAATTCTTTACGACTGCCTTGGGAAGGCAGATCCAAAAGAAATAGTTTCCAAAACTTGGTTTCTCTTACAAAGGAAGCATCATGGAAATTTGAAAGCAGGCAAGAGGGGCCCACAATCTGCAACTCACCCGCCAAGGAAAAGTCTTGTACAATTTAAGCTTTTTGTTGCATGCTTTTTGTCACCAGGATGATTCTTTTTAGTAAACAATACAATTTTCAGAAGAAAAAGGAAAACGAATTAGCAAATGAGCAGGTTAAAAAGGGCAAACCAAGACACATTCTGCCTTGGTTTGCAGCTTTCTTGCGAAGAGATGTGGAGGGAGAGAGAAACCTGAATGGGGGCAAATCTTCGGCCCTGCGCAGAAACCTGGAACACATGGAAACAAAAGCTGCATTTAAAGGCTGCAGTGGGGACAAGAGGAGGAGGTGACCAGGCCGTGGTGCAGGATTTTCTGCCATTCCTGCTGACCTGCTGGCAGTGGGACAGGATGTCTGGAGCCGGCTCATCCCCGCGCAGCGCGGCGCGGCACGGCCCCGCTCGGGGCCTTCCTCCTGGCACGGCGGGGCTGCTGGCAGCACGGGGCCTTCAAATGCAGTTTTGTTGCTCTGTGTTTTTGTTGGCTCCTCCTGGAGCCCAAATGTTGAAAATGAATTCTGAGAAAGTTACTTAAGGTTTCTGGAGGCTGCAGCCCTGCCTGCCTTCGGTGGCTGCTGGAATACCCTGATCAGGGGGGTTCTGCCTCACCAGCACTGGATGAAATCTGGCAAGAATTAATTGTGGCATCTGTGTGGAGGTGGTTTTTGACATGGTCTTATGCAGAATTGGTCACTCCCTCAGCTCAGTCTTGTGAGGGATGGCAGGGCAAGGGCATTTCTCAGCATTTGGATTCCTGCTCCTTGTTTCTTATCTCTCTGAGATAACAGCAGTGGCTGGATAGAAACAGGTCCTGATAGCCAAGACAGAAAGCAATAAATACCCCAGTGGAAAAAACACCTTCCAAATTTGCTTCCACCATTGTTCCATCCCAGACAGGCCAGGATTTGGCATTGGTATTACTGGTAACACCAGGAGAGAGTCAGTGACCCACTTGTGCCTTGTTATGGTGCTGACTGCTCAGTGCCAGGGAAATTTGGCCTGTGGAACCCAAAAGGGAATAGGGATTCTGTTCTGTAGTAGCTGACACTAATCAAGGAATTCAAAATAATTTTTTGTGAAGACTATGCTTGGATAATTCAGCGTTATCAAATCAAATGAGACAAAATTATAATCTCTGAAGATTTTAATGGTGTCCTGTGTCACACTAGGAGAAGTTCAGGTTGACATATCCACATTACAGTTAATGTCTGATGTTCCCATTTCAATTTAAATTTTCCATTTCTAGTAAGAAATGCCTCTTGCACGGGGTCCTTCGGACTGAAAAAGTTGGACCATTTTTTACCAGAGAAATGTGTGCTGTTCTGCTTTGTTTTATTCAGTTTTAAGTAATTGAACTCCGTTCCAAAGAAAAAGTAACCCAAAACCCAGCTTGTGCAAAGCATTGTGCCATGATCCAACCTCCTGATGCAACTCCTTGGCAAAGCCACTTCCAGGAGCCTTTGCACCAGATCCACATGGCAGCAGGAACATGGCACTGAGCACTGCAGGTCGTTGGGGTTTCTTTTAATTAGTGGTTAGAGAATTGGGACTGGACTGAGTTAGTCCAAGCCCCATTTCACAACTTTCCACTTGCTTTCCTAGTTTTTCCCATTACAGTAAAATTCTGCTGTGATTTGGATTACTCATAGGGGCTCAGTGCTCTCTTGGTTTTACTCATACTTGGTGAGCAGAGAGTGTCTCTTTGTCCAGGACTCAAAACGAGCCTTGCAAGCAGAGCTGTCAATTAAATAACACTTACCCTGCACTACCTGCCCCTCAATAGCTGGGGCAAGTCAGTATACTGATTTTTCTGTGGATTTACAGCCTGAGAACTATTGCCTGGGTCTGGGAGAATCAAGATCCCTGGAAGGGCAACAGGGATGCTTTAATTTAATTTTTGCATTCCCAGCAAAGGGTGACTCTGGGCCCTCAGCCCATCTCACTGGCATCCTGGTCATGCCAAAGGCAGGCACTGTGGAGAGGCTGGGGAGGGCTGAGGTTGTGTCAGCTCTGTGCTGCTCTGTCTGGTTGTGTTTGGTTAGCTGTGCTTAGTCCAGGCAGCAAAGAAGTGCTGGGTAAAATGGTCTTTTTTTAGGATTTATTGCTCCGCAGGGAGGAAATAGAAAGGCCTTTGAGGTAAGTATTGTTTTATCTGCTTCACAGATGGGGGAGTTTCTGGTAGAGGCCCAAGGTCACGGGAAGTTTTGTTCCCAAGAGATCAATTTCCCAGCCTGTTTAACAGCATTTTGCCCTGCTGGGATGAGCTGGAGGAGTTGCTGAGCCATGGCCTTCTCAGCAGCTCCTGCTCCTGGGACACGAGGGATGCATGGCCATGGAGCTGGAGCTGTGTCCAGCACATCTGTACGTTTAGGGACAAGTTTTTACCTACCTGCAGAATTGTTCATGGCACTTGGCAGGTGCTTTGCTGAACTGCTGCTGCTTCTGTGCCCTCGGCTGGGATGTCTGAGCTGCCAGGGATCCCAGACCCAGAGCACATCCCTGAGAGGGGCAGAGCTCTCAGAGCAGCAGACTCTGGATGTGGAGCAATCACTGGATGCTCTTGTTTCTGAGAATATTGGCTCCCTCTTTCCATTTTTACTGCATTTCTTCCATTCCTCTCCTACCTACATTGATAGTAATAGCTTTACTCCTTTTTGGAAGTGAGCCGGGTTTCTACAGCTGGATTCCTGGGATCATGATGGCTGTCTCTGAACATACTCCAGCTTGAATTTGTTAACCTTCAGGGCAGCCTGCCAGGTCTGTCTGTCCGCCCTTGCCAGTAAAGAGAGAGGTAATACTGGGTGAAAGGAACCTGGCTCTGCAGCAGCTTCTAGGGAATGACTCCTCTTTATGTTGTGTTATCGCTGTTCTGGAGTAAGGTACTGGTGTTCTTGCAGAATGTGAGAAGCAGGCAGAGCTTCTGGGAATGAAAGCTCTTCTATTACAGAGAAGTAAAGAAACAGGAAAAAATTATTTGCTATGAGGATGGTAAGGTCCTGGCAGAGAGGGGTTGTGGACTCCCAGTCCCTGGAAGTGTTCAGGGCCACGTTGAATGGGGCTTGGAGCAGCCAGGTCTAGTAGAAAGTGTCCCTGCCCATGGCAGTGGAATGAGATGATCTTTTAGGTTCCTTCCAACCCAACCATTCTATAATTCCATGAAATTTTTCTCCCTTTCTCGCAGAACTCATATGTGGTGCTGGCTGGCTTGTCAGATGGACTGGTAGCCGTGTTTTCAGTGTCCCAGGGCCTGCCGGGGGACAACTGCTCCTACCTGTGCTCGCACACAGCCAACAGGTCCAAATTTAACATCCCCGACAGCGACCCGCGGCAGAACCCGTACCCGGTGAGGGCCATGGAGGTCACCAACAGCGGGGCCGAGGTGTGGTACAGCAACGGCCCCGGGCTGCTCGTCATCGACTGCACCTCCATGGACATCAGCAGGAGGCTGGAGCCCTTCAGCCCGCCCTCCACCATTGCATCCATCGCCTGCAACTCCGAGTGCCACGGCGAGGAGGTGGTCTGGTGCCTGGACAGCCAAAGCAACTTCCTGGTGATGTACCACGCCAGCAGCTACCAGCTCTGCGCGCGCTACTTCTGCGGGGACTGCAGCCCCCTCAGGGACATGTTCACCATCCAGCAGCCCTCGGCTGCCATCCCGGCCACGGCCCCCATCAGCCACGGGGTGATGGAGAACAACCCTGCGGGGGACATGAGCATCCTGTACAGCCCAGACGTGGGCACCCAGATCCTGAACCACCAGGACTCGCTCACAGATTACTGCTCTGTGTCTTCCTACTCCTCCTCGCCTCCCAACGCGGTGACCCGCTGCCCCTCCAGCCTGCCCAGCTCGCCCACGAGCTCTTCCAGTGCACCCTTCTCCACGGATTTTGAGGAGTCTGAGAAATTCCACGAGCTGAAGGCTTCCCTGGACCACGATGCTTCGCCTGCGGGTGAGAACACAGAACATCTCCAAGCAGTCAAGATTCTTCCTGTAAAAGACCTCATCTGGATCCCCAGGTAAGTGGGTCACTTACCCAGGCAACTTAGCCAAAATCCCTCCTGGCTGAACATGAGATTAACTCAAGCTAATTCAGCAGCTTTTGCATTCCCAGTATGATTCACCTGGCTAGAACATCAAGTTACCATTAAGAAATTCTGTTCCCAATATAATGGAACATGGATTTTCTATGCCTTTTAACAGTGTGCAGTGTTGATTAGACTGGCCACGTGGAAGGCCTTGCTGGGTTGGTTTCAGCAGAATGAGAAGGGGGTGGTCAGACTCCAAGCTGTGTTTCCCCAACTGGTGAGGAAACAAAGAGCAGCAGGCAGCCTCCTTGCTTGGACACAGCCCTGGCAAGTCCTGCTGCCTCCTGTGGAGCTGATGGGAGCCTCTGGGAAGCTGAGTTTGCTTGTCACAGATCTCTCACTGCAGTGGGTTCAGGATGCCCCTGTGGCATCATAGTGCTCCCTCCCCATGGCTGCAGGTGGGCATGGGGCAGAGGATGGACACCCAGCATGGATCTTCCTCAGCTGAGGATGTGACATCTCCCTCGTTTCTCTCCCCTCCCCATGGCTGCAGGTGGGCATGGGCTGCAGGTGAGGATGGATACCCAGCATGGATCTTCCTCAGCTGAGGATGTGACATCTCCCTCGTTTCTCTTCCAGGAGAGGAGGGGACATCATCGTTATCGGGCTGGAGAAGGAATCGGGCACCCAGCGGGGCAGAGTGATCGCGGTGCTGAAGGCGGGGGAGCTGGCTCCCTACGGGTGAGGCTGGCTGGGCACACCACTGCCCAGGGGCACAGGGGGGCTCTGCAGGCTCTCAGGGCTCTTGGGAGCTTCCTCTTGGCTTCCAGCAGCTTCTGAGGAGTTCCCAGTGGGAGGACACAGTTGCTGGTTGCACATCAAGGCGTGTGCACGCTTAGAGCGCGGCAGACAGCGAGGAGAAGGCTCTGTGACTACAGCCTGGTCTCCAAAACCCACAGAGACTGAACACCCCATAATGACACAGACAGCACCGTGCACAATGTGATGGAGTTGGCCTGATCCTGCCTGGTGCTGGCTCCCTTTGCTCTGAGGGCACCTGGCAGAGGGTCAGAGCAGCTTGGCAGACTCGGCCCCGCGCTCAGAACAAGAGGTGTATTTATGCCGAGCACGGCGCTTGTCTGTGGCTGCATTCACGTGGGCCAGGTTGATGTTCTGGCTCTAAATGAGCACCTTTGTGCTGTGGGCAGTGACAGGCCAGGGGACGGCTCCTGGAGCACAGGGGAGAGCAGTTATATACGTTAATTTAAAATGTTTCATACGGTGAAGGAGAGTCAAGGAAATAAATAGCTGCTGGAGAGGTGGGGGTGTTCCTGCTGATCACTTAAATACCGGTCTGGGATTGTACTATTTATGTCCAAACAAATGCAGGTTAAGCAGTGCTAAGGATTATAAATGATCGTTTATTACCACCAGGTAAACACAACAGGAGATCAAAGGCTCCTGCCATTCCCTCTACTCTGAGCTGAGTGTCTTTATCAGTTAGCTGGGAGGAGAGAATTCTCTTTATTGGTCACAGGTACTCTTAGGTTGGTTTTGCTTAACTCAGATTGAGTGTGGAGTTCTGGCAAAGTGATACCACATCTCACACCTGTCCTGCCCTGCTGGACCAGGCACCATGGCCATTGACCCTCCTTGTTTGAGCAGCAGGATAAAGAGCAGAGGGGAGGAGTGGGAAGAGACTACTCAAACAGCAGAGCAGGGAGGGGAGGAAAGGGAGGGGGCTTTGCAGGGGCAGTTTGTAATAAAAACCAGCTTCCAAGGACAGTCCTGTGGGCAGTGCTCCCAGCTGGGCACCCTTCTGGGGAAGCACTTTGGGATCAACCTTCCCCATCTGCTATGGGAGTGGTAGAAGGAGCCCAGTGAGGGCTGGACTCCTGTCCCTTGGACCCTGCAAGGGAGAAGTGTCATTGTCTGCCCAGCCACCTCCCTCTGATGTCCCTGCAGGGCCAGCTTCAACAGAGACCATGAAGGGAAGGACATACAGCACGGACCACAGGGGTCCCTGAGTGCTGCCACAGCTGTGCCTGCTGCTCTGGGCTCGGGGCTCAGAGCCTGAGCTGAAGCAGACTCCATCCCACTTCTGTGCTTTATTCCAGGCTGTGGAAGCTCTCGGCAGCCTGTCAGCTGTGTTATGATGGAGCTGTTCTGAAAATGCCCAGCTGGCAGCAGGAACAAGAGTCTGTGGATTTAGCAAATCAGGAGATTAGCAGCAACTTCAAATGCCATGGCAGACTTAAGCCCCCACCTGCATATTTAGGCACCTGAATCCCTTTAAAAACCTTTTCCCATGTCACTGAGCTGCTTGGTTTTGCTATGACACAGTTTCTGATCCCTGTCTTTGTTACATTCTCCTTGCTGAAGGATTTCCAGCTTATAAAAAGCTTGTGTAGCTGGAAGAGAAGCTCATGAGCCAGTGCTGCGCTTGCAGAGCTGCCTTTCCCTGTAATGCCCTTCCCTGTAGTGCCCTTCCTGTAACATCCTTCCCTGTAATGGCTTTCCCTGTACTGCCCTTCCCTGTAACATCCTTCCCTGTAATGCCCTTCCCTGTAATTCCCTTCCCTGCTCTCTGCTCCCTTCCCCAGGACGCTGGTGGACGCGGCTCTCGTAGCGAAGGACACGGTGGTGTGCTGCTTTGAGAATGACAACATGGAGAGGTGCCTGGCTGTCTGGAGGGGCTGGAGTGCCAGAGACTTTGACATTTTCTACCAGGCCTACGAGGAGCTGGGCAGGCTGGAGACCTGCATGCGCAAGAGAAGGTAGTGCCCGTGGCGCTGCACCGTCCTGGACTCGGAGACACGGCCCCCACCAGGGCTGGTGGGGGGACTGTGTGTGTCTGGTTTGCTGCTAGAGAGCACCGTGGGGTTCCCAAAGCCCCACCAGGGCTTTTGGGGAATGAAGAAGCTGTAAGCAGGGCTGAGACAGGGCTGGGAGCTGGGCCAGCTCTCGGCTCCCTGCTCCGTCACATGCTCCCCTGCACTGCTGAGAGCAAAGGTGGCTGCAGTTCTGCTCATCCCCTGATTTCCAGTTTGTTCTTCCCCGTTTTGAATTCCTTCCTCACCTTCACCATGCCCTGGCTGCTGCTGCTGCTGTTGTTATTGTGTGTGTCAGCCAGGAGAGCTCCGTGGGCTCTGCCCTGGGTGTCTGAGCACGTTCCAGTCCCGGCTGCCTGCTGGCTGGCAGCATGGGCACCGTGGGCTGATTCACCCTGTTCCCAGGAGGAATGCATCTGCTGGAAACCCTGCACTGTGGGGCAGCTTCCCAACCCCCTGCAACTCCATTAGTTAGAGTGTGTGTCCTACTTCAGGTGTAGTTCTTGTGTAGAGGCACCCTGGTGTAGGAACCAGTGAGAAGCTGTGGCTGGCCACTGCATTTCTGGTTCCTAAAAGCTGTAGTGGTGCAGTGTTCCTGTGAGGGAGCCCAAAACAACCTGCCAGGAATGCTGCACCAGGAGTGAGTGAGCTGGCTCATGGCACTGCTGCCTTGTCAATGGAGCTGATGGAAAACAAAGCCACTGGGTGTGACATATATTCCTGATGGAAAAGAAGGGAGCCCCTGACCAGGAAGGTTTATAAGCTGTCTCTGCTCCACTCCTGTTTCTCTTGGGAAGTGCACTCTGGAGCAGCAGGAACACAATAAGCTCAGTTTGCCTGTGTATCTGTGCAGCTTCTGCCCACCACAGCTTGTATTTTATCTCCATTAGTGGCCTGGGATGCTGTATTGGCTCTAAATCCAATTGCACTTAATTACCCCAAGCATGTACAGCAGTGTAAAAAGTGCCCCCAGCTATGCACCCTGTATAAAGATGTACAGTTTGAATTTTGGACCTTTCTTTTATTTTTTTTTTATCCCAAGAATCTCGTGTGAGCATCGGCAAGGCTGGCCAAGGCCGAACGGGCAGGTTAACCCTCTGGTTCACATTTCTGTTGCAGGCTGCTAAAATATCCTTCTTCAGAAACAGAATGTATCTTAAAATAAACTGATTCCTCCCCAGGATGACACTGCATTGGTGGTTTTTATTGGAAACCCAACTGGCACTGGGTGTTTGGGGGTTGCAGTGTGGTTCAGGTGCTGGTTGTGATGAGCAGAGCTGGAGTCAGGGCTGTGAGTACAGACTGTCTCCATTCCTGCCCTTGCCTGGGACTGTCACCCTGTGCCTCTCCAGCAGCTCATGATCAGGTATGGCAGCACCAAAAATTTCCCTCCCTTGCCAGGACATGCTCTCTGCCTTTGTCTCAGGGCTGGGGTGAGGTCTCATGGTCACCTTTTCCAGCTGCCAGATTCCTTTGACTTGCAGGAACTCTTCCTGTGATACCTGAAGCCCCAGCAGGAGCTATGAAGGGGCTCATTCTTTCATTCAGCCTTGCAGGTTTCCTTTGAGGAAATATCCTGTGGAACAACCACAGCAGTTCCTTATTGTCCCTCTTGACCAGCACACCTTGGGTGCTGTGCTGCAGTGCCCATGGGAGAAGCTGGAGCATCTCCCAAACCTTTGGTGGGTCCTGGCCAAGGTCTGGACACAAAAGGGCCTTTGTTCTGCTGGACACTGCTCTGTGCTGCACAGCACCCTGCCTGACACACCAGGACATCCCTGCTCCTTGCCAGGTGGGTCAGGGTGCTCAGCAGGGGAGGGAAGACAAGGGGGTGGCACCTGGGTTTCATGGGACCTGTGAGAGATGCTGCAGTGCTGGGTGTGTTCCCAAAACCTCCTGGGAGCAGGGGGTTGATTCCCAAAAGCAGCTGAGAGCCTGAGTGTTGCTACCCTGGAATAAGAACAAAATCCCCCCCTTCAGCAGACCTAAAAACCTCATTAGCACAAGGCTCCATTAAGTGAGCACTGCACGTGCTGCAGGAATGATTCCCTGGGGGCAGAAATAAACAGACATTAAAAACAAAATTAAAACAACTCCCACCAGTTCAAACAGTTTGAGATTTCAGTGCTCCTTTCCATCTCTGCCACCAGCAAAGCCTGTTCTGATGGCAGGGACAGGTGAGGGGCATCGGGCATCCTGGGGGAAGGAATGGGGTCACAGCCAAAGCAGGAAAAGCCCCAGAGCCTGGGAACAAAGGCGCAGCACGAGCCCCAGGTGTGGCTCTGGGGGAGCTGCACCTATCACATCCTCACTTTTTTATTTCAGCTGATAAAAATAAGCCCAGGCAGGGCCCTGGTAGGGGGTTGTTCCTTCAGCTGACAGAGGAGAGGCAAGAAAACAGCTTTGGGCTCAGTGCTGGGGGGAAATGGATGTGCTGGGATTGGATTAACCCCCAGCACCAGCAGTGGGTCCCAGGGGTGTTATTTACTCATCAAGGAAGGAAAGAAAGATGAACAGGACCTCCCTGGGATTAACTCAGTCCAAAACCCCCCTAGCTTCACTCCTTCACTCAGCTGCCTCCTGAGAGCAGAGCCACACACATCCCTGGGCTTTTGCCTGGGGTGCTCTGTGGTCCTTTACCTGTTTTGAAAGGATTATATTCAGTTCCCAACTGGATACTGATTCCTATTCCTGGTTTGGGCTGTTTCTTTGCTGGCATCAGTGCAGAGTCAGGCCCTGGGATGAAGAACAGCTGTGCCCAGCATCCCAGTGTGGGGCATGGTCTGGATATTTTGGGGGGAGACATGATGTAGAGGCAAATCACTCTACAAATCATATCCTGATACTCACTCAGGACACTTTGGGGCCCCAGCACTGTGGGTGCACAGCCAGCTCTCAACCTCCCTCTCCATGTGCAGGAAAATGGGAATATAACAGCTCATTCTGCTAGGTGGGGGCAGGTGAACACTGACACAGAGCTGGATGCTCCCCATCCCACACAGCACCAGGGGCTCTCAGCTTCAGCATAAGGAACCTGCAGGAAAACAGGGAATATAACACTGACACAGCAGCTGGATGCTCCCCATCCCACACAGCACCAGGGGCTCTCAGCTTCAGCATAAGGAAAAAGAAGGTGATTGCTGAGAGGTGGGGAAAGGGGCAGCACTGCCTGCTTTGTATTCTGCTACCGAAAGGACAGAGGAAATGAGTTTTCTTTAAGCAAGCTTTAAAAGGACAGGAAATATCCTGCCTATTTTGGGCCTGTCCTCAGCTTACCCTGGGGTGGGAGCTGGGTTGGGCTTCAGGGGCTGAACCCAGGTGGAGCAGGGTTGGGGATGGGGCTGGGGATGGAGTTGGGGATGAAAATGAGAAGAAGGATGGGACCAGGAATGGGGTTGGGGATAAGAATGGTGCCAGGGGTTGGGCTGGGGCTGGGCTCACCTGGGGCAGGTGCTCAGCACTGGGGGAATCACTGCCAAGTGATGCTGGCAGTGGGCAGAGGGACAGAGCAAACCCCAGACCATGAACACCCACAGCAGTTCAGGTTTCCCAGGCCCATTATGGTCTTATCCTGGCACAGCAAACAGCCTTATCTGCCCCCCACCCCAGCCTGTTTGCACTGGGAGTTTGTTTTATCACAGAACCACTTTAAACTCTGCCCCTTTTGGGAACCCTTAGGTGAAAAGTCAGTAAAACACAAAGGTGGTGTTACTCTTTTGTCTTCTTTTTCTAAAAGGTGGAGCAGGACCCTGGCAAAGTCCTCTTGACACCCCAAACTGGGGGGGACCCCCATTTCCAAGAGACTCCAGCCCAGCCTGCTGGAAATGTTGGAGCCAATTCAGGTCAATTAAAGTTGAGGTTTTTATTGAATTAAAGTGTGAAAGTAAATGCAGCCAGCCCAGTATTTGGGCTGTTATTTTTTTGATGCTAATTTAATTTTTTCACCCCACTCATAAAAGTGATTTAGAAGGTGGTAGGGATTCCTGGGCTGGAGGAGACCTGGGAGATGGTTCTGGAGCTTGGAAAGGACATGGACATGTTCCTTGCACCTGGAAAGGTGTCAGCAGCAGTTCGGACGTGAGGAATAAAAGTGCTTCTGGCAGCAGCAGCCAGGTAAAATCCAGGAAAACATGTGGAAAGGATTCCTCATGGGATGCACTGCCTTGGTCTGGGAGCCCAGGTTGTCTCCAGGCCTGCCTAAGCCTGGAAGGAGGTGGCTTTTGAGCTCCAACTGGGATTAAACCCCTGAATTTGCTCTGGTCAGCACAATAACTCACATTGGGAGGGTCCACTGGGCACAAAACCACTCATTCAAACAGGTCCCACGTGGGCAGTGTCCCACCAGCCCGGGATCACCAAGGCCAGAGCCGAGGAGGAGCCCAGTGGGGCCTGGACCTTCGACCCATTTTTAATGCCTCTGCAAGATTTTCTTTCCACAAAGCTCCCGACTGCGGCTGGCTGTGCAAGCCGAGTATTTTTAGCAAGTATTCATGTGAAACAGCTCAGGATAATAATTTGCAATGTAAAGTCAGAGGCTGCCACAAAAACTCCGAGTAAGCAGATTTGGGTCAGCGGGACTTTGTGCTGATTGTGCTGAAAGGAACCATCCAGCCAGGTCCAGGGGAGCCACACGGGGCTGGAGCTGGGCACTTTTCTGGTAATAAACCGTAATAAACCCCACAGGACCAAAACATGAAATCCTTCCGTGGGCTGTGACTGTGCAAAGTCACAGATAAATAATGTCACATGTCAGTAGTCACATCCAGCATGACAGTCACCAGGAGAACCCACTGCCTTTCTGGACTCACATTTTCCCCCATCTCCCTTGGCCTCTTTTTGCCATCATTGATCCTTGAGCAGGAGGGAAAAGCTTTTAAAAACAGCATTAATAAATGCAGCTCCTCACCCAGGGGTGAGCAGAGAAGGTGAAGGGTTTAACACCATGTGCCCAGCTCTGTTTGGGTGGGAGTTTTACTGCTGTGAGGATGCCACAGCATCCAACCCAGGTTACCTGCACCAGAACAATGAGGGAAAGAAGTGTCACACATTTTTAATTGTTTTAATAAAGAACAGAAACATTTCTATTGATGGGACATGACTGGACACCACATCCTTCATTTTCAGGATGACACCATCTCATTTTCTCACACCTCTGTGGCCCAGAGGAAAACCCTCCATGATTTCCCTGCTTCCTCAGGGTGAAGGAAACTTCTGTTGGAAGCAAACAACCAGAGTAAATTGAGGATGAAATGTCCCAGCCCCAGAAGGGATTTTTGTCAAGGCTGGGTTAGCACCTACCAGCTGATGATTTCCACTTCTGTCCAGTTCCTTACAAGTGGGGCAGCAAATGCCACTTACTTTAGTATAAAATGGGGTTTATGTGTTTAGAATTTGTCATAAAGGGTTATAATTAAAATTTCACTTCAAAATGGACTACTTTTAAACCATGAGTCCATAAAATACATGATCAATTGTGATGTGAGGCCTCGAGGCTTGTGCCTGCAAGCTTGGTGCAAAACTCACTTTTAATAGAGATTTGGTAACAGAATTAGAACTGCAGCAACTGAGAAAAAAACCCCAATACCACATGGTGCTGTTCTCAAAATGGCTTTTTCCAGTTACATTCTGCTTTTACCAGCTGTTACAGACTAAAAAAAGTTCTACATAATCATAAATGTTAATAAATACAGTACAAGTACAGGCTTTTTCCCCCCACTTTGCTGCCATTCTTTGGGGTTCATATTCTTTAAGCTCTTTTTTGTACCACAAATACAAGTTGTTTGGTTGTTTTTTTTTCCCCTTTCCCTTGTGTGAAAACAGACCTCTGTAATCCCAAAGATTCTTGCTTTGGGACTTAATTTTGTCCTCACATCAACACCAAACAACTCCTAGAGCTATTAAAAAATAAGTGCTCAACCCACTTAATGATTATTTTTACTGTTCTGAACACACAAAACATTAGGGCACCATGCAGCCTTGTCACTGTATGCATTTGAAATGGACACTTATGGGTGTTTTCAGGCAGCAGAAATACTTTTAACATTTTCAGGAGGAAAAAGTCAAAACCAGGGAATGGCACAGCTCATCAGCACCAGCTCCTGATGAATGGGTTTGTTCTGCCTTCCCTCTGCCTTCCACTGGGCTCATCCCAGACCACACAGAGGTCAAAACCCTTTGGAAGAGAGAGATCCTTTTAGCTGGACTTGCTTCCCCAGGTGTGACTCTGTGCCTCTGCTGGGTGGAACGACACGGACTGACGACGTGAGCAGCTCCAATTGCAAATAAAAAAATCTTTATTGCATCTTAGAAGCAAGTCTTAAAAAAAAAAAAAGAAAGAAAGAAAGACAGGAAAAAAAAGGAGGAGGAAAAGAAAAATTTTCCATGCACCTACGTCCTTGGGACTGTCACCAGAAAATGATGAACATTGTAAGACACAGACTCTATGCTAGTTGCAGTTCGTACTCCATACACGTGTAAACAATGGTTATTTCTTCTACTGGAATAGCAATTGCACTGTAAGATCCCTTCAAACGTGGCAACAACCACCAAAGCCTTGGGTTTTCTCCATTCCTTCACTTGCCTCCCAAAGAGCAGGCAAAGTGGAACTGAGGGCAATGGGATGAAATGGGGCTGGAGGATATGATAGAAAAATATATTGTTCGCTGGTTTTTATTTTTTGTTTCTGCTGAGCAGGATATTTACATGTACACAGGTCCCAAGAGATCATCTGCTTCGATGACAATGTCCAGTCACTGTCTAAGTCTCAGTGTACAGGGTCCCCTATCTGGCTTTAAGGCACTTTATTTAGTGTATTTTCTCTTACCTTGCTAGGTGTTAACTCATAGGGATCACACTTTCCTTGTGTTCAGCCTCCTCATCCCCAGTTCCTCTTCGAATACCAAAAAAATTTCTAAACTCACTGAAGTCATTCCAAAAATGTTAAAGAAATTTGTGGGGGGGAAAAAAAAGATTCATGAAAAAATATTTTAGAAAGTAATCTTTGGAGATCATTTACTGTAAGTATGATGTACACTACCTTATCAGTGAGAAGATGCAATACATTCCTAATATATATATATATATTTACACACGCATATATATATATATAAAATATTAAAATGACTAACAGATATTCAAGGAAAGGTCAAGAACCTAAAACAATGGATATTAAATAAATTAACGGTCTAGCAGATACAGGAAAAAAAAAATCCCAAAACAAAACTAGCAATCAAATGTAATAATTGTTCCCAGGAACATCACGCGACCGAAGGAAACCGATGCGATCGGGCGCGCGACACTCGGTGCAGAGGAGTTTTCCAGGTTCTCCTCAGGGATCTTGGATTGTTCATTGTGTGCTGTGGTTTGGCTGCCAGATTCCTCTTTCCCAGCCCCTTCCCCTGGCTCCTCAGCATTCTCTGGTGGCGTGGCTCAGCCTCGGAGGGCGGCTGAGGACAGAACGCAGAACCCACCACGGGTTCCCCAAACGTTCCGTCTGTCCACGGACCAAACACCAAACACAACAATTCCTACAGGACCACTGGGATCAGGGCTTGTGCTTACTTCCTCCCCTCGCCCGCCATCCTCAGTGCAGGTGTATTTTTAAACTGAAATAATCAGCTATTAGGGAAAAACAAAAGCCCCTCCTGCGGTTACCACCCTTTCTCACCGCCACAGCGACTCGGATTTTCTAACGCAATTTGAGAATTAATGGCTAATCCTGAACCAAAGGAGCAGAATCTTTGCATGGTAGCAGTCACACCAAAAACATTTAGACACAGCGTTTTGTCACTTGGCTTTGCACGCTCGGGTCCACATTTACAGAATCCCAGCCATGAAGACGGCAACGGAAACGGTAGGAAACAATCTTTTGTTCATAAGGAAATGCTAATTCAAGTCAGATTTCCGCTGATCAGATAACTCTTAAACAATTTTTTTCTTTTTTTTTTTTGTTTGAAGGCAAATATTGATCACAGTTTTGTTCAAAACCAAAAACACAACAACAAAAAAACCCAAGGGCCTTGTTCTTCTCAAAACGAGCGCTTTGTAAGAAAACAACGATGATTTCTAAAATATATCCTGTGTGGTCTTTTAAAAGTGAATTATCAAAAAACATTTTCCCAAAAATAAATTAGATAATTAAAAAAAAAGTCTTTTCCAGCATAGCTGGACATTAGGCTGTCCTCACTGAGCCATTAGTATTGCTGCTTTTCCCAAAACTTGGGTCGTTTTTTTCAAACCATATTTCAGCCAGCTGTTGTGTGGACCCATAAGTTGAAGCTTTGGACCCCAAGCACATTTTATATTGTTTTGGATCAAGATTAGGGTCACAAAAAACAGGGTGATGCACATGGACCACTCCAATTTCTTGGCTTCTGAAAGTTTTTAAGCCAGCTTGAATGACTTTGTTAAATAGATCTACATCTTCAAGGCCCCAACCTTGGATGGAGACATCAAAGCCACCTGCTCGAAGAAGGTCACCTTTGTAAATACAGGTGATACCAAAGCCATAGTTCCTCCAGAAACCTGTTTTCTGAGTGAAGGCAAAATGATTGTCACTAGGAACCTTTCCACTATAAACAATCTTTGGATCATACTGGCTAAAAATGATGGGAAAATATACTTGCTGACCCAAAACTGTGTTGGCTCTACACCGCTGGAGGAATTCTGTGGTAAACACTAAGTCAACATCACAGAAGAAAAGTAAAGACTCGTTCTGGAACTGAGAAGATCCGACTTCCAGAGCCAGTGCCCTTGAGAACTCCCCCGACACCGGCAGAACCTGCATGTCAGCCTTGGGGTATTTGGAGCGGTAATCTCTCATCAGCTCGATCTGCTTGGCCTTGTCAGGGTTGGAGTTGGAATTGAACAGCAGGACAACCAGCTTGACGTTCTGGTTGGGAATGAGGCACGTCTTTTCAAAATTCCCCATGAACCTTGCAAACATGTCGAACCGTCCGGAGAGAGGGATCAGGATGTTGATCTTCTTGTCTTTGAGCTCCTTCCTTTCTGCTTTGGACCTGCTGAGCTGGAAGGGGACAAACATCTTCAGCGAGTTGGAGAGGAAGGACAAGGACCCAGAGTCCTGGTTGATTTTGCTGGCCAGCTCTTTGGCGTCCATCTCTTCGTGCTCCATGAACTGGATCTTGCTGAAGGTCTGCTGCAGGTACGCGTGCCTCCTCACGGGGACCGTCATCTTCTTCCCCTTGTGCTTCTTGTAGAGGAGCAGCAGGTCCAGCACGTACTCTGCTCCGTACATGGGGTTCACCCTGCGGTACCCATACTGTATTTCCTTGAAATCAATGATCCTCCCCCGCGTCTTGGCGTTGGCGTTGATCATTTCCATGACCTGCATCACGATGTCGTCCAACGCCTCGCGCTGGGACGAGTCCATCCCTCTCCGCGGCGGCTGCCCGTCGGCACCCGAGTACAAATATTTTCCCGTGAGAAACTCCCACTCCAGGATCTCCTCCCGGTGGCGGGGCTGGAACCGCATGAAGGAGGGCGGCATGCCCAGCTGCAGGTCCTCCTTGTGGATCTCGGTGTTGCTGTACTTGCTCATGAGCACGATCTCGCGGTGCAGCTGCACCGTGCGGTGCCGCAGCTCGGCGATCTTGCGGCTCAGCATGTAGCTGTGCAGCCTGTACTGGTACGGGGGATTCTTGTTGGGGTGCAGAGTGATGGCTCGGTGTATTTTGCTGTTCCTCAGGTCCCGGATGTAGCCTTTTTTGTTCTTCTCGTAATTCTCGTAGAACAGCTGCTGCATCTAGGGGAGAGAGAGAGGAGAAGTCAGAGCCCCAGCAGAGCTGACCCTGTGAAAGTTTGCCCACACAACCCCGCTGGGAGAGAATTCCCCCTCGCTCACAGGGCTTTCTGAATAAGCTGTTCTTGGGTTTAGGCACAGGTTGTAGCAATACCAGCTGCTATTCAAGGAAATTAAGAGGATTATTCATTGTGAACTGGTGAAAGAAACATCTATCATGGATTTGGGATTACTACAGCCCATTCTAGAGGTATCACCGGCGGCCAAACAATTCTGCAGTAAGTCCACTGTAAGCTCATTTCTTCACAACAACACACCATCACCAGGAAAATAACACCGTGAAGTGTTCACTACAAAACTCTCATTATTCATTTGTTTCCCATTGTTTTCATATTAATAATAAAGAAGAATAAAAAGGGATGCCATGTACATACTAAGCAAATCTGACTATACGTTTTCCATTTACCCAAATGCCATTTAAGCATTAAAAATCCAGGTTTAGGCATTAAAAATGCAGGTTGCTGAATGTTTTAGTCAAGATGCAAAATATGTTACCTCAAGTGCTGCAATGCAAAACTACAGCTGTCGTTTTAAAATGTCAATGGACAGTAAAGTGCACCTGAGATTCCTAGAGTTCCAGAAGTCAGGTAATACAGGATGCATGCATACACCAGAATAAAAACATCCTTAACGTGGCATTTGCTATTTCAAAACAGGAAGATAGTAAGCTGAGATTAGATTCACAAGCCTTAGGAAAGCAGACAAACCAGCTTTACAGTCCTCAGTAGCTCAGGCTGTAGCTGATATCGTGAAAGGCAAACCAGGATGATAATGTGGAAAATAAACTGAAAATAAAACCTTGAGACCAAAGGTATAGACAGGTTTAGATGATGGAAATTTAAAAAGACCATGGGCAGATTCTATGTCACAGCACAAACACCATCAACCTGCCAGAGCTGACACAGCACCCTTGTTCAATATGGGATCCAATCTCTGTTTCTGGCAGTGGAATCTGCCACAGGAAACATGGCAATAAAGCTTGTGTAAAAGGGCTCTACAGGTCAGCAAAGAGCCAAACTCAAAAAAAGAACCAGGGGAAGGTCTCAAATATGATGGCAATCAAACAGAGCACCGAAAATAAAATCACCAGCACAGAAACCTGCCTTTAACCAGCTGCTCAGAGCCAGCACAAGTCCTGTTTTATTAGGCCTTTGGTTGCATTTTTCCCATTATTGTGGACAGACACTGAATCTCGGGGATAAACTCACACCTGGCTTTAATTGCTGCTATCTCAACAAGCTGGCTGTGTGCATGCTGAAAGCTGACATTCGGCGCATCGCCGCCGACAGCACGGAGCAGGCTGAGCCTGCTGGGAGCAGGATTTGAACCTGAGCAAACGTAAATCACTGCAAAGCAGCGAGGCAGGGATTTCAGCAGCACTGGGAAAGAAAGGACTTTTATTTCGTGGGTCACCAGCAGTCCCCCACCCCCTTCTCCTTCAAGTTCACCTTCTTCCCGCTCTCCCCAAGTGATCCCTGCTGCGTGCACGCTGTCTGGGAGCAATCCAGGCCAGAGGATGGATGGATCTGCACAGCAACGCAGCCAAAGGAGAACATCTTGGCCATGGCCCCTTGGCAGGCCTCAGATGAGCTGCCTGTCGAGATGTATAATATCCCTTTAGAAGTCATGCAAGATTTAAAAGAGCGCTACGGGCAGAGGTTAGCTGGTCTAATCCCACGTCCAGCAGAGTTATCCAAACTCAATGAACCTCATGCTTTCCCAAGAAACACATTTTTTCCACTCACCCAAAAGACTGTTCTTCACTTGTATCCCTGTATTGTTTCCTCTACTAATAAAGCTTTATTTTTTTGGTCACTTTGAACCTGGCTGTTGCTGTGAAGGGCTTTAGGAGACCTTAAATCACACCCACTTAGGGTCAGTCCTGGGAGCACCATTTATTGCAGTGGAGAGCTCTCACGGGAAGAACAGGATCAGTCCAACACTGCAGGACCCACTTATTTTACTGACAACACTGATCTATCCTCTAACACTGCAGACATGTAAAACTAGAAGTATTAAATGCGTATGATAACCAATTTCACTGACATTTAAACAACAACTACAGGCAGAGGCTTTTCCAGGAGTCCTGTGACATCAGATAAAAATTCTTAAATGACATCATTAGGCCGCTATTATTTAAAGGAAAATTGACAATAGGATTTAATTTCAAGTCTTGTTTTGAATTTATAAGACAACAAAGTCAAGACCATGCAGCCTGAATGCATTTACTCCAAAATTGCTACCTAGGGCATTCTGAAGAGGAAACCATGACAAGCAGAAAGGCTTTCAGATTACACAACAAAGTTTTAATAGAATACTGATGGGTAGGAAAATGTTATGAAACTTCCCAATGGAAGTAAAGATAGCAACCCCTAGCAAATGGCACAAATTAAAATTCAGAAGCAGATTTTAAAGCTCTGGCTTGCCACTCAGGAGTAACCTCTTAGGTACACCGGTTTCCTTCCAATACTCCTTCCTGCCCTTTCCCAAAACGAGCTTGCTTCAAAAACTGAAAATAAAACATGTCTCAGCAAGCCTTTAGCGGGGCTCCAACACAAAGCAATTTACAACTGGAACATCTATTAGCATCCACCTTGCTGCAGCCAAGAAGGTGACAACTGCCCGAGCCAGCCCTGCGTGCAGCTAATGAGAAGCACCACAGCAGCCAGGCTTTTATATAATCCCATTTTTCAGGAGAGTGCCTTGCAAGGCACGTTCCATGTTTTTCCTACAGAGTCTCCCCCTCTCCTCCCCAGTGTCCCCCTGCCCCTGGCATCCCCTGGCATGCAGCAGGCATGGGTGTGCCAGGATCCTGCAGCCCTGATCCCCCTGGGGAGCCAAGGTTCCCCACACCAGCAGGAACACAAAGAAGGGTACTGCAAGGGGTTAAACAACTCCCTGCAGAGAGCACAAGGAGTTACAAACCATTTCTTCAGGGTGGCACCAAGGGCTGCACACAAAGCCCAAGTGGCCAAAGGAGCAGTTTAACCCTTCCTGGGCCGAGGTGCTGGTGGACACTGGAGCCAGTGCCCCAGAAGGGCTGTGAGGCCCCAGGGCTTTGTCCCTGAAACCAGCCCCACATGGATTCTGTTTGCTCACCCACACCTACAAACCTGAAGGAAACGAGCAGCTCCCTCCAGGCTGTTTGACAGCTCCACCAACACTGATTTGCACAAATCAGTAAGGTTCCCCAGCTCTGGGTTCAATCACTAACAAGGGCGATGCCCTCCTATCACAAATCATTGCTAATACTTTCTTACATTGCTAATCATTTCTTACCATATTTGGGTCCAAACCACTGTGCTAAATATCACCAATTAGCACACGCTGGCTTTTGACTCCATGTGACACTGGACAGCCATAAGGAAGATACAAAATCATAATTAACTCTTGTGTACATCACCAATAGGTGGGTGGAAGAAGGCCACAGAGAAGGGAATACATGTGATTTATTTGCTCCTCCCAGTCACTAAACACACACGTGGGGAGTGACACAAGCCCAGGACATGCACATCTCCCACAGACATTATGTGCCAAATTCCCCATGCCTGTTACCAGAGTCTTGAGAGCTGAACTCTTGCAAACTCTTCTTCTAGTGAAACAGGTTTCTCTATGATTCTATTTTTTTTTTTTAAAGAACCTTTCATGGATATTAATTTTGCAATGATTATATTCTAAGCATGCTTTATTCTAGTGCAGAGCACTGAGAGCATAGGGATACAAAGAAGAGCTACTCTTTATTGACCACTATTTACTCTAGACCTGTTGAAGCCTTAAAAACCCTAATGTTCCCCAAACCATTAGAGACTGAATGTTTAAACTGTGGTACAGCTGTTGTGGGCACTGCTGGCTCATGTCCAAAAGACCAACTGAAAGGAGAGAGTGTTATGTTCTTCGTTTCAAATGAAGAAGTCTTTTGCAGGCCAAAAAAAAGTGTACTGGAGAAAATGGACTTTAAAAATAAGACCAGTTTATGCAGAAACTGGCCTGCAGCCACGGATTAGCCCCCGAGGGCTTTCTCTCACAGCTCCAGATTGTGCTAGCAGAGCCCAGCAAACACAGCCCCACAAGCCTCAGGAACAGCAGCCATGGATAGGACATGTTCCATGGCAGGTTTCAAATGCCCAAGATGGGTTCAGTACAAAGCCCAGCTAATTAAGAACCCAAATGATGGTTAATGTCACCTAGGTCAGAGCACCTCTGTCAGGAGGAGATGAGGCTGTGGGTCCCAGCAGGGAGCTGTTCTCCTGCAGGAGCAATGCAGGTGCTGGGACAGCCCCACAGCCAAAGCCAGGCAGGATGCTCAGCTCCATCTCCTCCTTCCAAAGATGTGCCACAGCTGCTGGCAGGGGGCAGCTCCTGTTGGCTGGCTGAAGTGAGATTAAAGTCCTGCTACCACATCCCAGGGAACTGCACGAGCACCATTTTGCCACTTTGCACTGATTAACCACATCTCCAGTTTTCTGGTTTATACATCACCAAGGCAGCTCAACTGATGAAAAATTTTGCCAAGGGAAAGGAGCAGCAGGGTTTTGTGACTTCCCTCTGCTGAAGGGATCTCCTGGATACAACTCTATGTATTCAGGGTTCTTTCTGTTTAAATCCTGATGCTTTATATCCCACAGCTAAACACTGACATGACTGAAGCCACTCCTTCAGACAGAGCTATTATGGTGGAGACAAACACGGGGAAGTAATGGATAAACACTCACTTCCAGTGAACTTGGCCACTTGTTCATGGCTTTAAGCCCCCCAGTTGCCACTGCAGGAAAGGATGCAGGAAACACCACTCAGTGCTGGGAGAAGGGAAGTAATGGATAAACACTCACTTCAGTGAACTTGGCCACTCTTCACGGCTTTAAGCTCCCCAGTTGCCACTGCAGGAAAGGATGCAGGAAACACCACTCAGTGCTGGGAGATCAGACTTCCCTCTCAGCTGGCAAGTGAAGCCCTGAGCTCTGGAGCACGACTAAATGATGTGATTCTTCAGACAAGTCACTTCTCACACAAATTTCATCATGTACTGCTGGTTCAGGTTTGCTTTGTTTCACAAAGAGAGGCAAGAAAATCATCCTGAGCAGCCAGTACTCAAAATTTCCATGGCTGGGGCAGCAGAGGCAGATCCAGCTGGGACCTCTGGGTGCAGTAAGCCCAGGCATGCTCTGAAGCAAGAAGTTTATTCTGCACAACACAAATGCCTCTTCTTATATGATCCTAAGTGGAACAGTGCTGGTCTCACTTGAGAGCCTTGCAGTGCCTCCTGCACTGCTCTCCTCTCCAAAGTATTCCAGAAAGGAAGCCAAGAACTCAGGCAAGTTTCAAGCACAGCAAACTCAAGGTCATTGAATTCCCAAGGAATCTGTGAATTAGGAGAGTTACTGCTGGAGTTCAAGCTTTTGTGAACCATAGCAAGTAGCTGTTTAATTAAACAACTGTTTTTATCCCAATCCTTTCTTGCTTAAGCAAGTAGAAGAGCTTAAAAATTACTCATTCATTTACAGTTTCTCAAAGCAAGTAGCCTTTAAAGTATTTCCAGCTTGGCAAAGGAAAGAAGAAAACCTGCAAAAATGAATGGGTCTTCAAGACTGGCATCGAGTACCTCACCTCTGACCCTGAGCTCCACAACCTCATTACCCAAAACCTACACGTGGGAGCAGTCCAAGGCACTTGGGAACTGAGATCCTCCAGCCAGGAAGCAGAGAACTTCCCTCCTCCTGGCCCTGCATTAAACTGAGCTTCATCCTCCTGGTCTAAATGAGGATACAGAAACCAGATAAAACAGAATGTGGCCAGTGAGGATATTTAGATTTAGCAATGTAAACCTTAGGAGAGCTGGATGTGATTGTGAGGTTTTAGTCCAAAAGGTTCTGATTTGACAGAAACAAAAACAAGTAAAATACCACTAAACATTAACAAATGTTCTACACTACAGCTATTGAAGAAACAGAACATCGTAGGTGCAAATGACTAATTGTCATTGGGATTGCCTGAGAAAGTGTAATCAAAAGTTGCTCCCAACATAATTTCCAAATTACGAGTCCTGGTGCAAACTGCTGCTCCTCACAAGGCTCGCCCTTGCTCAAGTCAAGGCTCTGACCCATGGGGCAAATGATTCAGCTCTCCCTCTCCAGCCTCTGTCCCAGATCCAAACAAAACCAGGGATACAGTGACTCCCTGCTGATTGCTCGTTTAAAGGCCAGACTCAGGGATGATGCCAGATTACTTGCCCACTGAATCTGCTGCAGCTCAGCATTGCTTTTCCTTGTTGTCAACTCCACGCTTACTCCACAGTACAGGCAGAGCACAAGAAAACTTGTTTTTCATTATGCATTTCAACAGGCCCATGAAAGCCAGAGCCACAGCCTTGGAAGTCTGTATCTGCTCTTTCTCATGCAAAGTGTTAAGATTCCAGAGGAGCAGCACATGACCCTTGAAGGGGAGTTTCTTGGAGATGATGAGCAGAAAGCTTCTGACACCCTGGCCAATATATTTGGGATGCTAAAAACAGAGTTAGAGGGATGCAGTCTCCTCTGAACACAAACTACCAAAGAGAAGATCTCTTCTGGACTGCTGTGTGATTTTCCACCATGTGTTTTCAAGAAGCAGTAATGTAATCAGTTAGAAATACTTTTGTCCATGGAATTCAAAGATTCCTATTTGGGAGCTACTTTCCACATCCAGTGGTTTTGCAGGAACTGCGAGCCATGATGGATGAGGAGCCTTTTTGGTCCACTTGGCAAGGCTACCAAAAGCTGCTGCTTGAAGGGGAGTGGAGAAGAAACCCTCTGCTTGGAGAAAATTTCAGCTGCAGCCCAGGCAGCCACCCACCATCCCAGCATCAGAAATCCAAGCTGGAGCAGCACAGCCTCTGTGCCACATTGGATGGGGACAGCAGTGAACCTGCAGCACACAGCACCCCAGATTCTGCCAGCACCAGATCCTGCAAGAGGCCCAGGGGAAGCACTGGCTCCTGTGGGTCTGTCTGCAGGATCCCTCCCTGCCAGCCCTGCCCACCAGCACAGCCTGCTGCTGCTGCAGGATGCTCCAGGAACCTCCACCCCAAGGACACAATGTCACAGAGCAGCACTGAAGGACAGGGCTGAGGCAGTCAGCACAAAGCTCTGAATCTCTCTTGAGCCTTCACAGGAGATTACTGTGAATTTAATTAGGCAAAGATTCAGCCTCACAATAGCTGCAGTTCTTCCCTGCATGTAAAAAGGTGGGGGTGTTTTTTAAAAAACAGATTCATTTGCAAGACATTCATCATTTCCAGCTTGAGCAGAACCATTTTGGATGAGGAGAGCCACAGCCCCTTTTTCATGGCAACAGACCATGCTTGCTGTTTCTGATCCCTTGAGAAGATTTGTGTCAGGAATACACCTTTTGGAAAGGGGCAGGAAGGAAGCTGGGAATGCTGAATTAAATCCCCAAGACAAGGCCAACTGCTCAACTGCCTGTGTCAAAGCTGCAGCCCTCAGACCTGCAGTGCCAGATCAGCCTCAGAGAGAGCATCTTCCATAACTTCATTTATAAACCCATCTGCATCATGCTTTCCTAACAACTGATGGTAAAAGCACTTCTCTGCCAGCCACATCAGTATCAGTTGATAAAAACTGGCAGAAAACTGGGAAATAGAACATTTCTAATTCCTCTGCTGGTGGACCTTCCTCCCAGATGCCACAACAGCCACTCCATGGGTGCTGCTGTGCCTCTGCCAGGCGAGCAGCTGGAGGAACTCTTGAAACCTTAGCCCCTTCCAAACTGCTGATGGCCTGTCCCTAGGAGGTGGCAGCTGCACACCACTTGAAGCTGGTGGGGTTATCTGAAACACAGAACCAGCCAGTAGTTCTGAAGTAACACTCTGAGGGCTCTCTGTGTCCACTTGGTCTGAAACACAGAACCAGCCAGCATCAAGTAACACTCTGAGGGCTCTCTGTGTCCACTTGGTCCTGCTGGACCAACGAGGCTCCGCTCGTGTCTCACCTGGTTTGCAACAGCACAAAGGACAAGGTGATGGTGAACCACTGTGCATGGCACAGGCTTGGAATTCAGTGAGTGCTCCCGTGTCACTGAGCATGGCACAGCCACCTCTCTTCCAGGCTTGGAATTCAGTGAGTGCTCCCGTGGTGCTCTCTAGCTGCCTTTTCCAGGGTCATGCTGAGATACCACGGCTGGCTGCTGAAGGCTGCTCTGCTGCGAGCGGGGCGGGAGCTGGCAGCACGAGGCAGTGCTGGGTTTCCTGCCCAGGTCTGCTGTCAGCAGAAATCACAGTCACAGAAATCACTGAATATTCCGAGCTGGAAGGGACTCAGAGGGATCACTGAGTCCAACCACTAAGTGAATGGTCCATACTGGGATGAAACCACGACCTTGGTGCTATTAGCATCATGCTCAACCAGCTGAGCTCATCTCAGTACACCCCTCCCTGGCATGCAGCAATGAAGCAGGAGCTCAAATTAAGCTGGATTTAAAGGAAATCTCCTTTTACTCCTGTTGGAAGCAAACTAGAACAAGCTGTGGAGTTCCCTACAGACCTCCCCCAGTACAGACACAACATTTGTGACACAGGCAGAGGGTTTCACTCCTCTTTCACCCTCCTGTGAGCTCAGAGCAGTTCTTCATCTTCAGTCTGGTTTTTCAGCCAGAGCCACCATTTCTGGGGCTGGTTTGAAGACTGCCTGCAAGGGCCTGGACTCAATCACCAGCTTGTTCCACACGGGGAGCAGCGCAGGGTGACAGCTTCCAGGGCTCACCAAAGCTGCACAGCATTGTTCTCAAGTGTCTATATGAAACGCGTGCACTTTTTTTTCTTGCCCAAAGAATTGTTTAGCAATTGCTCCGAGGAGGGGAGGAAAATAAAGTCACAAACCCTTGTTTTATGTGGAGAAGCCACATGTTTCAGTCAGCCCACGAGGATCCACAGCTGAGCCCTGGCCTGGGGATAGCAGAGCTTTAGGAGGCTGTGATGGTAACAAGCAGTAACGCAGCTGCTGCAGAAAGAATTTCCACAGTGAGATGATGATTGCACAAGGGTTCCTCTAGTGCTTGTACCATTACCACGCACGACTTACAGCCTTCCTGCTCTTCTGTGCTGAGCTCAAAAACAAAATCTGCCCTTTGTCTCATCACTGGAAAACATATGTACATCATCCAGCGGAGACGTGGCACTGCCAAAACCATTCCATGAGAAGGTCTCTGCCTCAAACAGCTCTGCCATCTACAATAAGTGCAAACAGCAGCTTGGTTATAAAAGATACTGCTCCTTGATCAATAAGGGATCAGCAGGCAAGGTCTGCCCATTCAGAGGGCTGATAAATCTCTCAGGAATTTGCCTTTCATGCCCTGTAACCCAAAAGCACCATAAACTGTGCATTAATAGCTGTAACTACAAAGGTCACCTATTTTTATTGCTTGCTTTGCTGAAGCACGAGGGATAATATATTTTAAATAAGTCACTTTTTAGGAGAAAGCAGTGACTTACTAATTATTCATTTGGATAGGGTTGGCAGGGTGGGTGCAGATTCAACACCCTGGGACGAAAAATGGTGAGAGAAGGGAAAAAGGTTATGAAAGAAGGGAAAAGCACTGCTGCACATGCACAGGTCTGAACGAAAAATGGTGAGAGAAGGGAAAAGGGGTGAGAGAAGGGGAAAAGGTTATGAAAGAAGGGAAAAGCACTGCTGCACATGCACAGGTCTGGGACCAACCCGTTGCTCTGCAGTTTCACATATGCTCAGAACTAGAAGGAAGGCAACATCTTTCTAGGCAGCCACAGTTTTTATTGTCCTCCTGTCAGTGGAACAACTTTCTCATTATTAAAACGAGCTGTCAGGCAGACTGGCATTTCCCTCCTCGCCGTGTCCAAGTCAGCCCGTTCGTTCAAATATGGTTAAAGATTTCACACAGGGTTGCTGGCTAACTGTATATGGTCTGAGGTTTTCTGGAAGTTTGCTGTCTGGCACAGCTTGGACAAGGAACAAGCAGCATTACTCTGCAGCACTCTGTAACCAAGTGCCTCTTGCATTACACACAGTCTGTCAGAGCCAGGGGTTCACCTCCACAAGGGTGTTTAAGCCTTGCTGATGTTCACCATCCATCATCCAGCTCTGACAAAAGGAATATTCAACTGCTCCCTTTGTAATGCTCTAAATTAAAACAGGAGATGTGGATGCTGATAAATGCAATTATGCTGAATGTAAATGCATTAGAAATGGAAAGGAAAAAAAACAGTCTCAAATACTCACACAACCTGGGGAAGGATTTGCTAATCACACAAGTTAACTCTCTTTTGAATATTTGCCACACATAGAAAGAGTTTTTGAGTCTTTCTAGGGTCTTCTTTGCTTCCAAGCTGGAGCCCACTTTGTTCTGCTGGCTGGAGCCAAGCTGGCACAGGGGCAGTTTGGGTAGAGCAGACCTGGCTCCAAAACTTGTGCCCATTGCCTGCAGCCACCATGGCTTGGTCCCTCCATCCCTCCAGCTGCCAGCCTGCAGCCTGCAAGCCTCAGCTTGCACCCAGCTGCTGCTTCCTTTCCCTCTCCCCTGGCCACTGCAGCCTTTCTAGATTTGGAAACCAAGCAGCTTGGAGGAATTTCTCATTTTCATTAGTGACTTTCCCATACTCCACTGACATTTTTCCCCTCATATGGGAGGCAGGAGCAACGGGAGATCTCCTGGGTGGGTTTGCCTGTTGGGTCAAGGTCCTGCTGCTTCAAGCAACCTCACGTGTGCTCAACAGAGAAAGGCAGGGAGGGAGGAAAACCCATTGCTGAGAATGCAGAAGGAGCTTTAGCCAACAGATGGAGAAGGCCAGTGGAGTTTGCAGCTCCCTTCAGCAGACAGCAATGCCTTGTCTTCTTATGACCCATTTTCAGTTGCTGATCGAGGACATTTCAGGGATTTGACTCATGAATAGCAAATTACTTGTGCTGGCTTTGCCAAAAAGCCTTCTCCTTGCTGCAGGAAGCCTGGGCTGCTTTGAAGTAGCTCCTGAACCAAGACAATTTACAGCCTGACAGCTTAAAGCTGCATTGAAACGGGCCCTGGTGTCCTGGGGGTGTCATAAATCACCGCGGTTCAGGGGCAGGCAGGGCAGGGTGCATGGATGGGGACTGTGTTCCTCTGCTGTGCCACAAAGGCACGGCCACGAGGGAGCCAGAGCCCTTCAATGGGGCTTTCAGAGGGACACACAGCCCTACTTTCTGCTGCCTTCCCTCAGTACCCTTCCGAGATAGACTTGTGTCATCTGAAGTGCAGGTTGTTCCCGACTTCAGTGCGGTTTTGAGCCGAGCTAATCCGGGCTCTGACGTGCACCCCGTCAGCAAAGAGGTGCTCCCAAATCCTAGCCAAGAGCAGGCTTGGAAACCTCTACTGAGAGCAAGCTTTTGGGAACAGCTCAGCTGGTGGCAGAGGATCCATGGCTGACTCAGTCCTGGGGGCTGCACCTTGTGTCAGGAAACCAAATGGGCACTGACACCCATTATTTGAGCCTGGAAATAGCTGCATGCTCAGCACAGCTCATCTGGCAGGGCCCAGAGGCACCCCCAGAGCTCCGGGTGGGAGGACAGCTCTCACTCTGCTCAAGGACATCTGTCACAGCCTGAGCTGGGATGCCCAGTCCAGCAGCACTTTTCTCTAAAGCCTACAGAAAGAGCTTTGCATGGATTCTCACTCCCATTTCATGGCTGTTTAGCCCATCCCCATTTGGGGTTTTCCCATCCCAGAGCCAGGGAATGTCGTGCAGGCTGCGGGACCGTGCTCTTCATCAAGCCCTGCCTTTGCCTCGTCTTGATGTGAATGCCAAAGTCAAATATAATCCACCCACCCAAACCAGATGTTAGAAACCTGTCTGTCTCTCTTCAGCTGTCCTCTGAGGTCTGGCCTCCTGTCAAATGCCTGAGGCCAGAGTTTTCTTTTTTATTTTTAAGGCAATGATAATATGTTCAAAGGCTCTTTCTTCTGTTTGGAGAGAGCAAATCTACACCTGGTCCAGAAGTGCTTCAAAACACAACCAGCAACTAACAAATCTCTGCCTCTGAGAGAAGTTTGGCCACTTAACTTTCAAAATAGTTGTTTCCTCCCTTCACAGAAATTTTAACAGCTGATTCAGTAGTGCCACAGGAACAGAGGCACAAATCGAGCCAAATCTGTTCAGTGTGCCACCTTTTTATTCAGCAAACTGTCAAAAGAAAACTTTTCTTTTCCCCTATGGAACAGCACTTCTTTCTACATATCTTTAAGCCAGAAGAATACACAGATGATCTCCTGGACATTTGTTTTCCTTGGAAACAGTGCATTGCTGGGTATTTCTCACAGATAAAAAAGGAGAGGAGCAAAGACAGAGGGAGAGCAGAAGGGAGGACAGATCAGACCACAAGGAGCAAGTTTGCAGCACCCTTGTGTTGTCTCACAGTGCTTCTTAAGCAAGAACCTCCTTTTGGGTACTTTATGTCCTAAAAAAACCCCAACACGTACCAGGAGTCTGTGTTGCGCAAAGATGAGAGATGGAAAGCATTATGCTGACCTTAAAATGTAGCTCAGGGGCCTGGTGCATCTCAGACTGTTTAGTATTAGCATTAGCTAGAAAAGCACTGAAAAATGCATTGCAGGATATTGGAGAAATCTATATCCGGATATTAAAACTAGTATTGAGTAAACTGTGAGGAGTGACTATCACAACATGGTCAGACCACAAGCTTAACAAAGGCTAGGGAATAAAGCACTGTGACTAATTTGAAGCACATTAAAAGAAATCACATACAAACCCCACTAAGTCCATCAGCTCCCAAGGACACTTCTTTGCCTCGTTTGGAATAGTGAGGACACAAACACATGAGATTTACACAACATGTTGTACTGCTCACTGCTTTATGCTCATTTCCAACCCAAGTACTGCCTGTTCTTGAGGACTGGGATTTCACACTTGGAGGATTTCTAAGAAAGAGGTTTTATGGCTGGGACTGAAGTGACGTGGCCAGAACAAGAGGACTCAGCAGAGTCAGTGCCTGCCTGATGATGCCTCCCCACCACAGCAGGCACTGTTCCCTGGCAGCAGGGATGAGTGTCCAGGTTCTGGGACCCACCAGCAGAGAAACAGCATCATCTTAGCAGATGTACAATGTTATTTGCAATGGGCCAAGAATTCTGTCAAAGAAAACCTTCCTCGCCCTGGAAATCCACCTTCTGGGCTCCCTGCATGTTGGATTTCTCCTGTGGCCTTGCTCTCCTGTCCACTCTGCAGGGGACAGAAACCACCCAACCCATGAAATGTCAGCCTCTCCGTTTCGCCAAAAGGCTAAAGTAAAGGGAAAGTAAAACAACCCCACAGCATCAAAAAACCCACATCAAAACCCAACCCTACCACAACATCCTTCTCATCTTCATCCCTCAGACAACTCACACCGTACTGAGACTGGCACTGTCTTGAGAGGACATTTATCTGCTCTGCTCTGGGCCTGCTCTGTGTTCCACAGGAGCACAGCTAGACAGGGATCAGTGGCTCAAGGCCACGAGAAATTTGTGGTTACAAAGATGGTGGCAGCAGGAGCTGAGCAGTCCTGCACAGACACTGTGTCAGACAGCAAGTGCTGCAATAAATGCCAGCCTGGAAATTTCCTTACAGGATAACAGATATACTGGAGACTGGAAAAGAGCAGATGACAGCAGGAGGCTGTAGTTTATGAGAGCAGTTGAGACCACTGCTAATAATTAGTGCCCTGAATGCTGCAGAATGCCAGGAGGAGTGAACTTTGTGAATCATGATGCAGGTTTGTAGGAGATGCACTAATTCATGCCACTACTGTATGATATCAAATCCAAATGTCAAATCCACTCCAAACCCAGGGGTGACTGAGCCAACTCTAGATTTGGTTTCTTTCTTCACTTCCAAGTTACAGAAACCATCACCCTGACATAATGGTTTAGGTTTTAATAGCATGAATCTTTTGGCCATAACCATGAAGGAAAAAAACAAAACAATAATAAATCTGTAAGCCTCAGTGGCAAGCAAAAGAATGTAATCTTGATTCTCTTGCCCACTAAATAATTATGCTTACATCATGCTAAAATAAAAGTCTACGTTGTGCTTTCTGTTATTAAAAATACAAGGAAGAGATCAAACTGTCCATATATATGGAATTATAAAACCAAGCCATACATCACCCAGACCAAAGTATGTAATCACGACATAACAAATGGAGTTTAATACTCAGCGGAAACCACAGCTTTGGAAGACATTTAAAGGAATATTTCCATTTTCCTAGGTACTATATCAGGTTCTTGGCCAGACATTTTTGATTGCACTGTACTAAAAATACAGTCCTAGTTTCAGAAGACAAAAATTTTCGAAGCATGACGAAATGTGAAAGGTAATTGCAATGCACCGCTGAGCTATTTTATTACATTATCTAACATCTTTAAAGAGTAGATTAGCTCACAGCGCAAACATTCTGGTTTCCCTGATGTTTGAGTCCTGGCAGCGACACAAGCAGCAGGAAGAGCCGTGTCTGAAGACAGGAGAGTGGTGCTAGTGAGCTTCTGGAGCAGCTTTCCCCAGCAGAGCAGGCAGCACTTTCCATCCAAGAACGTTGTGGAAGAGCTGCAGCCCCTTTGCTGAGGCAGGCTGGAAGATGCTGGGAGAGGTGTGTGATCTCCTGCCAAGCCCTCCTCAGCAAAACTGAAATAGCCAAAGGTTTATCAGCACCAACTGGGTCTCACTGCTGACATAAACCAGGGGGGAGCTGATTTGAGAAGCTGCTGGAGCCCACAGCCCCACTGAGCTGGGCAAGAGCTGCCTCCCCCTCAGCTGCCTTCATTTAACCCTAAATTCCTACCTTCATTTAACCCTAACTTCTTCCTACCTTCATTTAACCCTAATTTTCTACTTTCATAACCCTAAGTCTACCTTCATTTAACTCTAACTTCCTACCTTCCCAGAAGGAACAGCACAGTGCTAATGTGATAACACCTTAAGAACTAAGGCTGCCCAAAATCAGAGATGCTCAACTCTTAGGAAAAGGACAAAAGCCTGGTGAGAAACAGCAGCTGTGGGGAGAGCAGGAGGGACTCACTACACCTGCAACAAATAACTCACTGCAGTGGATGAGATTTGTGCTCCACAAATCCCTGTTTACCTAGGAAATCCATATTTACAATGGCTGTGGTTATGTGTTCCTTCCACTCCCTCAGCCCTCCCACCTCTTACAACCAGGAGCAGGGGGAGCCCTCCTCCAGCTGCTCCATTATTCCCAGAGATTTTTCCCTTCCCCTTCACTCTCTGGCTGGTTTGTCCAAGAAACAGCTCTGGTTATGCAACAAAAAGCAGCGAGAAAGAATAATCACTAATCAAACTTCTGCTTCCTTTGCACACCCAGGCTCACAAAATAACTGCTCCTCTCATCAAGCACAGGCTAAACCTCCAGGAAACCAACATGCAAGGGGGTCTAGCATGGCATGGGAGGCAGGGAATAAGCAAATGTCTCTCAAGAAGGCAAAATGAAGGAGAAATATTTAGGTCCTCCGTCAAAAGTAGACAGTAGCTTTATGCTGCCATCACCTAGTATATGACATTGCAGTTTACTGCTCCATAAAACTCAGTTTTAAGCTCAGTTTGCATCCTGAAGGCTGTTTGCAAGCAGCAATTTAAATGTAGGGTTTCAAACATGATGTTACAAAACTGAAGACCCATTTTCGACAAGATTGAATGAATTGTATTTTGAATGTTGTTTTTTCTAAAACATGTACAGCCTGCCATAAAAACTAGTGAGAGAAACTACAGCCAGAATACGAGGTGTCAATGGTCAAGCATATCCTCATTAGAGGGTGGCCAAGTGATATTTATTTAAAGTGTTACGCACTATGAATTAAACATTTATTTTGTGTCACCCAGTAAAATATCTGAACCTCATTTTGGCAGCTGTGCAAATTCTACCTCGACTGCATTGACGACTGACTGTACTCCTTTTGACTTTCATGCAGTCTCTCTTCTTGTTTTAAGAGAAAAACCTAAAAATCAAGAATGCCAAAAATGCAAACATTGGTGTATCAGCCCATGGCATGCAAAAGGAGGACGAAAGCAGATCACCACTCACGACATTACCTCCATTAAGGTTGCAGATGGAATTACAATGTGATAATTAAAGTTCTGGAAGGCTTGGCAACCTTATCCTGTAAGAGTGACTCTTCTAAAAGATCTGGGAACGTGGACTTTCTGTTCCTGGATCGATGGCTTAAACAGGGAACATGTTAAACATCATTTGGAGATCTAACCATCAGCTCCTTCCCCCACTGAGAAGAGAAAGAGCCTCACAGGTTTTGGCTTAGAAACCCCTCAGAGATCCTCCTGCCCAAGGTGGCTAAAGCTGGAGATGACACTCCACAAGAAACTCGTGTCAGCCTGCTATTAGTACTTACCCAGTCTGAAAAGTGTTTTGGCATGGTTTTAACAGGATTTCAGGATTTATTCCATTTGAAATGCTCTCTGGACCACACGGCAGAGCAGTGCTGCAGTGTGTCACTGTTCCACTGACTCAGCACTAGAAATGTGACACTTTTTCTACCTCAGAACAGGCCTGGAGAGCAGAACCAGCCTCTGCTACGTGAGGGACAGCAGTGGCAGATGGCAAAACAGTCAGTACAGAAACTCTAACAAGAACTGAAACAGGAGCTGTTGACACCTACGGCCACTGGGCAAAGCACATTCAAAAATCACATTCTACAGACCAACATTTACTTCCGTGCCTGGCACAGAAAAGAATGGTCACTACATGCACTGGCCATTGCAGGGTTTATGACAGATAAAGCAGGAGTAACAAGGTAGGAAAGGCACTTACTAAGAAAGTCCAAATTTGACCACTAGGTGTGGGTCGTTACAATCTGACAATATGGAAATAGGCTTCCATATTAATTTAAAGGTGTAAGAAGATCCAAGAGCGGAAAACAAGGACACCAGGCTATCAAAGTGGCTGAACTTTTGAACAGCTTCACCCAAATGAATGGAATGGGCAAGACTATATACTATATACTGCCCAAATGCTCTAACCTAAAAATCAGATTAAAGCCTATTTTTTTTAAAAAAATTATTTAAAAAATAAAGTTTCTGGAAGCTGTTACACAGAGCATCCTTCTTGCTTTACGTGTGACCAACCATTCTGTCTGGACCAGAACCTCTAAATTCTCCATACAGCTCATTACCTTACACAACTGTCTTTATCTTTCTCCACTTGTCCCTACTACTCATAGTCCTGTATTAATGAACTTTTATTTCAGAGCTTCAGAAGATTCCACCAGGATCAGGGAAGGTTTGGTGTTAAATGTAGATCTGGTAGCAAAAAATGTGAGTGGAGAAGGTCAGGAGACATGGGGGCTTTGCTCTGAGAAGCTGCTCAGCATCTCCCATCAGACCAAGTCCCAGGTAGGATACAGACTTTTTTCAAAGGGTCTGGCTAGTTATCCATGGTGAAGGTCAGTGTAGGTCACCAGAGCTGGTGTCAGGAACAATTCCTATCCCAGGGCAGATGGGAGACTCAATCCTTCCCCCAGAGCCTCTCCTACAGCAGTGTGGGATATGCCTCTCTCTTAGGACCACTTAAGCATCTCTCCCCTAATCAATCATCTGTCTGTGGAGACGACCAGGAATTAACCTCATCTCTCCAGAGCAAAACTGGATTAGGCTGAAATTCCTGAGTTAATACGAGCACACCTGGGACAAACTGAACAGCCTGTGATGCACGAGATCAAAAGAGCAAAGCCAGGGGGGAACACCAGCGAGTGCTCCACGAGCTATGGCTCCAAACACAAGCACTGCCTGCTTTTCCAATCGCTCCTGCTCCAGTTTTTGGGCAGGAGCAGCGGTGGATCCGCAGCGCTGCTGCCTCTGCCAGGCACAGCCTCCAAATTCCTACCGAGGAACGGCCGGGCTGCGGGCACTGCCGTGTGCTG
This sequence comes from Passer montanus, assembly GCF_014805655.1. Classification (NCBI taxonomy): domain Eukaryota; kingdom Metazoa; phylum Chordata; class Aves; order Passeriformes; family Passeridae; genus Passer; species Passer montanus. Next base: position 15,339,577 of record NW_024369929.1, read on the forward strand.
CACCTCGTGGAAAATCCATCCTCAAGCCCTGTGCTAAGCCAGCCCCCAAACCCTGCCAGGAACCAGCCGGGAGCAGCCCCAGCCTCCCCATCAACGTGGACCTGCAGGGACACGAGATTCCTCCTGGCAGCGGCCAGGCCGGCTGCACATTTCATGCTGCTTTGGTAACGACACTGGTTTGGAGCAATCCAAGCCCCAGCCCTGAAGGATAAGAACTGGAGAGCAGGAAGTCCGAGTTAAGCTGTGGGCACAAAAAGTGACTTGGGATTAAGCAGCGTTTCGCTTTGCTTAGACTATTACCCTGGGTGGAGCACAGCAGCTGGGCCAGATATCCCTGAAAGGCACTTTGCTGTGCAGGACAGCTGGATCTTCTGAGTTTTGTGTTGGACTCCAAAAAAACTCCTGGTTTGAGTCTAAAAGAGCAGCAGAGAGCGAATGCTGACTCAGAGTTTTAGCTTTTTCCCCACGCCCCACCACATCCCAGCAGTGCTAGAAAGGTGCTATGTCCCCACACCCACAGCAAGAGGATAAGGAACAAGTAATTTTTTTGGCACGTTGATACAGTGAGAAAATATATCAGTGCAATGCACCAAAACTCAGCAAATTGTCTTTAAAATGCAGCCTGATTTGTGTCCAGAGCAAAGCAGTGTTCTGTACCAGTTCTTTCCCCTGTCAGAAGAGCTGCCAGGAGCACAGGACGCCTGAGCTGTGCTGAGATGGGGAAGCTCAGCAGACAGCAGGATGAGCCTCCCTAAATGAGAAGCAGCAGGTTCAGAACCAGGGGGAAGGGGAGGGAAGGGATGAGAGGAGGAAGCAGATTACTGGCTGTGGTCAGGGCTATACTCATTATATAGAAAGGACATGAAAGGCTTTGCTTAAAGTGCCAACGTCAGTTCAATGTATTTATAAGGATTCAAACAAGTCCCACCAGGCAGAACAGCCCGAAGGAGCTTTGTGTTTGTGTAATTTAATGGCTCTTTGTTCAATGAAGTCAAAAAGCAGCTCTGGATTTGGGAGAGTCCCCGGCCAGGCCCAGCTCCCAGGACTAAAAGAGACATTGCTGCAGAGTGCACTGAACTCTGGTGGGGCAGCCTGAATTAAAGGGCTGTTGTAAAATAAATCCTCTGATAAGAGCAATTAATGTTATCCTAATTGTGTCTTTTCCCATACTCGCCACTGTTCCTGCTGGCTGCCACGAAGGCAACTCCTCCTCCTGGGAGAAACTGCAAGCGAGGTGGGGACTTTAAAAATACACTTTTGCCAATTTCTTTTCAATCCAGCACACTGAATACAAGATATAAAAAACCACTCTGCAGCCTTTTGTTCTGGGCTGTATTTTTATTACTGGCAAACCCATTAAGCTTGAGGTTTTTCTTATTTTATCTTTGCTTTCAGTATTTTGGGGTGGTTTTTTTTTTCTTTTTTGGTAATCAAAATGGCAATAGTTTATTATATGCTCTGAGGTTTCCTGCACACAAAAAGAAAAAAAGACTGTGCTACTATTCCTGTCTCTAATTCATCCCTTTTGCTTGCTCTGCTGTGGGCAAGACTTCAAATCATAACCAACAATTTTGTCTGCCTCCTACTTACCAAAAATTACTGCTGCACCCACTGGTGATTCACAGACACACACATTTGGTACCAGGACATCCATCTGAACCAGCAGATGCCTGGCAGCTCTATCTTTTGGTCATTAAAACATGAGAGCAAACCAGCCTAAAAGGTCTCCTGATAAACTAGTGGGAAACACACACGTGCTTTCAAAGAGGATTTAGGCTGATTAGTTGGAATAATATTTTCAAGCCAAGAGGATGACACTGGAGCATTATACATCCTTGAGATATGTTATCTGAAATGTACCATTCTTTGTCAAAATGGATGTCTACAAAGGATATAGCTGGTTATTTCTAAGAAAGACAAGGAAAGGGAGAGAAACCTCTCCTGCATCAGTGGCTTTCAACAGAACTCCAGCTCCAGGCAGCCAGGACATCCCTCAACCTGCCTGGAAGATCACCCTGCACTGAGGCAGGGCTCAGCATCCCTCAAGCACACAGGAGTGGTGCCCAGCACCAAGCTGCATCTCCATCTTCCACAGAAGAACACGCTCATTTGCATCCCCAGAACAATAGAGAAATTAATGAAGATGACTGCAATTCATAGAGCCTTGTGTCTGCAGCAATGGAAAGGTCAAACAAATTAAGGCTCTGAATTCTGGGCAGAGATTTCAAGCTGGCTCTCTAACATTTGCAACACAAGGGAATAATTAGAAAACATCCATCAGCTCCATTTCCGTTCACAAGCCCGTTGCTGTGAACATGGTGATGAGCTGTCCTCTGCATAGCTAGATCTGCTCTCAGATTATGGTCAATTACTTCTCCTCAAGTATTTCAACTCCCAAACACAAACTTCACTTCCTTCAGCTCCCAGATCTCCGACCCGCCGACCACACACAACACCCCTGGCAGGAGGAGCTCCGAAAGGAGCCGAGCCCTGCAGGGAACACTGCAGCTCCCAGGGACATCAAGGACGGGAAATGGTCCCTGCACTAAAAATAAAAAAACCTCTAGGTACTATAAAAAACACAAAAAAGATCACAGGAGCCCCACACTGAACACACAAAGCCCACATCAGCTCCCTCCCTGGAGCTGTGAAGTCACATTCAAACGCTTCTCTTTCAGCAGGAAGCATCCTGCTGAGCCCAGAGGATGGTTTTGGATTGGGGGACAGGAGAAATGCAGGACGCTGCAGTTGGGAAAAGAACATTTTGTGTGAGCTGTTCCATGTGAGAGCTTGCACACCCAGACGTTTCACTCCCTACAGAGCTGGCACAAACTTATTTTTAACAGACTAAACCAACCTGCCCCCCCTGGGATGCAGACGGCTGCTCAAAAGAGATCTGCTGGTTTGGCTCTGCCTCCCTACTCCAGGCTTTTTTACCACACAGCTGAGGAGAAGAGTGCCAGTTTCTGGAAATCTGGGTAGGGATCCATAAACCTGTGCAATGTCTCCAGCTACACTGTGAGGAAGGTGCCAGGAAAGATTCGATGCAGGAGCCTCAGCAGCATGACTGAAAGGAGACAAAATCCCTTGCCAGACATCCTGGTGTGCTGGTTTGGGCTGGGACAGAGTTAGTTTTCTTCACAATAGCTGGTATGGGGCTGGTTTGGATCAGTGTTGATAACACAGGGATGTTTCAGCTATTGAGAAGTGTTTTTAAGAGAGTCGTGGACCACTCTGCTCCTCATCCTGCTAGTGAAGGGGCTGGGGGGCACAAGGAGCTGGGAGGGGACACAGTTGTGACAGCTGACCTCAACTGACCCAAGGGATATTCCAGACCATGTGGACTCATGCTGAGCACACAGACCTGGGGCAGAAGGAGGGGATGCTTGGAGCAATGGCACTGTTTCTCAATTCACTGTGGCATGATGCAGCTCAGCTTTCCTGGGGATGGCAGAACACCTGCCTGCAGTGGGAAGTGAGGAATGAATGAAACAATCCTTTGTTTTGCTTTGTGTGCATTTGTGGCTTTTGCTTTACCTACTGAACTGCCTTTATCCCAACCCTCACGTTTTCTCACTTTTACTCTTCTGATGCTGCCTCTGTCGCACCAGGGGGGAGTGGGCCAGGGCTGCATGGGGCTGGGGCTGAACCACAACTCCTGGCAAGAATAAAAGATGATCTGAAGAGCTGGTTTAATATCAAAGTCTCCTGTCACCCAGGAAAGCTCCCGGAGAGAAATCAAGGGAGAAGAATGAGCTCACAGGAAGGATTTTCCACCCTGTGCTGCTGCTGCAGGCAGTGACAGGACAGGCACCTGCTCAGCCCTCAGCTGAGCTCTGCTTTCTGTGGCCTCTCTGTGTCCAACAGGAGCTCACACCCAACCAGCACCTCCAGTGAGGCCCCTTAATTCCTCCATTTGGGCAGCCAGGGGAAGGTGTCCCTGCCCACAGCAGCAGGGTTGGAACTGGGAGGTCATTACAGTCCCCTCCAACCCTCCCACCCCACGATTCTGGGCACTAAACCTGCTTCCATCTCCTGACAGACACCAGCAGCACAGTCCCACCTGCAGCACTGAGCAGCAGACAGGCCCAGACCGACCTGGATCCAGGATTCCCAGGAATGGTCACTTCCACTCTGCATCATCTCTGGTCCCTGTCCCTTTATTCCCCCATTTGGGCAGCCTGGTCCAGGGGAAGGTGTCCCTGCCCACACAGCAGCAGGGTTGGAACTGGAAGGTCATTACAGTCCCCTCCAACCCTCCCACCCCACGATTCTGGGCACTAAACCTGCTTCCATCTCCTGACAGACACCAGCAGCACAGTCCCACCTGCAGCACTGAGCAGCAGACAGGCCCAGACCGACCTGGATCCAGGATTCAATGGTCACTTCCACTCTGCATCATCTCTGGTCCCTCCCAAGCCCACTTCACTCCCTGCCTGGCCCAGGACAGCTCACAACTGATGCGCATTTTTTGTTGTAGCAGGCTGCCAAGGCTAATATTGATATCTGGCCATAATCCTTCCTAACCCTGTGGAGATCTCTGGGAGATCAGCATGTTGCAGCAACAAGGTTTAGGGGTCAATAGGTGCTCCATTAAAAGCTTGCCCTTGGAAGCCTTAAAACATGTTTTTTTCTCAAGCATTATGACGACATCCCCCACCATGTCATGCCCTTTCCATGCTATCCATCTGAGCAGCCAGCTGCAGCACTGCCCTTGTCCCACTTTCCCAGTTTGCATCTGTGTCCCTTTTCCCCCAGTTTTTCTTTTTAATTTAATTTTAAATGTTGGTAAGTGCTGGGTTAGCTGAAGCTCCATTACCTAGAAGTGGCACCGAAAGAAAAAAAACCCAGACTTTTCTGGTTTTGGAAATAAAAATGCTTTGACTGCCAAAGAAAAGAAAGAGTTACACCCATGTAAAGCTTTCACTTAGGGAGAATTAATACAGCCAACTGTTTTTGGATGGACTGCTGGCTAACTACAGTATAAAAAACAAAAAAAGAAATGAGCAAAAAGAGTCCCAAACCCCTGTCCTCTCCCATTAGACTCACTCCAGCTTCCAGCTTCTCCTGGGTTCCTGTTCAGAGGGAAATCCTCCGTCACCTCTGTCTAGACTCCTCACCTGAGTGAGTTTTTACTGGAAGAAGTGCAGAGATGCAGCTTCCAGGACCATAAACCTTTCAAGCCACACATGCTAGAACACACATACAAGCCTGCAATGTTTTATATACGTGTCTCTGCCATCACCCTAGTGACATTCCCTGCTGTCATTGCCTCGCTGACCATCACTTCAAACATTTCCATCCTCAAAATCCTTCACAAAATGCCCCTTTAAAACAGAAGCTGCATGTGCAATTCCTAGCATGACTTATTCTGCATACTATAGGATTCTGGCTTGATTCCTGTCACCTCCCACAGAGCCAGTTGAGCTAAAGATCTGTCCAGAAGGACACGTAATCTTAAATGTAACACTGCTGAACACACAGCCATACTACCACAGCTGAGCTCCCAGCCTGGGTAATTAGAGATTTTATTCCTCTATTGTCCAACTGCTGACTTCATTACAGACTCCGTGAAATTCTCTCATTAAATTCCCTCATACTCATTAGCAATAATTAAGCAGGAGACAGAAAGAAGAGGTTAAGGAGAAGGGAGTGACTTTTCTGCTTTTAGCAAGTCCAGTGCTAGTGGCTGATTTAATAACTCACTTCACAAACCCTGCAGCACTAACATACCCCACCCCAGAACTGCAAAGGCTCTCACTGCTGCTCTCACATCCTTCTGGGCTTTCTGCTGCCTGGCTGCTCCCCAGAAACACAGCAAAGGGATTGTAACAGGAACTAGATCAGCCACTCAACCCTTTCTTCTGGACAAACTGGTAAGATAAAGAGGATTCTCTGCATGGACATAACTCTCTCCAGCAACATGAGCTGATGGAAACACATTAAAATGCACCATGTGCAATTAAAAGCATGCTGACTTGAATTTTTCCACTTAGAAATAAAAAATTCAGCTCCTCAGTACGTATCCTCCCCTTCCTCCCTGATTTGCAAGTTTCAAATTCTGAATAATCATTATTCTGAATAATCTGCCCACAGGCACAACCCTGAGAAGACTCCTCACAAACTAGGACATCTCAACCCTATTGAAAATTCCCAAGTGCTGCTCCAACTTGCTTATCAAATGTCTGATTCCGGCGGTGGTGGAGACAATCAGTCTGCGCACCGGTGGCTCAAATATCTCACACTGTTGCTCAATTTTGTCCTAGGATTTTTTTTTCTAAATTTTTTTTTCTGGTTTCCTCTTTAAAAAAAAAAAAAAGAAGCCAGCAGCTGTTCCAGCAGACAGCTCCCGGATTTCCCTGGATGTGCGTCAGTGGGATGATGCTGCTCCTCAATCTGGCGGCCATCCTTCAGACAGAAGGAAGGAAGACCGTGGTCATATCTAAGCTACTGAAAATCTTGGACATCATCAGCAAAGTAAGCCAGGCAGACAGCTTTCCACGCTTGCACTTTCTAAAAATGAATCATAAAAAGCCACGACAGTGGATAGGACAGTTTAAGCCAACCAGTCAAAAATGAGCCAAAGCAGAGCAGCACTGCCAACGTTGCTCCACTGTGTTATTTCACATTCAGGAAGGTCTTACAAGCATTTGCAGAGCCTTAAATTAAGCCATCAGCACCAGACTGGACAGCATGTGGACATTCACCACCACTGCTCAGTGAAGCAGCGTGGCCAGCCTCCAAGCTCTGCCTTCCTACAGTCCAAGTGCCTCTGAACAGTCCATTTTCAAGCACAACTTCACCTTTAATTAATGCAAGATGTACACTAACTCTGCATCCTCTTACCTCCCCAGAAATATTCAGTTTAAAGTCAGCTTATTGGTTTCATATTGGAAACCCAAGACATGGCCAGGAGTCCAAGATGACACGGCCAGGGCCACAGCAAGGGAGGGAAATGCTACAAAAGAGATTTACACATCTTTGCTGGAAAATCTCAAGAGAAGCAGTATCTGTTCTGGGCCCACTGCTTCCCACAGAGTATGACAAAATCACACTGAGTCAATGTAAATTTGTCATATCCTGTGAGGGAAGAGTCTACCCCACCAGCCAAAAGGGGAGAAGGAGCTGTCAGTCTGTCTTAACGAGGTGCAGCTGATCCCTAAAAGCAGCCAGAGCCCAGATATCTTGACATCAGCTGATAAACCCTAAATGAAAATATTTTGCCTCGAGCAATATTGTGACAGGGCAAAACCACATCTTTAGCAGACACCTTCTTGACCATGTGCATTGCTGTGTATTGAGAAATGTTCATGGGAGTCACCCTAAAACCCTGACACGCACAGGAGACTTTGCCCAGTAGCAGCACAGAGGGTCAAACTGAGCATCACTCATGAGACAGGAATTCTTGCCAGGACTGCAGTGGACTGTCTATGCTGCATGTAACAACACGATCTGCTTCACTTCCTCACCACCACCTGCCTAAAAATTCAACACAGACAACAACATCCTAAAGCCATCCCCACTGCAGACTAGCCCAGAAAACGTGTCTTGCTCCAGCCCCTTACAAATGGCTCCTGAGTGACGTTATTCCAGATCAGAATGAGAAGATCCACCCTACCCAGCCCCAAAAGGCTCACCACAATTCAGTCTTTACCAAAATGCAACGTTAGACCCACCACAACCAGAGGTGCAAGTGGCCAAACCCAGCGCTGGCGCTGTGGGTGATTTGGCCCTGCAGTGACAGCCCAGATGTTCCCTGTCCCTGCCTCCCTCCCTCCCACCTCCTCACGGCATTAGTCACTCAGAAGACATCAGAACAAAGCCACATTCAGGCTTGCCAGATCAGGTTTTGTTTGCTTCAAGACCACAGTGGTAGACAGCTGTTGCACATTCTGCCCTGAGGTCTGAGTGAGCTCCTCACAGGATTCATGAAGCTCTGACCACAAAGGACCTCTGAAGGCTCCTGATGAAAGTGGGGCTACAGACACAGCCTTGAACCCCATGAGCTTCATTATGTGGCCCAAACTCAAGTTTGGTTCCATCACGTTCACATCTGCCCCTCAAAGAGCTGTAGGTGGCTCTCAGATGACCCTGCAGCTCCTTCACCAGAGGAAGCAAGGACAGCTCCTCACCTTGTCCTTGGAGGTGCGGCACCTGTGGCTCATGGGTCTCTGGCCATCTTCTGCTAAACCCTCTGCAGTTTCTCCATGGCCTTTTTGAGCTGAGGGGATGCTATTTCAGATGTATCTCACCAGTATCAAACACAGGTGGTATGAAATTCCCTCATCCCGCTGGCCAGGCTTCCAACATTACACACACACATTAAATCTCTAGTGGTATCTGTGACACCAGATTGAAGCATTTCTCCTGTCATCTGCTTTCTTTATTTAAGAAGTGATAGATATGCACACAGATAAATGCACAAAACTCTGGGTAACAGCATTTTCCTGCCTTGAAGGTGTAGAAGATGTTAAGTTTATTGGTGGGCAGCCACTAAAGATGCAAAAGCAACATGACAATACTAGCAAGTGTCTAGCCCTGAAGCAGTGCTGTTTCTAGCTTAAAACCAACTGTAAGGGTATTAAATATATTTAAAGCCTAAGGGTTATAAACAGTTCAGTTTGGAACATTTTTACTTTTAGGCTATATACGTATTGGTATTTACGTAATCAGAGAAAAAGCAGGGCAGTTTAATCCATAATGGGTTTTTTCCCCCCCCTATAAATAGGCATTTAATCAACAGAAGACAAAGCATGGCATCCTGGAAAACCACTGAAATTATCAGATTTGGCAAACAAAGCCCTGGCCTTCCTTATTTTCTGCATTAATTTAGGAAAAGAAAGAACTAGACTTCTTTCAGAACAGTTGTTCACCTTAAGGGGACTGTATAGATCTTCTGTTCCACCTCACATCTGCTTTCTGTGGTTGCTTCACACAGAGGCACAGCCAGGACCAGGCACCACCTCAGCCCCTCTGCTCTCACCTAGGGCTAGCTCAGCTGCTGAGAAAGGTGAAACTAAACTAAACTAAAACAGGGAAGGGGTGGAGGGCTGGTTTTTCATTTGGAAAGCTTAATAATTCATGTGTCAAGAGAAGCTGTGGGGGGAAGAAGCAGAGTCAAAATTATTGCATCCATTACCAGGATGGCTGAGCTTCATCCTACACCTTTCAGCTGACATCCTACAAGCCCAGAGGTAGTCATGGATCAGCCCTGCCAAAACAGCTGGAGAGGAAGGACTGAAGGAGGGATGGAGGCGGGGGGCACACCTCTCCACCTCCTCCAAGCAGAGATGTCTGTCTGCTCCTCCCTGCAGCCCCTCCTATGCTCTCAGAGGGGCTCAGCTCCAGGCAGGCTGTGCTGGGAATGCAGCTCTGCAGCCCTGGCACCCATCCTGCCTTCCAGGGAGGGCACTCTGCTGGCAAAACCCCAGCACAGGGCAGCTCCCCACAGGGGCACTGAGCGTGCTGCAGCACAGGGTGCCCCAAAGGGATGTGTTTGCACTTCCAGCTCACCCCAGGGCCCTCAGGATGCCACTCTGAGGGCTCCCATGCACCAGATCCGGGCACCACCACATCTCCATGCAAGTGCTTTGTTCTCATTTATGGCTCCTTGAACCAACAGTTGTTTAAAGTTCTTTTTACCTCCCTTTTTCTTGTAAAAGAAAAGGAAGATGCTGACAGTGCAAGTGGCCACCCAGGATTTCAAAGCACTGCAGGAGGCCAAAAGGGAAAGTCACCCATCATGCTGTTTGCTATCCTGATGTCTTCTCACAAAAAAGGCAGTTCCCACAATCAGCTCTATTTACTGCAGGCTGTAATTCTGCCTGGATGGCAGGATGACCTCCTGGATACTGCTCTAGTTGCATATGAATGCATTTGAGGCAACAGTTAAAATTAATGAAGGCAGGTTTGGGGTCTCTCCCCTGCAAACATTCAGTGTCCTTGTGCTGACAGGGATGAGGTGTGTCAGTGCAGAACACACAAATGTGCAGCCTCGTGGGGAAGAATTGTGTGTTATGGGGCTAAAAGAGTGACAGACCTGTAACTTTTAAGGCCTCAGCCTCTACCTCAAGACCACAAACCCCAAGAATAGGAGCAGTTTTACTTGGCATGAGCAAGGACTTGACTGAGCAAGGAAACACGTTCAAGGAAGGCAAAGGTTTCAATCTCTTCTGAAATTCTCTGCCCTAGTAAGCCAATGGCAGGGAACATATGGCTCTCAGCCATATTATTTGTTCTAGTTTATTATGCATAGCACAATACAGACAGTAACAAGTGCGTGTCAAGATGTGGCCTGTTAAAAGTGCTGAAAACATTTACTGGGCCAGGAGCAATGAAAAGGTTCCCTACCCTTGTATTACACAGATAGAGGTTTACCACACACAACCCCAACTTGAATGCATTGCCCAATTTGCAGCCAACAGCCCCAAGTCTCAAATGTTTTATGAGCAAGCAGCTTGGACTTCGTCTCTGATACATGTGAGCAACTGCAACTGGAGTTGCACTGGCACATCCAACAGGCAACCACCAATTGCACAAGCATTGCAAAAGGGTTGAGTTTTCCACTGGTCCACCAACGGCCAACAGCAGCCCTAAGGCCATTTCAGAAGCTTCAGAGAGTGCAACAGAATGAGTCAGGCCAGGAGGGGTCTCTAGAGATCATCAGGTCCCACTCTGCTCAAAGGAGGGCAGCTGACACGGGCTGGTCACTCTGGACCCTGCTCAGCTGGGTGTGACTGTCCCCAAGGATGGAGACTCCACAGCCTCTCTGGGTATCTGGCTGCTGTGACTGACCACCCTTGCAGTGACAAAGTCCTGTGTTTAATCTACATTCTTGAATCCCAATTTGCACCCACTGCCTCTCCCCCAGCCCCTGAGGAACACTGAGAAGAGGCTGGATCCATCTTCTCCACCACTCTACCAGGTATTATACGTGCTGATGAGATTCCCTGAGCCTCCTTACTCCAGGCTGAGCAGCCCCTGCTCTCCCCAAACCTAAGACCCTCCAGTCCCTCACCCCCTTCTGAAGGTGTGTCACTGGATTCCAGCATGTCTATGTCTCTCTTGTAGAGGGGACAGCTCTGGGCCCAGCACTCCAGGAGTGCTCAGCAGGGCTGAGCAGAGGAATGTCACCTCCCTCAGACCTGCTGGCCACGCTGTGCCCAAAGCATCCCAGGATGCTGCTGCCCATCTCTGCCAGGACACGGTGACATCTCACATGGAACTCTGCCCACCAGCACCCCACATCCCAGTCAATGCTGCTGCCAGCCAGTCAGTCAGTGCCCTACGACCTGTGTGAACCCAGTAAAGTTCCAAGATTGCTTTCACATCAATTCCCCCCATCCCAGCCTGTATTTGCACTGCCAGAAAATGCACAGGCAAACAGCTGACTCACGCAGCCCGTGGCAAACCCCCAAGTCTGCCCAGAGCCTCACCCACCTGCATTGAGCTGTCACAAAATGCCACCAGTGTGACACCTGAAAGGTTCTTTCCTTGGGGTAAGACAAGTACAAAGTTCAGATCAGATATGGATCAAAAAATCAGCCTAATGTTGTAATTGGCGTAATTAAACATGCTTTGAACCATTGAAGGAAGAGCACAGGAGGAAATAACACTGTGAAACAACATGTAATGACAGTGTTAGCACAGCAATTACTGTTTGCAGGCTTAAAAGGCAACTGGAAGGTAACAAAGAGAGGGCCAGTCAAATCAAAGCTTGAGCCAGCACATTAAAAAACCCCTCAAACAGCCTTAAAATTGTCACACTTCAAATTTGCATTCTCTCTCCCAGAGATTATTACAACCTTTTGATCTCTGGAAGCAAGACAAATTATATTATTGTGATTAAAAATTCCAGTCCTTCCATTGCCCCAGTAAGTAGGACACACACAGGACACAGCACCGTGCTGTGACAAAGGTGCCAGAGATCCAGAGAACAGCCCAGCAGCATTTCTTTCCTGAGACATCTCAGTTCCTGGGCACAAAGGAGTTAAAATTATAAGCTACCACAACTTTAAGGATGCTCAGCTCCTTCACCAGAGTGCAGAGCACCAGCCCAATACAGCCCAGCCAAAAGCTGCTCTCCAAAGGTGAAACTGAACTGCACACATCCCTTAATTGATTTCTCGCTGCACGTGTAACAACATTAAAAGGGGAGGGAGGAAATCCAGTTAATTTTACCCAAACCTACTGGTGAAGGGAAGCCAAACAAGCTACCACATCTCTCTTTTTCCTTTCAATACAAGCTGCCTCTCTCAAAGCCTTAACATCTTGTAAGTGCATGCCAGCAAATCCATTTAAAGCTCAAACACAGAATTTTATTCTTCTGTGACAGCACAGCAGAAGAGATCATTCCTCCTTTGTCCTGCTGGAATGATTTGGGCTGAAATCTAGCAAGAACCAAATCTGAAAGCTGGGTCACTCCTTCCCCCCTCCTCTTCATCGTGGTAGGGTCTCAGTAACAACATTCAGTCTGAGTCAAAGGGGATTAGGGAGAGGTTCAGGAGCAGCACAGTGAGAAAACTGCAAGTGTTACCTTTAGTAATTACCAAAGGAAGACTTTCATGATGTTACCATAGGAATTAATCCTTATATTAATATTTAAAGCATGAACAAAGCAAGGGCTCTGGAAGACATGATGGGGGGGAAAGCAGCAATTTGCCCTTGAAATGCACTAATTCTAATTTGAGGAAAAGGAAAAAAAAGTAAGCTTGAGACCCCTAAGGAAATTGTGCTGTCTGGGTGAGAGGGTGAGCTCAAAACCAGAACCATTTCCTTCCCCATAACATCTTCTCAAGCGAGTAGCCAAACCTATCTAGATTCTACAAGTGTCCAGAACTGAACTCCTTTCTGTACAGCTTCTTGGGAATACACACCAGCAACACAACGAAACGTGGTTTTCTTAACCAAACCATGCACACTGCAAGACAATGAGGGAGGAAGAAAAGATTTCTTTCCAAATTCTGCAGAGTTATTCTTAGTGAAGACAAAGTTCAACACCACAGACATGAAAAAGGAGGATGGTGTCAGACCAGATGTTAAACTTTATCTTAGAAATATTTTTAAAATATCAGACATCCCCTGCAGATCATTGCTTCACAGCAAGCCTGAGCAGAACTTTCTGAAGCAAAAGCTGGGCAAACCTCAAGCAGCCCTAAAAAAGATGGGATATTGGGAAGGAATTGTTCCCTGGGAGGGTGGGCAGGCCCTGGCACAGGTGCCCAGAGCAGCTGTGGCTGCCCCTGGATCCCTGGCAGTGCCCAAGGCCAGGCTGGACAGGGCTTGGAGCAGCCTGGGACAGTGGAAGGTATCCCTGCCATGGCAGGGGTGGAATGAGATGAGCTTTAAAGTCCTTTCCAACTCAACCCAGTCCACGACTCTATGACTACTTTCAACAGAAATAGAAAATACAGAGCAGAAAATAGAAAAAATAGAACAAAATCCTGTGTAAGTGCTGCGACATGGCAAATGGAATAAAAACACGGGTCATGCAAGATGCAGAGAGAACAGAAAAGTGAGGGTCTAGAGTAGGTCTCTCTTTAAGAACTCATTATTTCAAGAGAGCCTGCAGATTTCAACACCACTTCATGCAGGAACTGTGATCTTCAGTCTCCTTTTCCCTGCCAATTTTCCTCAGTCTTTTGTGTTGTTTTTATTAAAAAAACCCACTGTGCACCAAATGCTGCATTTCTAAACATTACACATTTATTCCCTGCTCTACCGGTCTGTTACAAGGCTTCTTCTAGATTCATTCTCAAACCATTTAAAACATTTGGAATATCTCCCATGTGGGGGAAGAGCACAGAGCTCCTGGTCTCTGCACAGACAGCTCAGAAGTGGAAAAATCCTATTAGCAGCCATTTGGCTATTAAAGACCAGGCCAGGGAGCAGAAGACCTTATTGCCTTCAATTTACAACAGAAGGTGAATGTTTCATTTTTCCTGGCACATCTGAAACAATCTGAATTCTGGAGTTGTATGGTGGCTTTGAGATGTGAAAGCAGCTTGCTCAAGGAAAGCAATAAGATTTTTAGCTCTTATGGAGGAAAGTGCATGTAAATCAGTTGCTGTGGTTAAAGTGAATAATCAAATTCTTCAACGCCTCATGGTTGGTTGCAGAATACTGCAAACAAGTTTGGGGGAGCATGCATGGAAAGGACAGGAAGAGTAATAGCTAATAAGAGAGTTCTCCAGCTCCAATTTCCTAAAGCTGATGTCCTGAGTACATCTATGACAGCAAAAATAGGCAAAAATAACAAGTCTCTTTTTTTTTCCCCTTTCCCTGTTAGCAACAGCTATAAATGTCATCAACAGTACCAGCAGGAAACCTCCACAGAGGGTAGGATGTGAAGAAATAAGATGCTTGCTAGTTTTAGAAACCATTAAATTTGCCATTTCCACTGAACTCCTACAGTCACTCCTTCCTGCAAAGTTCAGGGACTCAAAAAATAAAAAAGCCATCCAAGCAGAAAGTGCCTCTGTAGCAGGGAACTGCCACCAGCCTCCCGTGGTGACACCCCAGCCCCGTGGCATCACACTGCAGGCAGCAGGAGAGGCCCAATTCCTCTGGGTCAAGAGGCTCACAAAGTGAAGACTAAGTCCTCTGTTCTCTCCCAAAAAATACAAGATGATTTCAGAGGAAAGACTGCACAGCCCAAAGGACCTTGTTCTCATGTGCCCATGAAAAATCTCCCAGCTCTGTCTTAGATGCCAAAGAGAAAGGAGCACCTTTTTGGAAAGCTGTTATTTCCAACCTTTCCTACCAGAAAAAGATACTCAGCACCAGTGAATTCAGTCTACCAACTTCTGTTTTCCTCAGAGATACTGGCTAAGTAAACCCTACATATTTAACCTGCAAGCTGGTGTGGAATGGGAACTCAATGGCACAGAGACCAATAGAAATGTTCCTGCCAGTTAAAAGAGTGCTCCTTTAAGGTTTGGGGGCTGAACAAATCAACTGAGTAGTGAAGAATTACAATTAAACCCAACTCTTGCAAAAATGTCATTTCAAGGACAAACCTACTGCTGCAAACTTCTAAAGAAGCCTGTAAGAGCAGCACGAGAAAAATCAGATGCCTTCAGCTCCTCCAAACACTGCAGCCTGCTGCAGTCATGGGGTGTTTTTGCCTTATGGTGGGACAGCAACACCCAGACTGACTTGAAATGCCTCGGCTCAGCTCCCAGGTACAGCCTTACTCCAGGAAGAAAGTGTTTTTCTCACAGCTTCCCACTCAGGCCCTGCTTTCACACCGCCCTGCACTGCAGACACCCACAGGAACCATTATCTGTGAGCCTGGAACTACCCACTTTAAGGGAAAAAAAAAGTGAGATCTGTCAAGGGGCTGCCAAAGACCCAAAATAATTTTAAAGTGCAGTAATGTCAGCAATGCTACTGAAAAGAAAAACACTGCATGTTAAAAAAGCCAGATCTTCACAAGCACCAGGTAGCCTGACCCCAGCTAATACAGATCTTCATTCAGCAGGTTAAAAAAATGTAATTTTAAAAAAAAAGTCAGCTGAGCTGCCTCATGCACCACGGATTCTGGTACACTGTCACTTTGACAAAGATTGCTTGTTAATACCAAAAAGCAGTGCAGCAGGAGCAAGAACCAGCTCCTCACAGTGCCTTTAATTCTCCTGCAGGAGTTCTGGAAGGGAACAAAGCCAGGGCTGCACCAACCTTCCCATGTTCCTCCTTCCCTGAATGCTGGGTGTATGACCAAATGCTGTTTGTTTTGAAGGTCAGAATTTGAAACAGCAGCATTAATGGTTTCATGATCCCTAAAGCAGCAAGCACTTCTAGGTTCACCTGCAGAAAGTATCTGACAAACAGTGATCAAAAATAAGTTTTCCCAGGTAACGCTAAAAACCCAATAGCCCAGAACATGAACATTTCACATTGTGAAGGAGAGGATGGTCAACCCAGCACAGCACAGCCCCCCCAGACAGCAGAGCCAGAGCAGCCCCAGCCCAGGTGCAGGCTGGACTCCCATCCCTCTTCAGTCTGTCCCTGGTGTTCTGGGAGCTGTTTTATTGAGGATCTGTTCTGGAGCAATTACTGAGGACTCCCATCCCTTTTCAGTCTGTCCCTGGTGTTCTGGGAGCTGTTTTATTGAGGATCTGTTCTGGAGCAATTACTGAGGACTCCCATCCCTTTTCAGTCTGTCCCTGGTGTTCTGGGAGCTGTTTTATTGAGGATCTGTTCTGGAGCACTCACTGAGTCTGCTGGCAGCAAATGCTCATCAAGGCACAGCCCCTCATGTAGAAGGAGAGTAACTGTGGCTATGGAACACCAGGAGCTGCTGGCTATGGACACATCTCAGTGCTTCCCAAAGACAGGAACGTGCAGTTTCCAGTGAAAAATAAAGAGTTTGATGGGTTCATTTGACACCAGCACTAAATAAAGCAAAGATTCCTGCAGAAATGCATAACGAGAGCTGCAGGTAAATGAGGTTATGATGCAGCAGAGGCTCCAGGAACCAAAAAGCCTGGCTGGATTAGCAGGGAGAAAAGCAAAGCAAACATCTGCTGCAGGACTGGTGTTTAAACAGACACCACCTAGACTTCAAAATGAGAAGTTTTCAATAGCTGAAACATTAAAGGCCTCTGTACTGTCCATACTACTTTACCACCCACTTAAAAAAAAAGTTGGACAGCATTCCCAAAATCCATCTTCATGATTTAAAGGCCGTTCAGGAGTGTTATGGAAACCTGCCTAATTCGTCCAGACAGTTTTGACAAATCCAAACCAATGTGTTTAAATGTTTAGCGAGGAAACATTTTTCAGGAGATGTAATACCTTTTATTAGACCAACAGATACAAACAAGAAGCCCAAGGGGCTGGGAAAGCAAAGAGACTGACAAGCTTTCAACATCTAAGTCTTCTTTTCCAGTCTGAAGATGGCCTGTTGGCCTGAAAACCTTTCTGCTCAGACTAAATAACATTAGAAAAAATTAGAAAACTTGGTCCTCCTCTAAATTCCCTTCACTTGTACACTTAAACTGTCAAGGCTTTGCCACTAAATCGTTAAATGATGAATGGACCATGCTTGAACACAGCAAAAGGTTTGCAAATCCTTTCTTTAAACAACCTAAATCCATGTAGGGAGAGTGTACAGTGCCATTTCTTTGCTTCCCTGCCCCAAAATGTAATGGCAGCCTCGTGTCCTTCACCAGCACATCCTGGACCAGCAATGTCCCAAGGCTCAAGCTGTCCATGTGCTGCTCTGCCCAGCCCAGCAGCCAGGGAACACCAGGAGGATTTCTATTCCTCCAGACTTTAATGGCTTTCTTGGGAATGATATTACTTTTCTAATTTTTTAATGGCTTTATTACACTTTTCAATTAATCATTTTAATTAGTGATAAGCAGCTGTGTTAAAGTCTTAAATCACTTTTAGCCAGCATTTAGCAAATTGTGTCATTATGTCATAAGCTGCTATTGGGGAAACACAGCTTGGGAAAATGACTGAAATTTTAAATTTTGATAAGCTAACTCTGATATGATTCAATTAGCAAAGCCTAAGAGAAGACATTTTACAGTAACTAGAAGATAAAGAAGATAATAACAAAGACTCAGCATGTCTTGGAAAGTCCATACAAAAAAAAAGATACTAAAAGGACTACAAATATGGACTAATTAATATAAACATAGCAATAAATCAATAACCAATAAATAATAGAATACTAATTAATGAAAGAGAATGATGCAATTCAGAAAGAATGAACAATAATTTCTTTGTTTGCTAATGAAGTCTAAATAGGTGAAAAAGTTTTGTATCCATGCCTTTGTAGAGGCCAGAATTTTGTCAGCCACTCACACACTTCCTGGCCAAGAATAAAGCAGTGCCTTACTTGCTAACATTAAAAGACAGTGTTAGCAGGTTTTATTTATCCTCGCAATTTTGAAGGATTTTTGTAACAGCTTCCCAGGAAAAGCCATTTTTCTGTAGCCTCGTAGCAAGGTTGGGATGGAGCAAGCAGTGCTTACAAAGGCTGTCACCACACACATGACACACTGGAAATGCTGTCATCCCTAAGACCATGGTGGAGGGAATGCACAAAAAAATCACTCTGGAGCTGTGCTGGGAGAAACACAACCTTGGTGGAACATGCCCTTGGAATTTCTGTCTGCCCCTGTGCACTGCAGGACCATGAGGGGTGGCTCCAGGATGGGAACATCCCACCTGTCCCTCCGGCCTCCTGAACAAGCCATTCTGTACATTCTGCACAGCCTTTTAAACTGTCTGTCACTGAGGACATTTGCAATGATGTCACCTCACCACCACCAAGGACAGCCAGGGGCCCTTCCAGGAGTTGCACCAAGGATGTTGCTGGATATGAGAAGGATCTTCACCAGAGGTCATGTTTAATAGAACCAGAGAACCTCAGAATGGTTTGGGCTGGGAGGGACCTTAAAATCATCTCATTCCAACCCCCTGCCATGAGCAGAGTCACCTTCCACCACCCCAGGGTGCTCCAAGCCCTGTCCATCCTGGCCTTGGACATTTCCAGGGATAGGGCAGCCACAGCTTCTCTGGGCACTCAGTACCAAGGCCTCCCCACCCTCACAGTAACAAATTTCTTTTGAATATCAAACTTAACTCTGCCCTCCTTCAGCTTAAAGTCATTCCCCCATGTGCTTGTCACAACTCCCTCTCCAGCCTTCCTGCAGTCCCCTTTAGGGACTGAAAGGCTTCTAAAAGTGCCCCCAGATGTGTCTGTTCCATGGTTTGATAAATTCTGAGAGGGTTTCACGTTACAGACACCACCACCAAAGACGTGCTCGAAGGGCAGGAATACAGATACACCCTGCTGGCCTATTACTGCAAAATGTGGCCACCCTACCCAAAGAAAGCAAATGCTGCTGCTGCCAGGGGATCCTCTCCAACAGTGGGGCACGGCTGGGCAGCTCGAGCTGCAAGCAAACATCAGCACTGTGACAACTGGCAACTCGATTTCCTTGCTGAAGGACCAGAGACCAGCAGAGACCACAGCAAGGAAAGGCAGAGCTGTGCCCATCCCTGTGTCTCGCCTCACAGCCGTTCTCAGAAGGGTTTGATGTCCCTGCCAAGCAGCTGGCTGTGATTCCAAGGAGAGCTGGAGAGGCTGCCCAGCGTTGGGTGGGGTTGGGCACTCGGCCTGTGCCCAAAGGCCAGCCCTGCAAAAGGCAAAGCTGAGCTCTGAGAGCACCTCTGGGGCTCCTCTCCCTGCACTCAGCCTCCAGCAGCACTGCAGGAGCCCTTCCAGCAGCACTGAAACCTGTGCCAGGTGAAGACAATCTGCAGGGACACTCAGCACTGTCAAATGCTTGCAATGCAGGCATGAATTAAAGACATATTTTAAACTCCAGCTGCCTCCATCCCTCCCTGAAAAAATATGAACCAAAACCAAGACCAAATAGGAGGACTTACAGGCTAGCAGCACCTTAAATAAGTAAGGTCAATTTTGCATGTGACTTGCATTTTAATACTGTATTAAATTATATCTATTTTTCTCTGCACCCCTTAGTAAAAAAAGCCTTAAATAGATGCCTGAGGCCTTTTGGGCTGTTATTAGCAGCAGAGACAAGAGAGTTTGAAACACACACCCTGCAGGGATCTCTGTGCACGTATCCAATTACACACATTTCTGTTTCCAGAGTCTCCTCCTGATAAGTGTCTGGAAGAAACTGGAATTTCTTCAGCATGCAAAACTTCTGGGATGAATTTAAATGAGCGTCTTCAGCATTTTATGAACAATCCCTCACAAAGAGGCAAACTAAAAGACAAGATTCACTGTCCAAAACAGGCTCTAGGTAAGGTTTTGTCATAAAATTCCTGTATGACTTATGGGAAATGTCCATTCCATGGAATGGAAATTGGAAATGGAAACTGGACAGGTATAAGAAACTGCTTTCCCATGCATTTAATAAGCCAGATGACAGCCTGTTTAAGTGGTATTACAGACTGGGCAGAGCTGTCTCTAACCAAGCACAGTGTCCCTGCCCTAGGAGATTTGGGGAAAGTCAGAAATGGCCACTGCCAAAAAGAAAAGCTCGATTTTATTGTCATGGAGGAAGGGCCTGAAACCACGCGCTAGAGTCAGAAAAGGGTGAAATAAAATTAATTTAAAAAAAATTAAAAGGAAAGGAAAAAAGAAAAATAACTTGTCAAAAGAGATACTTTATTACCACAGAACCTGAGCCAACTGTACAAGAAGGCTTTGCAGCAAGCAAACAGCTCTGCCAGACAGCTGTGAGAACTTCACACTCAACAGACAACCAACCTCGGCTCTAATCACCTCCTCCAGTGCTACTCCAAGGAAGATTTGCTCAAAATCTGCAAGTTAAAGACAATTCTGTTTATAATTTATAGTCCTGGGATGGCCAAAGGCACTCTCTTACCCCAGAGGAGAAGCCATGAGGCTTGGTAACAATACGAAAAGAAAAAAGCAGCCAAGAAAACACAAACAACAATAACAAAATCCAACAAAAAACCCAACCTCTCTCTGACCTCCAAACTTAACAAGCCAAAAGCAAGGTGACACACAGCAGGCAAGCCCAGGCAGAGCAGGGAGAGCACAAGGCAAAAGGTGAGGCACAAACACGTCCACCTGGAAGGGACACCCAGAGGAAACGGGGCTACAGACTGACAAAAACCAGATGAAATTAACCCAAGGAAATACAGATGCTTCCATCACACCTTATCCTTTCATGTGGTGGGCTTGCAGACTGAATTTGTAATGCACAGGCCCTTCCAAAATACAGACACCAGGTAGGCAATAAGTGATTCCCCTAAGCTTGACCCTACAGAGACTCAGCATCAGGCTTTGCTGCCCCGAGCTTTGCATTCCAGCTGTGGCAAAAGTTAAGGACACAGGAAAGACACCACCTCACGTGGGTGCACATTCTGGGAGAGTTCTGTATGCTGATGCTTTAGCAATCCTGCCATTCTTAATCACCACTGTGGTGAAAGGTAATGTGTTTGCCCATTATGGCTTACAACTGGGAAACATTTATGGAATGAGCAGCACGTTAACATGTCTTTATTTCCAGCAGTTAAACGAGGCTTCTGAGAGCCCTCCCTAACATTGTGGACATTTGTTTCATTGCATGAGACTCTGTGCTCAGTTTAGGATTAAACTGTCATAGGGGGATTTACTTATTTAACTGAATACTTGCTTTCTGAGAGAGAAATTCCAGTTGTCTGCTTCTCAGCTCTATCTAGCCATCAATACAAGCCAATTTCAATTTCAGGTTTCCTGAATGCCTGGATTAAAAGAAAAAGAGGTGAAAATAAAAATCCATTTTTTCACAGGGAAAAAAAATCAGCTAAGACAGACAACAACAACAAAAGCAACAAAATAATCTAGCAGTATTTAAAAAAGCCACACGTTTCTTCCTAAAGGTATTGAGAATCCTCTTCTGCTCATCCTTTATGACTTCCAGCTTCTTTTAACACACAAACTTGTCAAAGTCTGACATGCAGAAGGGACTCTTGCAGGCCTGTCTTTTGTCTGCTGTCCAAACTTGTTGGATGCTCTGAGTGGCTGCAGAGTGGAAATGAAGCAGCAGCTCTTGTGGCACAGCCCTCACCGCCCCGGGCAGGTGAACACCCAGCAAGCACAGGAAGGCAAACTCCCTCTCAATGGAGTTAATCAGATCAACAATTATTTTCCACAGTGTCGTCATGTTCAAGCATAAACATGCTTATCTTTGTGCTTAAGATACAGCAAATGCAAAGCCCTGCTGCAAAAATCCCTTGTTCATGTCTGATTCTGTTGTGGGAGCCATAATTCTAAGTAGAAAAAAGGATTAAGGACACAGAGTAAGTTCATTCCGTCCTTAAAACTCCAGCATTTTGAAAAGTGTATGTAATTGCAAATATTAGTAAAATTTAGGTGAGTTTTTTGCTATTTAAGTCTCCATAATAATGTAATACTATTTACTTTAAAGGCTGCAGGCAAAGGAAAAAGGAGAACATCAAGGTAATACTATAAAAATACGATGTTCCAACTACAAAAATCACTATTAACAATAACTCCTAAACTGTTCACTTCTCAAAACTGTTTCTCATCTAAAAAGCCCTTTAATTTTAATATTTACTTCCACAACCCCAATTTAACAGCTATGATGAACTACCAAATCCTCTCTTTTTATACAGAAGAAAAACCTACAACACAAACAGAATGGGCAGTGCAGGGTTAGAATGAACACCAGCCTAACTTCTACCTACAGCTTCAAGGGGAAGATAAGATGATTTGACTATCAGATGTAAAAAGGATTCCACACAGACACACTCCTCAACAAATGAGATAAGTGACATCCAAGTGTCTACAAAACCCTTGGAAAGTTAATAAACTACTACAGGAGTGTCTTTGTCTCTGTCAAAAGCCTAATTAAAGCTGCTGGCTTAAAACTAAATACTGATACATACCCATGAAATCACATTTTGAACAAATGAAAAAAAGTTCAGGGAGCCTGGGTGGAAGTGCCAAGCTGCAAGAGCTCTACTCTCCTGGCCATGGCAGTGCTTAACAAGTGTCTAGATTTTAATGAGCTCCATTTTGGGTTAGATTGGTTCAGCAGGTCAGGTCCAGCCCACTTTGGAGTAAAGGAGCAGCCCAAGCCTCAGTGCTGAGCCCAGCTGGGGTTTTCCAACCAAACACACGGATCAAAACCCAGCACTGCAGTTAGGCACAAATTAACCATTCAAACCCATCAATGCAGTTAGGCACAGATTAACCACTCAAACCCATCAATGCAGTTAGGCACAGATTAACCACTCAAGCCCATCAATGCTGTTAGGCACAGATTAACCAGCCAAACCCATCAATACAGTTAGGCACAGATTTTCCAGCCCAAAAACCCAGCACTGCAGTTAGGCACAGATTAACCACTCAAACCCAGCGCTGTAGTTAGGCACAGATTAACCAGTCCAAAACCCACCAGTGCAGTTAGGCACAAATTAACCAGCAGTGTGATTCTATTCAAAGCATGGAAAGTTCTCCTTCAGGAGGGATGAGAAACACAATTCTAACAAAAACTCTGGGAGCCAGAAACCCCAATCCATCACTATCATTGATCACCAGAAGAACAAACAACCTCACAGCTGCCCTCAAACCTTCAGACATCAGTAGAAAAAGCAGACGTGTCTTTCCACCTTTCCCACCTGCACACGCCTAGCCCCAGGCAAAATCTTTTTAAGAAAGCATTTTAAATATAAAAAGCTCTTGGCTTCATGTTGCATTGTTCAGGTGTTCTCTTTCTGCTGCAGTGCCCTTTGGAGTGCTGTAAAGGACAAAGAATTAAAGAGATGGAAGAGGAAAGAAACAAGACTAGGCACTCTCATTGAAAGCAACCCAGCTCCATGTACGAATTGAAAGTTCAGCTGACAAAAATATTTAACATCTCAGTCTGGTCAGGGAAGTTTTCCACTGAAACTAACACAGTTTGTGTTTCCAGGACATGGAGGAGGAGGAGGAAAGCACAAGATCTGCTGGTGAAAACCAAGAGACAGCACCTGCTCACACAGCTGGGTACTGGGTTTGAGCAACTGCTTGAGAAACCTCCCAAGTTCAGTGGCCAGGTAAGAGCTGAAGCCACTGACCTGGCATTCCTGAGGATTTCATAACACAGGAGGGTCCCTTTGGTCTGTTGTGTCCCACACCAAACAGAAAATCACCAGCATCTCAGAAGCTCTTGCATTAGCTGAAGGCTGGTATTACTGAAATACACACAGATGCCCATTTCTTCACCTGAATCCAAAAATAATCCTGAATGTTATGAAGCTTCATTAATCACTACCATCAAGTACGAAGCACTAACCTTTTTTAAAGTGCTTTCATATACAGCAGGAAGGGCAATACTTGAACCTGCATTAGCAAAGGGAAAGGAAACACTGCAGATATTACCCTCTCCTGCCAGCAATTAAAGAGGCTCTTCATGGAAAAGCTGCTCTTTACAATGTTTGCCCTACTTAGCATTAGCTCTCAATTAGTAAGAGGCAATGCTCCAGAGGATGGTAGGAATCCAAAGAAAAATACTAACAGGTAGAGAGTAGAGGTTGAAGGCTGTTAAATGAGCTCACAAGATCCTCCGGATGGCAATAAGAGGAGGAAAACAGATTGAGGCAAACTAAATGCTGCTTCTCAGTGCAAGGCACAGAGGTGAAGCAGTGGAAATCCACCACAGCAAAAAAGAAAATGATCCACAAGTCATCTGGTTGCAGGGCAAGACTGAAAAGCACCAGAAGTTAAAGTCTGTGGAGGAGATGACCCCAACAAACCACCTAAATACAGGTCAGACAGTGCACAGGAAAGAGAAATGCCACTGGTTTGAAAGGAGCCAAGGTATGACCCAGGAAAATATGACAAAGATTTGTAAAACAATAACCTCAATGTGAAGGAACCAGTTAACAGTGTAACCAAGGTATTCTTCTCTGACCCTAGGGCAAGACACTATTTGGCTACAACTTAAAGGGAAAAAAACAGAACTCCCAAGGGACTAATGAAAAAGTCACTCAAAAGTAGTTGAGAAATGTCTAGAACACTACAGGATGAGCAAGAAGGAAGTCCTGAGCTCTCCCTTAGGATTTCAAGGGAGAGGAAAAGTGAAGTTTACAGATGTCATCTCATGTCCAATTACTCTTTTCTATTATAAAAACACCCTGCCCCTCTCTATTTAGGAAACTTCAGATTTACTGCATATTTTTGTGTTACTTTTCCCAGTTGAAGCCTTTACTAGCTGCTCAACACTTTACCAGCCCTTCAGCACAAGGGTACATCAGAACCTTGTGCATCAATAATGTGTATTTACAACTCTGGCATTTTAGATCTCAATTAATGTGCCAGTGTACACGAGATACTGTTAATTTAATCACCTGTGTAAGTACCAAACCATTCAGTTGGGCAGGACTGCCTGAACCACAGCTGTGTTTTCATTTACCTTACAACCTCTGATAAACCTAACCAAACAAAAATGCTCAAAACTAATCAGATTTATATTTGCTCTGCTCAACTACTACATAAATCATGGGAAAATGATCAATAGACTGCAGTTCTCAGATTGTTAATGTTTACTGAAAAACAAATGCAAAAATAATTAACATCCAGTAGAAGATTTCTGACCGTAGACAGTTTAACCAGTGAAAAAGTGATTTTCGAAGCACAGGCCCAAGTTCAGTGCAATGCTGATGCCATTTGGGGTTGCTTGTTTTTCAGAAAATACTTCCTGTACTATGGAAATCAAATTCTTCAGTCATCATTTGCATGTCTAAATTAACGCATGGCAAACAATGCAGAAAACCTCAATGTCTTTATCTCAGTGCTGCAGGAAAATGTTTATCCAAGTTACAGGCATCTTGAAGAAGTCAGTATTGTATGTGCATTTTACAAGACATGTCACTTATTAATGTATGGAATAACTTCTGTGGTTTTACCTATGTAAGAGCATTTTTCACACCTGTAATTTCTCATTTCTTTCCTCCACTTCATTTAACTACCAGACATCAAACCTAGTATTGCCATAACAGTGCTAATCCCTCCCTCTGTTAATGGGAACAGCAGGTAAAACAGATCATCCTTAAGGAAGTTGCTTCTCCTACCTCTCCAAACACAAATTTTCTTCTTAAATTCCCATTTTTCCCCAAGACACAGTATGTGCAAGGCCCTACTGGTATTTCCCACTAACAGGAGATCACACATGGTTAATAAAAATCAGACATTTTACAGCTTGACACCCCACCCCCAGTATTTATAAAGGATTTTATGCATTTCAAAGGGAGATTCCCAGCTCGATAATGGAAGAGTCATTACTGGAGCCTAGTCCTGCAGAAGTCCAAGACACTGAGCTTTAATGTCATGCCAATCTTATGTACAGAACAGCTATTTTGGGTAATTACAGAAGTTGTAATAATGCCTCTGGAGTCCCATGAAGCTGAGCTCACTCAAGACACATAGTCTTGCAGGAAGAAACACTTTCAACAGGGATTCAATTTGTTTTAATAAAATACTGAGAACCCTCTCTTTTAGACGTCAGTAGTTTATAGTATGACTTGTAATTATCTACAAGAGTTCTAATCTTTAGCTGATGTACATCAGAATAACCTTGCTACCTGATCAAGTTACACTTATTTACATCAGAGGAAAATTCAACCTTATGCCAGGTCTTATTTAGCAGTACCTCTTGCAACTTATCTGTATTTCACTTTCAGTATTAATACCTGTTTTTTACAAATTAATCTTAAATGTCATCTGATACAGCACTTGCTGTTTGTAACTGAGTATTTTACTACAGCAGAACTAATTTCCAGTTGTTTGTACATTAAAGACAGTTCAACCCAAATTGATTGGGAGTGTCTGCAGAAAGCTCAAGAGAAACATTTGTCAGGATGAGGCTTTTTGGGGACGCTCCTTTTGCTGCAGGACAGGTGAAGGATGAAGGCCTTGGTACATCCCATGTGGATCTGAGCTTTTCCTCTCTCCCTGGGAGGGAACAGTCTGTTCTTCAAGCAGGCAAAAAGCAGCAAAAGCCAAGAAGAAACAAAAAAAAAGGATGATAAAATACTAAAAGCTTGTTAGCTACCGCGCACCTCGGCTTTCAGTGACGTCTTTGGTGCAGCCTTCACGTTTTCAAGTCCCTTCTGTTAACCAGGCGTGATTAATTCCCCTTCAGTTTCCCAAGCCTGCTTCTGCTTAGAAGCCAATTTAGCAATTAAATTAATCGTCAAATATTTCTTGCCAGAGAATAAAAAAAGAAGTTTCACTCGCCTGGGCAAAACGCAATTCCCGAAGGATTTGAGCATTTAATGAGCGGAACAGTTAGGAAAAAATGTAAAAACTGGCAAATCAGACAGCAAAGAAAGAGACAGGAAGTGACAGATTTAAGAAAATACCTCTAAAGTAGAGGAAATGAGTTGTCCTTTAAGAAGAAATCATACATATAAAGCACATAAAACAGAGTATTCTTTGTAGACTTGACTGAAGAAGGAAAGCAAAAAAAGAAGAGATAAAAAAAGACACATCCTGAATAGCATTAAAAGCAAGGCAGCTTCAGCGGTCAGCCTCTTCTAGTCAAGATGGAAATTTGCATTTCATTTTAAAAGCAGTGTCCAAAGGCTATCTGTGAAAGAAAAAGTGTGAAAAAAGGAGAAAAAAGGCAAATAAATGCATGGAGAGGAGTGACTTGAGCCAGCAAGTGAACACACAGCTGCCCATGTGAAACAAAAAGTCTGTTCCATGCACTGTAAAGTCTTAAGGGTGATATTCTTGACAGGATAAAATGATTTAAAAAAAAAACAAAAACAGAATGCACCTCTCCCAGGAGGGATGTGCAGAGAAGAGCCTTGTGCTGAGTTTCTGCCCAGGTGAAGTTCTGCCCAACTGAGAGACTTCTGCAGTGATTTACAAACTGGAGGCCTCTGTGGTACCCAAGGTGTGGGATGTACCTCTGGGGAGCACAGAAAGATGCACTTTTATCACAGGCTGGCAATTTTGGGCAGTTCCCAGAGTCACAACAGCAAGAACTGCCCAGCTGGACCCACTGAAGTCCTGGACACCCCAGCACTAGGTCAGGGAGGGGACTGGGAGCAATCTGAGGACAGTGCTAAGGGCTTTGAGTGACACTGATATTTTAAAAAGGTAACTGAAGCCTTGCTTAAGTCTTGCTTAAGTCTTTGTTAAACACCCATTTTTTGAAACTGGTTGCTATAAAGCAGGAAATGCCACACATAAAAGAGCTTTATATGAGTGCAAACATCTTACAGGGCAAATTTAACCTCTGAGATTGTGTGTTCATCCCTACAAAAGAACATTCATTGTCCAGACGCGCTCAGTGAGGTTTTGCTGGAGAGGAGGGGGAATGCAAGAAAAAAAATACCCTCACTGCATTTTACAAGTACAAAAGGCACTTCCAAGACATTTTTGTATAACTGCAAGATTCTCTTTCATTATAACGTTAGCTCATTAAATAAAAATTTACCTGGACTTGATTCTTAATTTTTGGAATTGTCTTTCCCAAGGTAGTGAAATGAGACTAATTAATAAATGTGAAAGCCTTCTGCCACAAGGATTTCCCCTGAAAGGGCTGTAACAGCAATTTTAGCACCAAACTGTTTCAAGCAAGCTCTCTGCCTGGTTTTCTCTGGCCATAAAGGCAGCAGCAGCTACCCTGAGCAACAAGCCTGCTACTGTAACACATCACTCATCACAGCCTAACCAGCATGATAAAGTGTTTGCTCGTGAGGGGATTGTGTGGCCAGTCCAAACAAAGACCACTTCATCTTGCATTTCCTAGAAATCTTTTTTTTTCTAGCAGAAAAAAGCTCACATCCTGAGCTGTGCCTATGGAGAATGCTGAGCCACTCCCCAGCCCTCCCCTCTCCCCTGCACGCCCTGTCAAATAACTGCTCTGTTGCAGAGCCCTGATGCATTTCATTCAGTTACAAATGAAATAATATTATAATCACTTGGGGTTTTATTACTGTTACCTGGAGACACTGCCAGCAGCTCCCTCCAGCACTTTGCTGAGTGGATGAGATTTGCAGCAAACCCAAAGCAATCAAGCCAGCAAGGTCATCTTTATTGCAAAGTGAGAAATAAAAGCTGCATGAGTCTCACATGGTATTTCACTCCTCTCCCTCCTCATTTCCCTGCTCCTTCCAACAGCTCCAGTCCTGAAAGCTCATGGGGAGAAGATGTGGAACTGCTGGGAGAGCATCTCCCATCCCTGACTGGGAGCAGGGCTGCACATACACAGATCTATTTAGAGATATTTACATGTGCAAATCCCCATTTCTTCCAGCATTTCCCCACAAATAGAAGACAGAGAAACCAACAAACAGAGTGATCTATCATCTCTCCAAACTATCATCCTGTTAAAATTGCTGTGGTGTGGGCAAGCAGGGATTTACCCAGCAGCAGCTCTGGTTTGAAGTGCACAATCCAGAGATAAGTGTTCCTCAGCACTCTCTGAATAACCTTGTGGTTGAATTCCCCTTCAGGTCCTACAAATTTCCTACTTCCACTGACATTACAGGGCTCTGAGCTTCCCTGGCTACCCCAGCATGAAAAGCAGAGCTCTCAGCCTTGACCTTCAGCCCAAGTGCTGGGGGCAGGAGGGAAGGTGTGTTTGGCCACCTGACACAGACCCTTCCTCTCGCCCTTTTGGGAGGTTGGAACTACATTTCCCACAGTTACACCTGGAGATTTTCCATCCCAGCCTGGTTAATCTGTACGTCCAAGTCCCCGCTCTCAACATCCAAAGGACATCTGACAAAAGCCAGCATGAGATGGAGGGTGCTGGCCTTCCCAATGTCACATTGCCTCGTTCAAACACCATCTGATGGCCAAGAGCCACAGGACAGCTCATCCCCAGCCTCTGAGAGCCTGCTGGCCTCTTGGCCTGCCTCCTTTGGTGGCCAGTGAGCTCCTGCTCCCATGAGAGAACCAATATGGCCACTCCACATGGGAGGTGACAAGGAAAACGGGGCAGATGAGAGCTGGCAGAGCAACCAGAAAGCTCTCCTAAAGCACAGACAAGTTCTCTCCTTCCCAAGGCATTTGTGTAAATTTAATTTGCTTCAAGTTAAAACACCATTCAGAAGACGTGAAAGATGTCTTGCTCACACAGTGCTGGCCATGGCACTGTGTGGTGTCCTGCCACTCTCTGCTCCTCCCTCAAATCTCTTGGCACGTGGGTGTTCCAAGGGCAGGGCTGGAGCACACAGCCCTGTGCCCTTCCTGCACAGCTCCCAGACTCCCAGCTGAGACACAGCAGCCCCTGGGGGATTACAGACTCCACACTGCAGCGGATCAAGCATGGAAGGGACTCTCTCCACGCTGCAGCCTGTCACCTTCAGCCCAGGCCCACTCTCAGGGAATGAAAAACAACCCAAATTGGATCATCCACATAACCACAGCACCACAGGCCAGCGGGGATACGGCCCTAACAGGACACAGTGCCAACAGCTTCCCTGGCAGGACACGCTCAAATCCACGGGGCAACTGCATCTGAGGAGAATGGACAATCCCATGGTCTGTTTGAAACGTTATAGAAGACACAGGTTGAATATTAATCAGAAAGAAAAAAGTACTGATCATCACCATATCAATGGGCTCAGTTTAGCTTTCAGCGCTCATTATTGTCTGGTGTGAGGTGCAGCACTGAGTCTGTGCAGATATTTCCAAGCTGCAAAGTTATAGCAATAGTTTTATCCCCCAAGCCTCTAGAAAGGACTGCAGCAACTCCATCAAACACTTGAAGATTTAAAAATAAATTTTAAAAACCCCAGCTCTGCATCATCCAAGTGACAATGCTCAAGAACAGGGTCTGGAATATTTCACAGTGATTCTGCTACATTCCACCAGACACATTTACTTTAGCTGACCACAGAGTGCATGAGCACACAGCTACATGAAAAGGGGTGCTTTCCAGTGTGTGGCAACTGGGGGAGTCTAACCAGAATATTAAGAGACAGCCATATTTTACTATTATTTACCATCGAGGCACCACAAGAACCACTGCAGCTCCTTTCTTCTGAATATAATCATCATATTGATAAAACTGGCAGCATTCCCAAACTGGACACGGCTTTTTTGTCCCACCACACAAAGAGAGGCAGACACAAAGACAACCAGTGACGTTATATTGGCTACCAAAGAAAACAAAATCCAAGCCACTGTTCTTCACTGCACGCTCTCTGCTTGGACAGGAAGAAAACATACTCTAAGAAGTCACTTTCAGATCTGTAAAGAGTTGACTGTTTTGCATGGTAACTAGGCATGAAATTACAGCAGCTACAATTCTGTGTTTTTCCAATGTTGCCCATCAGTCAGGTGCAGGAGTGCTCCCACTTGGATTTAACTCGGATGCCACGCCAGAACACATCCCATCAGCAACACACTTGTCACTTCCATGCAGGATGGTTTTGCTGGCATGTGGAAGCAGCTGAGGCTCACAGCATGTTGCTTTCTTGGCAGGTATTCCACCTTGCCTAGGGGAGACAGGCATAGGGGAGTTCTATGTCTAGAATAAGATTATTGTAGCCCATCAGATATGATTTCTGGCTTTAAGGATTAGAGCTGTGTCCCAGCCAGAGCCAGGGAAAACAGCAGGCTGCTCCTTAGCTTGCACCTTGTAACACTTTATTGTTTACCTGCATTTATTTTAGACTAACTTCCTTTCTGAAGGCCTATCTCAGTCCTTCTCTGCCCACTCTCACCACACACCCAGCCCTCCCTACTCTCAGAGAAACTGCAATTAAGGTTAAGCACATTTACTTTCACATCATCATAAAGAAGTAGTTCCTTCAACATCTGCAAGTGACTGCGACTGCTTTTCCTCCTCCTCCTCCTCAGCACCTCCCACTTCAAATTTTGCCTCTCTGTTGGTCCTCTGCAAAGGTGAGCACCTGTAAACAACTCCCTGCTTTACCAGGCAAGAAACTTCAGTTGGAGCAGCAGCTACAAAACGAGCAACATCTGCTCTGTAAGCACTCAGCAGAACGTTGCACAAGAGCACTTACTTTAGCCTGCCTGATATTGCAAATGCCAAAGGAATCTGGTTCCCTCGTATCTCTACTCACGGGACCTCTGTTTAGAATATTTGAAATTACTTAGGCTCCAGCACATTAATAAGACCCCCCCTGAGTTTCACTCTGGCTCTCTTGTTTTCACCACCCTTCACCTCCCAGAGGTTTTTTCCCATTGCTCCACTTTGCTCCCTGGTTCCAGTGAAGAGTCTCATCTGCACCCCTGCAAGCTGAGTTCCTTCAGTTTTATTAGGAAATCCTCTCCAGTGATTGCCTTGGGCTACAGTTCAGAAAGGCTGATGGAAAACTGCAGGTTTGTCTGCAGGGCTCCTCACTCCCAGCTCAATTCATTCCTTCTGTGCCCTCTGGGAACCAGAGCACACCATGCTGATTATTTTTGACATTTCTGCCTGTGACTTTTCTGCCCCTAAACAGGTGGGGAGGGGACATTTACTGATCCCACTTTAGGAAAAGGTCCCTTCCAGCAGAAAATTTGGTTCTCCCTCTCCCTCCTGAAAACAAGTCTGCTCCTGCCTCACCTCACTTCAGCCTGACGGTGGAATTTTAATTGCAGTAACTGGTGAAAGAGGGGAGGGAAGGTGTGGTTTGGCTGCAGGACACAGAGTCAGGACCTCTTACACTCTACACCTTGCCCTGACGGTACCTCCTCCTGTGCCCCGGGGATAACCTCGTGCCATGCAGGGAGGGCTGCTGTTCCACAGCGTGGAAGGAGCATGGGAAAGGTTTGCAAAGCCCTTTGATGATAAAGCACAAAATTCTAGACCCGGGGTAGCGGCTCCCTCAGTGTGCTGGGGAATCAGGTTCCTCCAAGCTTCCCTGTGAGCAAGGTCAAAACCACACTTCAAGTCTGCCCGAGAATGACAGCCAGTCTAAAATTAAGCTGAAAAGTAACTTCTCACCCTCTTGTGAAACAGGCCACAAAAAAGCCTAAATGCATCTTCAAAGCCAAAAAAGATCTTCAGCAAGAAATACTCCCTGGAGAGAGCAGCAAGCACAGGCACACGTTCCAAGGCAGAGCTGGGTGTCGACACCAAGGCCTGGACAGGGCAGAGCTGCTGCTCTCAAGGGTGGTGTAAAGTGCCATGGACCCACCCCAAGTCACCTTTTGCCACACTCAGCTACCAGATCTCACAATTTATCCACACTAATGGAGCAGAAGGGAAGAGAAATGTTAAACCAAAAGAGCTTAACATGAAACAGCACATCCCTCTCGTGCTCTTCCTCCATCCCACGAGACCTATCTCATGGTAATTTGATGAAAAGCTGTTTTTTTCCACCCAAGCTCTACTTTGAGTCAAGAAGCCAGCAGTGACAGCATCAGAAAGCTATTTGGGAATGCAACTGAAGAGCTGTCAGATAGCTTTGTGGGGTTAAAAAAACCAACTTAGAAAACCAAACACAGGAGACAGGAGATGGCAAACCTCAAGATGTCTGAAGACCACAGGAGACAAACTCAGAGACTGCCAAATCACCAGGACTTTGTCAGTTTACAGAGCCTCCTCTCACTCCCTCCCCTACATTTCAGAAGATGAGTGTGCATTTCTGGGCAGGACTGGTTTCAGCCAAGTGTCTGTGGAACAAGCATGAGGACACGTGCAGGAGAAAAAAGTAACAGTGGAGGCGGGGAAAAGATGGGGAAATTAATCCAAAGGCTGCAATGAAGTCCAAACATTTTAAGAAGTCAGGTTTTTTTTCCATTTAAGTGCCTGGTGAAGGACTGGGGTGGCTCTGTTATGGTACACACAATGTCTTTCAAGCCAGGTCTGTCTCTGGAGTAGAAATTCAACACACTTTTCCCCAGAGAAAGTTCTATTGTCCTGCAATCGCTGCCAAATTCAGATGTTTAATTCGCAGTGCGAACCAGAAGGATTCCAGTCTGCTTTTAGAGAGAAAATCTCCAGGCTACCACTTCATCCCATAACTAACACCAGCTTTGTTCAGGGCAGGACACAGCACAGCTCCCTATCCTCAAAAGGCAAGGGAGGCAACATATAAACAACATATCACTGTACATCACAGCCTGGGAGCTGCATACCTCAAACAGAGAGCAGTGCTAACAGTCTGAGGCACCTCGACAGATGTATGGCCAAGCAGCTATAAAAGAGCCTTTGTGCTGCCTGAACAGGAACAAGGCATTTTCTGTGCAGGAGAGGGCCCGAGCACCTCGCACGATAAACGGGGTTACACATTTCACACCTCCCCTGCACTGGGGCAGATGGCACAAGGCAGGATGGAGGAATGACCCACCTCAGGGATCTGCAGGGCCACTCTGCAGCCACAAGGAAGATGACTTTGCCCTCAGCTTCCATCCCCCTCGCTTGCAGGCCCTTGTCAGAAGTGCCTGGTTTAAAGTGGAGCCAACCTGCCATTGAGCAGAGGCCTGTCCCTGCAGGACAATCCATGCAAAAGATCATCACAAATACTCGTGATCCACCGGACAAAGGCTTTTCATCCTCATGCTTAAGCACCCAGCTGCTATTTTATATATATTTTGAAACACACTTTTCATCTTCGCCCTAGTTTCCAGTTCTGAAATTAGGCTAATTCTTCAAGGCCGCAGGAGCCGCGCTGTTATTTTTGGCCTAGGGAAGATAAGGAACCGTGTGGATGGTTTTTCCTCAGTACAAGCACACACAGCAGCAGCAGCAGCAAACTTCAGGATTCAGCCAAACACATTATTCCACAGGATCAGAAGTGGCTTCCAGTTGGGCCCAGTAAAACACAGCAAGAAAAAGTGCAACTGCAAAAGGCTCTCGCAGTGACTGCCGTGCACGTTTCAACTCCAGGGAAGCAGAGAGAGGGGGGGAAAAAAAAAGAATATTTGAAAAAGTGAAAGAAAAATTGCTCTGTCCAAAATCTGGAAAAGCCACAGTTAGCAAACATTCCCAGGGAAGCAAAAGCCCTGCTGCTTTATGAAGATTAAATCTGCTATTGTCTCACAGTTGTTGGCTGCTTGCTTTTTTTTTAAATAAAGTTCCCCTTGGCCAATGATGTTAGGAAGTATCTTCAATAAGAAAAGGATATAAAAACAAGTATGCCAGTTAATAAATCAGTGATAAGGTTAAACAAACACTGTAAGGTAAGGTGAAGGTAAGGTTTCTTGACAAATCATCTGTGATAAGGTTAAGCAAATTTCTCTTTTGTCAGGACAGGAAAGATACACATGCAAGGGCACAATATTTTCGCTGACATGGACAAAGAATGTGAGAGGTGTGTGTTCTGAGTCACTCATGTTGGACAAGACTTTTTTTCAAGCACATGGTCTGAAGATTGCAGGAAACCATTAAAAAACATTGGGTCGGGCATTTAACCCACTCTGTATCCTTACATTAAGTGGGACTGTAGGAAAAAGGCTTTATAAAAAATTCAGACATAAGATAAAGACAATTCCCTGCTGAATATCTATGCAGAATTATCCATGTTAATTCTCAACAACCTATCTACCAAGAAACATGGTCCTTCTGAGGACAAAGAACATTGTCCTTATGCAGAGATGCTAAGGAGCAAATTCTGCTGTCCTTTGGGCAAGTATTTTCTCTCTCTGCAAGACAGTAAAGACACAATTAAAAGTATGGTTACAAAGGATTAAGGCAGCTCAGTTAATCCAAACTACCACTCTCTCCTGCATTCCTCACTAATACAGTGGTGACATAACCAGCCAAAACATGTAGCTTTAATTCAAATAAGGTTTAAAGAAGTTACTGCCAAGTAATTACCTCCATTGAAGGCCCATGAGCAGAGGAACCTTCATTAATACCCTGCTGCCATTCTCGGAGCGCTTTTCGAACCAGCTGCGCCAATCTGAAGTGGCAACCATGAACAAGAGCAGGCAACAAGTTTTCATGAGCAGACTTGTGCCTGCCTTTCAGAAGACACTGATACATGGCTGAGCACAGCCACGAGGACAGAGGCAAGGACACAGCATCCAAGTGCTGGCTGCCTCCTCAGAAGGGCTGCGGCAGCCCCGAGGTAGAGGAGCTTTCTGGTAATGTCCTCCTTTATTTTTCTGATAACACGCTTTTCTTTGCAGCTGAAAGAAGGTGACAGTGGCACTTCAGGAACTGCAGGCAGTTTTCTACTACCCTTTTCTGCTTTCTAATGAACTGTTGGCCGAGTCCAAGCCATGGGTTCCCATTTATTTCATCGCTAATCCTAGCCTCTGTGTAAGAACCTGTGCTTAATCCACAAAGAGTACCGGATGCTTCTGAAGACTGCTTCCAAGAACAAAAATATAGCACTCAGCTGGAGCTCCCTAAAGCCATTCAGTAGGAAGGATTAAACCCAGAGACTTGGATGGAACTTAGATTCAGTGGGCATGACCCTACCTGTGCTCTCTTTATTACACAAGAGCATGTCGTGCCTTTTCCTAAATCTCTTTCTAAGCTAATGACTCCAAAGCACTGGCTCCAGGAGCCTCATCTCACAGCTCTGCACAAACATTCAGGGCTCACATCCATGTGCTCTCAGTATGAACCAGCACAGACCCAAATGAAGCTGTTTGTGGCAATGCTCCCAGGACATCAGATCACCAAGCACAGAAGCTGACCACTGAAGCTGCACCTGCACTGCAGCCCTGGGAGTGAGTCCCTGACAGCAGCTCAGGTAAAAATGGCATCACACAGGCTGCAAAAGCTCTCTGTGAAAAGGAAAAACTGCTTCCATGCCCACCTGGAAAAGGGAGCTCACTGTAGTGGCTCTCCTCTTACCACCAACACTCCACATCAGGGCACAACTCTGAAGCGTGGACAGGAGATAAATGCATAACCAGACATTTCCTATTCAAAGAGCCTTTAAAAGAATGGTCCCTACTAGCTTGGGTTACTAATAGCAATATAAATTATATGCAGGCATTGATTCTTTTCCTGAAGTCACCATTACCACACAAGCTGCAAGTAACTGGCATGAAGTTCAATGGGTTCTCAAGAGTCCCCCCACAAAAATCTGTCACAACTTTTATTTGTGTTTCATTATTGTAGCACCGCTTTTAACTTGCTCAAGACACAACTGAAAAAACCACTAACTTGCTTTCACTGAGTACCAGCAGAAGTTGACTTTCACGTAAAAAAAGTAACCAGAAATAACTAGATTTCAACTTTTAGTTTTGCAAGGGCTCCCAAATACAATTTTAGCTGAAACTTTAAAATTTAAGAAAACAAAGCCAGTTAGTCCCCCAAACTTTTCCAATTAAGTTCCCAACTTCACTGTGACACATAAAGGTCATTTTGGCCTATGCATGCAGGAAGATAATCCCCACCCTTCAGGCAATTGGGATTTCTGGCAAGATTTTAAGAGGTCTCCAGCTGATAACCATGAAAAGTTCACACCACCAGGAGTCCAGATAAGCTTTTAACACAGGAAATTAGTGAGAAATTGTTTTAAGCATTTTCAAGATCAATTAAGATGGTGTAGGAGTCCAGCAAAGTAGAATTGAGTTCTCTGCTTCAAATCAGATAGGTTCAGAATACAAAACAGCAGTTCTGGAGCTGGGAGGTGTCTGCAGGAAATTAGGTTAGACAAATGCAGAGCAATTAATCCTCTGTGCAGTCAGATTACAGACTCCCCCATCCAGGGCCACCAGACACAGCCAGAGCAGGGTTAAACTGCTGCAGGTTGTCCTCTTTGTCATCTTGCACCTTCCCTGCCCATCCAGGGGCCAGTGGTTCTCCTCCACAGCCTAAAACCAATCTCTTTCCTGACATGTGAGGTACGCTCAGGGACAGCATACAGGGAGACCCAAGACAGTTCTCATTTGTAACTGCAGATGCAAACTACAAAGAAAGCAGCCCCAAATGCCATTTTCTGCCTCGTCAGCACTGGGAGACCGCAAAGTTCATCAAGGACACTGAATTTCGGAGAAGCAAAAGATAAACTGGGAGCTTCTGGCTAGGGTGAGGAGTCAGCTGGTGTTAACAGCTCTTTTTGGGATCTCTCCCAGCACAGGCAGCAGACCAGTGACTGCAGGGTGAACTGGGGAAAATGTGACTGTACAGATCACAAATGCATCCTCAGACACTGCCCTGCTACACTGTCAGCCCAGGGAGCAAGGCAAGTGTCTCAGCACACAGTCTGTAAGAAATGTTCTTTCCCAAAGCATTAAGAACACCCTTCCTAGCAGGTTAGTGCTACACACCACTGTGGCTACAACCACTGTCTAGAACAACTCCGGGTAATTATCCATGCTCATTCATTGGAAGTCCAAAAGAAAATGATCTTATTGCACTAAATTTGGTTGTTGGGGTTTTTTAAAGTCACAAATGGGTATTACACTGAGACCATCGTATCCATCCATTTAAAAAATCCAAGTTTTGTTTCTTCTCTGTGATAATTCAATTGCTCTTATTGAAAAAAATCAAGTCTTTCTTAAAACACCATACTCCGAGTAGCAGGTAGCACTGGAAGTATTTGAGCTGTGTGTTCCTACCCTCCTGTTGGTGACCTCAGCTAAGTTTATATTAAGCCCCTTCCCAACATCAGCACTTCATTTTTTATTTCCCAGCAGCAAACAAGTCTGGCTTTTCTCTCCCATGCTCACAGGCTCTGACACCTCCTTGCTGCTGATGCTTTAAGCTGCTCACAGAACTTGGCTTTAAAAGATTGAGGGGAGAAATGCAAACATTCTCTCCAATTTAACACAATTAGCCCCCCTTCCTCCCAAAATTACCCTCTACATAGAGATCAGCTAAAAACTGCCATACTGAGAGCTCCAGCTGACATTTTATGTCCTCTTCCGTCAAGAAAGACAATTTTTAAATCTATTTTTACCACTGTCTAGTCACACAAGACACTTAGGAGATTCTACTTTTATACAGAGGTATCCATGAAATGGTTTATTCCCCCCACCTTCATATTTTATACACAGAAATAAGCACTAAAGAAAATGGAAGAGGAAACTTGCCAGCTCAATGTTTGATCAGATATCATTGACCCACAGGAGATAACTGACTACAAAGGGGTTTGACACTGATTAGATTTGGAATTTAACAGCGTCCTTCCAAGGTCTCCAGTCAGGTGGGATTCCCCTGCAAGAGGCAGGGCAGCTCTGATCACAGCACAAGTAGCAGAGTCTCACAGCTCCAGCAAGCTGTAAAGGAAGATTTTACTCTGCAAAAGCAGGATGGCTTTCCCATCAGTTCAAAAGAAAAATACACAATAGAAAGCTTCTAGTCTCAGACTCACCTTCTTCTGCCTATCCCCACTGCTGTTCAACAAAACAATCTCAAATCCTCAACTCTCTTCTGAGTGCCTTAATTAAGAAACTGGCATGATGAGCTATTTTCTTAGAGTTCTTTGTCCTGTCATGCTATGAAGGATTAGCCTTTCCTGACTTGTCCTCAAGATAACCACTAATCCTGATGTCTCCCTCAGCTCAACAGGCTGCACAGACCCTAATTTATAACAAAATCCCTGCACTCCAAGACAACAGTAATGGGGGGAAAGCAATACTTCTGTTTGCTGGATTCATGGCTGAAGCTTCCTGAGAGTCTGCACGACACCATCAAAGTCCTCATTTCAGCAACCCTCAGCTTAGGCATTAGGTCAAGTCATCCAGCTAACTAAGGACAGATTAACCATGTGCTCACAAAATCTAGGTCAGTCCCAAACAGGCTCTACAGCCTGGAAAGGCCTCTCTGTGTCAGCAAGAATCCCCCAGCCCTCCCCTCTGAAAAGGATGTCCTGCAGAAAGTGAGTGGGACCCAGACTCACATTTTGTTACAACACTTGATCTTCATTTCTACACCACAGAATAAACCTTGACCAACCTGCATTCAGAAGTCAGTAAGAAAGCTGTAATGTCAAGTTCTCCCTCTTTGGAATATCTGGTTCTCAAACACTCAGTTATTTTCTGAAGAGCCAGGTCAAGACCTGGCTGCAGACCTGAGACCTGTCTCCCATTCCAAACCTTCCAAATCCTCCTACCCCACACCTTGGTTCCACAGACCAGTCTGCAGCCTTTACTCTCTCCTTTGACCTCTCTGCCCTCCTCCCCAGCAAACACTAAAATTAGACCACAGTGGCCACACCACAGAGCCTCCCCCACTGTCGTCACGGACTCCCTGTCACATCAGTCATGTATTTCAGTCTCACCCTGAGCCCCATGCATCACCTCCCCTGCCCAGATAATGCTCTTCTCCAGTCTTACCTGTCTGTCCTTTGACAAAATGCCATTCCTCATTACCTTCAGGGAGCTCAATCTCCATCCTTTCCCCAGAATGCATGGCCACCCACTTACATCTTAATCTGAAGCCAAAAAGGCATCTCTGAGGCATTCCAAAGATAAAATTTAGTGCTGGAGGAAAGATGGCTTATAAACATCCATCCTAAAACTCTGGGCATGCTTGTATCCTCCCTCTCTCACACAGACAATTCACATCACAATTGCTTGAAATTAAGAAATGCAGTGGGCTGCACACACACTGAGATAAGGTGTCTGTTGTGTCAGGGTTTGTCAAGTTTCCATGCTCTGACTTCAGAAAATGTCCAAGCTTTGAAGCCAGGACAATACACACATATAATAATGTTTGATTTCAGGAGTGCTGCTGGAAGCTCCTACCACAAAGACATGTCAAATCTTTCATTTGCTGGCTGGGAGTGCAAGGAGAAGTTAATGGAGCAAGAACAACCAAAAATCACAGTCCAGCCCCACTGCCCCCATCCTGCCCTGCTCCGAGAGCTCGCTCTGTGCTGGGTGCCACTCACCAACCAGCCACAACAGCATCAATCTCCTTTTTCTTAATGAGAGAAGGATAAAGCAAAGCAACTGGAGGTCAGCCATTAACAGCAGCACCTCTTTCCAGTCTTTCAGATCTGATCAATCACTGCAGGATATAATTTTTTTTTCCACTTCCGGCTGTCTTACAGAAAACCATAAACTTCAGTTTTGCCCTTGGGAACATCCATCCCAGAAACAGTATGTTCTGGCACTGCCAGTGTACTTGGCAGATATAATGTGCACTTTAAGGGCTTTCTTAACTTCAGTGAATTTCAGAGTAGCAATTATCGTCAATTACTCCAGATGAAAGACCACACAAAATATTAATTCAAACCCCTCTTCTCCCAAAGCCCCCTGCTATCCCTGGTCACCACTGCCCTACTTTTTCCCCTCACCAACACCCAGAAGGTTGGACCTGCTCTTCCTTGCTGCTCACGTTTCCTGGTGTGATCACTGCCCTTGTCATACCTTCTTTCCCATGTATACTGTAAAAAATCCTGTCTCCTTTCAGGACATTTTAGAGTACTTGCTGCAGTTTGGAGGAAAGCACTGCTTGCTCCAAACAGACACATTTGCTGCATCTCACCTAATTTCTCCCACAACCTCAATCAGAACAGGAGATTAAATACGCAATTTTGTCTGTTTTATCTGCCAGAGGCAGCAAAAGATGCTCCACTGGATCCACTATCCACTACTGCACTGTAGGACACAGAGGAAGGAATTGGGATCACCTGAAAGCAGCATGTGTCAGAAGGGTTTTAATACTGAAGAAATTAATGAGATATATCAGCACTGCCTTGACTTCTAGCAGCTACAAAGAGGCTGTAATAAAGTTGTGAAGCTGTTAACCACAAATTAGAACAACGCTCAGCAACAGCTGCAAAACAAGGCTGAAACAACACCAAGCTACACAGCAGCGACTTTGTAATTCAGGTGCATTTAAAGGAAACATTAGACACAAAACTGAGATCAACAATACTTTTGGGATGGTTTAAATCACAAATGAAAGAGCTTGTCATCAAAACCAGAACATGTTCTCAGGCTGAAATCTAACACCCTGTGTGGCATCACACGGCAACGTAGGAGAAAACAAAACTTCCATGTCCCTGTGAGCCACATGAGATAGACTGGAAGAAGTACTGGTGGGAGGAAAGGGGAGAAGGAAGGAGACTTAAGTAGGCAACCTTTTCCTGAGAATGACACTCAGCAATGTACCAGAAGTCTGAAGTACCAATATTCACTAGAAATGCAGAACCACTTCTGAGGAAGTTCACTCCAACCCTTTAGTTCTCTTCAAGAAAAAGGACCACACACTATATTTCTTCATGAACTCTCAAGCTCCCTTCTGAAAGCTTGAGAGATTTCACATCTCCATTCTTTTCATGACTTATCATTTGCTGCATAAACCCTGGTTTTGGCTGCTCCACCCTGTAGAGCGCTGAGTTTTACAGTTATTTGTCAAACAGCAGCGACAGTCTGCGTTTTGTTTTTACAGTGATGATAATCCTTGCCCTAAAGAACTTACTTACATTTAACAGCCATGTCTGATCTGTGACTCACTCAACCTGTGTCAAATAAGGCTGTGTCAAATAACAGCTCCAAGCCTGGTCACAGGAGCTTAAAATCCCTTGTGGGCTGCAAACTGCTCCCAGAGCAGCAGCCTGGGTGGGTCAGAGCTGCCCAGAGAGCTGCAGTTGTCCTCAACCTTGTACATGCTGCTGCTGCTGCTTTTCTGAGCTGAGATGACACAGGAAGTCCAAAGAATGGTGATGTCAATTCCTCTACTGTGTCTGCTGAAAAGCTCCTGACGGCAGGAAGAGCATGAACAAATCCTCACAAGTCTTGAAACGGGCAATAACTGATGCCACTCTAATGAAGAGCTCTGAGAGGCACTGCGGAGAGCAGAGGGGTGACAGAAACACAGGAAAGGGGGAAAAAAAGGGGCTTTGAGACAAACTGCTGTGAGCAGAAACGCCACACAGAGCTGGGCCTGGTGATGCATTCGGGCACACCACCAGGGCCAGGGCCAGGGAAGATGAGCAGCACAGTAAAGACATTGTGGGATCCCAAAATCAGAGAAAGGGGGCAGTGACAGTCAGGGAGATGAGTAAAACGATTCTGGGCAGGGAGCCCACCACAAGAACAGTGCAGGGAAAAGCCACCCGCAGTGAGGACCAGCAGGACACTCCACGCCCGAGATGCTGAGAATGAAACCCAGTGAGCTGGGGGGTCACTGCAGAGACCTGAACTCCTCACCCCTGCTGCCACTCAAGCCTCTTCAGAATAGGAAGTGCAGGCTGCAAAGGAGAAGTCTGAGGTTTGGGATTTCTAAGGCCAGCACTGCTCTGTCTGCTGAGCCTTGTGCTGTCACAGCTTTTCTTCTGACGGGAATTGTGAAGGATGCGGTGGCTGTGCCCCAGCAGAGCAGGCACAGATAAACTTTTTGCTCCATCAGAAGCTCAGTGAAACACATTTTGCAACTCACTTACAGTGGCCTGTTGTGTGATGTTCATGAATGTACAAGACAAGGAAAATGTCGCTTTTACACCAAGCCTTCCTAACACAGCTGTTGCAACAGCTGTGTTTTTTCACAGAGCTATTGCTTTATCTGAAATAAAATACCAGGCACATTTCATCTGGGCAACAAGAGGACCAGATAAAAAAAGATGACAGGTATTTAAATTGAAAAGCCACAACTAAATGAGAATGGACCTACTGCTTGCAGAAGCTGTGTGCTTTTGTCATTGAAATGTTTCCTGCACTCCCCAACAGCTGAACCTTAACATCCCACACTCAGGAGTTACTTCTGAACACCCAACAGTTTATACATTTCACACAAACTAATATTAAGCAATTCATGACACCTAGGAGAATACAGTATTAAGGCTAATAAGAGAAGCTCATCAAACAAAACTGATTATGAGAAAGCCCCATCTATTTCTGTCAGACAGCATTCCCAGTGCAGTTGTGTGCCATCATTAGTTATTTCAATCCAATATTTGGTTATATTGAATTTAGGAGCTCTTTGACAGTTTCAGTAGGACCAAAATGCTGACCTTCAGTAACTTATCAAATGCCAGATGGTACAGGCATTCACAGCAGAAGTTATTTCAGCTCTGAATGTCTATAGTAAAAATTT
The DNA here is from genome assembly GCF_014805655.1 of Passer montanus. Classification (NCBI taxonomy): domain Eukaryota; kingdom Metazoa; phylum Chordata; class Aves; order Passeriformes; family Passeridae; genus Passer; species Passer montanus. The sequence continues at coordinate 15,382,953 of NW_024369929.1, forward strand.
TATGCTGCTAAAAACTGTGGAAAAAGTTACTGACTCTTTATGAATGGCTAAGCCACAATGCTGGCAAAACATAAACTAGTTCCAGGTCTGAAAGCAGGGAATGTGGAGAGACAATGTAAGTCCAGAAAGTCTCCAGACACAAAAGATATTCATTAATAACTGCAGCTGGAAACCTCCTTCCCCTTCCTCAAAGGCTTCCCCGTGTCGCTGAACTGTGAACTGAAGCAAACCAACAGCTTTTGGGGGCAGAAGCTCAGTGTCAAAAGTTAAACCCAAATCTTTGCCAGTGAAAGAGTGGCTCAGCAGCAATATCTGTCACTGTCTGTGACCTCACTGTCGCTGTGACCACAGTTCCTGTCACGCAGGCAGAACCCTTCACCACTTCTCATAAAAAGACAAAGCCATAATTGCGTCAGATCATAAATGTTTGTGCACAGACACAAACTGCAGCCTCTCTTCTGCTTTCAAATTCTCCCATATTTCCAAGGCAGACCCACCAGCATTTGCCCTGGTGGAAGTGCAGCTCAAGCCCAGCAGCTGCTTTCAACCAGGCAGTCTGTAAACACCCAGGACTTGCTTCAAGGAGCTCAGCACACCCAGGCAGGAGAAGCCCTGTCATCCCTGGGAAGGAACTGCCAGTTCCCAACAAACAGCAGCGGGAAACTCTGCCACAAGCAGGCTCTCTAATTTTTTATCCCCCAAAATGCCAAATTTGCAGGCACATGAGTGTGGGCAGACCACGAGTTTCGGTAAGAGTGGTGGCTTGTCTCTGCTGACGTCAAGGACCTGCTGAGCAGGCGCCTGCAGGATGGGGCTGCCAATGAGTGCCCGGAGCAGCAACAGATTTGGGCTGCCAGGAGGCAGCTCAGCATGCAGGGTTACAGTGCCAGCCACCATGAGACATCTCCAGTTTGAAGAAAAACTGTCACTGTCAGGGCAAACATCTGTCAGCCCCACACATTTCAACTGCAGTAAGAAACACGGTAATTGTATCATCCATTTTCCATGCTGACGCCAAGACGTGCTCGGCTAAAGAAGATGAAAGAGGCTTGGACAGTCAGGACTGCAGGCACTCGAGGCCATTTTGATTTTAGCTTATCCCTTTCTATCTAAATAAAAATATCTGTTATGAATAATGAACATTCCTCTATTTCCTTCCTTACTGCGGCATTTCCAAATTTTTGTAGGGTGACACTCGCAGGAAACAGAAAGCGTAGAAACCGTACGGTTGGATGGTGATGCTGCAGAGGGAGGCGAGTCCTGGGGGATCTGCTGTGCACAACAGCAACCCTCCCCTCTACCTGCCACGAAAGACCCCTCCCCACGCCCCCCGTGCTTACCTCGTAGGACCAGACGCACTGCACCCCCGCGAACCTGCGCACGCAGCGTCCCACCTCCACGTCCTCGTGCGTGGTGTACATCTCCCGCAGGCACTCGCCGATGTGCGGCACCATCCTGCGCAGCACCTCCCGGCTCATGATCACCCCGGGCCCCCCCATGCAGAAGTTCTCCCCCGGCTCCAGCGCCAGCTTCCCCATCTCCTCCGTGGTGCCGAGGCCGGTCTGGCCCAGGAACAGCGGCTCGCTGCTGTTCAGGCTCCTGAGGAAGTTCTCCAGTTTGTCCCCTTTGATGTAAACGTCGTCGTCAGCCCTCATAAACCATTCGTATTTGTCCAAGTAGTGGTCATGCATGTACTTGAGCATCATGAAGGATTTCTTCTGGGGGGGGTAGGAGTCATCTACACCTGGAAGCGGCACGATGGGGATGGGGATAGAGGTGTCCGAACCCTCGCTGGAGAAGAATTCGACCTTGCCAGGAATGGTTTTGGACCACGTTCTACATTGGAAAAGACAAGAAGGAATAATTAAATATGCAAACCAGGGCAGGCAGAGAGTGCTGCCACAGACTATGGCTCACCTGCTTTACAAATTTTCTTTTTTGAACACCTTGAAAGGTTATTTTTTACCACACAAATGAGGACATTAACATGGCACACACAGCAATTGGTACAACATACACAAAATTCTGATATGACAAATCTGAGTGCCATTTTTGCACCTCAATATGTTAGAAAAATAATTCAATTGCAGCAGTTTACTAGGGGGAAGCAGGATTCTCAAGCACACTCAGTTTTGCACTAACAGCTATTGATCACAAAATACAGAGGCGATCCAATATGGGCCAACAATTCACATACAACTGAATTTACTGTTTCCAAAGCTTCCCTACAAGTTATTCAGCATCATAGCCACCTTCCACTCCCTCTAAGCCTGCCCAAAAGCTCCAATGTGCACTCAGAAATACAGACTTCCTGAGAGTAAATTCACATGAACTTTTGAGGAAATGGTGTCCCTTGGGAAACCAACCAAACAGCAACTTCTCCAGATGGTGTGTGGAGAAGCAAAGCACAGAGCATGGAGCAGAAGTAACCTCAAGTGGCTTTGTCCATACGAGCAAAGTTCTACGAGATGCCTGTAAAACCCATAATTCCCACAGTAACGTGGTGCTACCCAACATCTGCACCTCCAGCAGATTTCCAGACATCTCATTCCAGGTTCTAGTGGAGAGGAACTGCACACAAGAGGAGCCTTTCCTGGGCAGAGCAGCACAGCAACATCTGCTCCACACCTTCCGTGCTCCTCTCTGACAAATCCAACCCATCTGCGTGGGCAAACTGGGTCACTGATAGCAGGAAGAGCTGCAGGATGATTCCTCAAGGCAGAGCACAGCCTCCTCCAGGGAGGATTTTCAGTCACGTAACTGCTACAGCCTTGCCCTCAAAAATATTAATTTTAAGCTTGCAGTACCATTTTCTGAGATTCTATCTGGGATAAGAGATCACATACCACTAACAGAAAACTATTTTAGTTGGTAAACCAACAGGTTTTGCCCCTTTTTATATACAGGGAGAATAATCCATCATTCTATTTGGAGACTGTACTCGGAATATAACCTAAAGCTGATGTGAAAAGACTCTCAAGGTAAAGGACACACTATTCCCTCAATGCATCACTGTCACTCTGACCAGATGCCTCTCAGCACAGGCTTATTGCCAATACCTGAGCAGATTTTGGGCACCTCAGACCATCTGACATTTCAAATCTCCAGAATTAGCTATCATATAAAGCCTGAAACATAAAAATACTTGAGAATTATTCCTTAAGTTTCATCCAAAAATGCAGAGGTATTTAATGAGACTACCTAAACATCAACTTTGACACCTTAACAGTTTCTCACTTATTCCACTGTGTGTAATGAATATCACCCAATTACTTTAAAAGCTTTGTCTCCTGGATTTCTCACTGCCATGGGTAGTGTTTCATAGCAAAAGTTTAGATCCAAGCTTCCCAGAAGAGCAGGGAGTAAAACAAATGGAAACATTCCCATTGACTTCACAACAGAGGTGATGAGTCCTTTAATCATCATTGAAGCAATTAATGCTTCAATGTACTGCTGGCTGTAAATCACATCCTGTTAAAGCACTGAGAACTGCCCATTTCAAAAGGAGACACGGTCACATCCTGAACTTTCACTAACTATTAAGGAAGTTCTGCTGTTTATTTTCTAACACCCACACTCCATAAACAAATCACCCACAGCTCTTCCCATATCAACTCCCAGTCTAAGTTCAAAAGACTTTTCTTCACTGAAGATGCATTTAAATTTCAGTGCCACAGAAAGAAAGGACAGAAGGAGTTACTGAGAAAAGCAGCTCATCTCATCCACTGAGACACAGCTTTGGGTGGACACAGGACACTCTGCAGACAACCACCAGATTGAAATTATACCTAAATTCTTATGGAAATTTCTGCTTATTTACTTTTTTATTCAAAAGCAAGCAATGTATTTTCAGACTTGCTCTTCATACCCTGGAAGATCTGCCTTTATCATGACTATAATCTCTGGGCAACACAGGATGTCTTGTAGAGCTCCAAGCTTTAGCTCCTTTCTGGAATTCATCAAGCCCTTCTGTTGATTCCCAGTTTAAATTTACTCCTTGCTCTCCAAATAGGTACCTTCACCTCAAGAACCACTAATTATTGTCAAGAGAAGAGCTCCCATTCAACAGAAAGGAACAAAATGCATGCACATCCATGAACCCTGGCAGGCTTGATTCCCAATCTTCCTATTGCACTAAACCCCTCATCTCAAAGCCAGCTTGAGCCCATCTTTCCATATGAGCCATATTTAGGTTTCACATCAGACCAGGGGTAAAACAGAGACATTCCTGCATGTGTGAAGCACACAATGGGGACAGAAAGACCATGCCCTAACAACATCCACACCCCAAGGACCTGTGTGAGCACCACGATGTCACTCCAGCCTTGGGATCTCATGTCAACCACATCGACCGTGCACAGCACAGCTTGACTGAGCCTTTGTTCACCTCCTGCAACAACACAATTTCTAGGATGAGACAGCTCAACGTGTTATTTGTGACCATGGCTTTGTCTGAACCCAAAGGGACGAAAGCCTCCCACATGGACAAACAGCCCAAGTGTCTGTGTCAACAGAGCACGGCTCGGGCAGAGCTGAGACAATGGAGGCACCACGGGCTGCTCCTCACGTCGAGCCACAGCTCGCTCTGGCCCTTTCTGGGGACAGAATACAGGCAGAACAGTTTGCTCAGGAAGAGTGTTGTTGCACTCAGCCAAAGAAGCCAGACCACAGAGGGTGAGATGAACTGTAAGTAGGTTTTTCTGGCCCCGGTTATCAGCAGAGCTAAGGACTGATCAATCCAGGGATGAATTCTGATCAAAGCTGCTTTTAACTTTTTTATCCAATGTTGCAAATAATCAGACCTGGCTCCATCACCAGGAATTCTGTAGTTTAGTATGTAAAACCCAGTTTTTTGCCAGTCCTCCCACCTCCGCTGTCATTTACCTTGTCTGCTCTCAGGTTATGGGCAGCAACCTGACCCTTCAGCTCCTGAGCACAGAGCTCTTGTCTCAACACCTCCCCACCTCTGTGGCCCCATCAACACCCCCTTCCAACAGCTGACATCACTCTCCTGGCCAAGGTTTCTCCAATATATGACCTGCAGGTTGTATCTGCAAGAGAACTGTATGTTTGACAATTAAAAAAAAAAAAACCAAGAAAAATATTTTTATTGAAATCTGACACCCTCCTTCTTCCCTACCACCCTGTCCACCCTGAGCTGTTTAAAGGACACCCTGACACAACATTTCTGCCACCAGACTCCTGTATCTGCACCTGCAGAGACCACCTGGGCTGCAGTATCCATCACTGAGAACTTCAGTCCAAGCCATTTCTACTCTGCCCACAGAGAAATACCAGCCTGTGAACACAACTGATACTGCACTGAACTGGTCATTTAAAAACCCTGACAGATCCCAACCTTATCTCCCCCGTGTAATCTGAATCTGCTGCTTAAGCAGGAGGATGTGCATGAATCAGGACAGCAAGGCTCTCTGTTACCCTCCCCAGGAGGTAAAAAACCTGCACGGTGCTGGGTGACCTGGTTTCTCTCAGTGCACAGGGCACACAACTCCACAAACCAGAGGGCTGTGTTGACAAGGAAATCCAAGTGAAAATTAAACAAACACAAACTAAATGAGTAATGCTTCCTCAGAAACAAAGCTCTAAGCAGAGGACAGGAGTCCAGTGATGCTCCAGTATTAGTAGCTACCAAATCAATTGCACCATCCCTCTCTCACCCAGTTTTGCACACTGGATATCCTACATGTACCTTAGGCTACGCAAGTCACAAGCAAACTGGGTGAAAAGATTTTATCTTTTTAGCTGGCTCCCATGTATTCGTGAAATACAGAAAACCTTGTACACACCAAGAGTGCTAAAAAAACCCAGTATTTCTAAAAACTGACCACAGCTGTAGTCTTGAAATGTTGTCAGAAGTTATTTCTTCATTTAGAAAGAAGCTTAAAAACACAACTTGCAGCAGGAGCAGCACAGATCTGGGATGTTTTATCTTCAGTTTCCAGTATTTATTATTTATTTGTATTATCTTGCTTATCAGCTCTGCAGACTGCAGAAGCACAGTCAGTGGCGTTATGCAGACAGTGCTCCCTTTGTAAAGACTCAGGCTGAAGACTGACAAAAAAATGTGATTTGGTTTTTGTCTGCAGCTCAGGAAGTTTCCCTCAGAGGAGATCAGAGAAATCATTTAAAGTTTTGAGAAATAGTCATCTTGTATAATTACGCTGAAGAAAATCATAATTTGTGAGGAACTCAGCAAGGCAACAGACATGAAAGACTGATGTCTTGAATGCAGATAAATTCCATGTTGAATTAGGACTAGTTTGGCATCGCTGTGCTTCAAGGTCCCATTCTTCCAGCAGCATTTGCTACAGGGAAAGCAGTGAACCACAGCTTACACAGGAGAACTGAGCTCAGAAAACCAGCACACTGCTCCTGCACGTGGTATTCTAGATAACACATGGGAGGTCACAAAAAAACCCTGGTTTTTAAAATTTCCAGATCTCTATCACTAAGATCTGCATTACAGAATTCCAATTTTGAGGAAAAGTTCCTTTCAGGTTTCTGCAGGATTGCTTTAACAGAGAACCCAAGCAACTTCCTTAGAGCTGAACTCCCCCAGGTTTAAGCGATGCTAGTTTTCTGTCCATGCATATCCACCTTCCCTGTGGACACAGGGACAGAAATGGATCCATCACCCACAGGCACACAGACAGTGGGCCAGGCTAAGATCAGAGCCCAAGTGTCTCAGAGTTTTGGGCCACATGGTTATTTTAGGGGGTCTAAGTGACTTTGTTTTACTTACCCCCCACCCTCCCATATCAATGACAGTGCTTCTTTCATACCGTTCCTTAAACATCCTCACAGATTTTAGGTTCCTGGCCAGAAAACCCGAGTACATCATGGTTCTGGTGGAGGGTACCTGAGCAGGACACCAAGTTCTCACTGCTGCAATACTGTGGTACGATTCACACACGAAGTGGAACACGTACTGTGCTGGCACGATATTCAAAGTCTCTTCACGGGGCCCCCTCCCAAGAGGCAGGAGCTCCACAATCCATCACATCCCCTCACCAGCAACCAGAACCAAACCACCCGACAGATGCAGATCCGAATTTAGGAGCAGCACAACAACGTGTAAGTGCAGGCTTAGACAGATAACACAAACTGCCCCACACCCAAATCCTTCTGGCTGCCTTTCACTTAAGCCCTTCCGAGCACTCAGGTATTTGGATTCCAGCCTCCTGTAAGCCACCACCAACAAAGGCAGCACGTTTGAAATGGAGCCTGGGAAGGGCATCCTTCTGCTGCCACCGGGCAGGGATGGCCCAGCACCAGCCCCGGGCATCACTCATGGTGCTCGTGGCACTTGACGGTGCCGTGGGGACCGTCCCAAACCCAGAAGTGCTGCGGCTGTGCTCCTGCAGGGATGCTGCCAAAGGCCAGCCGCTGACATCTCGCCATTAACTGCATTCACACCACGCTGCTGCCACGTTTCCCAGGAAATCTAGTTGCTACGCAAACGGAAAAAAAAAATGGGTTAACTGGCTGATATTTCTGTTCCTGAGACAGCAGACTTAAATCTTCTGGGAGACTGCTTATTCCCATCCTCTCCTTCCTGCAGCTCTTTTAGGACAACTCCCCTCAACTGCAAAACCATTAGCACATATTGTTGCACTTTCCCTGAACCCCAGCCATCCCTTTAACTCCTTCCCGCCCAGCTCTTTTCCTGACTATTCCTTTTTCTTCCAAGTGACACCGTGGCTCCTGCTGCTGCACTTCCCCGGCCTCCTGGAAGGGAAGCTCTGCTAACCTGGCTGGCAGATGCAATCACTGCTGAGGCTGCAGATCTGCCCTCCGAAAACCTGTGGATCTAAAGCTCATTCTCTGCCTCACCGACTACAAAAGCAGGGCTGTTACAAAGAGCCGGCGGCTCCCGAAAATCCAGCAGGCCTGTTTTGCCTTGCACTGGTCATTTCGCCCATGATTGATGCTCAGGAAGTGGATTGCTTCCCCTCTTGTTAGACCCTATCTGGACTCACAGCAGCCAGGATCAGCAAATGCTTTCCGCTCGGGTCCCTTTTAGCCGTGTCTGTAAATGGCCTTTGAGCCACAGCAATTTGGAGGTATTCAGCCTCTGAATCCCTAATTCCTTTCAGCGTGGTATCAAGGCTCTGCACACGCTGCCACCCCGGGAATGCCTTGCTAGCAGCTTCCCATTTCACTGGCTGTGCCAGCGATTCAGCTCACCAGGATGCTTTGTCAATGTAGTAATCCCAGCAATTGTCTGCTTGAGTACTTCATGGCAATCAAAAGCCATTTAAGATTTCAGGTTTGTCTTCCTCGTCCCCCCTCCCCATCTTCCCCCAAAGATGTCTTCCTGTCACCAGGACATTAGCTCATTTCTTTCACCAGCGGAGGTGAGAAAAACGCATTTAGCCCTACTAAGAGTCTCTTTATCCTCCTTTTCCAAGAACAGACATCATCTCTAGAGGTTAAACCAAAATAGCAGTGTAATAAAAAGCGATAGTCAGATCTCCATCTAAGGGCTGAAGGAGCCCGATTCCATTAGCTGAATTTGTTAAGTTGCATCTTTAGCCATTGTTTTGTGAGAGCAGATGTCGCAGATCTTGTTCTCTAAACCCAGCTCCGCCACAGCACCAGACTGTTCAGCAAGCACAGGCAAAACCAGGCAAAAAGAAGAATCCTTCCCACACCACCAAAGTGAATTTCTCCCCAAAGAACACTCTGGACAACACAGTGATAAATTTTCCTTTTCCGAATTCTTGATGCAAAATCTGATGGATGCTGGATAAAGTATTCTGCCATAAAACCTGGTACACAATGTCCCAACACGACTCAGCCTCCCTGTATGTAAATCTAAATTACACAGCCCGTGAGATTTGCAATCCAAAATGCTCCATCCCACACGGTGAAGAACATAACCCTGAAGAAACAGATTCCTTCACCCATTTCAAAGCATCAATCATGCACTTTCTGTAACTTAATTACAGGTCTACTGCTGGAAGAAGGAATTAAGTTTCCATTAAAACCATTGCTGGTGGACAATACGCCTCAGATTGCCCAAATAAAGCAATTTTATTGCACTGGCTGCTGATATAAAGACAGATTTCCTGAAACCAGAGCTGAGCTGGGAACGATGGTATGATGGCCCATCATACACAGCTTTGCTACCCTGCTCTTACTGGCCAATAGGGCCAAGTACTTTTCAGCCAGGGCAGGCAGGACATGGAGAAGGGTTTGTTGGGCATGGAGAAGGGTTTATTCTAGCACAAGACTAAAGACTAAAGGGGATGTTTTATTAAAGATCTGCCCCAGAGCTCCTGGCTGCTCCTCCGAGGGTGCTGGCTCAGCCAGAGCTGGGGTATACCCGAGCTGACATTTTAACTCTTTCAGATTTCCCAAGCAGGCTGCCCGTGCAGCCTCCCAGCACTGCCGGCTGGGCACACACCGGAGCAACGAGCACATCCCAGCGTATTTCAGCAGAGCACAGTTTCACCAAAGCCACAGACACATTTCTCACAGAAGAGATGATTATCCTGATGCTGCCGTATCCCAGCGTATTTCAGCACAGCAGAGTTTTCACCAAAGCCACAGACACATTTCTCACAGAAGAGATTATTATCCTGATGCTGCCGAGGCTTTGGACAGAATTCCCCTTAGCCTGCTCACGGCCATGCCCAGCCACACCTGGGGACCACGGCGAGCAGCACACAGGGCAAAGCACCAAAGGCTGTTCCTATCCCAAAATTAGGTGTGCTCAGGTAACAAACACACGGCTCAGAGACCGTGGCTCCTGCATTAGCTCAGCCACTGAAGCACGGAGCGCTTCACCCAGGCTGACTCTCCTCATCCGAGCTCCCACTGCCTGGTCCAGCCTCAGCAGCGGCTGCAGAGAGCCGGGGTGGGTTTTACTCTTTGTTCCCAGATGCCTTTTCTGGGTCTCATTCCCAAGCACACGCTTTTGGCTTGGCACGGCGCTCTATATCCAGGGTATTACAGCGGTCCCCAAACTTTATTTCTGTTACCGTCAGGCTGTCAGCTCGCTCCACCAGCAGCAGCCACGGACCGTACCAGCGTGTCGCAGCTGCGCCCACGGCACGGGCACCGAGGGACACGCTTCGGTGCCCGTGCTCCGCCGGTGACCGGCACTCAGCGTCCCCTCGCACCGGCGGGGCTGCCTGACCCTCAGGCAAGGTCAGCGGGGCCAGTGGAACCTGCGGGAGCGGCAACGCGACTCACCGGACCCCTGGCGTCCGTGCGGGCTGCCCGGGCAGCGGAGCCGCGCTCGGGGCGCCGCTCCCGCCCGCAGAGCCCCGGGGCTCGCCCGGTGCGCCCGCGCCGGGGCAGGAGCGCCGGGGCTGAGCGCGCCCGAGGCTCGCTCGCACCTGCCCGGGGAAGGGCGAGCGGCCCCCGGGGCATCCCGGCTGTAAGGGCATCCCGGGCCGAGCGGTTCTACCCCGGGGGAACCGGCCGACCGGCCCGAGCCCAGCTGAATGGGAGCGAAGCGAGCCAAGCCCAGCTCGGCTGAATGGGAACGAACCGAGCCAAGCCCGGCTCAGCTGAACGTGACCGAACCGAGCTGAGAGGAGTCGAACCCACCCGAACCCATCCCGAGCCCACCCCAGAGCCCAGCCCAGCGCAGCCCACCGGACCCCCGGCCCGCCGCTCACCGGTGCGCGGCCACGGCGCGGCTCCGCAGGTACTTCTGCGCCGTCATGACCCCCACGAAGAGGAAGCTCTGTGCCGGCGGGCCGGGGCGGCGCGGCGGGGCGGCGGCGGCGCCGGCGCGGCCCCGGCCCTGGGCAGGGGGCTCCGGGACACGGCCCTGGGCAGGGGGCTCCGGGAGCCGCGCTGTGACCCCGGGCAGGGAGCACCGCCCGGGAGCGGCAGCGCTGGACGTCCCGCCCCGTCTCTGGAAGTGTTCCAGGCCAGGTTGGACGGGGCTCGGAGCAGCCTGGTCTGTGGGAAGGTGTCCCTGCTGCCCGGGGCACGGAGTGGGATGAGATGAGCGTGAAGGGCCCTTCCAGCCCAAACGTGGTTCTGTGACAGGGAGCGGCACTGTAACCAAGCATTGCACACAGGGGATGGGGAACCTGGCCCTGCAGCCCACACTGGGACCTCGGCACTGGGACACCAGAACCTCAGCCCAGCTGTCCAGATAAGAGGGGCAGGAGGCCAAGAGAATGTGGATGCTCGGCTCTGGGGACAGGGACTGAGACACTGGACAAAACCCCAGGACAGGCATCCCAGCGCCTGTGCCAAGCCTCCGTGGCAGAACCCTGGCTCAGGGGCCAGGATGGGAGCCCAGCCCTGCAAAGGATGGGAAGACACTGGGGACAGATCCAGGAGAGGCACCAGCTCAGGTCCCTGCTGCCCAAGGCCCGGCTCGAGTCCAGGGGGATGCAGGCAGTGAGGAGCAGCCTTCCAGGCCTGTTTGCCTGGCGCTGGTGCATTTGTGCAGCACAGGCTCTGGTGACAGAGAGCCAAGGCACAGGCACTCTCTGTTTTTTCCCACCTTGCTAATTAAACCAACCAGAAATAGGTCAGTCTGTTTCCATCCGCAGGCTACAGTGAGTGCTCAAGAGATTGAAGCCTTTATTGCATGAAGATTTCTTTTTCCTTTGTCCACACTGACTCTCCATGTGCGTTTCATCTACAGAGCACTTCAGCTTCAAATGCTGCAGCCACAAACCCCTCACATTTCACAGGAAAAAAACCTTCCAGTCTCAACAGAAGAAACTTATCAAGTACAACCCACTGACCTCCTGCTTATCATTGTGGTTTCTTCCATTTCCTGCCCACTTCGGCCTTTCCAATTGCCAGTCTTTTCCATGTTAAATTTTATTTATATCATGATGTCATCCACAACAAACTGGGAAGAAGAAAGTCTTGGTCTAACGGCAGCAACCTCTTGAGCAAGAACCATTGCAAAAGAGGATATCACACCACATTAATACTCTACAGTAATAAGCCAAAGAGACACATCCATGACAGATTTTTTATGATCACAAATAACTGTCTCGCTTCTGGGATTGAGCAGGTAATGACACAATCTGCTTATCTAAAGAGTTTAATGATATGTCTTGGAAAAAAATGCCTTTGTTTGGAGTTTATTGCTTTTGTGATGGTGCAATCCTCATACCGAGCTCAGCACAGATGAACTCGTGATGTCAGGAGCACAAATAACACAAGGAAAGTGCCACCAGGATTTATGGTATTAAACAACAATAAAATTGAATACAAATAGAAACTAGATAAGAAATACAAACAGTGAATAGGAAAGAAGAGGACGTCTCCTTTTGTTTGCCTGTGGGCAGAACAGAGATGCATTGAGTGGGATGTGTTTGTGTGAAGAGGAAGAGGAGAACTAAAAGGTGAAAGAGAAAGGAAGAGCAGCCCAAACTGGAATACACACGAGGCAGGTAAAGCCTTGAAGGGCAGGAACACCATTGCTTGGCAAAGGCCAGCTGGACTGCCCTTTCCACTGCAATTCCTTTCTACTTCCCAGGGTTTGCAATGCTTCACAACTATTTCCAACTACTGGTGCACTGATCCTTTCCATGAAGTCTGGAGGTATCCTCAGCCTGTGCCACTCTGCACACATGGATCTGTTATTGCACTTAAAAAAGGTTCCTTATTAAACTCTGCTTCTCTCCTCTCCCCACAAGCATAATCATCAGGTCCTGAAACACACGACACCAAGAGACATTCAAGCTACAAAAAAAGCAAGAACGCTCCTTTCCAAGAGAGGCGCATGTGGCAAGTCCATGAGCAGGAATGAGATTGCTCTGCCTGCTCCAAATCAGCTGTAAAAATCTCCAGATTCAAGGGAAAGCCACTGTGGCCTATGAATTACAGGAAAAGGCAGAGCTAGCGTGGTTTAAAGGCAATAAAAAGGAGAAAGGTTGGGGCTGGGGCTGAGGAGCTGTCAGTTGGCTTCTTCCCACAAAGAAAAGCAGTTAGTCATCAGAACTGAGAACTCCGTGCGACTTCAGCACACATGGAAATGATGAAGCAGAGCAGCACGTTCCCCTGATGGATCTCCTCAGCCTCTCCTGGGCATGTTCCCACCTCCTGCACCTCCACAGCAGTTATGGTCCTGGAGCTCACCACCTGCAGGGGCGCTCAGAGAATGCTTGGGCAGGGCAGGAGAAGGAAGGGGAGCTTTCCTGGTGCCAGGATTTGACCTGCAGAGGAGGCACAGGCAGATTTCATAGATCACACCCCAGCTCTAAGGTTATGTCCAGCTGGGAAGAGGGGGTGCCACCTGGGAATGCTGCAATGCTCACTCAACTCCCACAGCACATCCACATGCCTCCCTTTGTGTCATTTATTGTGCCAAACTCACATTCCTAAATGCTAGGCAGGCACATGCCCCTTTTTCTGCTTCTGCCCCCTCCCCTGTTCTTGCACGGAGCAGCTGCTGGAAAAAAAGGGGAAAAAGCAGATTTAGGCAAAACCTGAAGAGCATGGCTTAGTTCTTCCAGTGGAATTATAATACTGTTACCTGCCTAGAATGTATTTTTAATCTGGATGGCAGCAAAAGGTCATACTGCATAATCACATTTAAGTGCCATTCCCCATTAATACAGCTCTTGGTCTCAATAGTTGTCACTATATATCATGGTTACTATATATTCAAAGATATTTTTCTTTTGTAGCACACTCTACAAGCATGAACACATTTTTATGCAGCATGTTTTCAGTTCCTTGTGGGGTGGCTGGAGGAGGTATTCCGAGGGCTCCCCAAAATCTGCAGAGGATGCACATGGTGTGTGCTCATCCCCACTCCCTCCAGCAGGATTAGCACCCAGCCCAGCCGGTGAGAGCCCACTTGACAGGCCCACATGGTTTAGATTCATAATCAGATTAACAAAACAGTAATCCTATTTTTAAACAATGAAAAAGCCAAGTCCTCGAGCTGCCTCTGTGTGTGTGTGTGCATACAGAATAAATGTCATGGAATAAAGAACTTGAATACCAAATAAAAAAAGTTTCTTCCACATAGATTTTGTCCATTGGAGGAAAGGACTATCTTGAATTATTACCACTTCTTTTTTCCCACTGATTTTGATCTCCAGTGAGCCCTCTCCAACACTTGCAGAATTTATCTTCTATAGCATACTTTACCATATTTTAAAATAATAGTTACAGAAGAGAACTACTCCCCAAATGCTCCAGAAACTTTAATTATGAATGTTCCAGTACTCAAACTTATACTTTAAAAACTGCCCAGGCACTGGAAAAATGAGCATACTTCATATATTCAATGTAACAGACTCATGGTGGAAAAAATCTCACTGGGCAACCAGCACCATTTGTCTCTGTCACAGTATTTCCAGCACCGCTGCATTTTCCCAAATGATGCGGAAACTCCTTTCTCAGCTCCAGCACCCACTTATTTCCTTTTTTTTTCCCCTTTTTTTTCCTTTTTTTTCCCTTTTTGTTTTTTTTTTTTTTTTCCCTTTTTTTCCTCCCCTCCCATGCTATCCCGGCGCTGCCAGCGCTGCTCCCCGGTGGCTCAGAGGAGCCCGTTCTGCGCTCCCAGCGCCGGCCCGACATTGCCATCGCCCGGCGCGGCCCCGCAGCGCAGCGCGCTCCCCTTCCCGGCCGCACCTGCGGGAATGCCGCGGAGAACCCTGCCCAGGCAGCTCCAAAGGCTCCTGCTGGTCCTCGGGGTGGCACCCGGCTGGTGGCAGGAGCAGCGCTGCGGAGTGTGCCATGGGGAATGATGAGTTTTTAGCGCGGTGCTGCCAGACCCGAGGTAAGAAAAAGCCCAAACTGTGTGTTTGAAAAGTGAGCATCAAAGCGTCAGAGCCTAAAAAGCAGAACACCTAAAGAAGTGGCAGTTACATTACCAAAGAAATGGAATTCACAGGCAGTGTTGTCCCCTCCCTATATGTGACAAAGCTGTACAATCTGGGGTTTTTTTTTGTTTTTTCAAAGTGCATCTTTTAGGCCAAGCTGACAGTAACTCCCCATTTTAGTGCAGGGTACTAGAACTAGATTTAAATGCCAGGTATTTCAGGGTATCCATTTCCCCTCCATTCTCTTTAAATAAAATTTTCTAAGTTCTTTTTCCTGCTTCCCTCCACAACTATTATCCACAGAACCAGCTCAGAAGCTCAGCTCAGTAACCACCACTCAGAAAGAATCTATGGTAGAAAGAATCTATGGTAAAGGGAGGAGTGAAATTGTAAATTTACCAGTGGAGATCTTGCTGTGCTGAAAGTGCTTTTTAGCAGGTGTGCACTTCAAAATAAAATCACAGCAATCAATACACAAGAACAGCACCTGCCTCCCTGCCAGCGCCTTGCCACTGAAACCTTCAACATGAAATTTGTATTTTCCCCACCAAAGCTGAGCTGAGGGCACCTACTCCCCACTGAGGACATTGGTTTCTCATTAAAAAAAAAAAAAAAACAAAAAAAAACCACAAGGTTTTGAAGTGGCTGGCTCTGGAGCTGGCAGTATGGGCAGGGTGTGTGTCAGGCTGCCTTGGAAGCTCTCACAAAAATCAGCTACAGCAGTGCAGCCAGGCCAGGACACCACCCAGCCAGCAGCCCTGTGCTTTTCCTTTGTGGTTGCAGAGCTGTTCCAAAAGCCAAGCTTTCATTCCACAGGAGGGAGGGAAAAAAAAAAAAAAAAAAAAGGAAAAACCCAAAGCTTCAGCCCATCCAAGTCTAGACCAGCTTTTTTTTTACAGCTGGAAATTGCATAGTTTCACTGCTCAGCTAAAGCATGGACAGAAATACTCTGAGCTCCACTTGTGGCTAAACTGATCCCTGAAAAGGTGCCACTTTTTAGCCTGTATAAGAGCAAAATTCATCCAGAAGGTGGATCTGATGCTGAGATGTGTGCTGATGTGCAGCCAGGCTTGCAAGGACCCAAGTGCACACGAAGGGAGCTGCCTGCTTGAGCAGGAGGCAGAAAGAACAGCATTAGAGGGGTTTAAATGCAGCCAGCAACAACAGGGATGCTGGTAACAGGCACAGAGACTCAGGCTGGATGCCATCCCCCTTCACAGAGCTCTGGAATGCAAAGTCATCTTCTAGGGAGGGGAATAAGACACAACCCCCAAAAAAAACCCCAATTTAAACACCTGAACTGAGTATCAGCAGAGCCTGAGCAGAGAGGCACTGCAGAACAGCCCAGCTCCTTGAGTTTTGAGCCTGAAAAGTACAGAGCTGCACAAAACACAGCAGATGAGATTTGTTAGTACTGGCACTTCACACCTGCACTCAGATTTTGCAAGGACAGCAGTTCCTTGCAGATTCAGGTGCAATTATAATTCTCATTCACATTGATCTTTGATTGAGACACAGATAACTCTGGAACACCTGGGAACAGCTCTGCTGACAGATTCCCCCATTGCCCTCACTCCCCCTTCTGTCAGTTATTAAAAATTTCCAGCATAAGAAACATATTTTTTTAAACACCCAAGTATGCAATATCACTCTTAAAATTTCCCTCATTTCACAATGTTTTTTAAAGGCATAAATAAAGCCAACTAAATTTTATGAGTCTGACATTGTGGGTTGTTTTGTTCAGTTTTAACCCCAGTGCTCAGGATCTCCTGATGAATAGTTAAGAGAACTATGCACAAACCAGATCTCATCTGCAATTTAAAGAAAACAAAAACCTCTGCTCCCCCAGCATATAAATCATCTAAAAGCAACAAAAAATACTTAGCTGCACTTCTCAAGCAAGTAACATCTTCAGAAATTCTTTGTGCCTCTGAACGCTTGCTTGACTTTTGGATTTTCTAATACCCAGAACAGCTTATTCTTCAGTGTTTAAATACCATTATACAGCAGGTAAATAGTTTATTACCCAGCTTCTTCCAGATAGAGGTATTTCCAGAACATCTGCATGAGTAAAGCAAGAGGCTTCTTGCATAACTGCTCTAGTGGGGGGAAAAAAAAATCTCCTGAAGGCTTTTTAATATGATCTTTCATAATTCAAGTTCTTGGGAATTCATACCAAACCAGGAACAACGGATTCATTAAATAGTTCACTTTCACCTAATGCTTTCTGCATGCTTCACTCCTGAGCTATAAAGCAGCAAGCATCCACCTTTCCATAATGCTTGTGGTCACGGGAGAGCTTTCCATCTGAAGTCAGAGGAAAAACCCTTCCCTCTTGTGCAGGTTGTGAGCCAAAAGAAAAGTTTTATGAACTGAGGTTTGTCCTCCCACCCTGTTCAACAGCTTAGAAGTGTCTGACTACGAAAAATTCAGGAACTTGAGGATTAAAATAAAAAAAAGAAGGAGAAGAAAGCTTCCAGAAATATGTACTTAATTTCATTTTCACTTGACATGTCTTATTAAACATTAGAATTGGGCAAAAAGCCATATCCCTAGTCCTAGCCAGAAGCAAGTCTTGAAACACAAAGATTAGCATATGCTCAGTTAAGACCTGCTTATTTATTTTGCAAATGTTTTTACTGAATTAAATAAACCCACCCCTGATCATTTTATCACACAGGGATTTCTGCTTCTTTAAGACAACAACCTCCCCCATTTGTTTTTCTGAAGACAACACCTCAGTCTGTTGCCTGTTTCCCAGGCACAAGGGAGAAGATGTTCCCCAAGGCATGACAACTTAGTCCTCTTTCCTGAGGAAGACTTCAGATCTTGAAAATATCCTTCCCCACCTCTATTTTTTTTTGCCTAATGAAGAATTAAAACCTGAATTTACATAGGCTGGCTTCTGAATGAATTTCCACAGGAACATCAACAGCCTCGCTTCACCTTCCACACACATGTGACCAAACACTCTGTTGTGTCTAAAACAAAAGGTTCTTGGCCTTTCAATTTCATTACCAACTTTAAAACTCCCTAATAACACCCTCCTGCTGCATTTCTAACCAAGAGAAATATCAACATGTACATAAACAGTGTAGTCAAAGTTGACACTTGTATCTACTGATAAGCACAAGTATCCAAGAGGAAATATTCAGAAACAAGTGCTCAAAAAGCTCTAAGGAACCACTGCTCCCTACCCCAATGCCCACAGACCAGCTCAGGAGCAGCAACTGGACACAGGGACACTTGTCCTATGCCAGGAGGAATCATTTCACTCCTCTCCAAAGACAACCTGGATTTTGTCTGTTGCATTTTAGAGAGAAAATCAAGGGCATGGGATGCTTGGGAAGTTTGGTTATGATGGCCAGTTGTTTTCTGTCCTCAGGGCTGGACATAGACGAGAAAGATGAACACCACACAGTCCCTGCACCCCTCACTTGCCAGAGTGACACCTTCACTGGCCAGAGCCCCCCTCAGCACACACCAGCCTCAGCTTTGGTGCAGCAGGGTCACTTCATCTCCCACCTTGCTTTATACACATTTATTACACTAGAACAAATGCCTTCTATAAAAAAGATGCTGTAGAAAACCACGAGATTGTAAATACTAGATTTATGATGTTTGCAATTATATTTAATATTAATAGTATATTGTTTTTACAAAGCAGTTGAAATAAAAAAAAAGAAAAAAGAAAAAAAAGGAATAGCAAGAACCCCCCTGCCTGCTGTCTAGCATCAGTAATCCTCACTGGTTTGTTTACCATTTATAAGGAAAACATCATTCAAGCTGGCTTGTCACAGAGACTCTTCTGCAGTAACTGGCCTTTGGTGCAAATCCGTGGCATTTGTCAGATCACCTGTGTTTTTTGTGAAAGTCCTCTGTCTAAGTTCAAGGTGTCTGCCAATGATAACATCCTTCTTCTCTAAATGTCTGTGTTTAGCTGGAAGGTAAATCTGGTAACATGTCTGAGGACAGTAAATATCCTCATCTTACAGAGGTAAAGTGAGCATAGATAATTAAATTTGCCAGAAAGCCCAGATCTCACAATCCCAGGTACTTCACTCCCTCTCTACAGAAGAGTGAAAATTAACTGATTGTGCTGAAATTGCTTCTCTCTCTGCCCTCTCTAAGAGGATCAGCTGTTTTTCTGGTTTAGGATCAGCCAATGCGTTACGATTTGGGAACGGTGTAAATCCAACAAACAAAAAACTGTTTGAAGTTAACAAGTGCACCAAGCCAGCCCCAAAGGAGTGCTGGTGACACTGTGACAGGCCAGCTGCAGGCAGTGAGACAGGGGGTGGGATCAAGCTGCTAGTGCCAGGGGACACTAGGGGGGTTAGCCTCATCCACCTGCTGACGGGCCCCGCCGGCCGGGCCGCCAGGAGCACGTCCCTCCTCCTTCTCCAGACAGGGGGTTATAGCCTGCAACACACAGGAGAAACCCACTGTCAGTATCCATCCTCCACAGCCCTTCACCAGCACACAGGGAACACCAAAAATACATCTGATAATATTTACACCTTGCTCATACTTCACACACGCAGCATTTTAGGGAAAATGAAAGCACGGAGAACACCCAGACTTGAGAGGGCTTCTTTCTTTAAAAGCCATTGCAAAACACTTGTGTTTTAATTTGATCAATTTGGATTAAATGAAATTGAAATGAATTACCATTTGGTTTTTCTAAGTCTGCACCGAAGCTGCAGTGCTGCTCTGCAAGATGAACAGAGCAGCAACAGCAGCTCTTACAGCAAACTCTGCAGAGTTATCTGCTCTGCAAGAGCCCCAACAGTCAGGGACTTAAAACAATCCTTTATTCCAGTCCTGCAAGGAATACTCTGAAGGTCAAAAGGTAAATCCACTCTTTAACACTGCAAAGTATTTTTTAGAGCATTTGAAAGGCAAGCATAGGCAGTGAGGCAAATACACTTTAGCTGAACAACCTGATGCTGTAACCATGGGAAACTTCATCTCAGAACACACTCAGAAAGTTACAACTTGGCAAACATCTTCAATTTGTTCTGCACAAACCTAAGAACCCAAATCCTAGTAGCACTGCTAACCAGGGGGGTTTCAAAGCAACCTGTTTCACTGAAACTCCCAGCATCACCTTCATCTTTGAAATTTGTTTTTCTCATACCAGCCAAGTTTTGCTTTCTAGCTTAACTGAGCAGCACAGATGGTTCTTTCACTTCATGCTGATCTACCTCAGGAGAAGATCTGAGACCTCTAATTCTGTAATGGGTTACTTAAGCAAGGACTTTGCTGAGGATTAAACTGGGACAGGTAGCAGCTGGAAGGGTGCCCAGAGCCAGCTGCCCTGACCCTGGCTCTCAGCACAGCTGAGCCCTGCACTCCTCATCCCCCAGGGAGGTAAATACCCCATGACAGAGGTACCAAAGACAGCTGACAGCACCAGACATCACACTCTCCTATTAAACCACCTCAGATTAATCAATCTATTTGATTCCTTCAAATGTCAGGGAAAATACTCAAAGCAGAAATCCCAGCACTGCACTGTCACTGAAGTTTAGTGTGTTTAATCAAGAATCCACAGGTCTCATACATTTAATCAAGTCACTTAGCACTGCACCCTACGTGGGGCTCCTTTTCAGCCTGATTGAGGCTGCCTGGATGATCCACTCCACCACAGAAAATTGTCACTAAATACACCCAAATGAGCACCTGCAGGTATGGCAAGGGCTCTTGGGCTGAGGGGAGAGGAGGCAGACTGTGGCATGGCCAGTGAGCCTGGCATGGGCAATGTGAGGCCATAGAAAGCACTTCATCCATCTACATGGCTCCAGCAGGTGACTGAGTTCAACAGTGAGGCCTTCTGGTGCTTTGTGAGAGTTGGTAAGATTGATACATCTGCAGGATTTATACATTCAATAGGTCAGCACTGTGGTTTATGAAAAATGAGGTCACATTTTACATAATAATTTCTTTCATCATCTGAATCTACATAATACAAAGTAAAATACCCTCTTCCTGCATTTACTCAGTACTACAGGTGCTTTAAAGACAAGAGACCAGATACTAAGTTATTGAACTTACAGAATAATGGGGGAAGGATCCTAGAACTACTGCAAGGATCTGTAATTCTGAGTGACAAAAATCTCAGTAAATTATACCACAGCATATTTACAGAAAAACCTGACACATTCTTTTCCCAGGGAAAAGCACTCCCAAAACTTGCTGCCAGCTTCTGCACAGAGGACAGAGCAGATTAGCTGAGCAGAGATAAAGAGCTTGTTTGTAAGGAACGTTTTGTTTCCTCCTTGAAAAAGACAAAAAGTATGTATAGAGTCCATATAAAGCAGGATAACTGCCCTGTTCCAAGCTCAGAGTGTCTGAAGGGCTCCATACTCACCCCCTCCTCTCAAAGGCTTTTTGTTCGGTTTCGATTTCGGGACTGCTGAGGCCGAGGCACCAGGTTCTACTTCTTGCTGTTCAGAAAAGCAAAAAGTTACTCAACAGGAATTTCATCTCCCTTAAGCACAGGAACACAGCTGTGACCTGATGAACATGGCTGTTACCTGATTCAGTTTCAGGTTTCCTTTGTAGCTCTTCCCCTCCTGCATGCTCTCCCACATGGCGATCTTCTGCCTCCGCCGCTCCTCCTCCAGCTACAGAACAAATCCAGGACACTGGCTCAATCTGAGCTTTAACCTTAAAACCAGGATTCCAGAGCTAACAGAATCCCCAGAAACAGCTACAACAGACTTGTCACACTGTATTTATCTGATGCACCATCTCTGAGGTTATGGAAGAATTTACTCTTTTTATACAGCCACATCTCTCCTCCTCCTCGGGATGCACTGACTGAGCCTGCAGCTTCTTTGGCCACTTGATGCTTTAAAAGATTTTGAAGGTAAAACAGAACCAAGTGGCAAGTTTAAACCCTGAGTCTATCAAAAGTACTAAGTAAAGAATATTGCAGTAATTTAATGCACAACATGGGGTTTTACAGAAGAAAAAAAGGGCTTTTCCTTTGTTTTTAACTGCTAATACTACTTGAAGCATCAGCTACAAAGTGAGGTCTGACTGCAAAAGCAAAACCAGAAGAGGTGGGATAATGATCAGTTATTACTATGCTGATCACACCCATTTTCTGCACTGCCCCATTCAGCAGTTTGCTATTCCTCGTGATCTCAAGCTGTAATTCAGACCCTTCAACTGCAGCAATGCTCAGCTACATTTCTAACACTTTATTTGCCTTTGAGAGCAGAAAACACACATGTGCCATGGTACAGCTAATTTAAATGCCAGCAAAACCCCTCCAGCCATTCACTGCACACACAACAAAGCTCCTGCAGGTTTACCTGGGCAAAAAAGAACACCAGGCCCACAGTGACCCTGGCCCACAATTACAATTTGCTGCTGTCCTTTACAGCAGAAAGGTCTTGATGACAAATGTATCAGTTAAAGGAAGAAATGCTCTCTGGTTACCTGTTTTTGCTTTTCTTTGTATTTTTCTGCTTGTGCATTCAGTTCCTCTTGCATCCTGAGGCGAGCTGCTGCCAAAGCTTCCTGCCTTCTTACCACCACATCAGGCTCTAGGAAATCAGGGAAGAGTTTGCAAAGATACTCAAAGATAATCCTAGATGGTCTCCTCAATGAATAAAAGAGGCTCATAAAGAAAGGCTCACTTCTCTCCCTGCAGCTGTTCTGCAGAAAATCACAATTCAAGTTCAGTTTCCAGCTAATATTTTCTAATAATTTATAATGCTGAATTAAACTACATCATGCTTTGCTGTTTTAAATCAATTACTTCAACAGGATTTTAATAAGGACACGAATGTACCTAACCACAAAATTTAAACCTCACACTTCAAGGACACTTCCTTCTATTTCTGAAGGATTTGTTAGACACAAATTAATTCAGAAATATCACCCAGGCTTCGCAGGGACCATTTTTACCCAGAGAACTTCTTTTACGCAGAAGGATGAGGCAAGCAGCCCACAAGCACTCCCACTCCTTCTGGCAATGGGTCCTGCTGGTGTCAGTGCAGCAGTGGATGTGACACCCTCCATCAGCAGAAAATCACTGACAAACATGACACACATCTCAAGAGACACCTGGAGGTCTCAGAAAATCCACACTGAGTCACCACTGCTCTTCATGACTGACCTGTGAAGGTCAAAAGGAAAATTATACCCCCCCAAAAAAGGTCAGTGTTGCTCTGTTTTCTTCCAGCAGCTGAAGCATCTCCACATTTGTTTGCCTCATTTTTTGCTATGATCCAGTGACGAATATGAAAAAGAAATATCAGTACTTTCAATAATTTCATTTTACAGGCAGTTTGGGCAATTAAATAGCCATTTAATTATCATCACAAAAGAACAGCAGGAGGATAAGAGCACACAACTCAGATTTTACTGTGGGGCCAAGGGATCAGTGCCAAGCAGCCGTGGATCTGGCAGGTGCACGAGCACAGCCTGTGCCTTTCAGCAGGACGGTGACTGTGAGATCTACAACCCGTGCCACGCTCCCAGAGATAACACAGTGACACACCCCAAACGCACACAGCACGGACCGCGAAAGAGCGGCTGGAAGGGGGTGATGAATATCCATAAAAGGTGAGTATTTACAGAAGTATTTTCTCCAGGATTTCGATTTGTGCGCTTCGGTTTTGTTTGGTGAAGAGTTATTTGGTGACGGCCACAGGCGCTGCTGCCCTCAGCTCCTGCCCGCCGAGAGCAGACACCCAGGGGATGTCCCGCTCCTCCACCCCCACACGCGGTCCTGTGGGACACAGCTCCTCCTTCCACAAACGCCTCCCTCGGCCCAGCCTGTCCCGGGATCCCCGCAGGCTCGGCACCTGCGGTTCCCCGGAGCTCTCCCTCCCAGCCCTCACAGCGCAGCTCCCGCGCCGGGCCCTCAGGAGCCCGGGGCACCGCAGCGCTCGGCACTCACCCTCCGCCGCCTCCGCCGCTCCGGGCCGGCCGCTCGGCCGCGCCGCCAGGCCGCGGGACACCTTCTGCAGCAGCAGGTACACGGCCACGGCGGCCAGCAGCACGTACCAGCCGTAGCTGGACAGCACCGAGCCCACTGCCGGGGGGACAGGCCGGGGGTGAGCGCGGGCCGCGCGGCACGGGCCCGCCCTCACCCCCGGCCCGCGGCGCCTCACCCGTGTGCTGCAGCGCCTCCATAGCCAATCACCGCCCCGTCCGCCGCCGGCAGGAAGCGCCGCGCCACCATTGGCAGTGCCCGGAGTGACGTATGGCTGCGCCGGCCAATGAGAGAAGGGGCAAGAGCAAGGCAGCCAATCAGGGCGCGCCTAAACGCCTTCCGCCCCGCCCCGCCCCGGCCGGGAAGCGGACGCGGCCAGCGGGAGCAAAAGGGACCGCTCGTTTATTGAACAGCGGAACGCGCGCGGGCGGGGGCGCGCCCCGCCGGGGACACCGGCACGGCACGGGACAGGAACGGGCTCCCGGCGGGCACGGCCCGCGCTACGAGCCGTTTGGCACTGTGTCCTCCTCCATTTCTTCCTCGCCGTCCTCCGATGGGCCTGAAAGGACACGTCAGAGTTTTAGGGCAGGGGCTGCTGACGTTGCTGCTCCTTTTCCCACCCCTCTGCAGAACAGTAATAACGGGGACGTTTAAAAACTCTGCAGAAAGGACAATCAGGTAGCCCTGACGTGCAGGAAACTGGTGCTACGGCCAGCCTGCAGCAGAGATCCACCTCTGCAGAGCTGCCAGGCTCATTGCTGAGGCACCGCTGCTCAGCAGAGACCAGAGAGACTCTGCAATTAATCTAATTTTGTTAAATAACTGGGATGAACTCTGGAGCGCCTTGTTTGGCACCTGGCTCTGCAGGGAGAGAGAGCAGGGGACAGCCCGGAGCTGCCCTGCAGCCAGGCACGTCACAGGGCCAGGGGCGTGCTGCAGAGGTGACAAGCAGAGATGACACAGGGAGCAGGGAGAGGGCTGGGCTGTGTTTGGGAGGAGCAGCAGAGGCGGAGTGACCTGGTTTGCGCTCCCGGCCGGGGATCTGTCCCGCCTGCAGCAATCCCTTCAGCCGCTCCACCTCCGCCAGGGTCGAGGCGTTGGCAATGGCAGTCTGAGAAACAGAGAGAGAGCTGGGTCAGTCCTCACACAGCCTGGGCACTCTGCTCACAACAACACACAACCTGGATTCTGACAGCTGAGGGACGCTGAACACCTCGGGAAGTTCTACTAAATTCTGGTTCTAGAAAATTCTACAAATGGCAAATCATTACCTCGCCCTCCACTGGAAGGACTCTAAGCTCAGGTTGACATTTCATTGAAGATTTCAAAATAGAGACAGGTCAGAAGAAAACTTAGAGAAAAAGAACCTAAACCAGAGCTAGGACACCCTGATCTGTTTGTCTGAGCAGCACAAAGGAAACTTTTGTTCAGTCTGGATCCATGACAGCTTTTCTCCTGACATATTTACCTTAATTGCCTCCACGTCCCCTGGAGAGGGCCCAGTTTTCTTTTTGTCTGTTGGCAGACCAGCCCCTGGATTGAAGCTTCAAAAGAAGAAAAAAAAAGACCTGTTACACATTTTGAAGAGTAGCTGCTTCTCTTAACTTGAAATGCTTCCAAACTAGGTTTGAAAGCATTTCATTCCATCAAGTGTAGTATCTTATCTTTGTTAACAAACTGATACAGTGAAGAACTGCCTCCTTCAGAAACACCAGCATCTTGTCCTCATTCCCCCCCACCTTTTCATCTGCTCAGAGGCAGAACTTTATTCATCAGGCAGTTGACAAAAGCTCTTCAGTTTGGATGTTGCTGAACACTCAGCTGCTCTGCTGCCATTACAAAAGCAGGGTGGATAAATAAAGAGTAACTGAAAATGGGGTTTCTGTTCCCATGTGTCAAATGTGGTATTACAGCAGCCTAAAGTAAAGCCTACATTAAACTGGAATCATCTTAACAGTCAAAAGATGAAGGTTATCTGCTGCTGCTGCTTTAAGGAGATCACCTGACCTGAATCCCTTTCCACTCACAAACTCGAGCTCAAATCCATCTATTAAAGGTTTAAATGCTAAATAAGTTCAACACATTTTTCTATTTAACCATGAATTTGGAAATGCTGTGATGTGAATTCCTCTTACCAAATAGGTTGATCAAAACATGTGATGTACCACTTAGCAATTAAACTAAATAAATATAAACATACTGTAATAGCTTAATTAAAGATTTTAATTTGTATTTCATCTCCTAACTACAGCAGATTTTGCAGTTTATTCCCAAAATAAATACATATATATAATTATAGAAATATAATAAATATATAATTATTTATTTTGGGAAATAAAATAATTTGGCCAAACAAAACCAATCATCTAGGAGAAAAACTCCACCAACCACAAATTAAATAATGGCCATCTCTCTGCAGTTAAATAACAAACATAAAATTAAGGTTTCCTGCTTGTTGACTTCAGTGAATCCACCTTGACCAAGCTAGCTCTTTCAGAAATACTTCTGAGATGTGTTCACCACCATCCAAAACAAAGTGCTTGGACAAGGCACTTGTGGCTCCCAGAGCTTTTGAGGCATCCTGCCAGCAGCTGATATTTCAGTTTTCTGCCTGATACAGCACACAAAGCCAGTGGTGTTTCTGAAGGAGGATGCCAGCGTAAATTTGTTTGTTTTATCTTACGTTTTTGCTCTCCTGGCAATATCCTTTGCAAGCTGTGCACCCCGTTTGCCCTTGAACATTTTCTCTGCCTCCTGTCGCTCCTACAGCGATACCACACACACACACAAAGTTAATGTGAGAACATCACAGTCTGCAAAGCTTCTGTCTCGGCCAACAAAGACACTGTGGCTCATCCTCATCAGTGAAACTGGTACATGGAGACCAGATGTGAGAACAAGCAGATAAACACTGCCCAAATACTCAGAGATTTATCAGCCTTGTGCTGTTAAAATGAAGAGCTCTTTCCCACACTCATCCCCCACCCAGAGCTCAGGCCTGTGCTGTTTGCTCTTTCCTGCTCTCCTCCCAACACCAGAGGGACGGGAAAGAGTAACACTAAACAAAGGCACTGAAACATAATTAAACATCATTAAACAGATTATATTCCTTAACAGAATGAAACCATGAAAGAAAACAATGAGAGCGTTGTAGAGCCACTTACAGAGATTCAATAAAATTTACAGCTATGACAACAAGGTCACTGTTAGTGGTGAATTTTCAAGAATGCAAAAAAATCCCCCAAAAAAACCAAACCCAAACCCACAAACACCAAAAACAAACAAACAAACCACCCCAAAACAAACAAACAAAAAAATCAACCAGAACCAGAAAAACCAAAACAACTAAACAACAACCAAAAAAACCCAACATAACCCCCCAAAAAAGGCCTAACAAAAAAAAACAACAAAAAACCCCAAAACAACAAACAAAGAAAAACAAACAAACAAAAAACCCCAAACAAACAAACAAACAAAAAAACCAAAACAACTAAACAACAACCAAAAAAACCCAACATAACCCCCCAAAAAAGGCCTAACAAAAAAAAACAACAAAAAACCCCCAAAACAACAAAGAAAAACAAACAAACAAAAACCAAACAAAAAAAACCCCCAAACAAACAAACAAACAAAAAACACAAAAAAACCCAACCACCTAAATGAAAAGCAAGCAGACTTACTTTGAGCTTCACTTTTTGAAAATCCAGCACTCTGACCTGGGGAACTTTATGAATTAGATATAATCTGTAATGTTTCTTATTTGTTACAGGATTCCTTAGAACGCTGTGGAGTAAATAAAGGTTACAAAATATTTTAAAACACACTTGTATTGAAATATATTAATATATTTGAAATGCATTCATGTACTTCCTGCTGTAACAGGTAACAACACCATGAAATAAGCTTAGTGACAGTGCTTTGATATAATGGAAACTATAATAAAAACTTGCACTTTAGAACTTCAGTAGATTTAACTGAAGGATGACATAAAGAACAACCTCAAAATAATCATAATACTCCCCCCAAATAACTGAAACATCACTTTTCCTGTCTGGACACTGATCAACTGAAAAATCACAGGACAAACTGTGTTTCTTTCTGTCCCTCACACCAAATGTAGTATTACTGAAAAGTCCTTGCTTACATGTATTTTAAACTGTTTTTTATCAACAGATTAAACCTTTTGGTTTTGGGTTTTTGAAGGTTAAGTTCACTTGAGCACTTGTGTGCTGGTTTCTAGAGATGTTAGATCTCATTATCCCAACAGCCTGTCAGTGATATAAAACCTCAGACATTAATTACCAGATGCTCATTAAGAGTAGAGCAAACACTTTATCAATTCAATTTTGAGACATAAAGGATCTGTCACAGCTCATCAAAAGCAGAGCATCCCAGCCCAAAGCACAGGGCCAAACACCAGAGGAAGAGCAGCTTTTCTTTGTGGGTTACATACCTCAGGTAAGTCAATGATTTAATTGTTGATAATGGATCCAGTTCACCCTGGGTAAAGAGAGCACAGCAAGAAATTTTAAGCCCTTTTACCAAAAAAAAAAAAAAAATTTGAAAACATAGCTCCTGAACTCATAACTATTTTAGAGATTAATTAAATTACAATTGTTTTAATAGGAGCAAAAAAAATTAAAATATTTGAAAACATAGCTCCTGAACTAATAACTATTTTAGAGATTAATTAAATTACAATTATTTTAATAGGAAAACCACTAAACTTTGTGACTGCTGTTCCACTGCATGATGCAAATATTGGTCATTAAAGGATGTACACCATTAACTACTGCCAAAACTTAGGATATTACTCTAAAGAGAAAGAACCAACTATTGCCAAAGGGATATGGCACTACTCTCAGGAAAATGGTTAATTAGAGGGATGAAAACCACAAATTTTAAGCTTGTTTAGCTTTATCCTGCATGACAGCTTACCAGTTCAGCAATGTTGTTGTTGGTGAGGATGAGCTCTGTGAGGCTGGGCAGAGCCTGCTCCAGGTTCTCACCAATCCGACTGGAGAACAACAGAAAACAAAGGTTTCACTTAGGGCAGGGATTAGCAATGGTGGAAATACACAGAGAAACAGTAACACAGAGGATCTCCCTGTGAACAACCCAGTCTGGCACTGGCAGAAGTTTGGGTGAGATCCAAAACACTTTTCTAATAAAGCTGACAATAAATCACTGCAAATATTCGGTGCAATATGAGACTTAGATCCATTCCCTTGCAGGAATTCCTTTTTTTTGTGTCTTTATGGAGATGATTACTGAAATCCAAACATGGCCAGATCCAAACTCTGCATCTCCCTGTCCTGGCTGAGCAACAAACACTGCCTTTTGCACTGAATGAGGAGGGCACTGAAAGAGCCCACACAGCGCTCAGTGCTGATTTCATTCCTGAAACAAACACCCTGCCCAGCACTGAAAGACCCCCACACCTCTCTCCCAGAGCATTTCCCTCCGCCCAGGCCCCCAGCAGGCCAGAGCCCAGGGTCCCAGGAGGCCAGAGCCCCTCACCAAATCCTGTTGTTGTTCATGAGCAGCGTTTTCAGCCTCCGCAGCAGCGGGAACCCGTCCAGCTTGCGGATCTCGTTGTCAGAGAAATCGATGGCATCAAACTGGTCCAGAGTGGCCCCCAAGTTCTCAATGACTGGGATTTTATAGCCTGGAGAGGGGGAGAGAGAGGGCAGGGGTTGGGTGGTGCCCAGAGCAGAGCGTGGGGGGGGCAAACTGGGATGGAGTGGGGGTGCTGACAAGGCTCAGACAAAACACCTCGGGATCGACTGCCCCACACGGCTCCCAGACCAAACCCTGCCCCTCAAAGCCAACAGCCCTCACGGCTTTTGGAATCCTTCTCCATCCCCTCAGCAGAACCCAGGGCCCTGGACGTGTCCTCCGAGCCCAACCCACCTTTCTGGCACATCCCACCCCACCACCGCAGCACGTTCCTCCCACACTTCCCCCAGTTTCCCCATCTTGAGCGGAGATGATTTTAGGTTCCTTCCATCCTGAACCGTTCCACCACGCTGTGATTCACCCCTCGCATGCCCCGCAGGTTCCACAGCCAGGGGAGCCTCTTTAAGCGCCCCTCATCCCCATCCCGCGGCCACCACAGCCCCTCCAACAACCTCCCTGCCCCGCCCCGGCACCTCGGAAGGCGCCGGGCCCCACTGGGAGCTGCTTCACGGACCCTCCAGAGCCCATCACAGCCTTTCCTCCGGGATCCAGCACAGTCCCACGGCCAGGGCCCATCGCACACCCCCATAACCCCCCATAACCCCCCACACCACCCTCAGCCCTCAGCCCTCAGTCCCCGGCCGCCCCCTCCCAGCACAGCCCCCACGCCCCGCGGGGCCCGCGCACCGCGCAGGTCGAGCTCCCGGTCGCGGACGGCGTTGGTGTACTGTGCCGCCTGCTCGATCAGCTCCGCCGTGAGCTTCACCATCGCGGGACACGCCGGGATACACCGGGACACGCCGGGACACACCGACACACCGACACACCGACACACGGCCACACTCCGCGCCAGGCCGCGCCGCAGCACACCGCGCCGAGCGCCGAGCACGCGCAGCCCGGGCAGCCGAGCGCCGAGGCAGCGAACGGCACAGACCGCCCCTGCCCGCGTTCCCTCCCTCAGGGAGCGATACAGCTCCGTGCATTGCGCTTCTCCTGAGGGACTGATACAGCCCTAACACCGCATCCCTGCACTGCCCTTCTCCTCAGTGCCAATACAGCCCCAACACCTCATCGCTGCCTTCCCCTTCTCCTGAGAGGCCGATACAGCCCCAACCCCCCAACCCTGCGTCCCCCCCTCAGTGCCAATACAGCCCAGCACCCCATTCCTGTGCTCCCCTTCTCCTCAGTGCCAATACAACCCCAGCACTCCATCCCTCCGTTCCCCTTTCCCCAGGGACTGATACAACCCCAACACTCCATCCCTGCATTGCCCTTCTCCTCAGGACCAGCTCCAGCCCCCCACCCCATCCCTGCGCTCCCCCCTCAGGGCCGGCTCCAGCCCCACGCCTGAGCCACGGCTCACGAGCCCAGGAGGGAGCTTTTGGCTTTGCTGTCAGCACAGGTGCCCCCAGAGGTTCCCTCGCACCTTCTGGTGCTTCCAGGCACAGATTTATCTGCAGGAATCCGGGCAGAGCAGGATCATGCTCCATGCCATGGCTTCCCTTAGACAGAACCGTGCTCAAGCACTTGCTGCTCCCCTGGGCACCTTCAGCTCTCGGTGCTTTCCATCCACCCCAGCAGCAGCTCAGCCTCTCTCCTGGATATTGTGCTGCCCACGAGCACCTTCCCCCTGCAGCTTTTGGGGCAGTTTCTCTGTCACTTCCATGAGCATTCCTGGTCTGAGGTGCTGTGATGGGCTGGGAACACCCCACAGGCTGCAGCACCACACACGCCCTTTATCTGTGAGACAAAACGTGCTTGCAAATATCACTACATCCCCCTAAAGTGGCTTTGGGAATTTGGGGAACAGCAGGGAAGGGCTGGCAGTAGAGCTGAGGTGGCTCTGGCTGCTGTGGCTGGCCAGGAGCTGCCCCCAGGTCCTGGTCTGAGGCTGGGGCACTGCCTGGCACCACAGCGAAGGGCTCAGCTGGGGATGAGCCACACTGCAGGTGACTGGGCTGAAAGTGACACGTAAAGGGACACCCCCAGACCCCCAAAACCTGCTGAATGCCACCATTGCTTCTGGGGAAATCCTTCCCAGGCCTTCAAGGAGCAGGAGGAGGAAGGATGATTTCTGTCTGCGCTGCTGTCGAGGGAAGGATATTTTTGTGAGCCATGACATTTCTGTGAACCCAGAGGATGTGATAACAGGCTAAACAGTGCTGCCACGCTTGGCACTGCTCAGGGATGGCTCGTGCTTTTCTTTTGGGAGCTTCTCAGGGCATCACCCCGGGCACAACGCCTGCCTGTCCCCAGCACTGCAGCGTCAGAGCTGGCCCTGACAGGGATCACTCAGGCAGCTCCTGTGCTCCCTGCTGGGAAAACTCCCTCATCAAAGCCGTAAGGGAAAGCACAGAGTCAGGTTTTTATAACAGCTGCATTTGTTTTGTAACATAGGAGGGAGCAGGAACAAGAGGGAGCTGTCACAAGGAAAAATCCGAGAATTAGCAGCGCTGTTGTAGGTGACTCAGGCATCATGCAGCGTTAAAGACAACAGAGACTTTAGTCATTTCAGGCATTCTTGCAAGGAGACTCCTTCCAGCCTCCTGGAAAGCAGGTCCTGCCTCTGACAAGGCCAAATAAAGCATGGACCTGTCTCCCTTAGCACAATACATGTTTGCCTCAGCTCTGCAGCCACAATAGAATCGTAATTGCGAGCAGATGGATTCTGGGTCTCAGACGCTGCGCACAAGCTCTCCACAGTCCTTTCTTTGCAGTGGAAACTCAAAGCAATGATTTTTAAGATCTGTGCTCCCCACCTGCCAACTGCACAATGGCAGATGGCCGTGGCTGCAGCCCCACGGCCAAACTGCAAATGAGGACTCAGGCTGTGCTAAGATTTTCCAGAAAACAGCTATTATAGATTTGGCTTTGGTGCCAAGAGACAACAGAGAAATGAGCTTTAATAAATTGCCTAAATATGCATTTATCTGGAAGACACAGCCACTTTGATCCTCTGAGCATACCAGTCAGACTTTAATAGCTCCAAGCAAGTATTGCAACAGCTTGGAGAAATAATCTGAATTTTATTACTTTACAAGAATGATTTCTGAGGAAAACGCTGGAAGCTGATGTTGTTGCATGAATTCAATGTGCAGAATTTGTTTTTCTTTCCCTGGCAGGCTGGAAAGCAGCAGAAAGCAGGATAGAGCTGGGACTGCTGGGGACTGGTCATCTTAAATTGCATTGCCTTCCCCAGTGTGTATTTTAAGTTATGTCAAGATGTAAGAGTAAGCATTTTGCTTTCTTTGTAGCATTTCAGTACATCTAAATATACCAGGGAGCAGTATTTAGAGACAAGCTGCTGTGACCCAGAGAACTGGAAGGCTGGCACAGTGCTCCTGATCCACAGCTCCTGTTTTCTCACTAACACAGCAGGAGAAATGAAGTTTGGAATTTTCCACAAAAGTATTTTCCAAAGAGGCAGAAGCCAGGAGTGTGTCACCCCCTTTCTGACCTCTGGTTTGGCCTGAGACTGAAAGGGAAATCCTGCAGCAAAAGGAATTGCTGTGTGTGATTAATTCACATTTATCATCTGATGATTGTGAAGACCAACAAAATGCAGAGCCCACAGCTGCACATCTCTGAGAAATCATCTTCCCTTGTGGGAGGGCTCCATTCTTTTCTTTTTTCCCCCACTTCAAAAGCTCAGTTCCAGATATCCAGGCACTTGGCCCATGGTTGTTGCAAAGCCAACACAGCAAACAAAGGATTCCACAGCTCCCTCCATGCCCAGCCACACCAGCAGCTCCTCTCCTTCCCAGACAGCCCACAGGGAACAGTGGCCCCGTGCTGGGAACTGCAGTGGGGAACTGGGGGGCTCAGGATGCTCCTTGTATGAGTGTATGAGGGGAGCAAGCCCTTCTGCCAGCTCAGCCAGGATCCCCCACACTGGAGAATTCACCCACCCATGCTCCAGCACAGCCCCAAACCCCAGTAAGAGGGCCCTGGGTGCACCAGCCCAGCCTGGCACAGGGCAAGTATTTGGGATTTGAGTTTCTTCTGGAGGTTAAAGACCTTTACAACAACAACAGTGAGGTTTTTCCAGCTGCAGCTCATCTGTTCCTGAGCATTTCTCCCATAGGTGCTCTGAGCTGAGCAGGAGCAACCAGGGGAGCTGCTCTGTCCAGCAAAGTGAGGGCATGCAGTGCCTCCAGTCAGGGCTGCATGAATTTGGAAAAAGCACAGATTCATTTGTCAGGGGAGATCAATAGTTTATTAACTTAAAGATCAGTTCACCAAAGCTCCATCTTTCCTTGGATTTGGTCCAGGCAGGTGAGGGCTGGAGACAGTGTGGCTTTCCCCTCCTCACCTGGCTGAGGTGAGCTCTCGTGGGCAAGCCCAGGCAGGGCAGGTGTCGTTGCAGCTGAAACCAAGCAGGGATTATCCCAGCTCCATGTGGAACTGGTGACAATTCATACTGGGAATTTCACTGGAGAAAGGTTTAACTCATTAAAACTATTAACAATGAAAATCAGAACATGCAGCATAGGAAAGAGTGTTTACATATGTCTGGTGCAAAGAGTGGCTTTGCAGGGTCAGAGAGGAGAAAAGGAGAAGGAATAAGACACAAAAAGATACCCCACTCCCATATAAAAAATAGTCCACAGAGAAAAAAAACAAGGATTGTATAAGTTATTTTTTAAAAATCTGTAAAACAACATAGCCAAGGATATTTTAAACACAATTATATAAACACCACGTGACTTACTATTAAGAGAGAGCATGAAAAGGTTTGTTTCGGGGAAGGGTTTTGTAGAATTAAGTTTCCTGGCTGGATCCCTGGAATGTCTCATTTGGGAAAGAGATGCCCAAGAAAAATCACTGCCATGAACAGGAGGATTTTGTGAGAGAGAGAGAGGGGTGTACCCAGCAAAACAGGGGGAGGATCATAACGCAAAATGCCAAGAAAGATTAATTGGGGCAACATCTCATTTAGAGGAAGGATTTAGCTTGTTCCAGAACTGACTTGATCAGCAATGTACAAGCAGTTCCAGGAGGGAAATAAGGGAAATACATTTCGTGGTAAGGCTGGTCTGTGTGGACAACACCCCTTCCAAAACCCTACGACTCCTTGTAGGCACACACACGGGTTTTGCCTGGCTGCAGTTACCTGCAGGGCAAAGCCCTGCTGGGCTGGCACACCTGCAGAGCCACGTGGGGCAGCTCTGGCTTTGGTCCTCAACCCTCCAGTTATTGCCAGGGCCAGAGGGAAGCGGTGAGCGACGGAATCCGAACAGGAGTGCCGGAGCGGGCCCCGCTCCCGAGCCGCCTGGTTCATCGTTTTACCTATGTACAGAGCTGGCAGTGCAGGGCTAGATCAGCTGGCACCTGGCACGAGAGGGTACCAAAAATGAGCCAGAATCAGCTCTTTCCTCAGATGTGTGAAGTCCTGCCTCCCTCGTGGCGAGGGCTCCCGCCGGCCGCTCGGAGCGGGTGGATCAGTGGGATTTCTGCGAAGAACCAAGTGTGTGTACGTGGATCATGCATTGGTCCCTGCTCACCAGGAGTGTTTGAGAGTGTTAATATCACCACTTGTCTGCTGCTTCCAGGCCTTGATCACTCAGGGTACGCTCCAATCTCTGCTTAACATATTGCTATAGAAACGCGCCGACAGTGATATTAAAGCTATCAAACTTACGAGCGAATGCTTGACAGCACCATGTAAACTCTCCCAAAGCTGAAAAAATAAACTTTTGTCCTAAACATTTGGCAAAACTGGGCTGGCAGTCAGTGGAAGTCCTGGATGGATGCAGCCGCTGAACTTTACCCGGCCATAAGACACGTCTGACAGCAGAACTGCACAAACAGCTTCTTTTCACAGAGCTTGTTTGATTTCACCATCTCACAGAAAGTCTTGTCAGCTGGGAGGCCGGGGTGAGGAACAAGAGAAAATGAGAGCAGATTAACATTTTAAATAAACAAACATTGCATGTAACAGGCACAGCAACTGTGCCAGTGTTGGGGGAGACAGAATTGAAAAGGAATCACTTTTTAAGGGCATCTTTCACATGGTTTTAATGAAGGAAAAAAGGAGCTTTGCAGTGAGTGGGAGAATTAGCCCCAAGACTAAACTATAAGAAATACAAGTGCTTGGATATGTTTGAGCAACAGGCAGATATCCAGAAGCAATGCCAGGTGAGCCACCTGCCCCCCACAGCCGGAGCCCAGCCCGCTGCAGCCATGCCCCAGCAAGCCCAGGAGCTCCAGCACTTTTAGCTTTAAATGGTGAAGGGAATCCCCCAAACCTCTCATTTTTGCTACCAGGGGAGCACTACTGTGCCAGCAGCTCTGCCACTTACCATTGGTACAGGTTTCATTTGTCACACAGGAGCCACCGAGGAGGCTGTAACCTTCCTTACACCTGAGGCAGTTTCCACTGGAGCCCTCGCAGGCTGAGCAGTGGTCATCACACCTGGGGACAGAGACCTTGCTGTGGCCTGAGCCAGCACCAACACCCTGGCCAGGCCACCTAAGTGGGCTGTCAGGCAAAATACATCTGCTGGCACAGCCAGACCAAACCAGAGGATGTGGAAAATGGCAAATTTGAAGCTTGAAATGTTATTAAAGCCTTGGGTTTGGTGAGGTCAGCTCAATGCCCAGTGACAGATAGTGACATCCCAAAAGCTCTTGTCTTCTGGGAAGATTCAGTGTGACATGCACCTCACCAGCCATCCCAACTAGAAAAAGAGCTGCAAAGGGAACCTGTGCTGCTCCCATCCATTTGCTCAGAGCAAAGAGCTCAGCACTGTGCTTCCTGCCTGGGGACAGTGGCTTGTGGAGACTGTGCCTGAAATCTCTGGGAAGGGATGCTGGTCCCTTGTTCCTCCCTGCTGAAGAAACAGTGCAGGTGAGTGAAACCCCAGCAGGCAGGGATGGCGTTGTGTGTTCCCAAGTCAACTTTAATCCTTGCCTTTCATGTTTGCTTTCATGAGGCTGAATCCACTCCCACTCCCCACTTAAAGCGCGGAGCTCCGGAGAGAGTGGGAGCAAATTGCTGCCTCGCGGCATCTCCCTGTCTCCACACACAGCCCCGTGCTGGGCCAGGGAGGGGGGAACACTCCTCCAACCTGGCCACGGGGCGAACGGAGCAGGTTTAATTGAGAGCTGGAATATTTATCTAAACATTGCTGCTCCTCCCACACCTCCCCCAGAGAGCCCAGGGCTGAGGCTGAGCCCCTTCCACCGTAGCCCGAAGCCACCTTGGCTGGCTCTGGTGGGGAAGCGTGCAGCTCCCCTGCTCTGAAATCCACAGGCCAGGGGCGTGTGGGGTCCAGCCCCACAGCTGCCCTGGCTCCCTCAGCCCTGATTTAATTTCCATCAAGCTGTGAGCTGTTTCCAGCATGATCCTTTCGTGGCTGGCAGTGCTCCCCATCAGCCCTGGCTTTGCTCTGCTGGTTCTGTACCTCTTGCAGACTTTGTTGGGCAGCCCGTGGCTGTCGGCGGGGTAGAAACCCTCACGGCAGGTGGGGACACAGCGCCAGTGGAGTGCAGGGCCCTCGGGGGTGCAGGGGGTGCAGTCCTCCTCGCCTGGCCCTGTGGGGACAGGGAAAAGGGAAAAATGGCACCTGGGTGGTTTTGGGGACAGTGCAAGCATGGCCACAGCCCCACATGTGATGGGGGCACCAGTTTGGCTTTGTCTTGCTTGTGAATTAGATGCTTGTTGTGCCACGGGGTCCTGTGCATGTGCTTGGCTCCCACCCCAAACAAATCAGCTTCCATCCCAAAAACCCATCTGGGACCCAGTGTCTGTCCCTCTGCAGAGCCAAGAGCTGCCTACCAGGGCTCGGGGAGGAAGAGCACATCAAAATCCCCTCGGGGCCATCAGCCACCACTCCCAAGCTTGCACCAGTTTTGGTTTTTCCCAGGGTGGAAAAGAAGATGCTGAACAGGGCCAAGGAGGAGTTGGAGGGGGAAAGTGCTCCAGTGAGGAGCTGGGAAAGCAGAGGGCCCCACTCTGATGCCTGTGTGTTGTGGCTGGACAGCAAAGCTCAGTGATGGAAATGGTATCATTAAAGGGCTTCCATGCACCAAGCTTGAGAAATGGTTATGCAGGAAAAGGAGGAAAGAAAAGGCTGGAAAAATAATTGTGGTGGAGTACCTTCACACTGACTGGAATAAGAATTAGAAGGGAAATAATTTTCTTCAGGGATTAAGAGCCCATTCCCTTCTAGCCTTGCCAACAAGATCAATAAATATTTTGGATTTAGACTAAGGCAATTGCCCATGTATGATAGAAGAGGTTCATGCCACTGAACACGGATTGTCTAGAGATCATATTATCATCAGATCTATGATGATTTTGAGGGCAGACACAAACATTAACAATGGAAAATAATTGGACTTGCAGGAAGCAAGAAAGGCAGGATTTAAAGGGAATGCTGAGCAATTTGAGGCAGCTGGGGAAGCTAGCCCAGCACCGTGGGGCGGCTGGCATAACATGGGATAACACAGGATAACACACCTCAGCTGCCTGACATTTTTATCCGCTGCAAAGCCACCTTCCATCACCCTGAGAGGGTTTTACAGCCTCCCCCGCAACCTTATTAAACTGAAGCACCTGGCTTCGGGGAGATCGAGAAATAAAAAATGGCTCTAATAAAAATGTAAAAACTCCCCTAAAAACCTTTCCAGCATGAACATATACCTCACGGGACGTGCTGGAGACTTGGGACTGCTTTCCCTCAAGCACGCTGTGCCTCGGCTCAGGGTGGGTGCAGTGGGGATTGGCACCTGCTGCAGAGGGGTTTGGGGTTTTGCAGGGGATGCTGTGGGGCCAAGGACATACCTGTGCTGGCGGGACAGGTCTCGCACCGCCGGGGCTCCCGGCTCAGGTACATGGCAGGCTGGCACTCTGGCACACAGCTCTCCCCTGCCAGGCTGCCAGGAAAGCAGAGAACATTTGCACCCAAAGCTACAGGATATGGGAACTCAACACAGCCCATTCCTATCTCCTCATCCCCCAGTGTCCCACAGCATTCTCAGCCTGCAACACAGGAGGTGTTGGAAAGCCAGCCAGCATTTTAGGAGAAATTAAAATCCTGCCTGGACCAAAGGGACAGCTGCCGGTTCCTTAATTAAGGATCCAGTAGGAAATAAAATTTTTTTTTTCCCATGGGCAGCCAGCCAGGCTCTCCTGAAGACCTTTTGCACCAGCGAGGCTCCCCAGAATAAAAGGAAATTGGTTCAGTGCCGTGGCTGGGCCGGTGCTGCTTCGTGGCAGGGATGATTTGAAGTCCTGGCTTAAAAGGATATTGGACAATAAAAAACAAGCACCGTGTGGATTATGTCTGACAAGTGCCTCCACTTGTGCTTTTCCGAGGGAGTAGATAATCTTTTGGCAGCAGGAATTTCTTTGTCTGAGCGAGCCCCACTGCTACAACATGGCTCTGGCTCACAGTGCCTGAACACTGCAGACTGCTATGGGATTGTACTTCCATGAGCAATTTGGGATGGAAAACAGCTTTTCCCTAGTGCTGACATTGGGCTCTGTGTCCCACAGATGCCACGGGGCCACCAGCAGTGGCACCCAGTGGCCCTCAGAGGGTCAGGGCTGCCCTGTCTGCCCCTGCAGCGCTGGAAAATCACTGTCCTGTACTAACCCCATTCAACAGGTACATCAAATAAAATTTCAGCGTGGATGAATCTGAGGGAAGGGTTTCTGCATATTCAGGGAGCATTCTCAGCCTGAAGCAGCTCAGGCTGGTACCAGCTCTACACAGCACTTACCCAGCACCCTGGAAAGAGCTGGGGAAAATGAAATTAAATTTAAATCACGGTTTTCAGCTAAGAAAGAGACGCTAATCACCATCTTTAAATTCCCAGATCTCCAGCATACTGCACCACAGCTGCAGCACCATGGAAGCAGGATCTCTGGTCTTGAACTTAATTCACTCTCTTAATTTCCCATCGGTTTTCCCAAATTTAAACCACAGGTATGAGTGCTGCAGGTATGAACTCCTCCCGTGCTGGTGTTTTACCTGAATCCCTCTTTGCATGCAGTACATTTGTCTGCTTCGCCGACACATTTTTTACAGCTTTGATGACATTTCAGACAGCGTTTCTGACCTTTCAAAAAACAAAGCAAAGCAGGGAGAATAAAATCAGGACGGTGATTTGCAAGCAGCAGTCAGAGCTGCAAAGCCCCACTGCACCCCAGCACCAGCTCCCCAGGGTGGAAAGGCACATCCCTCCCCAGCAGATCCCTGCCATTGCAGGTGACCTTATCTGTCACCACTTGCTAAAAAGAAATATGCTTTGCAAGCAGCCACGATCATTAATTACTGTCTTCTAATTAAGTTGAGCACCTCTGCTTTGCACCACCCTCTGAACACCCAGAGGTTTCCCTCCTCCCTTCACCGTGCAAAGTGTGTCAAGAAGGAAATTCAAAGCCAATACTCAAGAATCAAGGCATGTTCTCCACCCAGAGCACTTAAAATAGAAGCAACCCCTGCACGTCCTCATGCTGCAACTTGCAGGTGATAACCATCCTTACGTTCCTCGGCGTAGAACCCGGGCGGACAGAGCAGCAGGCAGGTGCCCATCTCGGGGTGGTGGTAGAGGTTCCTCTTGCAGGCTGTGCACTGGCTGGGTCCCCTCCCGACGCAGCGCTCGCAGCCCTTGTGGCACCGCCGGCACCGCCGGGCGCCGTTGTCACCGAAAAACCCCGCGGGGCACGAGCTCACACACATCCTGGGGAGGGAAATGGTGGCACTGGGCTTTGGTGCCAGCAGCGGTCACCTCCCGCCCAGGCACCCGCCCCTGTCCCCTTGCTCGTTGTGTTTGGGGTGCCCCCCAGCCCTGGCAGCAACTGGAGCTCATTTACTTCTTATTCTTTGATTTACAATGTCTTGGAAGTCACACCTTTAATATGGAGATAGGGAATCTCTTGTCCCAGCTGTAGGTAAAGTTTCCCTGTGCCATCCCAAGAGGCTGAGGAGTGGAAACCCCAGTTCCTGACAGTTCAGCTGGCTGTCCCTTGGGTGTGGGTGACCTCAGCCTGTGAAGTCAAAGATTCTTCCCCCAACATGATTATGTGGTCAAGATCCTCCAGGACTCTCCAGCTCCATGTTCTCTACCCCACTGCACCCTAATTCAGGACATAGATCCTCACATCTCCTCCTCCACCCATTTAATTTCTCATACACTTCTTTTGCTATGCAAACATCTATCACCCACACCAAGCTGTGAGACCTGAGGAAAGGAGCTGCTGTCACCTGGAGACCCCATGGGGACACCCCACCACCACTCACCTGCCAGTTTTCACACTGCCCAGGCTGTAGTGGATGCAGTTCAAGCACTGGTCAGCATTGGGGCCATCACAGCCCTGGTCACCACACTCAGGGTGGCACGGACCTGAGGAGGGAGAGACCAGCTCAGTGTGGGAGAAGCTGAGCACCCTCCAGACATCACTGCCAGGATGCCCTGAGCACACCCTCCCTGGACACCTGGACCCTTCCCCTTCTTATTCTCTATCCTATATATTTTAAATTTTATCCTATCTATTCTATGGAGCTGCGTGGCTTTGGGTGCTTGTTTTTCCTGCAGCTCATCCTTCCCAGAATGAATCCCATCCTCTGGCTGAGCACTGGTGCAGGAGCAGCTTTGAAAGAGGGACCTGCTCCTCAGAGAGCAGCAGAGACACCCGCCCCTGCCTGTGCTGGAGGAGGGAAGGTGGGCAGAGGAGCTTTTTTTACCCCTCAGACAGCTGCACCACCAATTTGTGGCTGGGACGGGGCATTTTTCTACCTTCTAATTTCACCATCCTGCTGCCCCGTGCTGGCCACAGGCCCTGCTCCTCCCAGCCCGCCTCAGCCCCAGGCAGGATCAGGCCCAGTTTTTATCAGGGTTTTCATTTTCCTGGGTACTCTGGGGGGAACACCGTGGCAGCTCAGGCAGCTCTTACCTGAATACTCCTCCTCCTCCTCTGCCACCTCCACCTGGCTCTGCAGGAAGGCAGCTCTCGACGGCTCCATCTCCGAGGTTGGCGCTTCCAGTGACCTGCCCCGGGACTGGGGCCCGCTCAGGGCAGTGTAGGGGTGCTCGCCCGTCCCGTAGAAGATGAGGCTCCACTCCTTCAGCTTCCCTGTGGGGCAGACACAACATCACCCACCCCGCTCCCTGTCTCCCCCATCTCTGGGGGACCCGGTTTTGGGGGAAGCAGGAGGGTGGGCTGGACCATCAGGGTGTCACTGCTGGCACAGCAATGCCGAAGGAAACAGTGAATACCCAGAAATGTTCATGAGCCCCTGAGCTTCCAGCCCACACAAATGCAGCTGTTTAAGCCACTTACAAGGGATTTTTAATTCCATAACTCATCTGAAGAACTGCAGCATCACCACAGTCTCCGAGTCCAACACTGGAGAGAACCAGTAATTTTAAAAGCTCCACAACAGAGGATTATTTCTGTCTGACAAAAGCCACCCGGCACACACTGGATTATTTCTTGCTGCTGTTGGTCCAGCCCTCTCTTTGCCTGACACAACAGAAGTCTGAGCTTGGCATCCCCCAAAACACTCTAGTGCACCTGGTGAGACCCCCCCAAGGCCTTACATCCACACCAAGACCCTCCACAAGCCACATGGCTTAGGGGAGAGAGTCCAAAAATGCTGCTGCTTCTTTCCAATGCTGCTTTTATTCCAATTCCCCATCAATGCGAGTCACTTCATGCCTGCACCGTGCTCGGCTTTAACTCCTAATCCCTGTGTTACCAGGAAGGGCTTAAAATTTGCAATACCCAAATCCCTTGGCTCTCCCAAAGGCATGAGGACACACCTGCTGCACAGAGCAGTGCTGGTCTGGAGCCTGCAAAGGGCCGAGCTCCGGCAGCATCAGCTGGGGAAGTGCCTTTGCCAAAAGAATTGAATTTGTTTTAAATCTAAAATATCCTCCATGAGGAAAGCCCAGGCTGCACAGGGCTGATGTGGGGTGCAGCAGTACCAGCAACATGACACTCATAGTATTTAATTTATATTAAATTAACCAATTTAGTGGTATTAAATTAACATTTAATACTAATTTCTGCTAAGAGCTGGGAGCATCTTTCCTTTTTTCCTCCTGCTGTGCCCTCTCTACTTCAAATCCAGTTCAGACTTTTTGAGGGGATGACTTAATGCACTCATTTTCATTTTGTTTTGCCAAACCCTGATGCCCGTGAGGGGCTCAGAAACACCATCCACAAACTGTGAATACCGGGGCAAAAGCAGCTCTGTGGGCGCTTTGCTGCTGCTCTTTGAGTTCAAAAGATTTGGGGTGAAGGCAGCAAACAGAAACACTTTCTGTGCAACGCACCTCCATGTGCACCTCCCGCCAGAAAGTAGCGTGGGAGAAATTTTTAATATACTTCTGGCTTCCTATCAATGACTGTGTGGATTTAACACCCCCACAACACACGCCAGCCCCAGGCAGGATGCTTCATGTCCCGCTGCCCCCAGCCAGCGAGGCGGGGCCGGATCCTGCCCACACGGCTCCTGTGCTGGGAAGGGGTCAGGCAGCAGGCGGCCAAGCTGGGCAGGGGGTACACAGCAGGGTTGGGGACATGCAGGGGGCCAGCCTGAGCCCAGCCACCCCCCACCAGCATGGTGGCAGTCCAGGGAGGATGTCCCTGCGTCTGCAGCCCGAGGGGCATGGTCCCCTTGCGCCGTTGCACAACCAACCCACATGCCAGATGTCCCAGCAGCAAAGCAAAACAAACAAACAACAATTACAGCTCTTGGGTTTCCTCGTATTGACTCATTACAGTTTAATTTTGGAAACCTGGCTCTCGGGTGCAGCCAGTTTACTGCTACTGCTGCTGCTGCTGTGAGAAAACCAGCCCCCAGCTCAGCCAGACCAGCAGCCTCCTGCGTTCAGAGCTAACATTCCATTCCCATTTTTGAAAATCTGGGCAATACAGTTTTGCTGAAGACCATAAAATTCACGGCAAAATTTACAGCCAAGCGAAGCAGCCTAGAAAGGGATTTGGGAGCAGGAGGGCCTGGTGGGCACTGGGGGATCCTTACCTTGCACGGCGGGGTTGCGCACTTGGGACGGCGTGTCATGGATCTCCAGGGTCCACTCCCCCGCCGCCCGCTCCCCCCAGCAGTGCACAGTCATGAACTCCCAGCCCTTGAAGCCTTCATTGGAGTGGTCAAACACCCTGCAATGGTAATGCCACACACCAAGGAATGTGATTTTGAATGTTGTATTTTATCAGAAAAGGTAGATGGGTTAAAATCCTAAATAGAGGATTTTGGGGTTCCCTGCACACACACACACCCTTGCACAAACCTCCCCTGCAGCTAAAACCTGCGCATGCTTCCCACCTTCCCCCCAAAACCCAAGAAAACTTACAGCAACCCCCTAAAGGAGGGTGCTGCCCAGCCCAGACACACCCTGGCTCCGGCTGCTCTCACCTCCTGGCCAGGAGCTGTGACCGTGTCCCGGCTGGGGAGATGAGGCTGATCTGGAGGTCCCCCCGGCGCGGGTGGGCGATGCTGAGCCGCACCACGACGTGCTCCAGGTACAGCACGTGCTGCTCCCGCTGCTCGGCGCAGGCGCTGCTCAGCGTGCTGGCCCTCAGCACGTGGTCAGCTCGGATGTACCTGCCAGGGACAGGGCACGGCGTCAGGGTGGGGACAGAGTGCCCCTAGCCCCCAGGCATGGACGCCCTGTTAGATGAAACCCTGGTCTCCTGCTGCTTCACAGCAAAAATTATCTTATCTGCCACTGCAATTCCCAGTGTCCTAGCAGGGGAATTTGCTGAATTGCTGGATGGTAACCAGATGAGTTTGAAGTGCTTCGAAGATCTATGCCTTATGGGCTGCAAGGGCGCTGCTTTATTATAATTACG
This sequence comes from Passer montanus, assembly GCF_014805655.1. Taxonomy (NCBI): domain Eukaryota; kingdom Metazoa; phylum Chordata; class Aves; order Passeriformes; family Passeridae; genus Passer; species Passer montanus. Next base: position 15,427,207 of record NW_024369929.1, read on the forward strand.
AGTGCAGCACTCCTCTTTGGGCTGTAATTAGTGTCTGTATCAGATAAATAGCTTCATGAACACACTTGGCTCTGCACTCATTCCTGTTTTGCATATGCAAGTCTCTAAAAGACTTTTCTGATTAACAACTGTCTTGCTCTACAGCCAGGCATTGGTAAATGAGGAGTGTCCACTTGGTCACATCCCTGATCCCACTCTTCACCTAGGAGGGGACTGACCTACCAAGGATGAGATGTGAACCTGAGCTGGAATGAACCTGAAGCCAAATTCAAAGAGAACCAAGACACTGGAAATTTGGTAATCTTTGCAACAAATCACCAGTTTTTGGTGTCTTCCATCAAGACAAAGTGTTCAGTATAAGGGTGGAAAGACTAACACGTCACTGCTCATGAAGGACCCAGCAGGCAAGGTGGGTTTGGTCTCACACTGTCTGCCCTCAAAAATTCCCTGCTGATCACTCATCTGGGAAGCAAAATCTTGCAAAAGCAGGGAAAAAACCCCACCCACTGTCAAAGCTGGCCCTGGAGAGCTCTGATAGGACCTGCACTTCACTGAGCCATGGGCACAGACCCCACAACACTCACTTGGGCACCCTGTCCAGGCTTCCCACGCAGACGTGCTGGGGAGGAACCATTCTCCACTTCTTGGCTTCCACCACAATAGCGTCAGCATCCACCAGCCCAAAGCCATATAGATGGCTAACTGGAAAGAGAGAAGACTCAGAAACCCTCAGCCTTCCCAGCAGGGATCAGGAGCTCCTCCTCAGTGCTTGGCGGAGCATCCCCCAAGCATCAGGGAAGGTGGAGTTCACCCTGTTGGGGTGTGAGGTGTTTCAGCACATGGAGCTCATCACTCTGGCCGAGTTACATCCCAAATCCACATGGGCACCATGGAAAACCCATTGCTGGGAGCAGCCCAAGGAAGGCAGCAAGAAACTCTGCAGCTCAAGAGAGTCTCCACCAAACAAGTTTTCCAAATCTCCACCAAGCAAGAGTTCCAACATCTCACCCCATGAATTACTGCCCTCTCCTCCCTCCACTTAACAGCCTGAAGGTAGGAATGAACCTGGTAGTGGCCACCCACAGTGAATTGTCCCCATAAGTGAAGCTCAGGAGACCTTTATTTTCCCTCGGCTGGCCGTTCTTGCCCTGCCATCCCCATGCTCTCTCACCTTTATGCCCGGCTCCGTTGGTTTTCCAGTCGGGCGCTCGTAGGTGCCCTGGCCGCGAGGTTTTGACCAGCAGATGCTGCACATCCCTCCAGGTGAGCAGGGGGCTGCAAAGACACGTGGCTCATGGGGTGGCTCTGCTGTTCCCAGTCCTCCCAGCAGCAGCAGGTACCCCACTGAGTTAAAAAAAAAACAAAAACCACACCAGCCACCCCTCTCTCCTTTTTCCTGCTTGAAAAAAAGCAAGAATTGATGATTTAAATGCTGACACCCTGCCACCACTTGAGGAGCCTGAGCAGAGTGGTATGCCCCACATGCCCATGGGAATTGCAGGATTTACTCCTGGATAAGGCCATTTAGCTCTCAGGCTTTAGGGTAGAAATGAAGCAAATTAGGAAGGTTTTCCCCATTTTTCTGAAGGAGGCAGAGAGCAAAGCTGAGGCAGGATGGTGGGCTCAGCAGCTCACTAATACACAGTGCTGAGCAAACCTTCCCTTTAGAGAAATAACAGCAAAAAATTGCTGGAAATAAAACCTGGGTTGTTCATTAAACAGAAAAATTAAACCCAAATCGCCTCTACCTCCCCAGGCTGGGTTTGTGTGTTCAGAGGTGCTGGACACTGAGTGCTCTGTGCTTCTGAGCCCCCTCATGACCCCAGCTCAGGGATATTGCTGGAGAATTTTCCTCACTTTACTTACAGTCAGTTGTTCAGCATCTCGAGCTGGGATTTATATTGCTCTCGAGCAACATTTAAAGAAAGAAATTCAATTTATTCTCTCTTGTCATAATGGAATGCCTGAGCACCAAGCTCTGGTAGTTAATGTTGCGGTTTATGCCTCAGCTAAACTATTCAGAAATTACATCTAAAGCTTTTAATATATTTGTAATGAAAACTGCATCTCCGGAAATGCTCTCACCCGACCTGGGTGTTGGGATTAAACCAGACGAGGAGGAATGGAGCCACAATCACCATCCCTGGATGAGAGCGCAGCACTGCCCTGAGGCTTATTCTTATTCCCAGCCTTTATTTTATTTCCACTCCATAAAAATAATAATAAGCTCATGAGAAGACACTCCATGAAGCAACACAGGGATGCCCAAGGCTCTTCCTGGGCTGGGGGACCATGATGGAACCAGGATGGGACTGGGATGAGGACAAGAGGAAAAGAGCAGCTTGTTTGAACCAGGGGTGTGTTACTGAAAATCAGGTTCTGTGAGTTTTTGACATAATGAAAAAGTAGTCCTTTTTCCCCAGAAATGCAACACTTGCTGAAAACCATCACTTCTGCTGACATTTCCCAATGTCTGTGATGTTTTCTGACTTTTTTTCCTGGGAAGTATTTATAAAATTCCCATTGGAGCTGGCTGTCAGTGGTTCCACTGCACCTACTGAAAAGCCTGACTGATGTCACCAACTCCAAACTTTTCAACAGTGTTGGCAACACGTGAAGAATTAGATCAATAAAACACCTGTGGGAAGATCAGATTCCAAACAACAACACTGCCAGAAAGGAGCGATTTAAAACAACTCTGTGCCATTTCGGTCACTCCAGAAGAAACAAAACCACCTTGTTTCTTTCAGGTTTTGCTCACCAGGTGCTAAGTGAGGGAACATTTCTCCTGAGCAGGTTGCACTTACTTTGCCTCCAAAGCCAAGGCGATGATGCCCGCGACCATCGGGGCGGACACGGAGGTGCCGGTGTGGCCGTCGGTGCAGCGGTGCCGGAGGTCCGTGGTGACCTGTGAGACAGGAGCTGCAGCCCCCAAAACGCTCCCAGCATGGGCACTACCCCACCCAGCACCTCCAATTTGCTTGGGATGCTGCCAGAGGGGAGATGAGCCTGCTGGTATCCAACCCCTGCCACGACTCCAAAGCCATCAGAGGGCACAGAGCCCCAAAAATGGGTTGCAGATAATTTGGTGCATGAGAAAATACCCTGTGCTCACATTTTCCTTTGCTCAAAGGTGCAAAAACTATTTGAAAGGGGAAAAAATCCATTTGGGTGTGGATCAGCTGGAGGATTATGTAGATGGAGTGGTGTGAGTACACATCCAAGAGTGCATGTTGAGCTGGGCCATATTAAACATTTTCCTTAATGATCAGCCACGATGTGACCAGGCCACAGCAGCTCTTGGGACAGGGGAAATACAGCCTGGGTGGCAGGGAAAACTGCACTGATCCACATGTGCACACACCTTCAGGAAGCTCCTTGGCTGCAGAAAATCTCATCTCCCAGTTTGGGGCTGCCACGCCCTTGTTAAATGCCTCAATCTTCCCCCTTTTTTCCTCTCTCAGGCTAAAAATCCTCAAAATTCACATTAAAAAAACAAACAAACAAAAAACCAACCAAGATACAGTGTGCAAGCATCTTGGGGAACAGGTAAATATTTACATGGGTATTTTTGCAAACCTCCAGCCCTTTCACCATTTAGCAGGGAAAACACGACATCCCTGAGCAAAAACCAGAGCAAAACCCACTGCAGGGTAAGGACAAAGCCTAGCTCTTACAGCTGAGCCATCACCCAGCCCAGCCATGCAGAAAACACCCAGGGAATGCTGCCCCACTCAATGCTGGGGCAAAACTCACAATTTTCCTCTCATAAAACGCCCCACTGCTGTAGGTGGTGGCGAGGGTGGAGGCACATTCCTCCAGGTACCAGGGCTTGTAGCCATTCTCGGTGGTGCTGCTGATGGAGATGGTGTAGATGCTGTTGGTGTAGCCATCACAGGAGCAGTAGTCACCCTCTCTGCCGCCGTTCCCCGACGCCCAGACGAAAATGGACCCCAGTCCCCTGCGACCCTGCAGGCACAGAGGGGATAGAGGAGGGTTAGAGAAGGTGTTTGCCCAGGATGAGAGTCATCTCAGCATGGGAAGGAGGGATAAGTCTGGTTTTGGGGTGTTTGGTTAGGGGTAAGTCTGGTTTTTGGGTGTTTGGTTAGGGGTAAATCTGGTTTTTGGGTGTTTGTTTAGGGGTAAGTCTGATTTTTGGGTGTTTGGTTAGGGTGGAAGGATGGGTCTCACCCTGCCCAGCACTCAGCCCCCTGTATCAGTAGTCAGTCCCAGTTTACAGGCAGTGACTCCCCAAAAGGATGGGGGAGCCTCCAGCAACAGGATTTTGGCATTTTCCATGGGGGAAAACATCTTCGGTACTCAAAATCCCTGAAGCACAGCATGGTGCTTTTAGGGATGGCCCACCAGAAGGAACTGTCAGGGAATCCCCAGACCCCAAACCTCTCAAGCCCACAAAGCCCATAATGAACCAACCTAACCACCAGAATCCTTCTCCTAGACTATCCTTTAAGGTTTCTTTTGCTTGTCTTTTGTTTTTTAACTCCCACCCTTTTCTCTCCCCCCCATCACTTGGCTGGAACCTCTGATGGAGCCATCCCCACTGGGTACAGCTGTGACCACACTGGGAATTGGGGGGTGTGAGGGGTGTTCTTGCTGCCCAGACCTCCCCAGAGCCAGGGGAAAATCCCACCTGGCAGCAGCAGCCGTGGTGCCAGCAAGGGGCCCCTAAAGAAGCCAACACCACGGGAATGAGCCCCATTCACTCCTCCATCCATCCCACTGCTGGGACACCCAGCAACAACCCAGCCCTGCGGGGGGGTTCACAGCAAGGTGAACATCCCAAAAAGGAGGATTTTTGGTGAGCCAAAAGGGTTAGGGGCAGGAAATGAAGTGGCTGGTTCTCTTCCGTGCCCCACAAGGCAGGGCTCTCGGGGAGGATGAGCGCTGCCGGGCTTGGCAGGCGCGGGAAGCGGCGGAGCAGCCCCGTCCTCCCCGCGGCTGCTCCTGCCACCGAGAGATTCCGGCGCTCGCCCGGGCAGATCTGGTGTTTACCTCCCTCCCACTGCTCTGTGGCAGCTTCCTCCACAAAAAATAATAATAACGACACTAATAATAATAAAGCAGTTTTGCACTGGAGGAATTCACCGGGATTTATTGTGGGCTTTAGGCGCCGGGGGGAGCGGGAAGGTTTATTACCTGTCTCGCCCCCCTCCTGGGGCAGAGGCTTTCTGAGCTGACCCTGCCTCTGGATAGACAGTCTAAGTCAGGCTCTTTCCTTACTTTATGAAAGTTTTCATTATCTGGGCTGCCTCCCAGCAAAACTGGGTGGGTATTTCCCTAGCAAAGATTAATAGAGCTGTCTGGAGCTCTGCAAGAAAAAGTGCAATTGCCAAGGGAATTACTGCCCTGCTCCGCATCACAGAGAGCTCGACCCAGCTTGCCAGCCCACCAAGCCTGCTGCTGGCATCTCCCATCCCACTTTCCAGGGTTTCCTGGATCTCCAAGGAGGCAGCATCCCAGCCCACACGCTCGGCACAGACAGCGACCGTCCAGTTCACTCACACCAAAGTCAAAACACCTCCAAGGATGGGTCCCACTGCATGCAACCCAAGCTTTCCCAAATCACTAATCAGAGGAATAAAACCTGACACAATTGGCCAAGCATCTGGAGATGGAGCAATGATTTTGATTGGGATCAGAACACTGGGAGCCCAGATCTCCCTTTCATCCCTCGCCCCGAGCGTCACACCCACAGGACACAAGAAAGGCTCAGACCTGCTCCAAACCCACATCCCCTGATGCCCTGGCAGGGCTGCACTGGGGGAAAGTGGGTTTGGAGACAGCACGGTCACATGAGGACATGAACAGGCACATGATTGACACTACAAGAATGCACAGCTAACACCTGACAGCATTTCCTGGCAGAACAAGAGTTCACCACATATTGCAGCTCCTTCAGATTGGAAAAATCCATTCCTTCCCTTTGCTCTCAAACAAGGAACAATCAAGATTTCTGTAAGCAGACCCCAAACATCCAGCTTCTTAATTTGCTGTCCTTCTAAGACTATGCAATGCCAGTGAGGGTCTCCTGGCTGCTATAAAACCTGAATCTGGGCATCATTCAAACCAGGGACTCCCTCCCTGGCCAAGCTGGGGCTGATCCAGCTCACCCCAGCAGCTCGTGGGTTGGCTGGGGGATGCACAGCATCTCCTGCATCCACAGCACTGCAGGGCCTGGGTGTTTGCCCAACAGCACTCCATGAATGACCAGGATAAATATCCCCTCGTTAGCTCGGGAACTAATAAAGTGTGGCTGGAGGAACAAGAAACAAGATGATAAATTACCCCAGCGCAGTCCTATCGCTAATAGATAAAGGTTATTTTAATGTTTCCATTAAAAACTCAATTTTAAGGATTTATAACTTGGTTACAGCTGTTTGCTCGGGCTAAAGGTGGCAGTTAACTATCTGCTTGCAGTTTTCCTTGTTATTTAAGGAGATGGAGTTGGCAATTACGAGTTGTGCATGTGGGATAGTGGGTGCTGCAAACACGAGGTGGCAGTGGGGGGACTGGGGTGTCCCCTGGGAAGCAAAAACAAGCATCCTAAGACAGTGGGGCTGTGCTAGGCAAGTACCCTGCTGCCTGTTTGCTCCTGCATGGAAAAGTAAGGTCTAAAAAGCAGCTTGTTCCCCTGTATTTACACGGCGTGAACTCCCCAGCACTTCAATGGATTCCTCGGCAGGCTCACCGCCCCAGCAGGAAATCAAGTAAACAGTGGGAAAAACACTCCACCCTATTTTTAGATAAGAGGCCGTCCCAACTCCCGGCACACTGCGGGAAGAGGCAGCAGAGGAAGGAGTGGTGGCGGAGGTTGAAGTGGGGGCTTCACAGCCCAGCCTGGGGCTGCTGGCAATGGAATCCCACCCCCAGATTCTCTGGAGCACCAGGGAACAGCCACTGTGGAGCCCTGAGCCATGGTGACATTTACCCACAGTGCCCACCGAGCTCCCAAAAAGGCCTTTTTCCCAATGCTTTTAGCCAATATTGGGCATTTTTTTAAGTACCCAAAAAGGGAAGGGACATCTCCAGCAGGGATTGGCAGCTGTCAATCATATATGGTGTTGGCTAAACAAGGACAACAATCAGATCCTGTGACAACACCCCTGTCCCTCCCCAGCCATGACACAGCCACTTGTTCTGGTTGGAAAACCAAGGGAATGCTTAACGTGACAGAGGCCCCTGGGAAAGGATACCAGGAGCCCAAAGAGCATGGAGGAGAGGGTTGGACATAGTAGGGTTTGGGATACTGCTGTTTCCATCCACACCAGCATCCAGATGGGACATTTTGGGGTGCAAAGTTACCCCCCCAAGAACCGCTTTGGGTTTCTCATCCCGGCAGGGCTTTGCACAGCCTGGGGTCTCCCTGCTCTGTGCCCAGGGTCCCACCATCACCAGGCACCTCCCGCCGTCACCACCCTCGGCTGCTAAATCCACCAGAGCTCTTAGGGAAAACTAGGAAAAATTAGAGATGGTTGGCTCCCCCCACCCCAGCCCTAAGCTGGCATTGCCTCGGGGGGCTGAACTCCCATCCCTGTGCCAGACCCCGGGCCGGCCACGGCCCTTCCCACGGGACAGGAGGAGGAGGGCGAGCGCGTCTGGGCGCCGTGGGATCCACACCTTTTTAATGCCTTGCTCAAAAGCCTGTTTGGCCAATAGACCAGGTCCATCAACTGTCTTCCCATCATCATCTGGCCCCCAGCTCGCGCTGTAAATGTCAATGTAATCGGGTCTGATGCCAAGCGACTTCGCTTCAACAACATCTGTTACATCTCCATCTAACATACGAATGCCTAAAAGCACAAAAACATCAGACATTAGGGCTTCATGGCGTGGATGACAGTGTGAGGATTGCAATCAAAGGGCTTTGTTAACGGCGGCGGAAACTGCACGGCTCAGGCGTGCCTGGAATAGCTTCAGCCTGTGGCCCCGCATGCCAACAAGCCTGGCAGCAGGATGCTGGGGAGCTATGGGGAAAGTTTTCTGTGTTGCTGGCTTCGTGGCAAGTGATGGAGAAGGGGGTGTTAAAATTCACTTCCCCTCCTGGTGGGGAATGGGTGGTTGTAGTGGTACTGCATTCCCCAGGGACAAAATCCCCCCACTAAAATCCTCTTTTCTCCCCTTTTGATTCCTTAGCTAGTGCATTTTTCCACCTGGAAGATTTGGGTGTTTCCTGAACACTCATGCCCCCCAGCTTCAGGCACATTGGTGGGATGAAGCCTCTCCCTTTGAGTGGGGATGGCTGTGACTGTTCCCAATCCCCATCACTGCCCAGCTGATGCCAGCAGTTCCCTGGAGAGGGAAAAGCCCCAGGAAAAAAACCCAGGCTGTGGTTTGTATGGCCAAAATCAGAGCCAGGACCCCAACACATGGGACAACAATGCTACCTGGGATAACTCTCACTTTCAGCTGGGAATGCCAGCAGGCACCGGCCAGGATGCCCACAGGCAGAGCCCACCAGCCATGGTGGGATGGGCTGGGGGATTGCTGCGCACCCCCAGCCTCTGACTGCTGCAATATGACAGCACAACGCCTTCTGCTCTCCATCACCCTTTCTCTGCTGGGTTTCCTCTCCTTACAGTGGGAAGAGGGTGCCAGGCACCCCAACAGGCTGCCCAGAAACAGCCCTTGCAGGAAAAGCAATGCTGGAAATTTCAGCATCGTATTTTGTCAGCCAGGGAGAGTCTGGTTTATAAAAACGCATTTCCCCTTCCACATGTATTTTGTCTTAAAGCAAACAAATGCAGGCAGATGTCATTCCAGCTGCAGCTGCGCTCTGGACACCAGTCAACTCAAATATCTCCTTCTGACGCTGTCACCGACCAGCCAAAACCAAGCTTAGAAATGTAAAATCAGGGAGCAGAACTGTTCCCAAAAAATTCCTCTTTGTCAACAAGAAAACACAGGGAGAAGGGGCGAAGAGCCAAGCCCAGTGTCTGAGCTGCACACGACAAGGAAAGCCAGCTGAGGGAGGGGGTTTGTGCTTGTGTATGTGGCTGTTCTCATCAGCAAGCCCAAAATCAGCCTAAAGTCAACCCAAAGCCAACCCAAAGTCTGCCCAGACACTGCCACCCACAATGAGGGGCTCCCTGGTTAAATAATGGGGAGCAGAGGTGGGTGCTGCAAAATAAATGAGCTTTGTGTCACACAGGGAGCAACGACCTCCAAGGCGAGCGTTGGAGGAGAGGGAAGAGGAGGAGGAATGGAAGGAGCCCTTTCCTTGAGCAGTGATGTGTTTTGCCCAGGGCATATGAAAAGCAATGCAAGAGCACTGAAGAGCAGCCAGTAAAATTAGATGGGAGCTCTCCAAGTGTGACAAATAGGCTTCCCCAACAAGTTGTGCTCATTAATCGCTGCTTTATTTGTGTAATCCATCTAAAATCACTCTCGCTGCAGCTATAGCGTATTTTTCTCCACGATCCCAAACTTGATACGGCTCAGACTCTATTTTTCCCCTTTGCCTGCTCACGTTGTGGGAAGCCCCCAGCCCCCAGCCCTCTGCCAGGTGTCTTGTCTCACTCAACACCTCCCCAGCACACCCCTGAGGCAAGGCACTCGTTAAAGGGAGCAAATTAAAATGAGACCCAGAGGTCGTCATAAAGTCAACAAGGAACGCTCGTCTCCACAGCTGCTGTGGAGAAAGGAGCATGAAGGGAATGGCCTGATCCTGCAGGATCCAATAAATCCCACCATAAGCTTTGCCTTGCTCTGTTGCTGCTTGCTGCATGCTTGGAGATGGGTTTTTAGAGGCAAGAAGACTCTAAGAAGCAAGAAGCTATCACACGTGTAAGGGGCACAGGAGATGGAATGGATGATGTGCCATAGCCCTTACAGCCCTACCAGTCCACTCTTCACCCTCCCTGGGGTTATTCCTTCCCTCTGGGGATTTTCCCAGCACAGATAACCACAGGAGGTACTTGGCCAAGAGCAAGATCCCTGTGGACACTGCTCCCATACAGACACAACCCTAACACATTCTGCACAGCCAGGATGAATAAGCCAAAAGAAGAAATTAAACCCTGAATCCACCGGTGGACACTTGGGTCCCTGCTGCTGATGGTCACATCTCCCAGCACTGGGGTGGTAGGAGGGGCTGCAGGAAAAACCCCTCTCCTCTTCCAGCCATGCCAGGGATGGGGCTGATGCTGAAAGAGCTCAGCTCCAGGCATTTGTCCCCTACACAGTTCCACCAGCCATGTACGTGGGACACCACACTCCCACCCCCACTAAGACCCTCATCTCCCCAGGGTTGCCTGGGTTAGCCAGAACTGCCCCAGCTCAGCTAACGCAAATGAAGTCAGCAATGCTAATTAGCACTAGGATTGAATTTGGTGATAAAGATTCATTTGCTTTCCACACGTTATTTGAAGGGCTATGCATCTCTGACCCGCCATCTTCTTGGTGTTTTTTCCCCCTGAGGGTATTTTTGGGGTTCTCCCCAGGTCCCCTGCTCTGAGCAGCTCCTCAGCATCCCTTGACCCCCTAAATGAGTGACATCAGCCCTGAACCTCAGCCAGCACCACTGACCCCAGCAAACACAGCCACCCAAAAGGACAGACCCCACAAGAGCTGTTATGGACTTTTGGGGTGAAAACACCACATCCTCAATCCACATGCACCCTCACAGCAAGGATGCATCCCAAGCAGAAAGTTTCCACCCTAAATCCATGGAGCCAGAGTCCCCTGCTTGCCACAGCACTCATCATTCTCCCCCAACACCCCTGGGACTCCCTGCACCCAAGGCACCAGGGAGGAGTCTTTCTCCTGGGGGAGCAGCATCCCACCTCTCCCCCAGGAGCGTGTTGGTGTGGCCAGGGTGGCCGTGGTCCCTCGGGGGGATGGTGAAGGGCAGGGGAGCCATGGGGGTGGCAGCCTCACCTCCGATGCGGGCGTTGTAGGCGATGCCCACGATGCAGTAGGAGTTGTTCGCCGCCGCCGCCACCTCCCCCGCGCAGCGAGTGCCGTGCCTGCAAGGAGGAAGCCAGGGAGAAACCCCCATGAACTTATGGCCATGGCAAAGGATCCCTCCAGCCACACCCCCCCCAGCACCCAAAACCAGCCCCAAGGCTGGAGCAGAGGAGGAAGCTGCCCTTACCCAAAGCCCACACCAAGCGGGTGGAGGAAACAAATGCTGAAAGCAATTTGCTGTTTGCATTTTGCACCTAAATCCAATTTGCTGTTTGCATTTCACACCTTGATGCAACTTCCTCTTAGCATTTTGCACCTAAATGCAACTTCCTCTTTGCATCTTGCATCTCTATGCAGGCCGCTCTTTGCATTCCTGTTTCCTTTCCACCTGTGACCATCCCACTTTAACTGAAGCCCAAAAAATGCATCCAGGCTTTGCCATCTCAGCCACCCATCCTGACTCATGTGGTTCAATCTCCAGCCAGGGGAAGGAACCCCCTGGTGCTATATTGAGTGGCTGGAGGATTCATTAGCAATTAGTGTGGTTGGCACCAGCTGAATTTGCATGAAACATAAGGACTCTGTGCAAAGCCCTTAACACAGCCTACTCTGCAGCACTGGGAATGGGAAAAGGGACGTGGAAGACACCCCAGAGGGGACACCCAGCCTCAGGAACAACCCCAAACCCCTTGCTCCATTACAATTATCATCACATACTTGTTCTCATTGCTGGCATCATAGCGTGGAGTTGGGTCATGGTCATTCCCATTAACATCATAGCTTGCAAGAGGATCCTGAAAATATTAGATTCACCATTAAATTCAACTTACTAAGTGGTTATGGTGGCCATAGCTGCAGTGATGTCCAGTGCAGGCAAGCAGAACAGAAAATTACATTTCCCTTTAGTTTCTGTCTGTTTGCTCGATATAAATAGTTTTAGGCTGCAGTCCTGTGTGTTTCCTAGGGGAAATATCTTGCTACCTCAGGAACTGCTCCTCTGAACACCAAATCCTGCTGGGTTCAGCAGCCCCCTCCCTCCCACTGTGGCCATGTGGGGTTTGAGCTGGGGCTGAACGGGTTCATGCAGGTTTTTGGCTCTGCCCTGGTGAGCAGAGGGAGGAGGCTGCTTCCCAGGCAGCTGCGAAGGGAGTTCCCCCAATCCTCTTTATCTAAAAACCTCATTTCCTTCTTAAAAACACTCAAGCTTTTCTTTAAAAAAAAAATTAAAAAAACCACAACAAACCTTTTCCTCTAAATGTGCCAATGCACAGACTTTCAGCTGTGTTTACACACTGAAATTCTCCATAAATCAATCCATGGTGAGGATCAGCCCCAGCCCATCCCATCCATCCCCCAGCTCACATAGTTCTGCAGGAGGTCGGGGTGGTTCCTCTCAATGCCGTCATCCAGGATGGTGACCACCACATTCTTGCCCGTGTAGCCCCTCTGCCAGGCTGCCAGGATGTTCATCTCTGACCTGCACCGACTGTTTTTATCACCGCAGTGCTACGGGGACAAACACAGCTGCAAAAGGGCTGCAACCCCATTCCAGCCCATCTAAGCAAACAGCCAGGCTGGGAGCCCATTTAATCAACCAGAAAATATATTTACAACCCACCCCCTGCCATATAACTCGCAGATTTGTTATAACTTTACTCCACAGATCAAGCCCATCCAACAGCAGTTAATCCAGGCAATGCTATCTCCCCATTATTCTTTTCCTCTTCCATTTCAAGCACTATGGGCTCCTGGGTTTTGAAGTGCTCACTTCCTTTCCACCCTTAATTTTCAATGAATTTCCCTGTCAAATACAGATCGATGAAGCAGGCAGGAGAAAAATAATATTACAAATAGATGGCTGCAGCTCTGGGATGGGTAAAACACAGTGGTGCTGCTCCCAAGCCTTTGCAGACCATGAAGAGGGGCTGCTAACAAGGGTGAAACACTTCAAACCAAACTCTCAGGTGTATTAATTCACAATTTTAAAATCCTGCTGCCAAGCACATTTGATGCTATTATTTCATTACTGGCTGGGCTGAGCAAAGATTGATGATGCATTTGCTCGGAAATAAATGACCCCCCATAAAGCAGTGACAGAGACACCCACCAGGTACCACATGTTGGGCCACACTGGGTCATTGAAGGGCAGGGCATGTGGCTCCCCTCGGACCTGCCTCTTCACCCTCCTCTTCACCTCCTGCTGCTGCAGCCAGTCCACCTGCAAGCAGAGACCTGGGTCAGCACCACCCATGGTGGGGAAAAAGGGGAAAAAAAGGGGAAAAATAAAGGGCAAAAGGGGAAAAAATAAAGGGGGAAAAAAAGGCTTTTTAGTACTAGAAATGGCCCAAACTGTTATAGTCCTGAGCCTGGCATTGCCCACTGAAATGGGATGTGGGATGCAGAAGCAATGCCAGCCCCAACGTGAACCACATGGTCTGGCAAAGCCCCATCTCTGTGGCCAGAGCTGCTGTGGAGACAGCAGCTCCGTTTGGAAGGATGGATGGACAGACAGACAGGGTGAGCTCAGCTCGTTGTGCTGTCTGAGCCAGAGCAGATTCCTCTGCTGGAGCAGCAGAGCCCTGGAGCACACAAACGTCGCCTCGGAGCGCGTGCCTGAACCCCCCCGGCTCAGCGAGGCACAGGAGCACGCGCTGGATCCCGCTGGAGACAGACAGCATATTTCAGTGTTTAGTCAAAGTCTTGGAGAAGACTCAGGTGCTTGGATTAGATTTTGGGCTGATCCTTCCTGCTGGCTGGGAGGCAGCAGCTCAGCCCTGAGGCTGTTCCACCTGGCTGCGGGGCTGCTCATCCTTCGAGCTCCTTCCTCCTGATAAAATAACAAAAACTGGGGGCTTTACCCAAGCACAACTCACATTTCCCAAAAATATGTGACGGCCACACATGGCTGTGGCAGATCTCAGGGGACGTGGCCAGCTCCACACAAGTATTTTTGGCAGTGGCTGCGTGCGAGGTGGCCTTGGAGCCGAGCACTCTGACATTTGTTTGCGTTCCAGCGGGGCATGACACGCAGGGAGGGAGATCAAACGGGAAATGATCTGAAAAAGGCCCTGATTGGGAAATGCTGCTGTTTGCCCACTGCGCTGTGGCAGGAGCTGCCTGAGGTGCTGCTTTGGAAGCAGCCACATCCCATCCCCATCAAACATTAACCACCCCCCAGACCCTTTATTGCCACACAAAGGGTTTTCCTGCCTTCAGCGTGGAGGTGAAGCACAAGTTTAGTGAAAAAAGGGTGTAAAAGTAATTTATAGACCAAATCTTTACAGATGTTCGTGCTGGGGGAGAAAGGAGGCAGCAGCCAATGAACTGTGAGGGCTGTGTGGCACATCCCTCCTTGCTGGACACTTTCTTCCTGATGGCTCTGGGTCTTTTGGGAGCTGCTCATGGGAATGTCTCTATTGTTGTGACTAAGGTTTTGTAACAAAAGGAATAAAAATACAAAGTGCAACTTTTGTTGAGCTCATTTATGTAAAACTGTCGGCTGAACTGAGTTCTTGCACAGTTTATTGCTTTGTGCCTCAGATGGAGGTGGATGTCAGAAACCCGACAGCTTCCAGCCTAGAGCTTGGGTTTTAAACTCATATATATTATGAAGAAAAAAACACTGTTGAAAGGGGAAAAAAAATGTATTTCATAGAAAAATGATTTTCCACGCTGCCTTGGCTGCCGAGAGTGCACCGCTTTGCTTACACAGTGATGGATTTAAACACTGGAAGCAAAAATATAACTTCATGGTCTAGTTAAAAAAAAATAAAAATACATTAAATAGAGGTTATGGCCCAAATAACGGGCTTTTTTCCTTAAAGCACCACTCCCTGGCAGCATTTCCATGAGTCTGGCAGCCCAAGCCACAGCTACCACCTTTCCCTGCTGCTTTGCAGGATGCAGGAATGATGGTAAGGTGTGGGATTTTGGGGGGTTTTGCCAGGAGCTGCCTCACAGGGATGTCTTCATCTCAAACAGGCTCCTGATCGACCCCAGCACTGCCAGACAGGAGTCGATGGAGTCATTCTGTGTGGACACAGAGAAATCAGCAGTTTAAGGACATTGATTGCAAGGAAGAGTTGATAAATCAATGTGGCTGGCATGGGAAAACAGGCAAGCAGGAAGGAGTCTGGGGCATCCCTGCAGCAGCTCCTGCAGCTCATGAAACTCAGATCAACTTCCATTACTGATCCAGGATGGGGAAAAGCTTCTTGGAAATGTAAAATAAAGGGGGGAAAAAAGGCTTTTTAATACTAGAAATGGCCCAAACTGTTATAGGCCTGAGGCCCAGGGTCCCAGCTTTACCCTTGCAAACCTTAATTATTGCAGAATTACAGAATGGTTTGGGTTGGGGGAGACCTTAAAGCTCATCTCACTCCAAATCTTCTGCCATGGGCAGGGACCCTTCCACCAGACCAGGTTGCTTCAAGCCCCATCCAACCTGGCCTTGAACACCTCCAGGTATGGGGCAGGCACAGCTTCTCTGGGCAGCCTGTGCCAGGGTCTCACAACCTTTGCAGCCAAGAATTTTTTCTCAGTATCTCTTCTTCCCCTGCCCTCTGTCAGTGTGAAGCCATTCTCCCTTGTCCTGACACTCCAGATCCTCATCCAAAGTCCCTCTCCAGCTCCCCTGGAGCTGCTTTAGGTGCTGGCAGCAATTAGCAATAAGGAGGTGACTGTGAGTGGCACCAAAGGACCCCATGAGGAGGCAGCACAGGCAGCCCCAAGCTGGACCCTACACCCTTGCTGGAAACAGAACAAGAGCTTTTCATGTTTCCCTTCACGTTGCGATTTTCAGTGGATGAGGCCCGGATCCAGCCTGCCTGGGAGACTCCACCAAGAACAATAACCAGCACATGTGAGGGTGCAATTCCCTTTGCAGCTCCAGAAAAGCGACAGTCTAACTTATCCCAGTGGCTGTGCAAGAGTTAAAGTGGAGATCCAGGCTAAACAAGATGGTTCCAGCACATGTTTGCCATAAAGCACAGCAAATAATTCAGATGGGGTTGATTTTGCCATGGTGCATGGCCAGAGGCACAGGGACTAAGGCCATGGCATCCCCATGGGGATTAAGAGACTGGAGCAGTGAGGATGGAGGCTCAAGCACTGCATGGACCAACACGAGCATTCCAGTGAGCAAGGAAAGTTCATGGCAGTAAGAGCTGCAAGTGGAGCCCTAAGAGGAGTAGCACAGCATGGTGTGACCCCACTCTGCACCCCACCGTCCCTCCCCAGCTCCCACCACCATGACCTATCCCCGAAATTGCTGGATTTGCCACATCCTTTCTCCCTTTCCATCACGTGCCACATCTCTTGGCTCACATCAGCCCCAGCAGGAGCAGCCAGCTGCCCCAAGGGTCTCCTGGGGCAACAGGGCAGCTCAGCAGCAGCATGGTCACACAAGGATCAGGACCCTGGCCGCTTCCCTGTGTGTCCTGGAGTCTCCCCTTTCCCAGACTTCTCCTGGGGGTGGAGAGCTTGGCAGTGGTCCTCCTGCCCAGCTCATGGCACCAAACCCCACAGCAAACAAATAACAGCATTGCAAACAATAGCCCCCAGAAGGCACGAACCACCCAACATCTGCAAACAACCGGATTGGCTGGTTAGTCAGGATTTCTGCAAGATTTGTTTCCATCCTCCCTATTCCAGCTCCTGTCCTCGTGCCTCGAGGTGATGTTTTCCTGCATGCATGCTAAGCTGGTGCCATCCAAATGCATCACTTAAACGATTTGTAAATGTACATGGGAGAGGGGGAGAGACATGCCAACAGGTTTTGAACTGATAAGGAAGGATTAAGAGAACAGGAGTTAATTGCTCCGGCTTGGAGCCCACAGAGCAAGGTAAGGTAAAGGTTAATACGACTAAAAGCCAATTGATTTAGTTTGCATTATAACCAGACTCATTTAAATTGGGGTATTTCAAATGCAGAGAATTCGTTGTTTGCTGGGATGCCTGTGCACCCCCTGAGGGCAAACAGCTTTAATTAAAGCCCAGCACACTTCCAGGGCACCAGGCTCCCCTCGCCGAGGTTTCCCCCGCTGGCAAAGCAGCCACGCGAATGCCTCCTCCTCAAAAATGTGCTACAGACCTTGTCCAAATATTTAACAGCAAATCTCTCCGGAAAGCCTGGGGAGGGCAGGGCTGCTGTGTGTGTCTGGGGAGATGTGGATGGGACAGGGCGTGGAGTGGGCTGGAGATGTCTTGGGAAGGAGCATCCCAAGGGTGTGTGAGCACCCCAAGGATGGGATGGCCAGGCATCGCTGCAGGCACCAGCAGCTTGCCACCTAACCTTCACCAAAATGGCTTTTTCTGCTCTTATGTCCCCCTCTCCCAAAAAAACCTTCCCACCATTAACCCTTCCCCTGCTCTGCACAACTCACATGTCACAGTGCTCAGAAGGAGCTGGGGGAGGAGGACAGGCAAAGAGGAGCCACAACCCTTCCCCACCACCCCAAACCCAGCTCGCCCATGTCCCTCCTTGCCTTCTTCCCCCCCTCCCCAATACTTTTGTCAATTCAGCTGCACTGAAAATCCCTTTGGATGCTTGCTCTAGGAAAAAAAGCAATGCAGAGCTATTGCCAAGGATTTCACACATAGCAACCATTGAGGCAGTAAGTGTTGTGGCAACTGGATCAACACCCCGAGCATGCAACAGCCTTTCTGTCCTGGAAAGCTTTTCCCCCTTTTCTTCCTCCCGGCTTGCAGGCAGATGTTAGTGTTTAGTCACTTTTACGTATTTTTCACCACCGGCTCTCCGTGCCCGTGCCCGATGACTCACTCGTGTGTGCAGGGCTGTGGCTCAAGGGTGACATGTCATCCTGAGATGCCACAGCTCACTCTTGACCCAGACCAAGCCAACAGCCTTCTCCAGGGACAGGTGGAGGGGCTGGGGGACACCAGGGTGCCCAGCCCTGTACCTTGGGGTCCATGCGGAGGAAGTTGTGCGGTCCCCGGCTGCTCAGCGTGGAGCGCTTGAACGTCTTGCTGTGGTGAAAGTGGTAGTAGTCTTCCAAGCTTCCAATCTGTAAAAAAAGAGGTTGTTTGGGTGTTTTGTTTTTTTTTTTAAAGTCTGTTTTCCCGTGGCTGCCCCCCCATTTTGTACTGGCAGCATCAGTGCAGCCGTGCCCTGCACCCCAAATCCCTCACTCCCACAGAGCTCCTGGGGCTCGGGAGGATGCAGGATGCTGGCACGAGCTCTGGTGCCACCACTGTGACAAACAGCCTTGGTGGTCGGACGCTGCACTGGCACAACAGAGCCCGGAAAACATTTTTATGAATTTTCACCCATTAAATGCATCTTTGAAAACTGCCTTTCATCAGCTCCCAAGCAGAAATAATGAGCTAAAAATGAGCTCAGCAGCTGCGGCGCAGCCAGGGGAGCTGTGCCTCATCCTCCTGCCTTCTCCGCCCGGCGCTCCAGCTTTGCCCCGGCTGCACACAAGGAGAGGTGATGCGATCCCTGCCCGCCCCGGGATGCTCCTGGGATATAAATGTGCATCGCCTGGAGTGAGGGATGGCAGCATTTGCAGGAGAACACGGTGCCAGCCACACCACCCTGCCAAGCCCCGGGGTGGCTGTGCTGCCTCCGGCCCTCTCAGCCTGGCATCTGGAGACACCACAACTCCTCTTTTTTCATCCCAAAAGCACGGATAAAGTCCCGGGGCTATGCAATGAATCGAGGGATCTCAGCCAGACACTGCATGTGAAACATCCCACGGGGATGCACAGCCAGAGGGACAGGAGTGACCCAAAAGCTGCACTCACTGGTATGTGGCTCCCAGATCACATAATTTGGGTACAAATTGGGACTTCGCTTTAAATTCACTTTTGTCTGAGTTTGTTTGGGGTTTTTTTCCATCCCGCCAAAAAAACCCACATTCCATGTCATGGATGTTGGGAGCAGGTGACATTCCCTGTGTCTTGCTCACAGGACCAGAAAGGGCCATGCTACAAGCACCCATCTGCAACACACAAGGCAACATCTTTAAGACCATGTGTGACCCAGGGGCCGGGGTGACATTCCTGAGGCCAGACCAGGGCTGGTTGCAATGGAACAGCAGGGAACAAACAGGTTTGTCTGGATCAGATGCTAAAGCAGATCACAACTACTTACATCTTTATCACACTTGATACCTTGAGATCTGCCAGTGTCTCTTACAAGCACTAAATATTTAATTAGTCTTGCTCTGCCTTTTATGCCAGGATGTCATTTCACCAACTTTACTGCTGTTAGTGTGATTTTTATAATTTATTTCCACTCAAATTAATTTAAACCCTCCCTCTTCCCCCTTCACATTACAGCATAGCTGGGCGCTTTTTTTAACATTCACATAAAGAGGTTGCTCATTGCAATCTACATTTGCCTTTTAAACCCATTCTTCAAATCTATTTGCACTTAAAAAAGAGAAGGAGAGTGCTTCAACCTCTCCATATTTTAGGGAAACCTTGACAAGGCCACCCTGCCTGGAAATTGGAGTACAGGGCTTACCACAAAATCCTGCAATGGGTTTAGGATTGGAAGGGATCTTAAAGACATCCAGTTCCAACCCCCTGCATGGACAGGGCCATCCTCCACTAAACCAGTTTGCTCCAAGCTTCATCCAGCCTGGCCTTAAAGAGGGATGGGGCATCCACAGCTTCTCTGGGCAACCTGTGCCAGTGCCTCACCATGCCCACAGTAAACAATTCCTCCCTAGGTAAAGAATTTCTTCCTTCCTTTTCACAAATAAATGCAAAATTACCATGTGATGCAAAGCAGCAAAAGCACAGGGAAGGTAATGATCTCATCACAGGCTCTGGGGATACATAGCCAGAGCAGCAGGAAAAGAACTCTGTGCCCCACTTCTTTATCCTCCTGGGATTTATGGGCAGAAAAATAAGAAAAACCTTCCCATGCTGGGAATACCTTGAAAGTCTGAGCAGAGGTTGGTCCCAGTGGAACAACCTGGTAGCCCTCTAAATGCCCTATTCCATGTAAGATATTCTAAGGAGAAAAACTTGTAAATGTCATTTTTCTTTTAAATGAAAAAGGATTTGTTGTCCTCCTCGTGGTCACTCAGCTCAGTAAGGGTTCTACAATGCAACTCCATCTCACCCAAACCATTTCATCTGTTCAAAGTACAGCTACACCAGCACTGGTGCCTTCCAGAAGGGTGGATCCAACAGAGAAGGCAGTGAGCCCTCCCCTCCTGGGGACACCACCCATTCCTATCAGGGACAAGGGGTCCAGTCAATGAGCTCCTGCCTTCAGGAATGTAATTCTCAAATGATCACGGATGTGTTCAGCTCAGTAAGGCTCAAGCCAAGAGCTGTGAGATGACAGGAATCCAGGAAAGCTCCAAATACAGCCCAAAATGAATCCCATCCCTCTCCTGCACTGCAGGTGAGACCACTGAGGATGTGTCAGCCCTTCCAAAACTTAGTGTTGGACATGGAAAAATTCATATAAACGCTGCAACCAGGATGGGAAGGGGGTCACCATCACCCCCGGCCAGCGGTGCTGCCCGGGGCTCCGGCACCGCACCGTCCCCACATTGCCCTCGGCCAGGGCCTGTCCCGGCTCGCCCCGGCACGGCACGGCCGGGGAACAAAGCCCGGCGGGAGGAATGAGCAGGCGTTCGAGGGTGTAAAAGCCGTTTCTTTTGTTTAGTTGTTTGCTTCACTTAAATAGAAGTTGACGCAAGTGATTCCCCGAGGGAAATGTCACTCTGCCATGACCCAGAAGGGTTTAGAGTGTCCTGGCTCGTGGTTTGGGCACGGGAAAGCAGGGAGAGCTCAGAGCTGTGTGCCAACCCCAGCAGTGCCTTTCCCGGGCAGTGCCGTGTCAGGAGCATGCAGGATTGCATTGCAAAGGAAAAGATGTCACCAAGGCAGGGCTGAGTCTCCTTGCACCCAGCTGGGTCCTCCAGTGACCATCCCCTTTCCTCCTCCCTCACCACTTTGGACTCCACTCAACCATCTTCCCAGGGTGATAACATCCTTGGCAGAGTTTTCCAGCAGGTTTTTTCCAGAATCAGGGCCCCTAGGAGGCAACACCTCGCTGGGGACAGTGCCGTCACCAGCAGCTCCACAAGCTGATGATGCAGGAGGAGAAGAGAGGGACACCCAGGTCCCCACGAGGCTCAACACACCATGAGCCTTGAGCACAACACTGCAAATGTCACACACGAGCACATGTGCAGGGAAAGCAGTCCCTCAAGGTTTAACCCTGGACAGGACCCAGTAGAAAAAGCCCAAAAGCCAATGGGAAAAGCTTGGAGAGATGGAGGGCTGAAGGCAAGGCGTTGAGAGCAGCTGGGGAGCCCCAGAGGTGCACCAGCTCCCAGTATCCACGGGAAAGGCGGGAGCCAGGAACACCCTGATGCAACCACAGAAATATTTGCCTTGCTCTCCAGCCTGCACAGGGCTGCCCCGGGGAAAGGCTCAGGGGGAAAGGATGGATGCTCCAGTGGAGCCACATGGCGCCCATGGGCCAAATGCCTCCAGCATCACGGGGATGAGCTCACATAACCGGGATGCTGGGGAAGGAGGGAGGGGTAACAGATGCTCCAGCAGGGAAGGGACACAGCAAAACCCCAAACCAGGAGCTGACGTTAGGCTGATGCAACTTGGGAGAGTGGGAAGTTCAATCAAGATATTCTCTGCCTGAAGAGGGATAAACACTGAAAAGCTCTTTGGGTTGCACAACCACCTTCGCCCAGCCCTGTGATAGACGCAACTGAACAATACATGTGATTTTCCCCTTGGTGGGACGGGAGCTGAGCTCGCAGGTCTGAGGGTGCGATGTGAGGGGTTATCCCCCACGGGAGGTCACAGACACGGGTGCAGGAGACAATGTGCTCAATTCAGCCTCCCCCCAGAAAAATTGTTTATGCAGCACCCTGTGACTTTAATTATAGTTAAAAGCAGGGTTGCGATATAAAGCAAGGTTATAATTTGTAGTCCGGGAGACACCTTGGGCAGCAGGACAACCTGAAGTGTCACCCAGCCAAAAAAGCGCCGGGCAGCGCCATGGCAGTAAACTCTGGAACAAACTCCGAGGACACCAGTCTGCATCTGGGATTGCAGAGGATGAAGAAATTGAAAGGAAAACGAGCTGCTGTGCGGAAAATCTCTTTTAAGACACCAGTGTTCTGCGGGGCTTTGAAAGCAAAAGTTCTCTGTGTTCCCAGGATCTCCGATAAAAACCCGGGCCAGAGAGTCCAAAGTTTGTTAAACCCACAAATACAACTTTCCGGGGTGGGAGGAACTTGTGCAAACCCCCCAGCGGTGCGGGGCGAGGGCACCCCCAGGAGGGGCGTCCACCCGGGGGGAGCCCGCCCCCGGGCCAAAGCGCTCCGGCAGCATCCCCGCATCGGCCCCGTTCCCATCCCCACCGCTCCGGGGGGCTCCTCTCCCGCTCCGGGCATCGCCTCGGTCCCGGGAGACCGGGCTGCTCGGCGAGACCTCCGCCAGCGGGGAGATCTCGGGGTCCATGGGATCCTGCCCCGGTCCCGGGAGTGCCGGCAGTTCCGCGGGACCCCCGCCGCCTCCCCGGTCCCGGGACCACCGTCGGCTTCCCGGTCCCGGGAGTCCCAGCGCGACACCCCGGGCAGCTCCCCGGCGCCGAGCTCCCCACTCCGGGGATCTGCCGCAGGCTCCCAGCGCCGGAATCCCCGGCAGTTTCCCGAGACCGCTCCGCCTTTCCGATCCCGGGACCCTCGGCAGCCTCCCGGAACCCTCGGCTCCTCTCCGGTTGCGGGACCCCCGGCAGCTCCCCGATCCCCCGCAGGCTCACGGTGCCAGAACCGCCGGCGGCTCCCCGGTGCTCCCGCCGGTGCCCAGTGCGACCCCCCAGCCCCGCATCCCCCGCTGCCGGTGCCCCAGCACCTGCCCGCCCCCGGAGCCGCCCGGCCCCGCCGCCCCTTACCTGCCCCAGGCTGATGTAGCCGTAGGCGGCGGCGAGGCGGGCGGCCTCGGCGGGGCCCCCCCTCACCCGCACGGCCCAGTGGTTGGTGTAGACGGTGCGGGCGGGCTCGGCGGCGGCCCCGCGCCCGGGCAGCGCCAGCGGCAGCGCCAGGGCCAGCAGGCAGAGGCGCACCTCTCCGTGCACGGCTCTGTGTCCCTTCGCCGCGTATCTCCGGACGACTCCCTGTGCCCCCCAGCATTCCCCCTACGCGTCCCGGCGCTGGCTCCCGAACAGACCCTCTGCGTCCCCCCTGCATGTGACCGGGCAATCCCCTGTCCCCGCTGCATCCTCCCCTGCGCGCCCCGGTGCTCCTCCGTGAACAACCACCTGCATCCCCCCGCGTCCCTCTGCATGCCCCAGCACTGCCCTCCGGGTTTCCCCCTGCGCCCCACTTCATCGTCCTTTGTGCTCCCGGTTCCCCGGGGCACCTCCCCTCCCTCCCCCGCAGACAGCCCCCGTGCATCCTCCCAGCTCTGCTCCTCAGGTAACCCATGGCACCCTTCAGAGAGAGCCCCCGCATCGCCCCCGCATCCCCCTGCATGCCCCGGCACTGCATCTTCTTTTGTGCATCTGCATTCCCCCCGGGCAGCCCTCCATGCATCCTCCCAGATCTGCTCTGCAGGTTCTCCCTGAACCCCGCAGAGCGACTCCCCACATTGCCCCTGCATTCCCTCAGCCAGCCCATCCTGCATTCCCTGGCTCCACTCCCCACGTAGCCCCTGCATCCCCCTGGGCAGCCAGTCCGAGCCCCCCTCCCCCTCTGTCTCCCTGGAATGCGTTGGCACTGCCCACATCTCCCCCACCCGCTCTCCCTGCATCCCCCCAGGCATCTCCCCCACCCTCACCCCTCTGTGCTACCCCCACAGGCACATCCACCGCACCTCCCCCCTGCATCCCTCCAGCACTGCCCCACACCCCTGGCATCCCTCCTGCACCCCCAGGAGAACCCAGACAGCTCCTGGGCTTGGGAAATGCCAGCAGGAACTGGCTGCTGGGGAAGGGTTTGGGACAGGGATAAACCTGGCCGTGCACACCCGAGGGGCACCACGATAAGCCACGGGCTGGGGCAGACGGGCTGGAGTGCTGACTCTGCCTCCCACGGATGCCATTCAGGGAACAGCAGGGACCTCGCGGGCTATCAGAAGCTGGGCTTTGTTTGGGGAAGGAGTGGCGCATACAAAGGCCGGGCTCAGGAGCGGCCCGGGATGCTCTCTCTGTTCCACAGCCCCCCCTGCCAGCGCGGGCCCAGGCCGGCGGGGAGCTGACCGAAATGAAAGGATGTTTCAGTGGCATTGCACTCACTCACATCACACCAGAGCTTCACCTGAATCATATCTGAGCTTCAGAAACGTGCCCTGTCTCCCAGGGCCCTGACACTGAGCAGCTGCATCCACAGGCTTTAGCTGGGATGGTCAAAGGGTGGCTGTGATTCCCAGAGTGGATGTTGTCTGTTTTCCAGACCCTGACCAGATTTGACTGGTATTTGGGGCACAAGCCCCACACCCCATCTCTCTGAATACAAACACCTTCCCGAGCCCCAAACAGATTTGCAAATCCTACCTGGGTGTGCAAGGCTGACGGGGCATCCAAGGAGCAGTAAGTACAACCCATCACTGGAGCTGGAGAGGAAAATCACAGTCTGGTGCCACCCACTTGTACCAGCCCTGCCACTGGACAGGTGAGCTAGTGAGAGTCTGAGCAAATAGGGAAGTACTCCCAGCTCACCCGTGAGACTAATCCAAGGGAAATTTATAGGGAGCCCGTTCTGCATCAGACAGGGCCAAAATCCTCTGGCAGTTCCTGCACTGGGCTGGCTTTGACCCATTTGCAGGCAGCAAATACACGGAGGGGCCAGATGGAGGTGAGTCCCTGTGCCACAGGCAGGCTTATCCCAGGAAATTACAAACATCAGCAAAATGGGGATTTGGAGGGTTTCTGTGTGCAAACAGCGTTGTACTGGCATTAGGGATATGACAATTTGCTGCCACAATTTGCAGGCACTGGGGAGTTTGGTGACTCTCACCATAAGATGTTGCTCACTGAAATCACTGTGGGTTATCACTGCAGGGACACTGGAGCCTCCAGGGCTCACCACCCCACATGTCCTCACAGGGCTGCCCTGTGAGCACCCTGGGCAGAAATGATGGGTTGTGTGTGACCATTCCTTCTGATTATGCAGTGAGGAATGGTTTCCATTAGCACCAGCACATTGCAAATCCAATCCCCACTTCCCATCTGGTTTATGGGCTTTTCCTCAAGTTTCTCATTGATTAAGGTGTGTGAGATGGATGAGCAGTGCTGGCGGGTGCTGGGTGTGCTCTGTGTGTGATGCACGTCCAGAGAGATGCAGCGGGGCAGAGCCAGAGGAGAGGTGGGAATAGATGAAAGAAAACCCTTTGGTTTCAAAACATCCACCTCCCTCTGCCGGGGAAGGTCTGAGGAATGTCGGCAAGGGATGCAAAGTAGGGGCAAAGTATCCCCACAGGGAGCCGAGAAGGGCGAATGAGCTCTGGCAGCAGCAGGGAGGGTTTAGGTTATGGCAGTGGGAAAAGCTTTCTGAAGCTTTTCAGAAGAGAGTGAAGATAGGAAAGAAGTTGCCTTTGTGGGAGTGTGTGTGCAAAATCTCATTGTGTCTGTGCTAAGTGATAAAAAAATGGGCAAATCCCAGGAGAATCAGGCTAAATCCATGTTTGGGATTGCTCTACATCCCACTGTAATGCTCACCAGTGATCATCATGGCCATCAAAACCGAGCTACGAGCTACATCACAGACCTTCCATCCCAGGGCCATTCACCACAACTCCCTATGTATGGGGAATAGTTACTGGTACCAGTAAAACCATGTGCCCAGCTCAGGCTGCAACATCATGTGAGCTGGGTGAGAGCCTTGCCCAGACTCTGACTGCAATGCTGGGACCCCAGTTTTGCTGCTCCCTGGTCCCTGCACTGCTCCTGACCCATCTCCCACTGACATAATTTTGAAATTCAGAGTGGCAATATTCCCAGATGAATCCAAGGGACTTACCAGGGGTGTCAGGAAAGACTTTGGCCCCACATGCTTTGCAGTGGATGTAGACTAAGGCAGAGGCTCCAGTTAACTCTTTTCCTGGGATTATTTGAAAACCTGGAGAATTACGGTGAGCCACCATAAATTTTATGTACTGAGAGGTTAAACTGAAGCTGCTGCAAAGGAAGCATGGAAAGAGGCACTGCTGAACCAGTAACATTTAAACTCTCCTGAATAAAATTCATAATAACCCTGGCATTTTATATCTGTCCATGAATTACAGTTAAAATCCCACCACGTCCCACGCACGCTCCTTGCTCCGTAAGGCAGTAAGATTACAGCAAAGAGCTGGACGAGCAGGGAAGAATGTAATTTAAATGCTGCTCCTTTGACAACCAAGCCCTTCTTTTTAAGGCACGTTCAGAAAAGGAAAGTACAAATAATGCACCCGGAAGGTGCTATTTTTTCCAGGGGTGGGATGGCAGGGCTGGCACTGAGCTGCCTGCCCTGGGCAGCAGCATTGTCACCCTGTTCCTGCCTGTGGAGGAGGGACAGGACAGTGGGAGCTGTGCCTCTGCCTGCTCCAGTGCAAGGAGTTAAGCAAACAAAAGCCGTTTTGCAAACACCCACGGTTCAGAGGTGTCCCTGGGATGCCAGAACAGGGAAGCCACTTGGCTTGGAGCCATCGGCCAGCCTTGCTGGCAGGAGCTGCCCGGTGAAACCCCCAGCCAGAGGAGCTGGGGTTTTATCCTGTGCGTGATGAGAGCCTGTCGACATGGAGATTACAGCACAAATCAGGTTAAAACCCATTTATCTGACCCAAGCAGAGCCCGTGTGCTGGGATGTGCAGAGCCGTGTCGACGGCTGCGAACTTGTCCCGGTCTGCCGGGGAGCCCGACAAACCCCGGCCGTGCAGATGTGCACGGTGGGTAATCCAGGGCATGCAATAATTAAACAGCACACCTGGAAATAGCTCTTTCTGTAGCTCCCAGGCTTAACCAAATGAATGAAATTTGCGCTGGCGTAATTAAAGCAATGCGGTTCAGGATCTTGTCTGCAGCGGGGAGTTACTGCAGCTTGACTCTTCACTCTCCGGTGACAGCCACATGGAAGAGCCCCCAGCTGCAGCCCCTGCACGGCTCGGCTCCAGTGCTGACTTCTCACCATCAGGGTGCCCATTAACACCAGCCCATTAACATCAGTTCATTAACGCCAGCCTTCAAACCTGTCCGGCAGCACAATGCCTCCAGCGTCCTCCGGCAGCTGCCCCGGCTCACTCCAGCACACAGCAGTGATGGCAAAACCCCGATGGCTCTCGGCTGCAGTCCCTGCTCTCCTCCAGGGACTTGTAAATCTGCAGGAGAAATGACTATTCTTCCATTTTAACTATGTTAAACCACGACACATTTATATTCACCATCTCAAACAATCTCTTTTTTTTTCCTCTCTCTCTGCTTGCCCTTTTGGTGTCAAAAATAACCCCAGACTCACTAGTGGCCAGATGGTTTTGGGGATATTAATGGCAAAATCCTGCACACAAGTGAGCTGCCAGTGAAACTTGCCAGTGGAAAATAAGATTTGGAGCCTCCGTGGAGCTTCATCCCCATGGCTGATGTGTCACAGCAGCACTTGGCTCTGGCAATGCCACCGCTGCTGTCAGCGCGCAGCAGCCACCAGCTTTGCAGCTGGGAAAGCCCTGGGTGAATTCCCAGGAGATTCATGCTCACTGGAAAAATCCTGTCCCTGCCTTTTTCCTTCCCTTTCTAAATCTGGATTAAGCTTTCAGGCTGAAGAGGTGACACAAAATATGACGGAGAGGAAGGAGAGGATGAGGTGGAGCAAGGCCCAAGGAGGTGTGGACAAACAGCAGCACTGTGTTGGTGCCCAGCCCTGGTCACAACACTGCAGGTACAAGGAAATTAATTTCCAAATTCTTGAAACACCCATTTTATAAATCTCTGGCAGCTCTCAGTGAGAAATGGGGAAATTTACAGGGGAAAAAGCGCTCTGGCCAGGGTGGAAGAGCTCAGAAGCACAGGGATCACCATGGAGGATGTGCCACTGGTTTTCTGCCATCCAGCACCTCTTCCAAGCATTGAAGGCAGCAGCCAAAGGGATTTAAATTGGGGATTAGAGAGGCTGCCTGGCTGCAGTGATACACTCGGGGTACAGAGCATCCCCAGCACCAGAGGTTTTAGCTGTAATTAGACCAACATCTGTCTGGCCATGGTTGAGGCTGCGCAGTTGCTGTGCTGCTCCAGGCTGGGCTGGAGATTTCCCACAGGCTCCTCCTGCTCTGCTTTTCTGCAATTTCACAGATATCAGAATTTTTTTTCCATCTGATGAGTTCTTCCTCTCCAGAAAGATTAAATCTTGATTGTCAGGTACTGCTGTAGCAGGCAAGAAGATTTCCCTACCTAGTTCAAATGTCATCCTAGTAAAAATGCTAGTAATAAAAAATAAAAGAGAAAGGGCCCATTGTGGACTTAGGCCTGAAAAAATATCCAGAAGATGGATCCTGAAGTTTAGAAACAATTGAAGCTTGGTGGCTAAAGGGCACTCTGGAGACTGCTGGGCCCAGCACACACATTCATAGGGTGGGGAAATCAATCAAAGATAACTGACTGTGTGCTGGTCTTGAACTAAAAAGGAACAAACCCAAGCCTTTTTGCCCATCTCAAATAGGTTTGGGGTTTATTGCTTTTTTGGAAATTAGGGCAAGGAAGGAAATGCCCAAGTGAGGGGTGGTAGAATGGGGAAATGCTTCACTTGGAGAGGGTGCTGGGACAGGGAGGGGACCGCAGGATGTGGCACCCACCCCACTTGTGAAATAGGAATCCTTCCACCTCTCCTGGTTGTTCCCACTATCCCACTTCATCTGAGAGCACTGCACCAGGGAGAAGCATTGGAGTCAAGAGGGTGCTGGTAATAAACTGAGCCGAGCCAACCCCACCCCTGGAAGAGCAGGTCTTGGAAGAGCCGGTTACACCGGTGCCACGTGGGGCACGCGCTGTCACCATGCAGGGGGAGGCTATTTCAGGCTCCCCCAAAGGAAGCACGGCTGCTCCTGTTGGAATGATGGCTCCAGGGCTGCATCTGGACTCCCAGAAGGGGCTGGGAGTCAGCAGGAAGGGACAGCTGCTGTCTGCTCTCTATGGTGGCTCTGTCAGATCAAACATGACTTCTCTATTTCACCCCCAGGTGGGGTGATGTACCAGGACTTGGCTGTGACTGGCACAGGTTGAGCCTCCCCATTGCATTTTCACTTCCCAGCAAACCCCACTGCACTGGAGCAAGCACCAGGAGCAGAAACACAAGAGGAGAGCAATGAGCCTGGGGGTGGAGAGATGCAAAGATCAAACCAGCAGCGATTTCAAAATAAAATCCGACAACCCAGGGAAAACATGGTGTGTCCTTGCCGAGGCTATCATTTATGCCAATTAAAAAAAAAAAAACCAAACTGGCATGGCACGAAGGAGAGCTGCGTGGTATTTCCTGAAAAGGGTGTGGGAAGCATCCTTGGAAAGCCTGCCCTGCACAATGTGCTTGCTGTTTCCAGAAAAATAAAGTTTGCTGTGACCCACCTGTCCCTGAAAAGCAGCTATTTAGGGCTGGAACATGGTCAGCCCGGAGTCAGTGGCTGGGTCTGTCCTGACTGCAGAGCAGCTGGCACCTTTGCCAGCATTTGGGGTTTGGCATTTACCTGCAGCTTTTTAATTGCTGCAAAATGTCTTAGAAAAAAATGCAGGAGAGCTGCCCAAGCACCAAGCGCTCACAACTGAAGGTCTTTCCTCCACAGCTTTTGGCTCATGGCCATTAACCCCAGAGCCGTGACAGAAAAGGACAGGAGGGGCTTTCTCCTTTGCCACCTTTAGATTTTGGGAGTATTTTGACTCAGCTAGGAATCTGGGGGGTTTAGAGCAGCAGCATTGTGGTTTGCCAGAGAGACAACTGTGGGAGTGATGGGTGAGAACAGCCCTGTGGGACAGTGGAGGGGCTCTGCTGGCAAAGAACAGGAGGGCCCCCATTGGGAAGGGACAGCTTTTGGGGGAGAAGGGAATGTCCCATGGATGTGTGTCCACTCATCCCCTGACAAGCCAGGACCAGGACTCACTCCCCATCCCAGTGGCAGAGCATGCTTGGGGCTCACCAAGGGCATTTCTGAAGGTTTTGGGCAGCATAGCAAGACTTGCCAAAGCCTAATCTCCAAGTGAGCTTACCTTTGACATGGAATTTCAATGGTGAAGCGTGGAAAACAAACATAAACCCACAGTTTGGGTGGGTTTTCTTTTGTCTGAGCCCTGCTCAGAAGCTGCAGGCAGGCGGTATTGGGTGACCTGACTGGATCCAGTGTTCTCCGGGCGGCCACGATGCTGAAAGAGAAGCAGCTCCACCTTAGGGCAGGCGCTGGTGCTGGAGCAGGGCCGACCTCGACACCAATTCAACCATCAGCCATCATCTGTGCCAGGGACTGGCAGCATCTGCTTCAGCCTGCAGCCAGACTTGGGGCAAACACCAAGGTCTCAAGACTTGGGATCAGTTTGGGGCTGAAAATTTAGAGATTCTCTTAAGCACATTGGAAAAAAAAAAAAAATCCCCTCTAATGCTCTAATGTTTATTTTCTTACTTAATGAGGTGGGGTAAAAAAATGCTGTTTTCAGCAAATCACCCTTTGCATCCTGCAAAAGCACCCTGAGACCCACAGTGGGTGGAAATCCCACACAGAGCAAAACTCCACAATAATAATAACTCATCCTTGGTGGAAAAATAACTTTAAAAAAGGCAAGACAAAGCAGGGTTCTATGGAGCCCTGGACATATCTGGATCAGTCCCATAAAAATCAGCTGTTGTGGCATATTGGCTTCCCTGCAGGAGACAGCAGGAGAGATGTTAACCTGGTCTTGATTTGAAAGCTGCTTATTAGTCCTCATCAAGCATAATTATGCTTCAAAGCCAAATGAGATGTCCAACTGAATTCTGAACACACGTTAATGTTTTTAAATGTGAAAAAAACCAACAAAACACTATTTATTGAATCCCAGCCAGGCTCCAAATGATAAAATAGATGCTGCTAATGGCTCTGGGAAGGGAGGGCTGGAGCTTCACTGCAGCTTTGCCAATTAAATGGTTATTACTGACCAATTAGTCAGGAATCAACCCTGCTTTTAGTGATATCTGATTAAGTGCGTCCTGCAGATCAGCCTCAGTTGTTAACCAGGGGAAAGAAACACCTCCTCCCCATCAGCCCCCCCAGATACCCAGACTGGGCAGGGTTTGTGCCCACCCTGCTCATGAAAAATCCCTTTTTCTTCCAGCACTGCCACTGTCCTGGGGAAAATACATCTCAAGCACCCACCTAGGCACGGCAAAACCTTTCAGAGCCAGGAAGGAAATGGGAAGGAAATGAAGGAAAAGGGGAAAATTAACCACACGCAGAGGGTGGCTTCTCCCCCTGCAGCTCACAGGTTGCTGCTGCCCGGCACATGCTGAGCCATGCCCATTCACAGGCTTTTCCAAATATTATCCCAATATTTTCTTTCAGTTCCCAGATAAATGGGCCTCTTCAGAAGGCTTTAAGCCCGCTCTGTTCCAACATTTTCTTTAAAGCAGCAGAGGAAACCTTTGAGTTGTGCCAAGCTGCTGAATCCTGCTTTCAGGGCTGAGCTGCAAGGGGTTTTCCAACAAAAAATAGGGGCAGTGTTGGGCTTTTTCCTTGTTTCATCAGGAAATATGAAGGAGGCCACATCACCCCTTAATCTTCCTTTCTTCCTGCCTCCTCTCCCACCCTGCAGTCTTTCTTTCCTGTGCTTTGCTGTGGTTTTCAGAAATTTCTGAGCACATTCCCAGATTTCCATAGGATGCTATGGGCAAGCAGGAGCATTCCCCTGCAGAGCATCCTCCCTCTGTGTACCCCTGAGCCATGGGACAGGGACAGCAAGGCCACAGCACTGAGGGAGCTGAGGAAAGTGCCTATGCAACAGCCAGGGAGGGTGGAGACAGACAAAAGATAGCTAGCACAAAAAAAAGGAGCAAAATTTCAGAAAATGTCAGGGCAAAGAGCCACTTCCTTCCAGGGACTGGATGCAGCAACATGTAGAGGGTGCATCCAACCAAAATGATGCTGGATGAGTATGCTGCAAGCAGGGAAGCTGGTGTGGCTGAGCAGAGGATGACTGCTCACCTCCTTGCTCCAGGTGAGGAGATAGCTCTGGATGCCCTGGCTGGCTTGGCACCTGGGAAGAGGGAACAGCCACAGGGACAGGGCTGGTAAGAAGCTGTATGTGGATCTGAGGTGCAACAGGGTGAAGGAAAGGAAGGAAATTTAAAGACATGGTGGCTCTGGGAGTCTCTGATGGGCTGGAGGGGGACAAGAGCAGACCTGGCACAGGGGGGCACTGCTCAAGGCATTTCCTAGCTTCTTACTCTGCCCTACACATCTACAACTGGTGCTCACAGGGTCTGGAGGGGGGCAAGGGAGGTGATGCTCCCCAGGCACTGAGATTTGTGGGGTCCATGGCAATGTGTCCTCGGGAAATGCCACTAAGAACTCCAAAGCTGTGATGTGCAGGAGCATCCCCAAAGTGATACCCAAAGGGGTCCAGCTCTAGTGATGGGACATGCTCGGTGACTGGGGATGGGATGTGGCTCTGTCCCTCGTCCCCAGCTGGGTTCCTCCTCCTGGAAAGGGGAAACCCCTTTTTTCCGGGCCACACGATGGGGCATGAAGAAGCCATCAGCCCCAGCAGACGTGGGATCCGTTGTGGCATCTGCCTGTCCCTGTCCTCTGCAGCAGCACAAAGGCTGCATCAGCTGCATCAGCTGATTGCCTCCCACCTTTCCTTTACCCCGGAGCACCCCTGGGGGCCGGGGCACTGAAATTCCCCGCAGGGCCGTGCCACGGGTGTCCGGGGGCAGCCAGGGGGTGGAGCAGATGCCAGGGTCCCGGAGCCCGGGGAGCCCGGGGAGCCCGGGGCTGGCGGCGGCCGGTGCGCCGGGCCGGCACTAGGTGGGGATGGCACCACGCCGCGGGGAGGAGGAAGGGCGGAGGAAGGGCAGCCCGGGCTGGGCTGGGCTGCTGCTGCTGCTGCTGCCCGGGGAGCAGCGGGGACTGCCGGGGTGGGCTGAGAGGGGCTGTAGGGAAAGGCGGAGAGGAGGGATGGGGCAGGGATGCGATGCTGGAGGCAGAGTGGCAGGGATGCTGGAGGCAGCGAGGAGCCGGTTGCACATCGGCCTTATTGCCAAGGCTGAGCATGTCAGACAGTCTGAGGTCTGAGCCCCTCTCCTTGCACCACTCAGGCTCGTAACGATTCTCACTGATGTTAATTACGTTTTGAAATTTTAGAAAGGAAGTATTTCCCACATGTTCTCAGTCAGATCTTCTGCATCCCACAGCTTGTTCTACCTTGCTAAGGTGGGACACCGGCACAGCTGAGAGCTGGGCAATTGGTCACCAAGCTCTTGGAAAGGCTGCGAGGTGGCCACAGTGCTGGGAGAGGGATGCAAAGTGCCTGTGGTCTCGGTAAACCTCACTGCAGGGCTAAAGAGGGATGGGTCCATGTCAGGAGGAAAACTCCACCACAGGGAGTGTTCCACACTGGCTGCTCGGCCATGCAGTACCTCCAGAACCCAGCTGGGCCAATGCAATAAGCCCTGCACGTGAAAGGGTTTACTTGCTGCAAATCTTTGCAGGACTCACTTGATCCAGTCCTACCTCATGAGTCACCACCAAAACCAGGGCACAGTGTAAATGTCACCCCCTCCCTGCTCACACCAAGACTCAGCTCATTTCCACGGCCACTGCACAAAGCAGCTTCAGGGAAAGCATCACCCTGAAGTCCTGATCCAAGAGACAGGATTTTTCCAGCCTCCTCCTGCAGGGACCCAAGCACTGGCAGCAGGAATTTGGCCATCAGCATCTGCAGGGAAACCCAGAGGTGAGAAATAACTGTTCATATACGTTTTTACACCACATTTTGAGGAGCTGGTCTCACCACTGGGTTAGGTGCACAGACCACAGCCATGGTCAAGTTGTTTAATTTTTGCTTCCCTTTCTTCTCAACAAAAAAAAAAAAAAAAAGTAAAATATTTTTTTATATCCCAGCAGCTCCGGGAGGACCTCAATGCTGCATTGCATACAGGAAAGCTGGTGGCTGCAATGGACCCAGAGGTGCTGCCTTACCTTAAACTCACCCAGAAAAATCCCTCCAGAGCCTCTGGGGCTGCAGCTTCACCTTCTCAAAGTGGCATGCACACAGCAGAGGTGTTTTGGAGAGCTCCCATGCTTAGACAGAGTAGGGAGGCAGTGGGAGGTCAGGACTGTGGAGCAGGAAGTGATCCCCCCCAAACTCAGTCCAGTTTGAAAGCCTGGCAAGCACTAACACTAACAAACAGTCAGTGTGTTTATATCCCACCTTCCTGCTGGAGAGCAGGGGTTATTTTTGGCATATTTTGTCATTGGTGGAGATGTCAGTGAAGGCCAGGAACAGTGCAGAGCTGTTGGGAAAGCCCAGAGGCAACTGCCCCAGGCACAGCATGATGAGATGAGGGATGTGGGAAGCTGCTCCAAGCCATTTACACAGGGATTGGGTTTTGCTTGCAGGATGTGGGGCACAGCCCTGGCTCCAAAACACATGAGGACTAAGAACAGCATGGACTGTCCTATTCCAGATCTATTCCAGCCCCACACTGCCCCCATGCAGCAATGGAGCAGGAGCGTCATCCTGAGCCCTCACCTTCCCACCTTTCCTGCCTGTGCACAAA
The DNA here is from genome assembly GCF_014805655.1 of Passer montanus. Classification (NCBI taxonomy): domain Eukaryota; kingdom Metazoa; phylum Chordata; class Aves; order Passeriformes; family Passeridae; genus Passer; species Passer montanus. The sequence goes on from NW_024369929.1 coordinate 15,461,850, forward strand.
CCATGGCCATCAGCTGGGCACTAACAGTGAATGTTCTGGCACCATCAGTCACCTCTTCCAGCCTGCACTCGCTGTCTTTCATCAGGACTTACTGCTCATGCTGAGTTAAAACAGAAAGGATGAAGAGAGCACAAAGCAGCATCACTCTTGCCCACTTGCCATTGTGCCACAGGACTTGGTCACATTCCTTAAAACAAGCCGCTGGTTTAAGATCATTTAAACCACTCACCTCCCCCATTTTCCCCCAGCAAGTGACCTCCTTACCCACAGTTTTGGATCTGCCTTGTCCCTCCTGTGAGCACCAGACGTCCTCTGCAGCCAGGACTGCTTTTCCTGACAAAACCAGCAAGATCAGCAGGGAGAGCACACAGGTTCCTGCGAGTGCTTGCAGGCTGATGGCTTTGGCAGATAGCTGGGTCTTCTCTTCCAGACATGTAGCTAAAATAGGGAGCATGAGTAGCTGGAAAGCCCAGGTTTGATTTGAGCAGAAGCTTGGACTGGTATCAGCCAAGAGGAAAACAGGTAAAACCAGGATTTTGGCAGGTCAGGAGTTACTGGCCAAACCTCAGACCAGGTGTGATAATCCCGACTGCCCCACTGCAGCAGGGAATGTGGCTGGAAGCACCATCCTTTCACAAGGCTTGTCCATAAAACACAACATTTAAGCCTAGAAAGCTGTGGAGAGGTGAAGAGAGACCTTTTTCCATGCCAGCTCCAGATATGTGGTCTCCCATCTCCTCCGGCCTTTGCTGCTGCTAATTCCCCATGCATTACCCGAGGATTTGGCCACCCCCACACTTCTTGTCTAGCACAGGTAGTTTGGAGGACTGCAGTCCACATAAGAACTGATTTAATCCCACAACCATGGTGTAGTTTATGAAGATGCCACAGACTCTACTTGGCATCAAGAGCTGGAATTGAGCCCTACCTTTGCGCACCCATTCAGATCCAGCACTTTCCCTGGGCCTCTTTGTTTTAGCCCCAACCAAAAGATGAAATTAAGAACATTCCCATTAATTCCCCATGCATATGAAGGGCTTGAGGATTTCTCCTCCAGCTCAGGATCCCTGTGGCCTCACTGAGCCCAGCACTGGCTTCCAGTCTCACAGGCATGCTCACCTCCTCTCTCCCCAACGCTGAGGAGATAACAGGGCAATTGCCATAATGAGTCTCTGTCTGTCCAGCCCTGCTCAAAGCAATTAACAAAGCCAGGCACTAATGAACTTGGCTTCAGAGTACCCGGAGATGGGTTATTGCCATTTGAAGTGGAGGAAAACCAAGGCAAGAGCAGGTGGAGTGGCTGACCCTGGTCACGAGGTACCTCAGGTTGGATGCAGGAGACAGAGCTCCCTGCCTGGAGCAGGGAAAGGACGGCAGGTAGACACGAGGGCGACCACAGCTCTCTAATGTGGTGTCTGTGGCTGGAGAGACTGGTTTGTCCACGTTTGGGAGGGCAGGAGGGACTCCCCGCCCATCCCAGTCCTGTCTCATCCCTGAGTGGCTTTGGGGAAGCTGTGTCTCTGCAGCCAGAGGTCCTGACACCCACCTTGGTGGAACTCCTCTACATCCTGCACCCCAAGTTTTGCAAGACCCCAAATGTGGCCACTGAGGCACAGAGCAGCAAGACTCATGGGTCCCCTTGCAAAGAAACTTCCTCAGGCCATGACTCACCATCCCACCCTCCCTGGTGTCACTCGTGACTCCGTTTCACTTTGCTGCAGCAGCATTTCACCATCTCTTATCAATGCAGAAGACAACAGGCAGCCTGTCCTGGCTGCAGACACGTGCCCAACACCTCTCCCTGCAGCATTTTTGGACCAACCTCCTCATTGTTGTGAACTCAACATCCTCTTGTAAACGACAGGTTCCCCTGCAGTGCTGGAGGGGGTCAGAGTGGGTCCCTCCAGGTCTGCCTGCAAGGGTGAGGATAGCTGATAAATCACAGGGATGTGGCCTCTGCACCACATGCTCCCACAGCACACACGTCCTCACATGCACGTTGACGGCATGCTAAAAATATTCTTCACTTTTTGACCGATTAAAATTTTCCAGGAGAGTTGGAACCACAGCCCCCACCCTATCTGTACAGCCAGAGGCTTCCCCTCACCTCCCCCAGCCCTGCCAGGAAAGCAGAGGATACTGAACAACAGTTCCGGTAATTTGGGGGTTTTTGGTTCCCTTAAAAGCCTGGCTAAAATATCATCTTTTTTCAATAGTTTATTTTGTGATGTCTGGCACCATTCTGGAGCTAAACTTGGCACCCTGTCTTGCTCTCATACACCCACTGAGAAGGCTGTGGGTGAGCTGGGATGATCCCACTTCCCACCCAAAATCCCATTTTGATGGCTCAGGAAATTAAACAAAGAAAATATGTTTTAAAACCAGCTTCCACCTGGTGTTAGGCAACAGAGAGCTAACGCTGGCTTGGTGACAGCTCTGAATGCTGATGGCCAGTCACGATTTTCTTGACATTATCTTTCAGAGCTGCCTGTTGTGCCAGGTAAAGAAGGAACCTGAAGGATGCTGTCAAACCCCCAGCCACTGGCCAGGCCCCTCTGTGCCATCACCAATGCTTGTGGCAGCATTTTCTTTGCCTAATTTGGCTCTTGGCCATGGAGGAGGAGCAGAGGAGGCACAGAAGGTGTTTATACAACATGGGGATTGTCTTGGTGAGACCAGAGCCTTTGCCCAACTGAGCTGAGCTGATAGGAAGATGTCATCAGTGTGCTTTTGCTAATTATCACTAATAATTATTTGTGTGCAGTTTCTCTTAGGAGCTCTAGTCCTGGCTCAGCCCCTGATGTTCTTGCATCCCTGTGAAACTGGAGCAAACAGGAGGGTCCTACCCCAAAATGCTGCAGGTGACAGGAGAGGGAGGGCAAGTGCAGTGCTTGGGCAATGCCCTGACCACGGTGGTCAGCACGATGCATCCTCCCTCTTGATGTTCTCTCCCTGCTCACACCAGTTACAACCAGTTAGACCCTCTCTGTCCTCCCCTGGCTTTTCCGAGTGTGTCTGGTGCCTCAGCCTCTTGTCAAAAGCCAGATTCATCACAGCACAGCTATTAGCTGCTCCCTCCCATGTGAGATGTCTTTCTGCTGACATGGCAATCATTCTCCTGTCAACGTGCCTTGACAGTACCAGGATTTCTCATTTCAAGCCCTGGTGTGTCCCAGGGTGATTCCCAGCTCCTCCATTAACCCCTGGCCCTGCAGGATGGGGATAGCCTGCCCTGATGGATGATCTGCTATCCCTTCCACCTCTGGTTAGCAGAAGCTGCCTCCTGTTTTTCCTCTCAGCACTTGCCACACCTATGCAGAAGAGCATTTAACCTGGAGGTAGAGGGTGTCAGACTTTTATTCTCCTTTCCTTCTTATTTTCTGTGCTGAGAACAATGGAGGCAAGGTTTGCAGAGGGAGGTAATGTCTTTTTTTAGACTGACTGAAATAATTAGAAGAAAAACCAGGCAGGCTGTTGGGTACATGAGCCCTCCAGCAGGCCTGAAATAGCTGCAGAAGTCTGCAAAGCTGAACACCAGTGGAGAACAATAGCTCTAAGCATGACTAGTGTTAACCACTTCTGTTACCAAAGACCATTCCCCAGCTGTTTTCCTTGGGGCATCACCCCTCTGCCAAAATCCACTGTCCAGAGACCACCCCATGGCCGGGAGCCACTGCTGTGGCTGAGGGAGCCATGTGGCTACACAGACCTGAGCCCTGGACATTGCTCCATGGAGCATCCCTCGCCTCTCTCCACCCTGTGCCCTGTCCTGCAGCTCCTGGGGCCTGACCTGACCCCAGCCCCAGGGACACTGTGCCACCCCAGACCCTGCCTCACCCCCGGGACCCTGCCTGACCATGAGGACTCTGATTTCAGGTACTGTCTTACTACAGGGGTCTGGCCTGACCTCATGGGACCCTCTCTGATCCCAGGGCACCATGTGAGACACCAGGGAGCCCCCTGACCTTTGAGACCTGCTGATTTCAAGAACTCCCCTACCATGGGGTCTAGCTTGATCCCTGGGGACCCTGCCTAACCCCAGGATCTGTATGTGACCCCGGGGACCCTGCCTAACCCTGGGGATCCCATTGGACCCTGGGGACTCCGACAGACACAGGGGGCCTTCTGATTTCAGGGATCCTCCGATTTCACAGACATTGTCCCACCACGGTTTTGCCTGACCCCTGATGACCCTATCCGACCCCGGGGGATCTCTCCTACCCCGAGCTCCAAGTCCCGCTCCGGCTATCCTGTCATCCTCGGTTATTCTGCCCACCCCAGGCTCCACGTCCCACCCCGCAGCCGCCGTGTGACCGCACGGACCCCGCTGCTGCCCCTCCCCGGGCTCAGTCCCAGCCCGTCCCGGGGGCTCCCACCCCCGTCGGCGGCGGGGGGGCCGGGCCGGGCCGGGCGGGGGGGCCGGGCCAGGCGGCGGCGGGGCCGGGGCCGGCGGCGGGGGCATCCCCGCCTCCTCTCTGGCAGCGCCGGAGCCGCCGGAAACCCGGCGGTGCTGCTGCTGCCGCCGCGGCTCCGGCTCCCCGAGAAGTTGTTGCCGAGGGAGAGCGGCGGGGCCCGGGCCGGCAGCCCCGGCCCGCCCGGCATGCCCGTCCGCCCGGAGCCCAGCGGGGCAGCGGGGCGGCGGCCGAGCCCCTGAGCGGGCGGCGAGCAGCCATGGAGCAAGTGAGTCCGGCCGGGAGCGGGGGGACCCCGGGACAGGGAGGGGGGACCCCCGGGCCGGGCGGGAGAAGCGCCGGCCGGGACAGGGGGACCACTTCGGGGTGTTTCGGGGTGTTCGCCGGCGCTGGGACATCCCGCCCCGCTGCGCCCGGGGACGGCGAAGGAGATCGCGGGGCGGGGGGATCCCCATCCCCGGCAGCCCCCGAGCGGCTCGGGCAGAGCCTCGGCAGCGCATCCCCGCAGCCCTCGGGATGTTGGACCCGGCCGGGTCCACGCGTGCTCGGGCCACCCCAGTGACTCCCGCTGGGGTGTTGTCCTGCCCTGCTGGAGTCGGGCCTGGGTCGAATCGCCAGCTTGGACATGTCTACGCACCTCCAGCCTTCCCCGCTGCTGTTCTGCTCCTCCTTTCTGTTTGGGACGGGTTTAACTCGGGGAAGGGCAGTGGTGCTTCTTCCGCACACGGTTTTCGTGTCCATGGGATCAGACACCCCAATAATCCATCCCTGTGAGGATTGAGTAAGATGCCACAAATTTGTTAGCAAGTTAAACAGGTCGCTTTCTCCCCTCGTCTGGCCATGCAATTATTCCTGCTTCCTTTCCTTGGATGAGGTTTTGCTGCTCATGCACAAAGAAAGCTCCCGGCAGGACGGACTGCCGGAGGACTTCAGGCTCTGTCTGGTACATGCGATCCCTGTAGCTGTGGCTTGTCTCTCCCCCCTCACACCCCCTTATTTCAGCTCCCAACATTCTGTGGCAAGAATGAAAGCTCTTTTAAAACAGCAGGGAGACGGCAAAGCAGCCCAAGTTGGTAGTGACTGAGAGTTGTTATTATCCGCTGGCATCCATGAAATTAATCCACAGCAGAGAAACTGCTTCCAGCTGGTGGCTGCCGGCCAAAGGGGCTTCACACTTACCCCAGCATTGGCTGGCCCTCTCAAGGGCTTCTCTTCTTTAGTGATACATGAATCCTCCAAGGATTGCTTGTAGAAGGGGTGTCAGAGGCAGTTCCCCAAGTTCCACGTGGATCTGAGCAGTTTGTTTCCAGTGAAACAATCTGTTTTGCTCCAGCAGGCTGGGGAGAAGTGGAAGTGCTAACAGCAAGGTTTGGGAGATAACGTGGAAAGGGAGAAGAAGAGTGGACGTGTGGGGATGCAGGTTGTCTCCTGGGAGTTGTTAATCAGCACCTTGGTAAAAGGGAGAGCATGATAAGTGAGATGCTTGATTGAAGTAAAGTTGATGTAACTGGCTAAGGCACTTCTGTGCTCTGTGTAACTTTAAAAACACCACTGTGATTCAGCTCTTGGGGGTTTGTTTTGTTGGAAGACATGAAGACTGTGTGGGTTTGTGGGCCCATAAAATACAGGGCAGGGGAGAAAAAACTGCCTAGTTGTTAAATAAAAAGCCATCTTGTCTGATTTGGGTTCTTTGCTGAGCTGCAAAATGTGAGGCTAAACCAAGCTGAAGGAGTGGAACTCAAGTTTCACTTTTAATGCCACCGTGATATAAAATGCAAAAATGGCTCCTTTGGGTTGGTTTTGGGAGCGATGCCTTTGGCCTGAGCCAGCATTGGGATAACTTGGTTCTTCCTTCATTTACACGGGCTCACTTGGCTGATGTCAGAGGGCTTCTTCTATGGAATTACCACAAGAATGAATCCAGCCCAAGAACATCCCAGGAAGGATAGCTGAATATTTCTTGTAGAATGCTCATATATATGAGTTAACAGCAGCAGCTCATGTCTTTGTGTCATGCCCCCATTTTAATTGTGGAATTGCAGGCAGGGGACACAGGATGGACACAGTGCCCTGCTGCCGGTGCCCTTCCCTGGCCAACCTCCCCTTGCCAATTTGGTGCAGGGCTGGCATAAAAATAATCTGCAAAAATGTCAGGCACCACCTCCAAGACTCTTCTTGCTTTTGCAGGAACAAAGTTTGCTGTTGAATTTTCTTGCTTTTGCAGGAACAAAGTTTGCAGGTGAGGGATTACAGCACCTGCCCCCCTTGAGGGATGTGCTGGGTGTGTGTGAGGGGGAAGCTGCTGACCCAGAGCCCAGCAGCTCAGCATCCCTGAGTGCTGGATCTCACCCATCACATCTGCCTTGTAGCAGGGACTGGAGAAGGCAGCTCAGCCTCAGGTGACTCCTGTGCAGTGCAAGGGGCAGAGCTCTCTGCTTTTGGCTGTTGTCACTTGCTGAGAGCAGCACTCTCCATCTCATTCCCTCACCTTCCCTCTCCTGGGCTGCTCAGGTGGAGTCTGGAGTCATGGATCCTCTGTGTGGATGCTCCCAGCTGCTGGCACAGCAGAAAATCCTGCCTGGTATGGAGGGTTCCCCCATGCATGGCTCCTTTCAGCAGGGATTCCATCAGGGCTCCTGAGTGATCTGGGGAGCTCCAAGGCAACCCTGTAATGCCAAGGGGGGAGGTGCAGTCCCTGAAAGGCTGGAGAGCCAGACCCCAAACCAGCTGTGCCCTCGCTGTGCCTTGCACAGAGGTGCCAACATGAGCCCTAGCTCTGCTGGGGCAGGTTGTTTTTCAGAGGTAGATGTTAGGTCTGCTGTGTCTTCACAGGGAGTACTTTTATTTTAAAACCAGTGTAGTTTTCACTCTGCAGAACAGAGCATGGATAGACATATTCACCACGTGACTTCAGCCTTTCTGCCAGGTGGAGAAAAAAAAAGCCTAGCAAAAATTCACCTGCCAAGCAAAAAAAAAAAAAAAAGCCTTAAAGAGTGAAAACATTTTAGCAGTTGTTGGTCTGGACTCACTTGAATAAACTCTTCATACAGTGACATCCATGCACAAGTGCTACCAGGGAGGTTAAAGTCCATGCCCAATTATCTAAAAATGACATCAAAAGGGTTCTCGATCAGGAAACCAGCAGGTCTGTATTTGTGCAGGAATTGATGTTTGCTGAAGTCGCAGATCTCAACTGAATACAACTTCCTGGCAACCTAAAAAGTCAAGTTTAAAAAAAACCCACCCTATGTAGTCCCTCCATTTCCCGGAAAACTTTTTGATGCTCAGTCATCCTGTATTGTGGCCATTTCAGATGCAGCTCAGTGTAACTGAAATAATTCTACAAAAGGCACTGAGGTTGTTACCTTTCAGCTTTCAGCCCATTTTTCTTTTAGGTGAAAGAGTTTATTTGAGTTTCTTGTTCCCAGTCTGCACCCGAGCCTACCCGCAAAGCCCAGCCCCTTCCAGATCTTAGTGGAGGTCAGAATAAATGTGGGTGCACAGGGTGATTAAGCTGTTTTTGTTCTTTTTATGGGTTCGAGCTCCCTCTTTGCAATAAGAGCTTACCCTGATGAAAGCTGCTGTCCAAGGGCGTGTTCAGTGGGAGTTTGGTACATGAGAACAGATTCGTTAGCAAGGCTCTCCTCCAAATTTTTTAAGCTTGTCCATACACACTTGCTCTATCCTGGCTGTGGGAGTGTCCAGCTCTGACTCTGTTCCATGCACTTGGGATTTTCTCATGTTACGAAACAAGATGTCTGAGCTCCAGCTGGTCCAGTTTGTGCAGTGATGCCATTTTGGGATGTTTGGGGCTCTCTTGTCACACATGTTCTTTTTGTGTGCCAGCTTTCTGCAGTAGCATTGCTGCTATTACACATGGGGACATGGAGAAAATGAGTCTGGGGGACAGTGGGGTCCCTGGGAGGAGGTTGGAGGATTTGGGCTTGGCCTCTCCTGACAAATCACAAGGTTGGTGAGGTGATTGTGTAAGGGGATTTGGCTCAGAAGGGATTCCTCTTGCCTTGCTCCAGGGAAAGAGGCTTATTGAGGGGTCCATGGGGTGTGGGAAGCAGCAGGGTGTTCCAAGGGAGGGGTGCAGGGATCCTGCCTTTGCAAAGGCTCTTCCAGTGCACTGGAGAGGAGGAAAGCTTTCATCTTTAATCTGCTGGGAACATTTTAACGTGGATGTGGTGAAGTCCTGTCCCTCATGCTGTGGATTTGCCCACAGGAATTGGTTTGGGGATGGTGACCAAGCATAGATGCCTAGAAGAGAAGCTTGCAGAAGTGGACTTGGACTGAAATACGAGTGTTGCTACTGATGCCAGCACAATCCATCATGCTGGGATTCATGAGAAAGCTGGAGGAGCAAAGAGGAAAGGAGGGTGCTCTCTTTCAAGGTGCACTTGGTGCATGAGTGAGCAAGGAGAGGGAAACCTCTCCAGAGAGGGAAGCAGAGCCCCTGGGGAAGCAGAGGAAAAAGGTGGACTTGTTGCCAATGCACTTGGTACCTGAGTGAGCAAGGAGTACCTCCCCAGAGAGGGAAGCAGAGCCCCTGGGGAAGCAGAGGAAAAAGGTGGACTTGTTGCCATCCCAGCAGTGTCTCCAGGGATGGCTGGGGTCTGTGCCCACTTACCAGTCCTGTGAGAGCTGGTTGAGTTTTCCTCTGGAAGATGCCAGTCTCCCGTTGTGATCTGGTGGGGAGGGACCACATTTGGTGGGTGCCAAAATCTTCTCTGGGCTGGCTTTCTGATGATGGAAACTCCTTATGCTTTCTGTCCTTGCAGGATCCAAAGGAGGAGGTCTCAGAGAAACCAAAGTGTGCTCCAACTGCAGAGAAATATGGCTGGATTAAAAAAAGCAGTGGGGGGCTCCTGGGACTGTGGAAGGATCGTTACATCCAGCTGAGGAAAACACAGCTCATGGTCTACGAGGACGAGGTATGGTCACAGCTAATGGCCTTGAATGAGGGGCAGGAGCAGGCCCCTGGGGACACATGCATGTCCCTGTGTTTTTTACTCTTCCTCCAGCCCATTCCTTTCAAAAGGGCTTCTCCAGATATCTCCAGGAAGGGTAAACTCTGTAAAACAGACAGCAGCTGCGTTTTAAATATATTATATATTATAAATATATTAGCCACTGAATATTTTGACAGAGCCATTGCCAAAATAAAAAAATGGGGGGCAGGACATCCTGTGAGAAGGTGAACAGAGTAAAGCTTTGGGAGGAAGCAGGATATGTGCAATGAGGTTTTGGTTTGGAAGGATAAAAGTGATTGTAGCAGGCTGACTTCCCACCTGCCACTTGAGGGGATGGCAGGCAACCCTGCAGCTGTTTGGCACCCCTCAAGCTGCTCAGATTGTTGCCAGCCAGACTCTTCAGGGTTTCTTTTAGCCACTGAAGGATGCAGAGTGAGGTTGCGAGTGCTTGCTATCCTCCTTAAATCTGGATTTGGCTCATCTTTTCCCTTTACTTGAGCCAGTTCTGAGCAAAGGACCCCTGGGAGCCTTGTCCTGGACTTCCCTAGATAAACTGCATGCCTTAAGTTCATGGCCGCACTTAGAGCTGTTTCCAGACAAATGAGGAGTAAGAGCCAAGCCAAAGCTGTCCTGCATTTTCAGGAGAGAAGAATGAAAAGTGCATGAAAAGTGCAGGGCTGGTCCTGCCGTGATGCAAAGGTGGCTTTGTCCCGAGCCAAGCCCTTGTTCCTGGGCTGGAAGCAGCTTCTGCAAGAGCAGAGTTTGCCCCAAAAGTTAGAAATGACAGTGCAGAGCACAAGCTACAGCCAAAAGGGGTTTGAGATGAGGGGTGGGTAGGTCCAAGCCCTGTGGTGGCCTGTGTGTGCAGCAGGGTGGGGAACTGTGGTCTGCACAAGGACCACATGCCTGTGAGGTGTCTGGCCCAAGAGGATTTGGGTCATGTGTGGGCATCAGGACGATATAAAAGCAAAATCATGTAAAGCTTCGTGTGCAGTGTGTCAAGGGAAGAAGAATGGGGAAATGTTTCAGCAGCTGCATTGCTGTGGTGGTTTCAGGAACAACAGGACTGACAGTGAGTTCAGTTCTCTTTTTTAAAAACGTACTCTTGCCTAATAAAGAAGATTTGTTATAAACAATTTAGGTTAAAGGGTACTATCTCTTCCCTTATGCTGAACACTCCTGCTCTTCCCAAATCCCAAAGCTTTCTGGTGTCATTTGTTCTTAGCTGTGAAATGTCATCAAGGGTGCAAGAATAATGACAGGAGAAGTCAGTTTCAGGTGATGAGCAGTTCAGAAGGCAGGAAAAGCAAGGGGGGGTTTTCTTACCCAGAGGGATGAAGCCTGGTCCTGCAAACTGTTGGCTCTCTGTATATCATTTCCCAGTGCTCTGGACACCTGTTGACTCCAGCTGAAGCTTCAGGAACTCGAAGATTCAAAATCTATAAACATGACGTAGGTTTTTTTTAAAGGGCATGCCTTTAAAAATAAGATACATGGAGGCTCTCATTACCACAAGGGAAAAGGAGGCTTTTAAAGTAAGATTAATTTTCACAGACATTCAGAAGAAGGAAAAAATCCCAATCATTTAAAGGATTATTTTATTATCTCGAGAAGGAAAATGGCATTTGTAACAACCAGGCATAATGTTTTCTGGTAGCCTGTGGATTGTGGTAACATCCTGTAATAAATTGCATCTGTAAGCTACAGTAGCTGCAAGGTCCCATTATTGTAAATAAGGGATCATGTTAATATCTATAGGCTATTAAACTGGCTTACAGTGAAGTCAAATGTCTTAGGAGAGGAAATTGCTGCAAAATTATCTGGTAGCACAATAGGATAACATGTGATTGTGCAGACTTACTACAGGGAAACCAAAGGAAATGGCAATTTTCTGCACTCAGGAGGGGTCTTGTTGCAACAGAATTGAGGCAGTTCATGTTTATTACTGTATTTATCTTCCTTTAATGTGAGTCAGGGCAGTGTGGCTGTCTCTGTCTTACAAATGAGGAACTAAGTTTTTGAGATGGGAAGGGTGGATGTCTAGGCAGAGTCTGTGGTGCAGTGTTCTATGGGGGTTTGCATTTCTGGAGTTCAAGGTTCCATTTTTCTCACTGGACCTTCTCCACCTATCTGTTCTGTGTGACCCTGGAGAAGAACACAGCATTCCAGACCATCCTCAGGCTGCAACATTTACAAATGGGATTGTTCAGTGCTTGCTGAAAAGGAAAGGAGATAAAACATCAGGCAACAGGAATAAAAGGCATGTCTCCATATGTATCCTGAATTAGACTTGGATGGGTTAAAGAGGGGGTCAGCTTCCATGTGGGCAGGCAGGTTTGGAAGCTGAGCATTTCAGCTGGTCTGAGCCCATCAGATTTCCAGGAACTGGGTAGAGCCTTGGACTCAGTGTGCTTTTCTCAGTCCCTCCCGTGTCCACCCCTTCACAAAGGGGTGCTAATGTTGCCTTTAGCAGTTGTTTCCTATGCAGGCTGCCTTGTTGATGCAGTTGCATGAGCCTGGCTGCACTTGTAGCTGAGGTTTAGGTGCAAAACAAGAGCAGAGGGGACGGCCAGCACGAGATACAGACAAGAACATTGTACAGTGTTGCTGGAAAGTACAGTGTGAGCAGCACACAAATACCATATATCATCACCAGTAGCAATCTCCAGGAATGTGCTCCTGACCTACCCTGGGAACGTGCTCCCCAAGTTGCATCTGCTAGTCAGGCTTTGGGTTTAGTTTAAAGCAGAGCCACCTCCTGAAGGCAAATGGCAAATGCCTATTGTGTTACCTGGAGCAGATGGGGTGAAAGTCATCCCACATGGCTTCAGGTTTCTTTCAGAGGATGGGGAATGAAGGGAGATGGATTTCTTGTTCTCTGCTGTGCCTCCAGCACCCTGCATCTGTACCTTCACCTAAATGAGGATGAAATTAAGCAAGATGTTTGTATATTCCTTACCCAAATGTCAGGAAAGGAGGCACTGATGCAACTACAGGGTGCTTGGATCCCAAGAAACTGCTGTGCACGTCTGCATAAAACAAGTGGGTTATTTTCTAGTGGGTTATTTTCTTGTCTTCTTGTCTCTGCATATTCTTGCAAGAATAAAAAATCCTAGAGTTTTCTTTTTTTGCCTGAAGACCAGGCAATCCAATGTAGGGTGACTAGACAGATCAATATTATCACTTCATGGATTAGAAAGCATCAGTCTTGAGTTTGGTTTTTTTTACTCCTAAACAGTGCAGCTAGTGCTTAGACCTGTTTTCTTGTTGTTTTAGGGTTTCTTTGTAAGTGTATTATTTGAAAGGGAAAAATCTTACTAGATTCTAGAGACCAGAGGATCCACTTAGTGTTCAACAAATGGACACTTAACATCTACATTTTGCCCCTGGTAAAGGGATAGCAAGGTATACCCAAAACAGATTTGTTAAAACACTTTGAGAGCCTCAAATAAAATAAATTATTATTTTAGGTTTAGACATTTTACACTGAGTGGAGGGTCTCAGCCCCTGAGTGTGTGTCAGTGAGGAGGTTTTTACTGGGAATTACACCTTCATATAAATAAAAATTTCAGGGAGTCCTTTCCCCCCACCTTTTTATAAACTTTTCATTAAGGAAATTGTTTGCCAGGTGTGATTCTTCGGTTAAGCACATGCATTAATATGTCCAAGTGTTCAGTAGCTTTCTTCTTAAGGACCAAGCCAATAGACACAGATATGTTTGTCACAGAATGTGCTCCATGAAGAGTTAATGGAATAGTTTTTCTGCATTAAATCATGAATGTAAGGGTTCTGTACCAGGACTGAGCTTGTCCAGAACATGTGTCAGGGCAGGACTCTGGAAGTGAGCTTGTCTCTGCATGGTGCTGAGTGTCCTCCAGGTCCCAGGAGGCTGAAGGGACCTGGGGACCTGTGTCAGGGTCGGGTCTTTTGTTCTTTATCTTAGTGTTGCAGGACAGACATAAAGGATCTCTTTGTGACCCAGGTAGGCTCACAGAGTGGGGATGGCTGCTTGCCAAGGGTAAAACATAGACAAAAGCCCCATTCTGGTGCTCCCTGAACTCAGATGCTTTTCCTTTGCCTCATACATGGAGTTTTTCTATTTCTCTGGCTGCTTTCTTCCCTGCTTTCCCTGAAGAAGATAACTCACTTGAAAAGTTCAGGTCCCTGAGATGAAGGACCATAGCTTGACAGTCAGGGTGTCTCTAGGAGACAGCATCCTGCATGTCCCCATCCTCTCTGCCCTTGTTCCCTGGCCAGGTCACAGTCCCCAAAGCCTCCCCAGGGAGAAGACAGGCAGCTGGAAGGCAAGAGGCAATCTCACAGCAAAACCACACCTCTCCACCCTGCCAAGTTCCCTTGTTCCCCAGCTTGGTGTTCCACAGCCCCGAGGACATGGCGCATGGCTTGCATAGAGAAGAATTCCTGTCCAAGAGGCAGGACGGATGGCATGGGAGGGTGACAGGGGCTCTGCTGGGGACAGAGCTGCTCTTGAGAGCAGGGAGGGTGGGCAGGAGGCTTGGGACTGGTGTGTGCTCAGAGTGCTGCTGAGCTCTCTGCATCCTGAGCCCAGGGAAGGAGCTGGGAGCTGCACCGGCCGTGCGGCAGGGCTGTAACGTGGGCGGTCGTCCTCCGAAGGCCAGGATGAGATCACCCATCCCCGAGGCATGTATTCCTGACCTCACCCTTCTCTGTCACTGCTTGGCCGCAGAGGGGTTATTATTTCCATCCCTGTCCTTTTGCAGTGACATTGCGATACCAGGATTGCAGCAGGAGCCTTCAAAGGGCCCGGTAGCGTCAGCAGGATTTTATCGGCTGGGTTTTGGGTTTGGGCAGGATTCATCTCCTCCTCCTAGCATGCGTTTTCCCAGTTCACATTCACCTACTCAGTGTTAAATGAAATAAACAGTAATGTCATTAGAATAATAAACCTAAATTAGATCCAGACGTCCCTCGGTGGCTCAGGACTTGCTCTGTGTACTGGCATCAGCTCTGCTGGGCCCCCATCCCCAGATAGGAGGGTTAAAAAAACTGAAACACAGGCTGAGTTCTGCACAGTGACTTAAATGTCAAGTGGTAAAGGGAGGAAATTCCCCGCAGCCCACTTCCCTCTGAACTCTCCATTCCCTGCCTCCAGCCACGCAGCAGCTTCCTGGCTATGACATGTTTCCTCATCCCACACCCCCTTCTCTGCTACAGGAATTGCTAAATACAAACTCATACGGGCACAAGGAGCTGCCTTGGGAGCAGAGCCTGAGCTGGGGGTGGTTATGGCCAGCGATTTTAATTCAGGATGGTACTGGAGAGGTTCATGAGCCATGCTGACTGTAGCACTTCACTGGCAAGAACTGCTCTGAGATTCTCACTGCTCATTTGTGCTTAGCAAAAGGGAGCTTTGGTCTCTGCTGGGCTACTGAGACATGAAGAATATTATCTGCCCAGTGTTACGCTGCAATTCCTATTAGGGATGGTGCTCTGCAGCTGAACTGAGCCACGCACCACGTGTGGAATTTTAGTTATGTTACTGGGAGAAATGAGCCAAGATCGCGGCCGGCAGTCATCAGTGGAGATACTCCAGAGATAAATATTCCCCACTGAGATGCTGGCCCAGACAGTTTTGCTGGCTGTACAGGGCTGTATTTCCAATCCTAAGTGTTTTGACAGCTCAGACTGTGGCTGCAAGAGGACTGTGTCCATCACACGTGGCTCCTGCTGACCTCTGTGATGTGAAGACCAGTCTGCCCCAGCTCAGTGTGGCAACAGGGCTCCCTCTTATCCCTGCTCTGGCTCAGGCTTCCTGAGGGGGCTGCTTGGACCATCATGATGCTTGTGTCATCTTCCCTGTGAAAAAGCAGAATCACATCTCCTCCTTTCATTGTGGGATGGAGGTAGTGTCACTTCTGGCTGCCGATCCCTGGATGAGGCCAACAGCAATGACAGAAGCTGGTGTTACTGTCCCCAACCTGTTATTTGCTCAGCCACTGTGGAGCACTAGGCCTGTAGCTTAAAGACCGGGGTGTTTTCTTAATGAGATGCCAGCCTTATTTATGGGGCTTTCTAGCTGCCTGCAGGTTATTTTTAAGGCAGAAGAGCTTTTAGACAGTTGCAAAGGGAAGAAATGCAGAATTTGATGGTCTATGATTGATTTCAATGCCTCCTATTCATAATAATGTTTCATTCCCTCTCTGCAGGATGAACAGAAGTGCATAGAAACGGTGGAACTGGAGAGTTATGACAAGTGCCAGGAGCTGCGTGCACTACTAAAAAGGAAAAATCGTTTCATTCTAATCCGCTCCCCGGGTAAGAAGGTAGGATTGCCTTTCTCATCACCCTCAAGTTTGCTAACTCTAAAGTCAGTTCCAGCCAGCTGTGCCCAGAGCAGATGAAAAGCTCTGAGGCTGAGCTCCTTGGCAGCTGGGAGAATGACCTGTAGCTGTGCAGGGTGTACAGTGTGTAAGAAGGAAAGCCACTGTCATGTAGATTTCTTTCTTGTGGGGAAAGCATCTTCCTGTGACTTGACCTTTTCCTCTTGATTTTTTTTCCTGTCTTAGCATTTTCTTTCTTCC
Organism: Passer montanus; assembly: GCF_014805655.1. NCBI lineage: Eukaryota > Metazoa > Chordata > Aves > Passeriformes > Passeridae > Passer > Passer montanus. The sequence goes on from NW_024369929.1 coordinate 15,477,801, forward strand.
AGTACTCCCTAAGTGGTACTTCTTAGATCATTCCCTATGGTTCCTCCATGTCCTCTGAGCACCTGTGGATGTGCAACTTTGCCCAAGTCCAGTGTCAATAATTCCAATGCATGTACTGAGACAGTTCCTGGAGTTAGAACCATTGATCTGAGAAACTCCAGTGCAAATTTACTTGCAGCCAAACAGTTCCTAGGAGAAAAGATTTATTTTGCAGAATTCATGAAACCCTACATCTGTAGCTTCCTGCACAGCATCTGGTTAGATCCAGAAGCTAAAAACCAGGCTGGCATTGCATAGAGACTATACATGAATCTGAGCACTGGGTGTATGCAAGGACATCCTGCTTTACTTCCTATCTATAGTCATCATCACTACACATCTTTTGATGTTCTCCTTAGTTCCTACTTGCATGGTATCCATTTCAGCATCTTTACGGGCTAGAATTCTTCATTGTTGCTTTGGGGTGTCACACTTTGCCTTCTAATTTCAATGGGATTTTTTTGGCCTTAGAGTTGTTACTGAATCTCCCCATGCAAATCTGAGAAATTGTGAGGGACAAAACCACATTCATCTCCATAAGAACATGAACAGGCACAAATACCAACTTGCTGTGTTCCCCTATCTCCATTTTGTTTAAATAAATGGAGATTGTTTAGTCCTTGTTGTCACTGTTGCTTATTCTTTCACTCTATTCACTTAGTGTTTATACATATAATAAGACCCCAGCTGAGTTCAGAGCACCATTGTGCTAAACTTCATTCAAAACAACAAAACAAGAACTTTCCTGCCCCAGAACCCTGGGCTAGTGAGCTCCAGCAGAGAGCTGGAGCCCAGAACACATTAGGAAGAAAATCTTCCCTGCAAGGGTGGTGAGGCCCTGGCACAGGCTGCTCAGAGCAGCTGTGGCTGCCCCATCCCTGGAAGTGTCCAAGACCAGGTTGGACAGGGCTTGGAGCAACCTGGAATAGTGGAAGGTGTCCCTGCCCATGGCAGGAGGGCTGGAACTGGATGTTTTTTCTCTTCCAACACAAATTATTCTAGGATTATGTGATTGTAATTGTACACCAGGGAGGCCAGTAATACCCTGTGTGCTTAGAGATGGGCAGCATGGTAGGAACAGGTATTATCTGCCAGTATGTTACTGAGAGAGAATTGTGTATAGCTGCATATGTCTCTGCACTGCTCCATGAATCAATAGGGTGTGAGACCTGTTCCTAAACCTTTCATTTCTTGCTATGAGAAAAATATGCCCAAACTGTGCCCAAAAGGGTAACTTCATCCTTTTGGCATGCTGGCAAGTTTACAGCTACCCTGTTTTTCATGCCACTGATTCAATGGAGACCTAGATAGAGGCTACTTTTTATAAGGCTCTTTCGGTGAAAAGAAGGGCTTTTATAAATGAAAAGTTCCCTGTTTGTGGCTCCCCTCCCACCCTTCTTTTGGCTGGGAATCTGGTGAGGGTGTTGACACACAACATACTTTGGCAGATGTTAGCACAGGCTTCAATTAGGAGGCCAACGTACACAACTGTCCTTCTTCTGTTTTGAAATTGCAGCTGTGGCGATATATATCAGTTAAACATTTTCCATTTGGAAGGCTTGCTGCCATCCACAGTTTAAAATCACCCTGTGAGCCAATTTACCAAACCCTGCCACATCTTGCTAGGGTTTTTTTTCTTTTCACCCTCTCTCCTGAGCATAATGGTGAGGAATGAGTTTGAGGGACTTAGCAACAAGCTAGGAAAGGCCATTTCTGTTTCAGTGCACAAATCTTGAATGCAAGGAGCCCAGTTTAGTTGCAGGGGAATCCCAGTTTAAATCTTGGATGGGATATTTTTGAGCAGAGATGAATCAGTCAGTTGCAGCTGAAGTTGCACCTGAATAAATAAGTTGTCCTGCTAAACATTGGTCGTTGATGAATGCACCCCAGATTCTGCTTGGCTTGTTGACAAGGATGACATTTTTGTTAAGCTGTGACAATATCAGCATGTCACATGCCTGCACTGGTATGGAACTGAAAGAAAGCACTGCCCCCTGAGCTTCAATTCTTCAGTGAAGGAAGCTGGCAGTGTGCAAAAGCCCTGTTCTGCTTAGAAATCGCAAATGCTTCATTCCATCCACAGCAATTAAGTGAAAACTTTTGGATGCAGAGAGCTGGACTTCTAAGAAAGGGCAGTAGACTTGACCTGGAGACTTTAAAATGTACTACTCACAATGCAGAAAAGCAGTGTAGGTGATGCTTGGTGTAAACTCTGAAAATTACCAAGATTGGCACAAGTCTGATGTTCAGTGGATCTGAAAAGCTTCAGCTGCAGGGAAGTATTAATATTGGGAAGAGAGTGGTAGTCAGGAAAGAGTCCACCAGCAAGTCCTGCAGCTCCTCAGGCATCCTCACACCTGTGATCAGGGATGGAAACTTCCATTGCTTATTCTTCCCTCCGTCAATTTTTGAGGTACCTGGAACTGCCTTCACCAGGGGCCCAGCCTGGAAGCTGCAGTAGAGTGCAGTGAGGCTTGGGGGACTCTGCTCCTGGGGTCTGCCAGTCTGGCAGAGATACTGCATTATTCCCAGGGGTGATGTAGCTCTTGGTTCAGCTACAGAAAACCACCAGAATCATCTGACAGTTGTCTCATAGAAGCATGGAATGGTTTGGGTTGAAAGGCACCTTGAAGATCGCCTAGTTCCAACCTCTCTGTCATAGGCAGGGAGTTCCTTGTCTTCTCCTTTCCCCTTCATGATAGATAACCTGACAAAGTCATGTAGAAGAAGGCAAGAAATGACCTCCCATCTGGAAGATAGACTCTGCTGTACTTATGGTAGTTTAAGATATTACTGACCCAGCTCTGCTGCAACTTCTGGAGGTGACCACCCTATACCAAAAGTCAGCAGAAGGGAACACATCCCCCCCAGCAGTTCACAGTCCAGTTTAGCCCAGCCCTACCAGGCTTTGCACTGAAACAGATAAGGACCAAGCACAGGTTTGTGTCACCTACCTCTGCAGCAGATCTGCAGAATTGCTCAGCAAAGAAGTGTTGGTAACAGTCTTAAACTGCAGCTACAAGCTCTCCAGAGATTGTCTGTAAATCACTTAGCACAGGTACAACAGACTGACCCCAGGAACACTTCTCTTTCCTGGAAAGCAGGCTTGGCATTGCCATCAGGCTGTCAGTGCTGGAGAAGACTGATGTCTCAGGGAGGACAAGGAGCAGTGAGGGAGCTGGTGCCCGCTGCTGTCACGGACAGTGATCCCTGTGGGAGCTCTGCTGCCTGAGGTCTCAGCAGTGATTCAGCAGGAGCTGTGCTGTGCTCTGAGTAACTGTCAGTAAATTGTGTAGCCTGCATTCATGGCTTACAATGGTCACTAGGTTTGGCCATGACAGCTTTTCCTGGCACACCAGCCTGTTGTTTATGGCATGACTCAGTCTCAGCTGGCTTAGCAGGAAGGAGTGCAAATGTGTTACTCTGCCTGCTGCCCTCTCATATTGGTGTCATGACTCTCTGCCTTAAATTCCTGCTGGAGAGCAGACCTTGCTTAATGTTTTGTAGGAAATACCCATCTTTAGATGCATCTGCTGGTATCTGTAAATATTCAAATTAGTAAAGATACAGACAAGAGAAATTAATTTGTTCCTTGTTTGCTGAGAGCCTGGGAGTCTCAGAGTACTGTGCAGAGTCCCAATGACAGGCAGAACTGAGACCAGCTTCTTCCTGCCTCTCCTCTGCAGCTTCCTGCTTTACAGAGAGCTTCCATCCTGATTTGGGTGAGCTTCTTTCCCCAGTGCCTTGGCTAAGGACAGGAGCCACAGATGGATGCAGACAGACCAGGGACTGCCAGGCAGCAAAGAGGCTGTGGCTGGCAGCAGCCTGAGCACGAGCCTTGGAGCCCCAGCAGCCTGACTCTGCCTTGATGTCTGTGGATGTATTATAAAAAGGAGAGAAAAAATTTCTAAGATACCTGGGCACGGGGAGGAACCTGCCCCTCTGTGTCACAGCCCCAGGGAGCAGGGCTGCAGCAACATGAGGCTGGCACTGCCCACACTGCCCTGTGGGTCCCACTGTGCTGCTCATCCTCCCTCACCCAGCTCCCTTCTGCTGCCACATTGAGTCCCTTTCTCTCACCATCCACTGGATCTGCATTTGATGGCAAAGGGTTGCGTGCCAGAGGGACATCTCAGCTTCTCATTAACAAGGAACCACCCCCCTGAGGTTCTCTCTGCTCTGCCACAGAGTTGCTGACACCAGTGCTTAGTCACAGACTGGGAGGCTTTATTTGGAATGCGGCACAGAAAGTGGCATTGGAAGAGGAAGCTTGAAGTGAGGCAGGAATCCTTCTCCTGAACAACGTGTACAGAGATTTCTAAACCCTGGTGCAGGCTGCCAGGTCTTTGCCAGGCAGTGCAGCAGCTCAGCTGCTCACAAGTAGAGCTTTCTCATAAGCTTTTATAATCACAAAGCTTTGGGGCAAAATCGTTTCCAAACAAAAAAAGTTTTTAAGCACACACAAAACCAGGCCAGCTCGGACTAAAACAAAATCTGGCCGTCGCTCTGTTTTGGAGCCTTGCCTTCCCTTACATTCCCTGGTTAGAGTGGCTCTTCTGCATCCCAGACAAAGGGCTCTTTTTCCAGAGGGCTGTGGGTCAGGCCCTAACCTCCCCTCATGAGCTCTTAGGAAGCCATGTGGTCCAGTCACCTTATGTGCAAACTGATCAAATAAAGAATCTTTTCCTAAATTACTCCTTAACTCCCTCCTTGCCATGATGGTTGTGAGTGTCTGGCACTTGGAAGCTGTGATGTAAATCCATGGCACTGACATGAGAAATAAATACAGAAAGGAAGAATAGTTGGTTTCTAATAGCAAGAGTGGGTGTAAGGAGATCAGGCTTTAGTTCTGCAGAATTTCTGATGGTCCCTTCAGAAGTTGCTGAGACCCAGAACAGTTGCTGCTTTGTTGTGCCATGAACAGGGAGCTGCTAAGAGCACTCGACTGTCAGTCACCATTAGCTTTGTGCCTCTCATTTAATATAGTCCCTGTTTTATATAGACACTGCTGTGATTTTGGAATGTGGGGCCTCATTTACAAAAAGGCTGAGGCTACAACTGCCCTTGAAGGCAATGGGAAAGTGTAGAGTACCTATAGGATGTTAAATACCCCCAAAAAATGGTTCCAGGCAAAACCCCCATGAGGCTGTGTTTTGAACAAGCCTCTCTGTAGCTCACTTCTCCACCTGGAAGAGGTGGATAATTTCAGTTGCCCTGAAAAGGCATTTGTGAAGCCCCCCAGACACTGTAGTGATAAGCAGCAAAGAAAAAAAAGACTGTCAGGGGAATCAGTAATTCTGTTTTCAGGGCTGGAGCAGAGTGAAATCAATAAGACATATTGACCCAGGAGGATAAAACACATGATGGAATAACTCAGTAAGAAGTGCCACCCTGTTGTTAGGGATGGTGCTAGGAGGAGCACACACAGCAGGCTGACATCCCTGCAGCCTGGAAACAGTGGGAGTGTCTAACTTTTCAGTGCTTCATTTTGCAATGTTGCTGATGTCCTTTAGCACAGGACTATTCCTGTGTGCCTGTGCAGTGTGGATTAGGGCACCACATGGAGCTCTTTGGATCCCAGCTGCTCTGCCATGGGGCCACCTGTAAGGTGAAGATGATATTTCTCTCACCTGGAGTGTACTCTGGGGCACAGCTACATAATACTGGTGAGGTGCTCAGAGGAAACAGCAGTGAATTAAATGACACCCTGCCTATTGTCACTGCTGTGGGCAAGAAGAGAGTGGAAACACTGGGCAAAGCCATGGGGCTGTCCTGGAGGAAGGGAAGGGCTGGCTGGAGGACAGGCCATACAATCACCCATCCTTCCTCCTTATTTGTGACCCATACTTCTTGCCAGTTCCCTCTTGTATGGCCAGCTCTTCCCTCCTTCTTGGGGCAGCTCTTCAGGCTCCAGAGTGTGCCTGCCTGCAGCGTTCACTGCTGGATTTCATTTGCAAACAGAAAAAGATATGGTGAATTTTTGCACTTACATTGCTCTTACGCCTCATGGTGTCTGTGCCCAGCTGGGTCAGGGTTAGAGCAGCCAATGTCAGTGCCTCACATTCCAGTATCAGTTCTGTTCTGCAGAGCCACAGGAACAGGGAAGCAGGCAGAGCCCACTGCATGCAGCCTTCCCATTCCTGGTATTCTGGAGGAAGTGGGAGATAAAGTGTTTTACTTCATCTGAACCAGCCAGTATGACTTGGACTTTCAGTCTGACTCTATGCAGTGTGACCATTTGCTGTACAACTCACTGATGCTCCAAGAGCTGTTCCAAGTGTTTTGCAGAAGGGAGAAACTTACGTTTTTACTACTTTAGTAGTTACCAAAATAAAACTACAACAAAAAGCTGTCCAGCATAACAAAATCCTGTTCATGGGAGCTATGCAAAGCACAAAGGAATCTGTAGTTTAAACACAGGCTAGAAGTGGATGTTATACAGAAACTGAAGCGATTCAGAGGTATCTCCGAAGGAACACTCTGGCAAAAATTCTCTCTCTGCTCTTGCAGGTTCATGATATCAAATTCCAAGCTCCAACTTTGGAAGAAAAAGAATCATGGATAAAAGCTCTTAATGAAGGGATCAATAGAGGCAAAAACAAAGTATTTGATGAGGTAAGAGAAACAGTGTCTGTGTCTGTTCTCATCCATGGCTCCTTTAGCTAAAAGAAGAACTTGCCTGAACTCTTGTTCTCCCCATCCTTCCTGCATGCCAGCCATGGTACAAGGAAAGAGAAAGGTGGTGTGCAAGGTGGGGCAAGTTCCTTCCCTTCAGAGCTTGGGATCAGAGGATTTCTGGGAGTCCCCCTGTCCCAATGGAAGCAGCTGGTGCAGAGAAGCAGCTGCAGCTCTGATTGTGTAGAGCTGGGATGCAGCCTGGAGGAATTCATCTTCCTCACACTGCCGTGATCCTCAGCACCAAGCAGCCTGGAAATGGAGGTACTTGGTTAGGATATAGCCCAGTCTTCAGGACTGGAAAAGTCTGAAGTGACTCAGTCCACCAGCTGTTCTGCAGTCTGGAGAGAAGTCTGGTGGAAAGTTACTCCATGGCCCTGGCAAAACCTGCCTGCCTCTCAGCTGGCCCCAGCACACCTGCACTTTCAAATTCTCCTCCCATCCTGCTGTACAGAGGGGAGGATGAAAATTGCACAACCTAGAGCCTGTTTAACCTTGTCCTGCTCCCTCTTAGTTTGTAAATCAGCCCTGAGCTAAAGCAAAGGAGCAGCATCTCTTCTGCAGTTCTTTCAGTAACTGAAAGGAAATGAACAAAACCACCACTATGGGAATGACACAAGAAAAAATGAGCAGGGTAAGGAGGAACAAGGAAATCAGCAAAACTGTTTAGCAAAGGAAACCAAAGCAATGAGTAAAAGTTCTGAGAAAGGGGCTAACTCGTGTAGAGACAGTGCTAGAGGTGTAAACGCTGAGAAGTTGGGCTTTGCTTTTATTCAGTACAGTGGGCAGTGAACTCTGCACACCCTTCAGTAGCACAGCGAGAATCTCAGCAGCACAAGAGGAATCTCAGATCACCTCCTTGCCCTCTGAAGTGGGGCTATCCTCCTTACAGAGGGATCCAGCCTCTAGTTCTCAGTCATTCCAGTAAGGATCAAACCTCAGATTTAAAGTGTTTCTACATAGGCCAGGCACAGGGTAATGGGTCAAGCCCTCAGCTCTCTTGGATTATCTGTTCTCCCCTGAAGGAGCTGTAAAACCACTCTGCCATACCAGCCATTTTTCTCTTTAAATCCCTGTTTCACCCTCACCAGCTTTCCTTTTGTACAAGCTTGTGGTACCAAGGACACACAGATGTTTCAGTGTTTCTGGTCACTGGTGCTGCCCCTCCATGGGGAGCAGACTCCAGCCCTTGGCCATCACAGTGTGGGTGGACAGAGAAATATCTGTCAGGGCACTGGGACTTCCCTCCTTAGGAGTGCGAGGCAGTGGATTTCTCATCTGATTCCAGAAAATAAATTTGTTAATTCAGCTGGATCTGCAATTAATCCAGGTCACTGCTCACACTTTCTCCTCAGCATCCTGCAGTCATTAGAGCTGTGGAAGGGAAGGGCTGAAACAAAGTGCTGCTGATACAGTTCACAGTCAGGTCACAGTTATTAATGAGCTTTCACCTCTAAGATGGAAACAGCAGTTTTGGTGCTGTGTTCTGCCACATGCAGGAGCTGGTCCAAGCACAGAGTGCAGTGAGGACAAAGTTCCTTGTGTCCTTTTTTCCCTGCCTCTTAGGTGGAGATAAGTTTAGCCATTGCAAACCTCTGAGACCTTAAATATCCATCACATACGTGCAGGGCTTTGCAGGCAGGCTGTAATTGAGCTCTGAGGTGAAGACTGGAGGTCAAATGCTTTAACATTTCACGTGTGACAGTGACAACTTTATAGACATGTCTTGAGAAAGTAATGACCCTCTTCCTTTTTGTTTTCCTCCTCTTCCCCCTGTTAAAAGGTGAAAGTGGACGAGAGCCTTTCCTTGGACCACGTGACTCGGGACAGGGTGAAGGTGTCCCACGGACGCCGGCCACCCACGAGAAGCCACCTAAAGGAGGTGAGTGCACCCTGTTGGAGTGAGCCATGCCACCAGCTGGGATCACTGAGAGCTGCTCCTTCCACTCAGGTACCATGGGGATACCCCAGGTATGGACAGCCCAGAGAAAGCTGACAAGGGGAACAACTTCCTGCAGGAAAGAGTGTGCCAGCACCTCTCTAATGAAGCTCCAGGTTCCCATAGATCTCTATCTGCTGCAGCACGGTGCCATATATTTAGCTTTTCATAACTCATAAGCTGCTTCACCATCAGGTCAGAGCCATTAGAGACTGAAGTTCTTATATTTATTTTCAAAGACGTGATAATTTTGTAGCCACAGTGGTCTAAAGGTAGAAGAACTGCATGGTCTATGGGGAGAAGCTGTATTTTTATTAAGCTAACTGGAGAAAGCAGACGAGCTTTCAAGCTTACAAGCCCTTCCCTAGGTCTGAAACAGAATACATTATTTTCCTAGGCAGTTTTATAGACTAACCTGTCTACTTTTAACTGATATTCTGGTCTGTCACTTAAAAAAAAAAAAAAGAAAAAAGCACAAACCTGCATTTCATTTCCAGGGGAGAGGTTCTTACTAATGTTTGATTCCTGTGATTTATGAAAAAGTTTCTACAGACAGATTGATATTTTAGCAGAGCGTTAATCGCAAGCAAGGAAGGATTTTAAATCAAACCTTCTTTCTTCAGACTTCCAAGGCTCTGACTTATGTGCCTGCACAACACTCAGATGACCCTTGTGCAGAAAATGAGATGCCTTGAGACTTTTTACTTTGCATAGAAATGGAGGGAGAGTGTCTCTCCCAGAGAAATGCATGAGAATGAATCATAGATTCCCATCCTCCAGAAAACCGCAGAAGAAAACATGACAAAAGTCACAGCAACAATGAAGTGTGGATTCTGTTGCCTAATACGGGTTCAGTAAGGTGGGGAGCCCTTCCCTAGGCACAAAAACATCTCTCTTCCCTGCTCAGATCACTATTTTCACAAGATACCCCTGAGGTTAATACCTCTAAGATGTCTCACCCTCAGCCAAAATCAGGGGAAACTGACTTACAAATTTAGCAGCAGGAATGAGGAGATAGAGCCTGCAGAAAGATGTGTATCATGGCTGCTGGCTGCAGATTCATGAAGGAAATGGCATGAACATGGATTTTCAGTGTTCAAAGCAGGCCAGGTGAGGATGGGTAAGGGCCAAGCCACCGGGATGCAGCTTGCCTTGGGCTGGAAAGGCAGAGAGAGGCTTTAACTGAAGTCTCTGCACTGCAGGAGCCTGGCCCTGGCTGCAGCTATGCCTCCGTGTGGTTTTGGGTTCCTTCACACAGGAACTGTCACTGCGGTTCTCCTTGTGGGGCACTGAGCTTACACACTGCAATGTCTTTGCTAAGTCCACCCTTTTTAGGAAAAGCTCCCTGCTAGTGAGATTTGCATACAGGCTGTGGTCTGAAGGAGGTTTAACCAGCTGAGGCTTGGCCCTGGTCAGGCCGGGATGACATTGGGTTAGAGGAAGCAAGCAGAAGGCAACAGGATTACAATCTAGAGATCAACTTGGTTTATGACAAGCTCAAAAGCAGAAAAGTGAGCCTTTGGGGGAGCACATTGTAAATGAACGGGGGAGAGGGATCCCACTACCACAGGACAAATAATAAAAAGGCAGAGCTTAACACTAGCACCCACAGGAAAACCAAGAAATTAGGTTATTGTGGTACAGGTTTTAAGGCAGTCTTTTCAAAAGAAGTACTAAAATAAGTTCTGCACTTTTCTTAGAATCAAGGGCTGGGTTGGAAGGGACCTTAAAAATCACCTTTGCAATGGCAAAGAACCTTTCACTAGACTAGGTTACTTAGAGCCCCTTCCAGCCTGGCCTTGAACACTCCAGGGATGGGGAGTCCACAACCTCTCTGGGTAACCTGTGCCAGGGCCTCACCACCCTTATAGTGAAGAATTTCTTCTGAATATCTAATCTAAACCTGTCCTTTTTCAGCCTAAGGCCATTCCCCCTTGTCCTATCACTCTATGGCCTTGTGAAAAATCCCTCTCCAGCTCTCTTGGAAGCCCCCTTTAGGCACTGGAAGGGGCTTTAAGGTCTCCCTGAAGCCTTCTCTTCTCCTGTCTGAAATGCCCCAACTCTCTCAGCTTGAAGCAGCAAGCCCTTGCTTGCCATGCTGGTTGCAAGGGTTTTGCACTTTAACTTGAAGTTAAAGGATGAAACACAGGATCAAGGATAGAAACTGAAAACTTTCTCTCTTGTTTTTCAGGCTGCCAAGTGTACATCAGATGGTATCCTGCGACTAGATCTGGATATAGTAGACAATGGACCACCAACCTTTGATTCCACTGTCAGTGAAAGTGACAATGAACCACCTCAGAAAGAAACTCCAAAGCCCCCTATGCCACCCACAAAACCCACAGGCACAAAAGAAAACCAGGAAGCAGAGAACAATGTTCCTGACCAGGAACATAAAAAACCTCTGTGTCCTCCACTGCCTCCAGATAAGAAGCTTAAGGAAAGCATCAAATCAAAGGACACTGTAAATGCCAAGGAAGAGGACTCTGGAAGTTCAGAGGACAACATGGAAGAATCCCAAGCACCAAGTGAGAACAAGGAGAACCTCACTGAGGTCAGCAACAGGGTTATATCAAAAGCTCCAATTCCACTTCCTAAGAGTGTGCCAGACAAGCTGAAAGTAGCTTGGGACCAACCAACCATTGAACCTAAAAAGACAGAAGACTTGGAATCATCAGGAGATGATGGCAAAGACAACCTGGCTGAGATTGCTGCTGCAGATGTTTCAAAGCCTCCTGTTCCTCCTAAGGTTTTGCCAGAGAAAATGCTTGCCACAGAGAACTCCAGCCAGGGTGACCTGGAAGCTGGGGGCTGGGAAGAGCAGGAGTCTGGCAGCTCCAAGCCCCCAGTGAATGGGATCACAGCCAGCGAGGTAGCAGAGTTCACATCCCTGGCAGCTGAAACAGAAGAAGGAAATGGGAGGACCGCAGCTGAGAAGGAACAGCAAACTTCAGCAGAAGAGACAGAGACTTCCTTAGCTACAGAAACAGACCATGAGAGTGTAAAAGCAACTATTGAGAAGAAAGATTCTACAGAAAACACTTCAGTTCTCAAACTTCGCTGTTCTTCTCTGGGAGACTTGCTCTCTGATTCCAAAAATAAACAGAGAGCACTTCCAGGCCAAGGTTTCCCGAAGGATTCCCATCAATGCATAGCTAAAATGGAGGAGAAGGTTGCTAATGAAAGGGAAAAAGCAGAAAAGCTTCTGCAGAAGGTTTTACGTGAAGGTTTGGAACAGGCCCAGGAGGGGAATGGACCCCCAGTGGTGGCAGAGACGTTGCTCAATGAGGCAGTAGAACAGCTTCGGCAAGCTTCACAAGTTTTGCAAGAAATTAAAGGTCTTGGAGAACTGAAAAAAGAAGGAACACAGAAACAGAAAGAAAAGCAAAAGGATCTAGTGACTCTTTACAGGAGAAGTGCTCCCTGACATATTCTGCAGAGACTTCTTTCCCAAAATCAAAGCTAAACATTTGCATTTATGATTTGTACCATTGCTAGGCCAGTGTTTAAAGATGGTGTTTTGCTGTGCACACACCATGTTTATGGGACAGAATTGAGCTTTCAGTTATAGCATCTTTCTTTCTTCATGTTGTATGTACCAGTCTGGTTCTAATCCTCTTAGCACAGCAGAAGGTTACAGGACAGTGAACAGTTTCAAAAATGTGAATGCTCTTTAAGAATTCTGTCCAAAGTCCTTTCAATGGATCAGGCTTTAAAAATTACTGGTAATCAGACCAAGCCAGATTTTTTGAAAGGATCAGAATGGCTATTCTAGCAAAAGCCCCAGTCTCTCTGTATTTACAGGCAAGCAAATACCAGATTACACTGGCACCTATCTGTTTTTCCCAGTTAAATCATTTCAGGATAAATGTAGTCAGTGTTTGTTCGCTTGCTGGCACGGTTTCCCAGACCACCTGGCCCAGTGACATCTAGGAATGTAAAGATAAATCATTTAATCTTCTCCAAAGATACTCATAAAACCACATCCACAGTTAAAAAGTGACCTCACACAGAGGCAAACCAAACTGGCCAGTTCCTGACTCCAAGTAGTGTCCCTGATGTGGAGCAGCTGCATGAAGGCACTTTGAGGCTGGCTCTGCAGTGCTTTAGGTGTGCTAAGCACTGTGTGAGGGAACACCAGCCTCAAAGCATTATTGCCAGGCAAGTATTGATTGTTCCTCTTTCATTAATAGGGAAATTGAGATTACACTTGGCCTGTGAAAGTGTCTTCTAGCAAGAAAACATATTTATTATTGAGGAACGTACCTATCTGATAACTCTGAATTCCCTCAGCATTGTAAGGAACAAATAGCCAGGCATTTGGAGAAGCTGTGTCCAGGAGATCCCCAGGAGCTTCCTGGGAGAGCTGTCACAAAGCAGCTCTGGGGATGTGTGTTCCCTTAGTGTTGTCTTGGGATGTAACTGACAGGAGCATGCACATCAGCAGTGGGACTGGGTGAGATCTCCCTTCCCATGGAACACCTGCTGTGTCCTGGCCAGCCTGAGAGCCATGGTTTGGCCCAGATCTCTCTAATTTACACACATGGAGGGAAAGGCATTTTGCACACAAAACTTTGGGGCTGGTCCCAATGGCTTAAGTGTAAGAAAATAAAAATGCATTGCTATAGAAAGGTCTGAGGAAGGCATTGCAGAAGGCTCCAGCATAATTCCCACAGCCTCCCTTGTCCACCACAGTTCTTGTGGTCCTCAGTGATTACAGCAGTGGCAAAATCGTGTCTCTGCACTGCTACTGTGTGGCCCCATGCCTGAGCTGGGCCCTCTCCCCTGTTCCCTCTCGTTGCTTTGAGGAGAATTGTGTGACAGCCCAGAGGGCTTCTCCTGTGCTTCAGCCAGGCTCTGGAAACATGGAAAATGGCAATCTTCCCAGTCTGGTGTTAAGGAGCAACGTGCTACCTAAACTCTTTTCTCTCATTTTCCAGCACTTTGTTCTTAGCTCATCTGTTTCTTTTTCTCCTAACTGCCCAGGTCCCACAAGTCTGCAGGGGGCTGCAAACACCAACCACAGCAGCAGTAAAGTTTGGTTTGAGCCTCCTCTTAGGCTAGGCATAGGTACTTCAGGTATGAGCACAGAAAGGTTGGCTTTGGGCTTCCAGATACCCTGGTTTCTACCACCTGGAGCCAGCGAGACAGATAGTGACCATAACTGATGCTTCTGCCTCTTTTGGTTAAACTCGCCTTGGTTTTGGTAGCGAGTCCCCCCTCTCAAGACAGACATAGATATTGTATGAGAGTTAACTTGTTATTCTGTCACATGGAAAGTTCTACATGGTCAAACACTCAGGGCTCAGGTGCCAAAAAGTTTTGCTTTGAGGCAAGAAGTTTCCAATGTCCTAAGCCCACCCTCAGGCACAAAGCAAACTCTGGACCTGTGCCATTTGCTGCTGTGGGTTCAATGTGAACTATGGGTCATATTCACCTTTCCAGACACACTTAGGACAAGGGCTAAGAACACAGACAATATTCAGTGCCTATCTGCTATCTAAATGTATTTTTCTGCATGTGCACTTTTGTTTACCGAACACTGTGTGGTATGAATGTGAGCTGTCAGAACCTGGTGTGCACTGGAAGTGCAGGGACATCAGCTCCAGAGAGCAGGCAGGCTTTTGCAAGATGCAGTTCTGTAACAATAGAGAGATGGGGGAAAACCCAGTTCACACTAATGAGAGTATACACAAACCAGGGCAAACTCTGGGTACAGGTTCATATCCCAAAGCTGAAGGCAATCCTAAACTTCAGGACAGGCAAATCAAAGCCTGGCACTGAAATCCAGGAGAATGACAACAGCTTATGGGGTAGCTCAGTCCCCTAATTTATACACAAATGCTTTTGCTCTCTCCAGTGTTTTCTTGTGGCAGTGTGTTCTGTGGATACTCGTCTGGCAAAGCGCTGGTGAAAATACCCAGACATCCCTCTCTGTTACAGCCAAACCTACAGGATGTGCTTATATTTACTGTATATTTTTATATTATACTCAATATTCTAATGAATAAATGTCTGACATTTTACTGAATAGCCATCAGTAGGAATCCTAACAGATAAATACCCTCTACCTGTTAGGAAATGGGCAAATTAAATAATTTTACAACCTACAGCTAATTACTGTATATGCTGTACTAACAAACCTTACTGGACTTGTATTATGTCTTGTAAATAGGTATAACTTAAGTGGCATCTCTCTATCACCCAGTAACTTTACTGCAGCAAATGCTAGAGTAGAGACTCTTGGTTTTAACTGTTTTTTTCTAATAGATTTAGCAGTTTCATCCTAAAACATCCAGCCTTCTATGGCAACTCCCATCTTCAGTGTACATCCTGCCACCATGCACTTTTTTTTTAATCTTCCTTTAAACATGCGTTTAAACTTGCATCTAATTCCTGGCTGCACTAAGGCTAGGGGGTTTTGAGCCTGAAAACCCTCTGGGCTTGGAGTGCTGGAGTGTGAGTCTGTGTTTTGGGCTGTGCCACCAGTTTACATGTCTGTGACAGGAAGGAAGTGAGTTTGCAAGTGAGCAAGTGTGGATGACGATCTGAAAAGCAGCTGCTGCAGCCCGTGGAAAGGCAGCACTTTGTCTCCTGTTTGTAAAGAGCTTTGAGATTTGGCAATAAAACCTCCTTTTAAAAATCTGCTGTTTCAGAGTAACTTTGTCCTAAAGAGGAGCAAGGAAGTGCCACCAGAAGCAGCACATTAAGGCTTTGCTCTGAAGGAGGGAATGCTGCACAGGCTGTGGTCAGGCTAAGGTGAGCTTGGTGCTGTGCTAACCACAAGACAGGAGGAAGGAGAAACACTGGGGCTGCTGCTGGCACAGAGCTGGAGCTGCTGCTGCACACAGGGCTGTTCCTGGCTCACCCCTGCCTGCCAGCTTGGCTGTCCTGGCCAGAAAGCATGGCTGAGGCCAGGATTTCCTTCTGGAAAGCAGTGGGAAGTGTCACCTCACCAAGTGCAGTCTCCAGCAGAGCTGGCTGGGCTGCTCTTAACGCCTTCATGTGGACTCAGTGGTGTCTGCAGAATGTGGAGCCCACTCAGCACTCGTTCCCTTGGTGGTGAGCAACACCAGAGCCTTGTTCCTCTGCCCAGATGCCAGGAAGCTGCAGCAAGAGAAGGGGGTGGCATCACAGTTACTGCTTCCCTTCTGGAATAACAGGTCAGAAATGGGACAAAAGTAGGTAAGAAGTAGTTTCAAAAGTCATGAGGAAGCAGGGAAAAGCGTGCAAGAGTACGTGCCATCCTGTTGCACAATAAGAACATTCATTTGGGTAAAAAATTGTGGTTAGCAAACCCTCTAACCCCTTGTTGGGAAAGGGGATGTTCCTCAAAGGAACCCCCAAAACACAGGGTAATTTATTAAAGATATACTGTAGAGAAAGGCATGCTCTTCTTCCCTCATAAGAAAACACACAACACGTCATATTTCAGACTGAAATTGGTGTTGATAATGAAGGGAAATGTCTAGCACTACGTGAAATAATAAAATATGTTAAAAAATGCAAAAGGATACATACATAATATTGTCATATGAATAATTTGTCTGACTTGCTCTTAATTCAATGGATAGTTATGGTTTACTGGTTTGAAGGGACTGTCTTGTGCAATAAACTCTGAAACAGACAATGCAGCTCCTGGATTCCTTACTGTGATCCTAGAGAACTCAATAATTTTCTACTGAAAAGGAGTAGAAAGATCTCTTCCAGTCCCAGGGGACCAGAAGATTTACTACAGCCTGAGCTAGCCTACACTGATGACGAATTATTCTTGCTATTAAAAAAAGCGTGTTTTATCTTAAACATGAGTCATCAAGAGTGAAGCTCTCCAACATTTCCCTTTCCAGTTTAACACTCATAAAACTCGTAGATGGAAAGGTAGCCACAGTGTTTAGAGAATGGTGATCATTGTTTTGTTTTGCTGTGAAAATTCACACACTTCAAAAAGCCAGTGCTTAATTTATTCCAGGAAACTTAGTCACTGTGTTCTAGAGCCTTACCTTACAGCTACAAGCCACCATACTCCTGTGATAACCACTGGTAGGAGATGTTACAAAACATTAACAGACTCAAGGAATGATGAACCTCACAGGCTATTCAGGTCTTTAACCCTGGCTTTCCTCTCACTGGGGACTTGTGAGATGTGTGAGATGATCAGTGTGGTGCCCCTGCAGACCCTGCTCACACCTCCTCAGCCTGGTCTGCTCTCCCAAAATGGATCCTCTCCTTCTGGTCTACATTTCAGTTCTCATCTTTCCTTACTTTTCCATCTCATGCCCCTTCTCTGCCAGAACAACTAAGCTCTAGAAAGCTCAAAACTGTGCTGACAGAAACTTTCCCAAAGTTTTAGTTGTGCAGCTGCCAAGAAAATCCTTACTCCCACCGTCGTCAGATTCACAATCCAGTTTCTACATCCCCTGCATCCACAATCCCCATTTTTACATTCCCTATTTCCACCCCATGCTCATGAAGGATGTTTGTGCTTCAGAACACGGGCATTCTTAAAATTAATTTTAAAATTACTATCTCAAAATAAATGAATTAAAGGCATCAAAATGTTCAAAGCTAGAACTAGTGGTGATTTTTTTATAGTGTCTTCCAGTACAAAGACCTAAAGGTGTTTTGTAGCCATGAATTAATTTTGCCTTTTGATGCACCCAGGAGAGATGACAGAGCCTCTCATCCTGCAGAATGAAGGCAAAGGCACAGAACATTGAAAGGGTGGGCTCCAAACCCATTCTCCTGCAGCAGATATTTTTATTTTTAGTCGGTGAACTAGTGACATTTTGCAATAAACATTGAATAACCAGAATATCCAATGACCACATGAAGTGCCTCTAAAAACAGAAGAAAACAAACAAACAAAGCCAATTCTGAGAACTTGTCCTTTGATGACTTTTGTAACCCTTAACAGGGATTGGGCTGAACCTCCAAATTCTGCTTGTTTTGGACAATATGACAGTTAAAGAACTTGTATTCCCAGGCCTTAAGTGGATAAGACATACTATAAAAATACTGTATATATCTATGATATATGATATGAAAGATATTGTTCATTTAAAACAAGAAATAAGAACTTGAAATATTTTGGAGATATTCTGGGGGAAAAGCCAAAGCCATGTGGAGCAGAGACTATCAGGAGAAGAGGTCAGAGGCAGGAAGAGGGCAAGACGTGGGAATGCAATGCCAAGTACTAGCTGTCATTCATGGGTAAGGATATGACATTTATGCAATGCAAACAGATTCAAACTCTCCTTCCCCACAGAACTACACAGCAGGACATATCCAGAAATGAGGATATTTGAATGCTGATAACTGACTTTCCTTTACCCTTTATTGAAACATTTAATTCCCTCTTGGTCTCCCTCTAAATAGTTTCAGATGCTTGTGAAGTTCTTAACGATATTAATATTTTTCCTTTTCCACTCCACAAAAACTCTAGGTTTGGAGGAAAAATATTTTTTCCTTCCAGAGAAACGTGCCTTGCACAGAAAGAAATGTTTCTTAGAGGACAAATCCTAATCTGTTTTAGATACAAGTTATCTAGCACACCAGCACACACTGGGATATTTATCATTGAAACTGATAAAACATGAGAAGATCTCCCGAAGTCCAACAGATATGCAAGCCAGCATGACTAACTGGGCAAGGATCTGTGCAAACAAAACTGCAAGTTCCTCAGCTGTTTCATTTGCAACAAGAAGTGAGTTTTGAAATGCTGGCAAAGTCTTCTGGGTTTGTTTAGACCACATCACCATGACAGCAAAGCACTGCCCAGCTCTTCATGTATTGTACAGCTTTGCAAGAGACTGGTGAGGAGAAGCTCAAAGGAAAAACATGGCCAGATGTCATATGGGAGATCACAGGAGATAGCCCAGCCCATGCATAAACCTTTCTCTCCAACCACAGAGCTTTTGACAGGTTCTTTCTCTGGAGCAACGCTGAATTTTCAACAGCATGTGTTGAATTTCCTGAGCAAGGCAAATATATTCCACTTGTTTTCCATGGCCAAGAGCTAATGAACTTGTGAAAGGTCAGCAGTGCAAGCAATAGTCATGTATTCAAAGGGCATGACTGCTCTCAGCTTAGCCACACTTCTGCTCTTCCATCCAGGTGGGTTCAAAACCACCCACCTTCCAGGGTGGAATCAGGGCCTCATGGGAGTTGCTGGTGAGAAATTTTCTGGCAAAACATTTCCAGGTCAAAACAGAAATGCCAGGCTGTTATCAGAGGACTGCAGATATGGAAAGGTGTGCTGGTTAAAAAACTGTACAAAAAATAATTTTGAGAAGCTGACATTTCAAAAGGTGACAATTTTGCTCTGCAGCTGGAAAACATGATTTCAACACTTTGGCTTACAATTTCTTAAGTAACTAACCCAAGCATTTTTTAAAATATGAAATTACATATTTTGATGGAACTCGTGATTGCTTCTTGTTTTCTCACAAAAGTTTTAAAATTTTAAAAATGTTTTTCCTTGCTTTAGATAAAGGGAAGAAAAATTAAGCCCTTGGGAAAGCTGAGAAGATGTGAAAGCTTTTTCAGTCTGATCTAGGCAAAGTAGGATTCCTGATCATTTTATTGAAAATGAGGCACAAGGTTCCAGCCTGGCTCCTCCTGCTCCTCAAAAGGGCATTGTTTCATTCTGAGATGATCCAGGCAGTCCACGAGCTATGGTAATTTATTTTTTCTCAAGACAACAGCAGCTGCACAGGTACAGGGTTGGTTTTTTAAATGAAATAAAATGCCCACACAATCCCAGTAAATTTGCAGACATCAAAAGGAATCCCCAGAACGTCTGTAAGGAGTCTGGTCTCATTCCTGTACCAAGTTTGCATTTAAGAATGTCACGTTCTTCTAGTAAGCCGCTTGTTTGGAATCAAAGTATTTTCAGCACTAAACACAAGAGATGTAAATCTGGGGGCTTGCAGCCAAGGCCACCACTCCTATGGAATAGAAGGAGCACAGGCTGTTCTCTACAGCTCCTGTTCTGCTCATTGAGACAGAGGCAGAGGGCAACATCCACAGCAGCCCCATCCTGGTTAGACATCCTTCCTGCGGACTGTGAGACACGTCAGCAGAACAGAAGGAATTGTTCAGCCTCCAAATCAAGACCCTTGGAGGACCCTTCCCATTCACCACAGTGAATAACAGCAAATTGAAATGCAGCCACTGCCTACCCCAGTTTCCTGGCATTCAGCAGATACTTGCATTGGTTAATTACTACCAGTCCTGTCCTACCTAGAGCTCCCAAATATTGCAACAAACTGCTTTAGGGAAGAACAAGCACACAGGGGTCTGAACATGCCAGAAATACCCTGGGAATAGAAAGCATCTGGGTTTGAAGATGTAGCATCATCAGATTGGTTCTGCACAAATGCACTGATGAGGAGAGCCAGCCACTGGGTTCTGACCCCAATTTCTAGATTCAGCAACCAACAGAGGCCAACAGAGTTTAATTATGATTTTTTTTCCAAGCGGTTGGGCACTCAGCTGAGTTCCTGGGGCTGTAACTCAGCTGTGTTACAAGCCATCTCCAGCAAGAAGGCACTGGAGCAGGAGGTAATTGAGGGTTGGCTCCCGGAGGGAATTTTCCCTTAAAAGGATAACTACATTGTCATGAAGAAACCAGCTCACTTCCACTGCCTGCAGAGCTTTTTGCAAGCACGGCTGCCAGAGCTGGGGCGGTGGCGGGTATTAAGAGCAGACAGCCAGGAGCAGCAGGGCAGTGCCTGCTCTCCTCATGCCACAGCTACCGCAGCCTCTCTCAGCCATGCTCTGCCATGAAGGGCAGCAGGACACGCAGGCAGCCCCAGGGGGTCACCTCAGTGCCAGGTAACAAGAGGCCAACTCCCATCATCTGCTTGAGGCAAAAAGAAACCCAAGTGAGGGACTGCAATCAAAAAAACCAAAAAACAGTCACAAGAAACATTTGCACTCAAAATGAGCAATATTTTCAGAGAGGGGAAGGCAGTGCGCCAGCTGAAAGTGTGCCAAAGAATATTGCAAATTAAATATTTTTCCATCAGAAAATAACCAAAATCCCAGCTTTTCATTTGAGAGTTTGTGGAACAATTCTTATCAAAACTCGTAAGATGGGATCCAGGAGAATGATGAAAAGAGCAGATCCCCATGGTGGCCTCCCACCCAGCAGCAGGCTGCTGAGAAGGTAGAGCCAGGTTGAAGGCCAAATTCCCCTCTGGAAGACTCAGCCTGATGACCAGCTTCCCATAATCAAGAGGAAACTGCCTTAGCTCTAACATAGCCCTGCTCCATACCCAGGATACCTCCTTGTCCTCTGGACAGCCCACCCACCTGGAGCTTTGCACTGTGCTCTCTTGTGCAGCTTTTACATGGAATGAAGCTGAAATGGGCAAGGCTGGGTTTGGCCCAGCTGTAATGGGAGGCACCAATTCCCACCTCGCAGCTAAAGCCTCTCTTGGGTGAGGTTTTCAACTCTGACTCATGCTCCTCTGGACTCTAGCACAGAATAAGTGACCTATCACACTGCAAGAGAAGGAAACAGAGACTGGTGTTCCCCTGCACCCTGATGAGAGGACAAAATATGTGCAAGTGAGCAACAGCCAGGTCTGAAATGAGCAGAGACTCCTGAGCTGGCAGTGCAACAGAGGCTTACACAGAGTAAAACACCATCCCTTTCTTTGAGGACTGGCAGCCCACACAACTCCAAGCAGCTCAAGTTCTTCCGTTGCAGGGGGGAGTCCAGCCAGAAAGTAGGTGAGACAGATTTCTGGTGACCAAAACGTTATCACTGCTGGAAGTAGGAGCTCCTAGTACTGAGCACCTTTAAGAGACAGACCACCAGCAACCTCGTCCAGACCACAGAGGTCAGCTCACGAGCTGCAGCAATTCTGCAGCTGCTCCCAGTTCTGCCCGGTGGTTGCTCCATCTGGTCCCATCCTGTTACTATTTTTTTGAAGTGTCCACTTGAAATAGTCCCATTTCAGGAACTCCACAAGCAGCCATGGAGATTCAGCACACTTCCTCTTCACTTTAGGGGTAGAAAATTTTATTTTCTAATCAGTCTTCCTCTGTAGAAAGAAGTATTAAAAGTTTCAGCAAGGTAAGTGTGTTAGTGTCAGTAAGCAGAAGCTCATCCAGAACAAAACAGCAGAAAGCTGGAGAATTACAGGTGGCTACAGGCACAGACTGGTTGCCATTTGGCTTTTCTTTTCTATGAGTAACAGCAAGAAAATGAGTCAGACTCTATGGCTGAGTCACAGTGAGTGAATATAAACTTGCTTTTCAGACCAAGAGAACTTGGGCAGGTGGAGGAAGAGCTCTGTATAATCTGCCCTGGATAAACACAGCACGGTCCCTCCATGCGCAAGTCCTGCTCCGGGGCCTAGGATCTGCAAACCTGTCCCAAAGGAAGACCTCATGGTGGAAATATATGATAAACATATGACAACATCTGCCTTCTGTTTCCTGTGCTGTGTACAGATTATCTCTCTCTACAGATAACCCTGTCCTTCTCAAAGAGAAAGCTGGGGTTGTGCTTTAAAACGCTGCTGATATCAGTGACAATTTGAGTCAGTTCATTCTGTACCTGTTCTCAGACCACGTGTCTCACCACATCTCAGCACCATCTGCTCAACACCTGAGTGATGTGATTACACATCTGCCCGGGGTTGTTTGTTCTCTCATCCCTCCTGAGCACTGAAGCCAGAGGCAGGATAGGCAAAGTGTGCTGTCTGCATTCACGTGTGCTCTCTCCACACACAGAGCGGAGCTGACGCCCAGCTGAGCTCCCCCACCTCCTCTCCACTGGTGTCATTATTTTCCATGTTGCTTCTTGAGCCCAGCAGTGAAGAAGCTCTGGGAATGCAGAAACCCATGTCAGAGCATGATCACCAGCAACTCCAGCAGAGGACTTTAAAGGGAAGCCTGGTGGGCTGCAGTAAAGTAAAAATCATCAGGCTACAATTTGACATCAGCACAGCTCCTTGCAGAACACATGATTTCGGCTGCTGTCCCAGCCCCCTCCCCCTGCCTCCAATTCCAAGACCATAAAATTACTCATTAGGCTTGGAACAAAACGCTCTCGGTGCACTTGCATGTGGCTGGAGGCAGAGACAGATGTTTTGGGCTCTGGAAGAATATTGCTGAGGGACAGAAATGAAACACTTCCAAAGCTGCACTGTGCTTGCCTGCTCCTGTTGGACTGCATGGGGGTCAGACTAGAAGGGAGCAATGGCATCACTGAGCAACCCTTTGCTTCCACTTAGCTTTTATTAAATCCTCAAACACAATTTTCTGTTTCACTTCAAGTTTTGCACTGAGTCCTTCAGCAAGGCATAAAAGCAGCTCAGGGCTGTGCCTCTGGAAGTAGGTTTAGCACTTTGGGTTTATGGTTAAAAGATCCTACATTTCAGCTGCACTTTTGTCTCGAAAATAACAGGGAGAGATTGCCTTTAGGAGCCAGACAATCCTCAGAGGCCCAGGAAGCAGAGGATCCTCCCTCTTTTTACACATGCAGTAAAGTGAGAATAAAAACATTGCCTGCAGGCATGTCAGTGAGGGGATTAGGATTCAGTGTCCCGATTATAGCTTGGTTTATAGGAGGCAGCCGTTCCCACCTCCCATAACCAAACACTTGCTCAGTTAACCATCACATTCAAACGAGGGAGCGCAGTGACTCCAGCTCCATCGCACCATTTCTCTTCTTAAATTCAAAAAAGAATATTCTGCCTTTAGATCCTTTCCTGCTACATTTGCTTTTGGTCATACAGTAGATGTTTTAAGACCATACTACTGTTACATTCCTGGCTTTGAAAGACCAGGTTCTGTGATTCCAGTAAGGCAAACAGTTCAAAGCACAGACACAATGCCCACTGCTACCTGATCAGCACCATGAGACACAGGCTGTCAAACCAGTAATCTCCCAGCTACTGGTCAAACCTGGTCCTCAGGCACTAAGAAAGTCTGAACACAATGGGCTCATATAGACCTCCCTCAGCCAAGCATCACACAAATAACCAATTTTTTCTCCTACAGTTATTTCTAAGGTATCATTCAGATAGAAAAGATACTGGGGAGGTGGTTTTTTGCCTCTCATGTACTCCTGCAGGATAGATGTGAGCCCAATTCTCCACAGCTGGAAGGAGAATATAATGAGTTGGAAGATGTAGTGGCCATATGTCAGTAAGCTCCATGTGGAGGCCAGGGATCAACAGGAGTGGTCTGATGGTCAGGAACAACCCCTGCCACAGTGCTAATTACATGTAAGCTTCACTTTCAAAGCTACATAGAAGCTTAAGCTCATTTATCTTTACAAGGGATTTAAAGGCCTATCGGCTTTGGGAAGTGAGAGTGACAGGAGAGGGAAGTGCCAAATCACCAGCTCAAACTTCCAGTTGCTGTTAATATGGACTGAGCTATCTGTGTCAGCACCATGCAGCACACTGGCAAGGCTCACTCACCAGCCCCCTGTCTGACATCTCTGCCTGGTTCCTTGAGACTTTTTCTTACCAACAAACAAACAAACCCTTCAGTTTCTCTAACATGATTTCCTCCCAATCCCATAATACTGGATTATTTCTAAGCCTAAAGCAAAGAACATCACTTTGTGATTCAGGCTGCTTCCTGAGCTAGGAGGAGCAGCTCTGCTGAAATACCTCATTCTGTGCTGTCTGAAACACTACACAGCATGAGACGAGTCTGGGAAGACAGGAAAAATGGAATTATGGGCTCCTGAAATGGACACTGACAAAAACCTGAAATGTCGAGCTCACTCAGATGCAGTCTGTGTTTAATCCAGTCATCAGACAGTCTCTGTTTAGCTAAATATTTGACTTCAGAATTGGGCCTGAATTATTATTGGCAAAGCTTCCAAGCTCCACAGGTCCCTCTAACAAGCTGTTCCTCTGTGGAAGCCTTGCAAGGAAATGAATGCAGCCTTTGAGGAAACTGCTGGAACCCTTCTCAGGCTTCCAGAGTGGGTTTGTGGAGTCCCGTTAGGTGTCCAGGCTTCTGAAAGCTCCATATGTTGAGTGTTAGAAGCTACAGGGCTGATGTTTGTGTGCATTTCTGGGATGTTCCCAGGGGAGTTCTGGCTCCGCAGCATGTCACAGGAACAGAGTTATCAAAGAAAGCACCAAAAATAACCTAGTCTACAGAACAACTAAAAGCCAAACTCAGACAAAAAATAAATAAGCTGGAGCCACACATGAAGCCATGTAGCCAGAGCTGTAACGTGTATTCCATTCTAATGGGACGTATCTGAAAGAGCACAGAACTGGCATGGTTGGTCCCTTGTGAATACTCACAGTAGGGACATAAAGAAGCACAAACACAATTCCTCATCAATGGCAGCTGTGTACCACAGGGCCCAAAGGTCTGGCTCAGGTGCTGCCAGGCAGAGCCCATGGTTGCTATCTCAGCACACTGGGCAGTTTGACACCCTGTCACGTAAAAACAGTTCGTCAGCACTGAAAGAGGAACGTGGTCATCCCCTCTCCCATGCAATATTCAATTTCCATCTGTGGCAGCACATGCCAAAAATGACAATCCTCCAAGGATGGAGGCTGTTCCTCAAGCCAGGCTCTCCTGCTATGGGCAGCTCCAGAGAAGCAGAAGCTTGGCTTCCCAAATTACAGGCAGCTGCAGGCAGGAGGAGTCACCTTCCAGTTTTGCTTCCAAAGGAAGATTATAAATTAAAGCCCAATTTGCTAAACCTCTAGGTAAGCAACTGTTTCTGCATAAACACATACTGGTTTGTGGGCTGTATTACATGGCTAACTGCAAATCTGACTGGCTTGAAAATCACACTGTATACAACTAAACCAGGGAGCTAACAGAGGCACATTTTAAAATTACATAGATTTAAACAGCCTGGCTCATTATTTTTGAATGTGATAAAAAATAAAGATTATCCTAAAGCAGTACCTAAAAACTGTGCATACAAAATAAGAGCACAAAATTCTCTGACAGAGAGCTTCACTTCTAAGTGGGAAAGAGCACAAAGCTGGCTCAGCTAAAATTATTCGTCAAGTGAAATAAAGTCGAAGATTTTAATACCATCCTGAAGATGGGGTCAATGTCTGGAATATTTTGCAAAAAGGGGTCAAATTACCACCTCCCCCTGTCATTCTTTGTGCTACAACATTAGTGGGAAAATCCAAGAGCTGTTTCAGGCCTGTTAGCTAATAAATGGATCACCAGGCGAATGTTCAGTGTCGTTAATAAATTGTCACAGCATTTTGTACTTAATATAAGCAGAAAGTCGTGGTCCCTTCCTCCCCTGAACACATACCACTTTGGGAAGGACAGAAGGAACTGCCTACATTGCCTTTTTTTCTGCCTGCTGGAAACATCCAAGCTCACAAACAGATGGGAACTCTCAGTGCATCTGCACTGTTCCTCCTCGGAGATCAGCACTAACCCGCAGGAGAGCCGTGGGTGATGAGTCCTGGCTGATTCAAGCTCTGGAAGACAATGACATTAACAGTGGCAGTTTAAATCCAGACAGCTTTCCATCCAAGTATCTCTTAGAGCATAACAAAAGGCTGGCAAGAGCCAGAGGTCCCATCTAAGGCTGGGATGCACAGTACCTCCACAGTCCGTGCAAGCAGGGATTATTCCCTGTCCTATTCAGGGCTGTTTCCCCAGCCCCCAGGCACTGGGATACCCAGTGGGAAGGGCTCAGCCCTTCTCAGTCACTCCTGCTGGCGCCGTTCCAGTTTGTCTGAAGACACTTAAATATTCATCGAGAAAGCGCAAGACTCCGTCTTGCCGGGCGCACAGATTGCTCCCCAGGGAAACAGGACACCTGCCTTCTCCACTCCCTGCTCCATCAAATCATTAATTATTTAAAGTAACAGGAAGGAGCAAGAACAACTCTCCGCATCAGACATGCTTGCAGCCTGTTGTTTGCGGGGCTCTCTGGGGTCTTGTGTGGCCCGAGGTTTGCATCTCCCCTCCGGCAGAAACAAGGATCAAGCCCGGCTTTCCCCTTTCCTCGGGGAGGATGCTCTACCCACTAAGCAACCATACAAAAGAAGGGCTTCCCCTTTATCCAGACAGACCTTATGTTCACTTTTCCTACCAGAGAGAGTGTTGTTTTTTTTTTTTAACTTCAGTTTGAATAAAAGGCAAACAAAACACAAATCCAAATCTCTGAGAGAAGCAGCTATCCATAAACCTCCACACATTCTGTATTTGTTCAAGAGCTTAGGGTCCACTTCTCCATTTCACAGCTGGGCAGGCCAAGCCATAGCGATCCAACTGCATCAGCAAGCACTTGGCTACTGAATCCATCGGTGATGGGTTTCAATGAAATGGAAACCATTGTCTCCCTGCCCTGAAGACAGTTCTGGTGTAGCTGTGAGCACAGAGGGACATGTTTGGAGAAGCAGAGGGTCTCTTCTTATCTGCTTACCCCCATTTTCCAACACACCAAACGCCCCACTCTCTCTCACAGGAGCAGCACGGATCCACACAAGGGTCCCCGAGATCGGGATGTACCCCAAAACTCTCCCGAGCCCAGGGAACAGCCCCATCTGCACCCTGGACCCTACTGCTAGAGCAGGAAGTCGTGGCAGGTGAACAGCACTGGCACCCTCATGTGGTGACAGGCATCAGAGTGAGCTCACAGCCAAAATCAGCGGTACACAGAGATACTTCTCCAGAGGGACTTCTCCAGGGAGTCCTGACAAAGACCATCTGTGGGCCAGCATGGTCTAGGGACGGGATACAAACCTGATGCCACCTCTCCTCTTCTGAGACCAGCAGCAAAGAATGACAGAATGATCTGGGCTGGAGGGGACCTTAAGGATCACCCAGTTCCACCACCTTCCATGGGCAGGGACACCTTCCACTACCCCAGGGTGCTCCAAGCCCCACCCAACCTGGCCTTGGATGCTTCCAGGGACGGAGCTTCATATAAGGTCTCCCCAGAGCTGTCTTTTCTCCAGGCTGAACATCCTCAGCTCTCCCAGTCTAGCTCCAGAGCAGAGGTGCTCCAACCCTTGGAGAATTTCTGTGGCCTCCTCTGGACTCGCTCCAGCTGCTCCATGCCCTTCTTATGTTGGGATCTCCCAGAGATGGAAGCAGCATTACCGGGGGGGAGTCCTGTGAGGGACCCACAGAAACAGATCTGGTTATCCCCTCAACATCAGCTCACCCTGGTTTCTTCCTCATCATATTATCAAAATGGAGAACAAAATAAAAGATAAAAGCAGCCCAGACGCTGAAACTGGGGAATTCACTAAAACTTTGAGCGAAAAGCCCTTTTGGCCCCTCCTGCACCTGCTGAGGGACGTGTGGTAACAAGAGCGCCTCATTCCCAGGAAACATCAATCCCTGAGCCCTGCTTTCAGCGGAAAACAAAAACAACCCCCCGTATTTCCTGTTGATTAGAAATCCCTCTCCTCCCAAATTGCTCTGGAAACAGAATGAAATTAATTTTAAATTAAACCACCCACCACCTCGAAGCAGCAGAGCCGCGCTGAGGTGAGGAGCGGCACCTGGCCGAAATGGCGGCAGCTGGATGTCCCCGCTCAAATCCTCCCAAAAAGGGCCCGAAAATACCGTGCTTGCCGGGAAACGGGCTTGTGTTATGATCTTTTGCTTTAAAGAGCAGCAAAAGAGCAGCTCGGCGGCGGCGAGGTGGCCCGCGGGGAGGCGGGGACGCGCCTGTCAGCCGGCTCTGAGGCGGCGGGGACGCGCCTCAGCCCGCCCTGAGGCGGCGGCGGCGGGGCCGCTCTGTCGCGACATGGGGGACGACTTGGCGTCGGAAGGCGACACCCGTGAGTGGGGCCGAGGCGGGGGCTGCCCCAGCAGGGCGAGGGGCGCAGTGCCGTGAGGGGGGTTCGTATGGCAGGGGCGGGCGGGAGCCGGCGGGGCTGAGGGGCAGAGCCGGGATGCCCTGAGATAGAACCGGACACCTGAAAATCCGCTCGGAAACAAAGCAGGTGGTTAAACCTACCCGTGAATCTGTTGTCCAAAAGCATCCTGCACCGCTGAGATGCTGCACATAACCCCGCACTTGGGGGTTTTTGGCCTCCTTGGTCCCTCGGTCCCCATCCCAAGTTGTCTTTGTGCCCTGCAGCCCCAGGTGGGGCTCGGTGGATGGGTTTTGCACGTTTCTTTGCATGTCTTTCTCCTCCTTCGCTGCTTTTCTGCATCTCTTGCATAATAAACTGCCTGTGAGTTGGTGCATTGCATTGAGGGTAAATAATTTAAAATGTTTTCCACGCTGTTTGTGATAACTGAATTCCTATTCAGTAAGCTATGAAGTACCCTGGAATCTGAGCTCGAAAGAGAAGGTTCAGTGATAACTGAATTCCTATTCAGTAACTGAATTCCTGTTCAGTAAGCTATGAAGTACCCTGGAATCTGAGCTCGAAAGAGAAGGAACACTGCTAAATATCCACTGAAATGTTGCTGTTGGACAGGTGCATGCCATGATGAGGAGTGCATTTACACTTCCAGAGCTGCTGTGGGTCTTAAGTAGGAAACTCAGACCATCAAACTGTTACTCATGTGTTGCTGAAAATAAATAAATTGTGGCTTCTACAGCCTTAGTGATGCCAGATTTGTTACTGCATCTTCAATGCTAGTGCAAAGAATAACTATGGTGCTTTGGCATCTCTTGGAAATGATGCTTTGTGTGTCCATAAAATGTAAGAAAACATTTCTGTCACCTGGACAGCAGGGTCAGCAGCATTTGCTTAATTGGAACATAGGATTTACTCCACTGAAGGGAGATGCTTGTACAAGGAGGTGTTATGTGTGTAGCCATTGGTGTTAATAATTAACAAAATCTCAGCATGTTTTTCACAAGTTGTCTTGATATTTCCTCTCAAATGAAGGGTCCATGCAGCGTGAAATGCAATCCTGTTAACATAGCTGATAAGGTGATAAGAGGGTCTTAATATAGAGTATAGGAAACCCTCTTTCTTGCAGAAATCAGTGTCCAAATGCTACTGCCTTCATTGTAGCAGCAGGTCCAGCACTCTTGAATTCACACTCTCAGATGGCCATGTCTAGTGTCAAGTGGATCAACACACTATTGAATGATCCTGTCTAGCATTAAAATTTGTGTTATTTGTGTTTTTCTTGAGCTAAAGTTCTTTTGTTTGAGGGCAAGGGGAATGGAAACTGGAGGATGAGGTTATACCTCTGTTGCTCTAAGAGTCCACGGTAGGGATGCCTTTCATCTGTGTCCTCCAAAGAGATTAATTGTGCTGTTTAGGCAGCAAGTCTCCTCATTTTCTCCCTCAGTGTGGTGGAATGGGAGCAATAATATGTTTTATGCCTTTTGTGTGGCATGTGGTTAATATGCAGTTGATGGGTTGGAACAAACTGAAGTTGCATTGAGCCCCTCAAACTGCAGCCTGGGTTCTGGAGAAGTGTAGAAAAGAGCAGAGCCTCTGGGCCAGCTCTCCAGTAGGATGTGACAGGCCAAGGGTCTGACTCAAGCACTTCTTGAAAGAATTCCCCAAAAGCCCTAGGACAGAGACTGAGTCCAACAAATGCCAACAGCAGCCTTGACAAAAGTCTTCAGAGCCTCCCTGTTGGGCTGTGGCAGTCACAGCCTTGCTCTTGTTTCTTGGCAGGAAGGTTTATTTGATGAAGAAGAAGATTGCTGGGGCAAGGCCCAGCATGGAGAGTAAACACTCTTAAATTGTGCCTAACTGTGCAGGACAAATACTGCCAGTCATGGTAAATTATGTGCAGAACTGCCATGGTTTATTAAGAGATGCAACACTAATCACAGGCCAGGCTGGCAGTTCTGTGCTGCTTGGCTGGTTCAGGTTGCCTGGAGGGGCACCATGTGCAAAGGCCTCCTTGCAGAGCAGTGGCATGTGGGTGCAAGGATGGATGGAGGAAAGGGTCTGTGTCATCCCAGAGCCTTCACACTGACTCTGGGCCTCAGAGGGTGCCCAGAGGACATGGACCTCATGGATCAAAAGGTTTTGCAGCTGGAGCAAATCCATGCACAGAAAGACACTGAATTAGAAGAGAAGTGGGTAGGACTGGAAGAGCACTGATGTGGCACAGGGGTAGTCAGGGAAGGAGAAACAGTGGTAGAAATATAAATCCAGCAAACATGCCAACATCTGTAGGGCTGGCATTCTTGATGGAAGAATCTTTCTGCAGTCATCCTTCCCTGAAGCCACAGGGGCCGGTGAGATGAAGGGGAGGTTTGTTGGGGCATGCTGCTCCATGCCCTTTGCCAGCACTGGTTTAATGCTCACTCTTCTGCTCTGCTGCAGTGCTTCAGTCAGAGAAGGAATTCCATGATGCGGCGAAGCGAAATGATACAGCCAGGATGGAGGAACTCATCAGGAGAGGAGTTGACATCAAAGCCAAAAACAATGTAAGTCCTGGGTTTTTCCACCTCCACGCTGCAGGAAGTGCTGGGGGCGTGTTTCAGAACTGCAGCTCCTTAATGCTACTCTTCTCATTAACTGCTTAATTTGTCAAAACTTTAAAATACAACACCCAGTGCCAAATAGGGCCTGTGGCAAGCATGGAGTTTTCACAACACACTCAGACCCCCAGAACTATCATCCTGGCCACACTGGAAAGCTGCAATTGCCAGATAGATATGATTGCCATGAAAGGCTCTGATTTTGCTGTCTCTGTACAGTAAGACTGTGGGACAAACTCTGTTTCTGGTGGAGATT
Source organism: Passer montanus (assembly GCF_014805655.1). Taxonomy (NCBI): domain Eukaryota; kingdom Metazoa; phylum Chordata; class Aves; order Passeriformes; family Passeridae; genus Passer; species Passer montanus. The sequence goes on from NW_024369929.1 coordinate 15,509,109, forward strand.
TCCCTGTTGACTAGTAAGTTCATGTAGATACAGGATTGCCCCTATCCCTAGTGTTTCAATCTGTCCATTTATTGTCAGCAATGTTCTTCACTCTGTGCTGTCATTGTAGTCCAAAACTGCAGCTCCTGAGCAGAAGGTGACTGACACCTCTCTGCCTGGCAGGAGAGCAGAGACAGAGAGCTGTGTCCAAAAAAAACTGCACAGTGCAAGAAATTCTGGCTCCATAGATGGCCGAGGACATTTCAGCCTTCAGAAAGGCTGGTGGATGCACACACTCTGCACACATCAGCCTTGCCTGCCTCTGTCCTTCCTTGCAGGCAGAGCGGACTGCCCTGCACTGGGCTGCGGGAGCAGGGAGCGTGGATGCTGTGCGGCTGCTCCTGGACCACGACGTCCCCGTGGATGAGGAAGACAGTGTACACAGGCGACTCTGCCTTGCATGTGCTGCAGATGTGTTCAGTGCTGGGGCAGCGAAGGGACTGGGTGCTAGGCCAGCAGTTACAGACTGCACCTTAGCCCTGGGTGGGTGGCACAGGGTGGCACGCTGCTGAGCAAGGGGCTGGAGCAAGCCTTGTTGGCACATGTTTGTGCTCTGTATTTTGGCTTTTTCCTTGCATGCACAGTGACTTGGAATAGGCTGGTAGAATCTGTGAAGTTTTCCATAGAGCATGGGGATGCTTGGCTGCTTCTGATTGTGTCGGTGGGTCTTGTAGGATGACAGTGACAGCCAAAAAGTTTTCTCTCCCCCATACAGCCAGGCTAATACACATTATTAAATACATAGTAGCTGCCAAGAAGCAGGTCTCTGCTCAGTTGCTATGAATATCTGTGACAGGAATAATAATAATTGGAGAAAGTACAACTAAAAAATATACCAGTGAGAAACAGATTTGGAAAACTTTATTAAGCTAAGAAGACAGCTTCCCTCAGGGTGGGGATGGTGATGGCAGTTTAACTGTAAATATCTTTCTTCTTTTTTGCCCAGTTTGGAATGAATGCTCTTCTCCTGTCTGCCTGGTTTGGTCACCTCCGTGTCCTGCAGATCCTTGTCAATGCTGGGGCCAAGATTAACCGTGCCAATAGGGTGAGGGTCTCCCCATGTGGATCCATCACTTGGCTCTAGACAGAGGTTTACCTGTGAGCTCAGTTGTGTGTGACAGCATCTGCTCTGGGGACTGCCATCTGCACTCTGACTTATCCCTGAAGCAGGTGTAATAATTGGAGCTCTGGAGATGCACACAGCTTCCTCACCTCATGTTTGTGCAGTGCTGATGTGGAAGGTGTTACAGAAATGGGAAATGGGTTTAGTGAATCAGTAGTCCTTGTATTCTAAACCAGACCTTGTCTGGGAAAAGGGGGATTAATATTTCAGTCATAACTTGCTGTCTGCAGCATAACTGCAGCATAAGGAATTTTAGTCCTGGAGGTACAGGGAGGATGAAATGGGCCTTTGCTCACAGGAGCAATTTGTCAAGAGAGACTGACTGTCCCACAGTCTTGGAGTTGTTGAATGAGCAGTCCTTTGTCTCCCCTCCAGAATGGCAGGAACCTGCTTCACTGTGCAGCTCAGAGGGGACACATCCAGGTCATGGAGTTCATCATGGAGGACTTGGAGGACATGTGTGTGGATGAGACAGACAAGGTAGAAAGGCTTTTCACAGCTTTGTTTTATGAAGTCTGGTCTTGCTGTGCTGAGCTTAGCAGGAGTGTTGCCCTTGGTCTTGGGAAGAGAATCAGAGTCAGACACTACTCCCAGAAGTCTTCCTGCAGAGTAAGCTTAGGGATGATGGGGATTCTGGCTCTGGTCAAGCTTCTTGCAGCAGATGATCTGATCTAGTGCTTTCTGAGCCTTTTGGACTGTGTTTCTCTGTTTCCTTCCAAAGATGGACAGGACAGCGTTTCACCTGGCCGCAGAGCACGGGCAGCTGGAGGTGGTGGAGTTCCTCATTCGACTGAGTTGTTCTCACAGTGCCAAAGACAAGGTAAGGGCACAAAACCTCATGCAAGGGAGGTGAAGTCCAAGGATTAGGGGATGTGAAAACCAGGGAACAGAATTCCAGATGAGGCTCAGGCAGGCAAGTTGTCTACAGTTGTTACTATGGATGTGGTATGTCAGGGCTTTTCTTCCCTATCCACTTCAAGTCATTTTCTTGCTTAGTTCATGATTTCTCTCCAGGACTTTTCAGGCAGGATACACAGCAAGCCTGATGGACCATGCGCCAGTTTAAGGTAGGAGGGGTTCTACCCTCGCTGCTGCAACTGTAGGAAGATTGCTTCATATTTGTGCTACTGGTTACAACCTCCTTTTCAGCCACACTGGATATACTCTGTGCAAGGTTGTTGGTATATGAACACTCAGTCCTGTGAGACATATGTTTATAAAGTAATGTTTACTTTCAGGAAGAAAATACAGCATTGCATTTAGCTGCTAAAAATGGACACCTCTCTGTGCTGGAGAAGATTATAGATGTCGGAGTGGGCCTTGATGAAAAAAACTCAGTAAGTACACTTAAATTAAATCAAAACCACATCAGTTTTGCCCTTTTCCCCCCTAGAAATACTCTCCTGCCACAGTCATCAGGCTGAAAAGCCAGTATTGACAGGATAGGTCTAGAAAATAGCTGATTTTATCTAAAGCCTATGTGGGTAAAGGCAGGTCACACTTGCAGAGTATCAGTGAAAGGCAACATCCGTCTTGGACCAATTTCCGGCTTTAAAGTGTTGCCTTCTCTTCCTGCTGTATCTGCACACCTACCTTATCACTCCATTTAATCTCCCTTTCTCTCCCTGACCCTTGTACATTCAAGTGCCTAAATGGTTATTGAGTGTGTTTTAAACTAAACTTCACCGTGCTTTAAAGTATTGACTTAGTCACTGAACATATGGGCCTTCTGTTTGAGATCTCTCTTTTGACAGATCCGCTCTGGAAAATTATGTGGCTGGAACACAGTTAATGACTTAGATAGCAAATATTGGCTTAGTATCACTGTTATTTATTCCAGGGCACGCTCCCAATTAAGTTTATCAGCACTTTTTTTAGTCTTATTTGGTTACTGTCTTTGAAAAGTGTATTTGATTGTGATTACGATCTGAAGGAAAGGGGGAGCGACCTTCTGTGGTAACTGGCAGCATTTGTCTACCCCCATGAGCTGCCCTTGGTGCAAAGAGCAATAATAAAACCAGATGAAATCACTAAGGAATTCTGCTTGCTTGCTTCTGTTTTCTTATAATGAAATGAGCTGCAGCCCTCAGAAGGGAAAACCAGTGACAGAGGGTTACAGGTGTCAAATTCTGTCTCTGGGCTATTCCAGGAAAATGGTTTGTCTTCACTGTCCATGTGAAATCCTTTTTGGTTTATTGATGGGCTGGAGGGGAGGAAAGATGGTGACAATGTCTGTCTTAAGGCCCACAGCCAGTGATAGAGGAGTGCTCTGGTATGTCCAGGGCAGATAATTGTGTTCTCTATTTTCGTAACAATCACCTGGAGATCCCTGGCCCTCAGAACTGGTACTGTAACATGTCATGGATTCAGAAGATGGGGTAGAGTCTGTGACTCATTCTGCTGTTCAGTCTTGGCCTTGTCTACAGAAATGCTGCTTGTGTCCTTTCTTGCCTTGTGCAGGAAGGACTCACGGCTCTGCACCTGGCTGCTGAGGGGGGACACAGCCACTGTGTGAAGCTGCTCGTGGAAATGGGTGCTGATGTCAATGCCCAAACCCAGGTTAGCTCCATGGAGGTGATTCCATTCCCAAACCCTACTTTGTGGATTTATGCCCAGACCTGTGGCTTCCCAGGTCACCCATTAGTGACAGAGGTCATGTGGAGCCCTGCATTCAGGAATAGCACAGGGAGTTTAAAGGAAGGTAAACATGGTTTTGTACAAAGAGGCAGGTGAAGCTCCCTGGGACTGGTTTGGCTGGAGACAATCTCCAGGAATTTGTCAGAGCTGGGCCATAGGACTCTTGCAGGAGGGAGCAGGGAGCTCTTTGTGGGTAGTCTGTAATAACTGCAGCCTCTGGGAAGAATCCCTGAGTAATACTCCTCTTTTCTGACTTCCCTCTCAGAAAAAGATGAACTGCCTTCATTATGCAGCACTGCACGGCTATGAGGAGATAGCCAGGATCCTCATGGATGCAGGAATCCACACGGATGCTCTCAATCATGTGAGTCCCTCTCAGTGTTGTCACCACTAACAAAAAGGGTAAAGCCAGTTCATGGAGCTGCTCAAGAGCACAGAGCGACTCTGGAAGTAGTTTCACCCATGGAGACTACTGCAGTACTAGTGCAGTATCCCCATCAGCCCCCAGTGCAGACTGGCAGCTGTGATAGAACAGGATGTGCTGGGCACAGCATGGTCCTTTCACTGCTGTGAGCTAAGCTCTCCCTAAGTGCAGGATCTTCTTTCCACAGCAAAATGCATCAGCAATGCACATCGCAGTCCTGCAGAACTTCCCAGCCATGGTGAAGCTCTTCATTAGTGCAGAGTGTGACCTTGACATTCCAGATAATGTAAGACTGCAGCTCCTGTTCTTTGTGTTTTAAATGTGAACCCGTTTCATGGGGGATTTGATCACCTCGGGGACAGGATTAAAGAGGAGTGCTTTAAAATGTGGAGAACCTGGAAGTGCAGCTTAGGAAATGTGAAACCTGTGAAAATATTCTAAGTTTTGCAGTGAGGTAATCACTTGAGGGTGTTCAACATGAGGGCAGTGCTGTGTCCCCTGCAACATTGCACAGTCAGGCTCTCTCGCTCTTGCTGGAAGCAGGTAGGAGGAATTTCAAGATGGAATATGTTCTGCAAAATGTTTGGAGGGCTGAGAATTGGAGGCAAGCCTGGAGGTAGCTGGTTGTCTCACCAAACTGTAATTTTCTGAATGCGGGGCTTTGTGTAGCTTGTTTTGTTTAATCCTCATATTTGTAGTGATGTTCTCTACTGATGATACTGTAAAATTTGACACATTTACATTCAGTTTTACTGGTTTCCATTAAACAGTCCCAAGCTCCTCCTGGTAGTGTTCTGTCCTTCCAGCCTCACACTTGTCCTTCTCTGAAGTGTAGCCCTTTCTCCCTCCTTCTGCAGAGGCAGCAGACCTCACTCCACATCGCTGCAGAGCACGGCAGGCAGGACATTGCTGAGATGATTCTCATTGCAGGAGTTAATCTGAAGCTAACAGACAAGGTAAAGGTCTCCATGGGTGAAACAGGTTCTGTGGGAGTATGGAAGGAAAATATAGATGAATGATCTTTGCTAATGTTTTTTATAATTTTCAAGGAAGGCTAGTAATATTCAAATTTGGATATTTCCAGAGATAAGCCCTTAAAACACAGCTGAATAGGTTATTTTGATGTGTTTTCCAGGAAAGAAGTGACTGGTTCTTAGACAGGTAGAAAATAGATAACACTCACAATGAACAACTCTTTCTCAAAGTTGTTCTAGTTCCTTCTACTTGTACTATCATGAACAGTAATATCAAAGATTTCCTCAAATAATGGTAAGTAATATACCTGAAAAATTGCAGCCCATATATTCTAATAGGTTGAAAGGATCTGTTTGGTATAGATCTGGCACAGTTCTGGGACTTTTGGCATCTAGTAAAACCAACAGAATGAATTTCAAGAGCCCTGAAAATGTAGTCTGTGCCCAAAAATGCTGGAGGCCCTTGGGCAGGGATTAAAATATTGTTTGCCATTTGCATTGGGTTAGAGCAAGTGCAGACCTGAAGCCACCTGGCTGAACTGGCCTTCAGCTGTGGTGAATGTTTGTCACCTTCCAGCACTGTGGAACTGCAGTGACACTCAGCACAGGGGGCGCATTAACACTTTCCTGTATGAAATTGGGTTTCTGCTCACATGTTCTTCCTGTTATGCCTGATGCCTGGGTTGGCTCACTTGCCTTCATGCAACTTTCAAGTCTCGTTCTTTTCTGCATTCTGATTTTAGATAGAAATACAAATCTCCCCCTGCCCAATCCAAAATCATATTCATGAAAGGAACATAGCCACATTTTCATAGTCTCATCAGCCTGTGCTTCTCCTAGGAGACCATTTTTAATCATGTGTATCTGGAGCCTGTAAAGTTAATGAGGTTGTATAAATCACTTTGGTTTCATGTGTCAGCAAACCTGCTGTGCAAAAGGCTATAAAATACCTTGGACTGCAGAGCTGAGCTGGTTCTCTGATGGTTGCTCTCATGTTGGTGAGTTGCAGCTTTTCCAGTTGGTGGGTGAAGCTTTTCCAGTGGCTCCTGCAAAATAGGCAGATCTCTTGTAGCAACAGAGGAGATGCTGCAGAGGCTGGAAAGCCACTCCCCATGCCCTGAATGCAGGAGCTTGACACCAGCTCACATCTGAAGTTCACAGGTGGAGAACAGGTCCTGGTGGGTGCATTCCTCAATAGTCCATGTGCCAGCTGCTGCAGATGCTGGGTGGCCATGGACATTGTACCTGCTAAGGTACAGCTCATTTTTCCTTTCTAATTTCAGCAAGGGAAAACATCTCTGGATGTTGCTGCCCGAGGCAATCACATCATCTTGGTGGACATGATTATCAAAGCTGATCGATTTTACAAATGGGAGAAGGTGAGCAGCTTACAGAGCAGCCCCTATGCTTTCTCCTCTCCATTGAGACTCCACATACCAGCTGTCAAAGAAAAAGAAATACAGGACATCCCGTGACAGCCTGACCTCTATTTTCATCCCCTAACTTAAGAAAAACAGAAGTCCTCACCATGCCAACAGCATCTACTTAAGGCTTTCCTTGTTTAAAAAGGCCTCTGCTGTTAGAAATCCCAGGCAGCACTGCTGAGAATAGGGGTTTCCAAAAATTACTTAACAGCTGTTCCCAAAGGGATAGAATTAGTTCCTTTTCCCAGAAGGAGAAGCTGAAGGACTTGAGCGAAAAAATGCGTGGCCTCAGGTCACCAAAATGGGATTTTGAGAGTTTTTCAGCAGTGGAAGGAGACAGCTCTTGTTGGAGTCATACAACTTCTCCCTCAAAGTCTCCCCTCTGAAACCCTGCCTACCCCAAGCCTGTGCCCAAACCAAGCTGAGCAGAGTGAAAGTACAGCCCAATGTCACATCCCCTGCGTGTTCTTCAGAGTTTGGTTGTCCTCCCATGGCAGTGCTCCAGAGGGGGAAGCAAAGGAAGGAAAGGAGAGCATGTGCCTGTGGCTCAGGTGCAGCTTGGGAGTCATGCTCAGTGTATCAGCCTTGCATTGGCTTCCCATGCAGCCCTAGAGAATGTCATGCAGCCTGGCATGTAAGCACTGTGAGCACAGCTGATGTTGTAGGGAAGCAGATTTAATTAAATGATTCTGGCCCAAACCCCAGATAAAAGAAATGCAAATTGTGATCCACATGGGCTTCCACAGCCAAGTGGCCATTAATGGTGTTTTAACCCTGATGAGCACAGAGATGATAATAAAGAGAATAAAAAAAAATGAGCTGTGCCAGAAATAACTCACAGGGACCACAGAGCTGGGGATGTGGGAGGCTGCAGAACCACAGGCACTGCTGCAGCACCCCTGTTCTGGCTCTGCAGGACAACCTGAACAGCGACTCCAGCTCATGGGTGGCAAAGGACTTGACCTTTAAGCAGGATCACAGGCTGGAAACACAGCACATTCGCTCAGTCATGTGGAGATTAGCCACTAAGTACCTCAAACCCGGGGAGTGGAAGAAGCTGGCACATTACTGGAAATTCACCGATGACCACATTAGGGCCATTGAGCAACAATGGACAGGTACAAAAAAGCTTCCCAGGTATTTTCCTTTCTTTCCTTGGACTTTGTTTCTAGGAGATAAAGCTGCAGTAAGAGCAAAGCATGAAGAAAACCAGTTGGTTTATTTGAAGCAACTAAAAGATTAGGTTAAAAATTCTGGTTTTACTGAATGTGGAATTACCTACACACTGTAATTTGTCTAGAAATAAAGCACGAAAGCAGGGGAATTAGTGGTTCTTTACTCACTCCTTAGGAGACATTTGGCAGGCTTGTGAGTTCTTGCTACAATTCTTGTTCTACAGAACACAAGAAACTTGCTGGGTTTACTTTTTTCTTTTGAGTAACAGGAAGGCAGTGAAGTGAATTCTTCAGAATTTAAGAAAAATATTAGCAGAAGCAGGGTCCGAGGGTCAGTAACAGATCACTGATGGTTCTGGCTGTGTCAAGAACTCTGTAGTTTGGATGATGAGCAAGGGGCCAGGCTGTGTTCTGAAGACAGGAACTATTGCCATGAAAGGCTATGCAACAAACCCAAGCTCAGCCATAGCCACTCTGTTAAGTTCCATATAAATCCAGCAGTCACATCACAACCAGGAATTAAAACCATGCTTTACAGCCTCCTAGTAAAATCCAGAAAGGAGGGAGGGGTGTGCAAACCCACCAGAGCAGTGAGTGTGGGATTTCATCTGTGGTTTGATCCTGCCAGGCACTAAAAGCTACAGGGAACACGGCCACAGAATGTTGCTGATCTGGCTCCATGGTGTGATCACTGCAGGAGAAAATCCAATCAAGGGACTGTATGAAGGCCTGGTGGGGATTGGGAGAAGAGACTTAGCAGGTAATACTTTTGTCTTCCTTCAAATAATGCACACTGAGCATGATTTGAATTAATTTGCCCAAATTCTGTGCTTAGACAACATACACAGAGGAAAACTTCAGCGAAGCCAACTCACATGGGCTGAAAGCACCTGCTCTGCCCCCTTGCTTCCACTACATGTAATCTCTTTCTCTTAGGTTTGATAAGTGAACAGATCCTGCCATGGCTCTATTGTTCTGTGCAGCAGATCATTCTCTCTTACAGAAAGTATCAGGAAAAAAGCAAACGCAGACCCCACCTCTCCACGGAAGTGCACAGCAATGTAACACCGGGAGCATCCTCGGCTGGTCTCACAGCCACAGGAGAAACACTTCTGTGCTGCTGAGAGAAGGCAGATGCAACCTAAGGGCTTCTTGTCACAAAGTGCTGGCACTGCTGCACCCTTCTGGACAGGAACTGACAAGGGTAAAACAAATGGTCATGGGCAAAAACGCCTCTACACAGAAGGGAGATTTTTATCAGCAATTTCAAACGGTCTGGGCACTGCAATGAGTTTGGTGAGAGAGCCTTACTTGTCATACTGCATCAGGAAATACTACAGTTCTACTGTAACTTGTCTACAGCACAGTTTTGTATATAAATTTTCAATTGTCAAGTTTTTAAGTTAACGAGGGCAAAGGCTTTGTTCTCAGGAATGTTCTTTACTTACCTTATATGTGGGGGTGCCTCATGTCTTAGGCATGTCCATACATTCCCACCATAAGAAGAGAACTTAAGCAAAATCAAAGCTACTCTTTGGTCCTTTTGGAACCTGAGGGGTTGTGATCTTTAATGCTTTGACTCCTCACAAAAAGTTTGAGAAGAATATTAACATATGCTGTTTATAAGTGTACATTTAACATGTATGTTTATAAATTAAATAGGTGACTCTGACCTTTTCAAAACATCTTTTCATTTGTCATGTAATCCTTCCTACTTATTTTTTACAGCATCTCAAGGGGAAAATAATGTCTGTATTTCAATAAATCTAGATTTTACCCTTTAAAGTTGCAAGTTATATCTTGTCATCTTTATTAAAAAAACACTACAGCATTTCTTCTTAGAGCTAAACCAGTACAACCATATAGTTAAAGCTGGAGAGGAATTCAAGCAGGTGGTGGTGGTGGTTTTCTTCATTTCCAGAGGTGTTTGTAGAGGCAAACCAGGACTGCAGTGAGCTCAGCTGTTGTTTTCTTGGAGTCAAAACAAGAGGCACTTGCTGAAAGTGAAGTTTTATTGAAAACCATTTTTAAGCAGCAAGAAAGTTAAAAATTCAAATGCTTTATTTCAAATAGAAACAAACTAACTTACAACACAATGAACGAAGCAAATAAGTGATGGCAATATTGACACTTAAACATCTTTTAAATCAAATATTCAACAAAAATATATGTCAGCTTATAAGTACACAATCTGCACGTGGTAATATGTACAGCCAAGTGAAAAATATAAAAAGAAATACCGTTCTGCTTAAGAACATGATACAGTGAAGACTTTGGTAGAAAAAATGTCTTTTATTTTTAAAAGTGTAGTCTTCTAAGATGCTTCCTTGAATCCAAAGACTAAAAATTAAACAGATCTATCCCATTACACTGCTGGAGGTTGGTGTCCACGGGTAGTTCAGCGACTGTTGATCCTGCTGGAATCACACAGTGATAATCGGCTAACGCAAGGGAAAAGGCAGAGTGGGAACAGTTGATTGTACACAGGAAGACCACCAGACCAATGCCTCTGTTCCACTGGCATTCCCAAGCCTACTGCTCCTCTTGCTCGTTGCTGGTGTGAAGGCTGATCTTTTGGACTTCCAGCTCGTCTGCACTGACCATGGAGGGATCAATGGCTGCGTACCGGGTGCCGTGGAACTGCAGCAGATGGATCTGTTGGGAATAACACAGAAACAGGAGCACAGTGTTTTGGTAAAAGAGAAACATTTCTTTGAGTAACTTTTCTGAGGGTGAAACCACAGCTCTGGAGTACAAGAGTTCAGGGACAGAAAACCCCCAAAGCTGGCCCAGCATGGGCACAGCTGCTCCCAGCCCTGCCCTTATCAGCAGCACAGAGCACACAGGGAAGTTAAGTAACAAAAGAAGCTCAACAGGAGTTTTCTTCTGCTGTTGTGGCTAAACACGTTCATAGATTGAATTCAGGAACTCACTTGAATGTACAGGTTGACCTCAGCACTCCTGCAGAGGTAGGGGAAGTTGCCTCCTGTTTTGAGGTGAGCTCTTCTGGCATTAGGGTAAAGCTTATACATTTCTTCTTTTGCTTCCGTTGAAAGCGCGCTTTGGTCGAACACCTGTGGAACAAGTCCCAGCAGTGAGTTCTGAACCTCAGATTTTGTTGTTACATCAGTTTGGCTGCATACTGCTCCTAGAGGAGACCCTCAGCTTCTTTGTGGAGTGGTGTTAATGAAACAGAAAACAAGCAAACCTGGGCACTGACAGCTAGCAAGCCAATACTGTAATATTGAAACATATGGCACAGAATATCTAATTCATAACACAGCATAGAAAAGCCACAGTGTTGCCCAGTCAGCAGAAGGCTTCCATAAATAGGAAGTTACATGCTGCAAATGCCTGCTAAGTTGCTGACTGAATAGTGTGGCTCCACCTGCCAAAGGGAGGAAATAGTGTTTAATTAAAAAATTGAGATTCACTTACATCCATAATGGTTACAGGGATGTCTCGGATTTTGTGGGGTTCCACATAGGAGTTCTGGCAGTTGAGGGTGAGTCTTGAGGCTAGCTCACTCTGGCCCAGGCTCTCCAGCTTGCAGTGAAGAGAAACACTGATTAACAACATATTTCACTGCAGGAAGTTAATGCAATATTAATAATGCAGCCAAAGAGAAGATAGTTTTAAGGGATGAAGGTTGTAATTCCAATTTAGTATTACTCTGCAGGAGACAAATGCCTAAAACACATTCCATGAGTTGTTCCTGCCCCCAGAGCATGGCCTAGAGATCTATCCCAGCATTTTCTCCTTTTCCACCTCAGTTCCTTAACTCCTCTTGATTGACACAAATAAACAGAACTGAGGTAGAGGGTCAGTGAATCAGTTAAACTGCTGGGGCTGTGACAGTCAACACCTGCTAAAGATCCACTTCCCACTCCTCCCTCCCGGGTCAGTGAATGAAGAAAGCAGCAGAAATATCTCCAAGCTCCCAGTCAGTAACTCCAGAGTGACACCACAGCCATCAGAGCTCACCTACCCTGTCCACCATGAAATCAATCCCATCTGCCATCTCAGGATCTAGAGGACCAGATGCAAAATTCCCAAGGACAATTTTTTTCAGCATAAAAGCAGGCATCAGCCAAAAGCTAAAAGAGAAATAAGAGGTAACAATATCTTCAAGCACCAAGGACTCAGCATCAAGATGCTGTATTGTAAAATGCTTTCTTTCCTTGCAGAGGCTTTGTGGTTTAACTTCAAATTAAATCCTTGAAGAAACTTCTAGTTACATGGCAAAAGTATACTTTAAACATGGTGAACAACGCTCTTCTTGCTCTAAATGGTTTTGTCAGACAACAGGCAGAGCTCTTAAATCTGACCACACATACACAGAGGATCACAGAACAATTTGTCTAATTCCACACTCTGGATTGTTAACATTTGCATTCTCCTTGTGGGTGTGCTTTTAGAAGTCACAAGTATTCCATCCCACACCTCCCTCCCCAGGCTGGAATCAGGTTAGACACATATCCAACTAATCAATGTGACATTTCACTGCAAAAAAATTAATGCCATGAGTCTGCTTTCTTGTCTGTCTTCTTTACCTGTTTGCTGTCCACGTCTGATTGAAAATAGAAGTGTCACTGAAGGCATTACACAAGATCAGAGACTGGACTCTGGGAGATTTGTGTGTGTATTCAGCAAACTTTTGAGCCAGAAAGCCTCCCAGAGAAGCTCCAAAAAGGTGAACCTAATGCAAGGAAAAAAAAACAAACCAAACAGATGATGAAATGTGACCTCTGAGCAGAGTGTTTCATTACAAAAATAGGTCATTCAAGTTGGCCTTGTCCTTATAACCCATTTTTTGAAAGAATCACTGTTCCATTCATCTCCTGGTTTTATGTGCAATAAAATTGTGATAAATACCAACAAAAGGAAATGTTTCCCAAAGACTCACGGTGCTAATTTCTTTGTGTTCATCAAGCTTAAGAAAAAACTCAAATATTTCACTTTGTTCTCTATAGCTATTCCAGCCCAACAGACTTGACTGTGCTGTTCTGCACTATGTGAGTTAGGAAGGATAACTTGCACAGGATCTCACAGAAAATGAAGTTAACCCATACAATTTAATAGGCCTGGAATAGCAGTTGAATTCAGGTCAAGTATGACAATTTCCAAGAGCATTCACCTTCAAAAATAAACTAGTTTCAAATGTGAAATTGCAACACAGCCTCTTTATTTACAGGCTGTATTTTTGTATCCTATTTTTTGCACTGGCTCTTAAATGAGGCGGTTTCAAACATCAGATTTTTATTGCAGCAATTTGTCCACTGCCTTGTCTTGGAGCACTCACTTTATCCAGCTGAAGATGGTCTAAGAGTTTCCTGAATCCATCACAGAACTCAAGGTGATCCCAGTACACTGGATACTGCAACTAAAATAGCACAAAGTTAGAAAAAACTGGCTGAGATCAATCTGCTCCAAAGTTGTACCAGTTCCACATTAAAGGTTTTGAGACAGTGCTGTACCTCTCCCATGTCATGAAGTTCCTCTTCAAGGTCCCCAGAGCCTGAAGGTGCCAACACCTCCCCCTCAGTTACACAAAAACACACCAAGTGCCACAGAGCAGAGTTTGCTGGGAAGGTGCAGCATTGCCTCACCCTGGGATCAGTGGCAAGGGAGGCTGGAATGGTTCTTCAGTCATTTTGTAGCATGTAACAGAACCTGAAGTCATTAACTGCTGCAAAAGACAGTGATGCTGCTACAGCCAGGCTGTTTAATGTATTGTACAAATCAGCAGTTCAGCTCAGGAGCTGAGGAGCCCCAGAAGAGCAGGCTGGTAGGATTTAAGGAGTGAATCTGCAGCTATTATCTAAGAACATGTTATCCACCATCCCAGAGGAAAACATGGAAACCCTGAATTAACTCATGTGCTTGCCTCAGGGCTAACAAAGATGCAGCTGGAGGCAAAAAATACTTCTGTCCAGGACACACAAGGAGAAAAGTAGGCTGAGAAGTCAACAAGGTTTTGGTAAATGCTGCTGTGGACACAGAGCAGATTCCAGCCTGGATCCATTTGCTAGCTACCCTGTAGTGCAACTCAGCACAAAGATTTTTGGTGGATTCCCTACGTCAAAACTAAGAAGTTCATTATCCAATCTCTAACCAGAGCAACAAGCACAAGTCCACCCCCTTTGACACAGGAGTGAGAATACTCACAGCAATAACTCTGTAGCCCCATCCAGTCAGTGCCAGAATTTGCTGGAAAAACACATCTGCAGTCCCACTCACAGGAGGGAGAAATATGAGTGGGCAGCGAATGCTCCTTGGCCCTGCATCATACAGTGACCAGACTTTGCTGTCATCATCATCTACTATTATCTGGAAAGAGAGGCACAGAGGGGAAAAGAAACACAAGACAAGTGAGGTTCTTCAGCCAGCTTCCAGGATGGTTTCTAGAAATTTCCAACTTCTTGTAAATGTTATAATACTTAAGACCTTCTTTTACTCTTCTTCACAATAGCTTTCAGGCTGTTTTCTAACTGGAATGACAATGTGGATACAGCTGGAACACAACTGTGGCCACACCATGAGACAGAATATTTTGTGCATGGTGAATAAGCTGGATAATGAACTGCACATCAGGAAAGACCCAGGAGATCAGTTCAGGGTACCAAGAGCAGCAGCTGGAGGCTGGAAGAGCCAACACTGCCCCAGGGACAGCTTTTTAAACAACCATTGATATTTGCATCCATGGACAGAAGATGTTGCAGGTCTGGAACCATGCAGGCTTGTGGAATTAAGCAGCTAGCACCACAAATTATTGATCTGAAACGCTTACAGAAACAGACACACACACAACTCCCAGAGCAGCACTGCAGGGCTGACCTGGAGGGAGAAATTCTTCCATCACCTGGCAGCATCTCAGGAGCTTCTGGATTGCCCAGGACAGAGCTGGCTGAGGGAGATTACTCACACATGAGGTGCTATCCTTAATGAGCAGCTCCTCATACAGTACCACAAGTCCTAGCAAAATTAGTGCCTTCAGAAGTTTTAAGAAATGTGTCTTCTTTTCTAGCAGCACCACAGCCTGACTTGTTTTGACAAGGCCTGTTCTACCAGAAACTGCTTCTATACTCCAGATGTTTTTTCAACTCCACAACCCAGCAGAAGCTGCATCTTGTACCAGATCAACAAGCACAAACCTCTGGGGAAAGCCTGAGCCAAGCAGCCAGAATGCATCTCCTCTATGTCAAGATTTTATAGCTTTTTCAACAGTAATATACTAGCACAATTTGCTTTTCCAACCCAGCAGTTAAGCTTTTCAGCAATCAGAGGAGAAGAGTGTATCACAAATCAGATTTGCTTGACTAACAAATCTGCTCCTAATAAAGCCAGTATTTCAGGCTCTGGGAGCATGTGAGAAATCACATGGTAACATTGTTTTCTAAAGTCTTTATAAAAAAAGACAGTTTGCATACCAGAGCCTCCAGACCACTGAAACCATTTAAACACAAACCTTGTACAAAAGCCCTCCCAATCCCCCCCACAACTCCTTGCACACAACCCCTGGGCTCCAGGCCTTGCTGTTCTCAGCTGTAATTCCATCAGCAACCTGGATCCATTCAGGGTGGCTACTACCAAGTTTACCTTTAGGAGTATTTCCAAAGGCACACCACAGTCTTTGAAAAAACAACACCAAAGTTACTTCATGCCAAGAGAGCTGAGGCTGAGAGATAATTTCCTTCCTTGAGCCCAGACAGTGAATCAATGGTTTAAGCACTTGTTCTGGTTGATTTCTAGCCACATGCTGGACAGTTGAACTCCAGCTCCTGAGCTGTGTAGGCAGCAGTGTGGTTAACTCCTGACTTGGGAGGTCACCAACCTTTTTCTTGTTCTGGTTATCAATCAAGATCAGCTACAGTTCACATACAAGTTTTGTAAAACCTGCACTGCCTCAAAACAAAGAACAGAACTTTTTAGCAGGGCCAGGGTGTCCCTTGATGAAAACTTTTAGGAAGGACTCAGATAAGAGCAAGTGCTGTATGAAAATGCAGGCAGACAGGCAAAGCAGGAGATTTGGTTAAAAAATGTCATTTTCTGTGCTGTACTTCCTATATCTGAGCAGGGCAGGAAGGAGCTGTGCATTTCCTGTGCCTGTCAGGAGAAACATCTCAGCACATTCTCAAACAAACTGCTCTGGCTCTGCTTCCTTAGGCTGATCTGACAGCAGTTACCAAGGCTGGCCATTCCCTCCTCTGTACTGTCCATGCTTTGCACTTCTGGGGGGTAATGCAGGCAAATGTATTCCCAAAGACTGCTTCAGAGATTAATTACATTTTCAATTTGAGCTTTTTAAAATTCTTTCTCCAATAACCAGGACTAGTCTGTTTATTTCTTCATACCCCACATTCAGGCCTGTGGCATCCTTTGCCTTCTGAGGAGGCAGAAGCACTCAGGGGGTTAAGGCATTCTCGAGGCTGAAGGTCACCAGGTCACCATCAGCTTCAGCTTACACACATCCCCAGTTATGAAACCCTGAGCACTGGCAGCAGCTGAAGGCAGTGGCTGGCACTGAGCTGCTGCAAAACCATGTTTCCTTGGAATTAAAACCTCCAGCTCCTTCCATCCACCACCTTGCATCCCACCAAGCAGAGGCATGGAGCACCCACACATCTTTGTAGTGGCCCTGGCTTTGGTGACCCAGGGAGGCACTGCCTGAAGGCAGCAACAGAGCACGTGGGGTCAGCAGCAATGCACCTTGCTCATCTACAGAAGGCACAAACTAGAAAAATTAATGAGAATGCTACAGCCCTTCCCTAAAGGTGCTTCTGCAGCCCACACAGTCATGCAGGTAAGGGAGCCACACAAAGGTCAGCTTAGCCCAAAATCAAACTGTAACACACCTGAGGCCAGACAGGACACTGCTGCTCAGCCTGCAGAGCCACAGCAGTGGCTGTGCTACAGCAGCAGGGTGCAAAGGCAGGGCTGTCCCTCTGCCTGGCAGTCTGGGCTGCTGCAGGGCACTGTAACCACAGCCCCAGCACGCCTGACCTGCAGGAGGTACACAGAGCTCTGCTGGGTCAGTACACCCTGCACTGCTTGCCCTCTGCCACTCAGCAGGCAGAGAGCAGAAGCTGGGGCCCTGCACACCTCAAACATTCTCCTGGGGCTCAGTGAAAGGCAGTGGGGAAATCCAAGCAAGAGCAGAAAGTGGATGGAGAGTGTGATTAAGCAGAAGAAACTGTCTGGGTTTTTCCCCTGTGGTTAAGGACATTCCCACTCCAGGAGCCTGCCTGACTGCTGGGAAGGTGCCTTTGGACATTGCTTTGGCCCGAGGACAATGGGCAGGAACAGTGGAGTGGCTCTGGCAGCTCAGTCCAGTGCCCAGGCAGCTCTGAGAGGCCACACAGGCCTGGAGCCCCTGGAGCCCCTCCTCGGGCAGGGCTGGCACTGGGAGGGCAGGTACTGCTGCCACGGCTCACAGCCCAGCCTCTGCTCCCCAGCACAGGCAGAAGTGACCTCCAAAAGCATGGGAAGATGAAGGGTGTGCTTTCATGCACTCACATGACACGTGGGACAACAGTTCAGGAGATAAAGCAGCTCAGCAGCACAGCCACAACTGCTCTGCGTTAACCACACTGAGTCTCTCCCCCTAAAACAGCAAAGGGGATATTTCACCCACAAGATGTACATACCTTTTTAAGAGGAACTGTGCTTCTGAACCAGTTATAGTCAGGAGAGACTTTAATCTCTCCCATGATGTTTAGAAAAAACCCAGTTTGGGTCAGCCTGAAAAAGAGAGAGAATGAGAAATCAATAGCAGTTTCACCGTGGGCAGCTCTCCAAAGCTGGGCTATGTAAATAAAGCAGGGCTGATTTGCTCTTATCAGTTGATGGCACTACCTCTGACTCACACCAAGTTCACTTTTGCTCAGTTTTCATCAAAGCATGCGATTATTCCCCCAAGAGGCAGTCACCTGACTGCCTTACTGCACCAACCTAATTAAGAAATGATGATGTTTCTGTAGCAGCATTCCCGTGTGACAGCTGCAGAGAAAGGCAATTGTGTTGCAGGCTGTAAGTGGCTTCAAAACCTAAAGCATCTTCTTGGTTTCTTTTAAACTAATAAGGCACTCCAAGTTTATAGCTAATAAATATTCATACAATTCACTCAGGAATTCACACCACAGACATTATTTCATGAAACTACTCAGTATTCAGGTCACGTTTTTCCATCTGAGTATAACTGACCCAAACGAGGCCCAAAGCACATCAGGAACATCACCTGATCCGAGGCTTAACTTACAGAAAATCCTTGAAATTTTCATTCTATCCACACAGAAGCAGGCTCTTGTCAGGAGTTACCAATGAAGAAATCCTTGAAGCACACCAATTAATACAGCACAAATTGATTCTAAGTTGGATCCACACAGGAATGCCACTAATTCACTCCCCAGCCAGAATGTCCAAGCATACATAATGAGTATCTTATAATACTCCATTAATTAGTAATAAACACTGAGGTAGCTCCAAGATTTAACTGTTTGGGTTTTTTTTTTAAGCAGTAAGAGACCATTAGCTTCCATTTGTACAACAAATAGCATCAAACACTTCTGAAGTTTGCAGACTCAACAGCTTCAGCCTGAAAGCCAGCTGCCTTGGGAGATTATTTTCATGCATTCACACAGCATCAAGCATAGAAAAACAAAGAAACTTTTGCTCTTGTTACTTAACAGTTGCCAAGTCTAAATCAATAGGTTTTGTTTCTTAATTCTTCATAAAATAAGACCTCGTTGTGTTCTGTGAGTCACTCCAATTCTTTTGTCCCTGCAGGAGAGCTGCTGGTGGACAGCTTAACCAGTTTATGGGGTTACAGCTGGATTAACAGTGAGCTACAATTTCCTCATCCTTCAGTCTTCATTTGCCACCTTCCAACTGCAGAACATATTAATTTTAAAAGGGAAAGTACCTTCTAAATTGCAAACACACACCTTCCACAGAGCACGTGCTACACCTCCCATGTTCAAAGGTCTGGGTGGGATGTTCAGCTGTGGCTGCTGATTAAATTTGGTGTGGTTTCACTCTGGTGCTTGCTCTGCTCTGCTCTCTATCCAAGTCTGGCAGCAGGTAAAATTACAGCTAGGCTAAAAAGTGTCTATTCCAAGAACCTGCAGAGCAGGTGCAAGGATGCTTTCCTGGGCTGTTTGAAATAACTGGATTAAGGAAAGCATAGCTCACACCAATTCCTTCCATAACCACACAGCAATGGCTCCTAAAAGCTCTTCAGCAAACGACAGTGTGATAAAACCGTGGCAGACAAACTACAGGAAATGCCTTAAGACACTCATTATCCTGGACTGATACGGTGGCAGGGCCAGGAAGCAGAAGTCACAGACCCTGCAGGGACACAGAGGGGACTCCTGCTGCTGCTCACCCTGGCTGCCAGAGAGGGCTGGCAGCCTCCTCCTGCCGTGCCCACCCCTCTGCTTCTGCCACCTCATCTTTCAGCACCCTCTGGCTAACTGCTGGGGCTGGGAGCTGTGCCACTGCAGCTGGAAAGGAAAAGGCCCCGTGCAGGGGGACCTTGTGCTGGCCCTGCACCTTGCCTGGCACCACAGCGAGTTTAGAGTCCACCTGGAGCCCGAATTCTGAACTTCCCAGTTCACCTGTTACCTCTCATGGAAGCGAGCCACTGGCCACTAAAGCCTGGGCTGATTGCCACCAGCTTTCTTCTGCAGGAGCCTCTGTGCTTGCCACTCCTAAGCACTGCCTTTCTTTGCAGGCCAGAGGAAACCTGCACTAGAGACTGCCCTCTTACTGAAATGGGCTTTTTTCCTCCTTTGCACCGTTAAATTTGTACACACAAACACTCACACTAACAACAACCACACGTGCTTGCCAGCCAGAGAAGCTGAACCATGAACTCAAAACAGGGATTCAGCTACTGAAGGTAACTCAGACCACAAAGAGCCTGATGCTGGTCATGAGCAGCCTCTAAACACCCAAGTTTCACTTTCAGTAAAACCAAACAACCTGAAGAACTTCAACCTTTTAAAAACAATTCCTCTGGAAGAACCACCTAGGGATGTGCTCAGAGCACTTGGTAACAGTCTCCCTGTGAGTTATTCCACCACACTAATGACACGCTCCATCCATTATTGATTTGAAAAGACAATGAGAAAGAAGATTTATGGATATCTGGGATGTGGCAGCAGCACCTTCCCCTCTTCCCCAGCCCCTGCTCCTTCCCCTCAGCCACGCTTGGCCCCACAGCTCTGCAGGGAGAAGGGGACAACCCCCGCAGCCCCAGCTCAGGCTTCTCCCGTGCAGCACAGGCAGCCCCTTCCCCTCAGAGACCCCACAAACGGAGCCCCCGGGGCGCTTCGGGCCCCGCAGGGCCGCGTCCCGGGGCTGTCCGCTCCTCCCGCAGGGCTCGCACCGACCCCGCTCCGGAGCCCGGGACACCCCCGCCCCGCACAGCCCCGGCCCCCTGCGGCACGGCCCGGGCAGCGGAGACCGCCCCGCTCGCCTCAGCGCCCGCCCGGCCCCTCAGAGCCCCCCGCTCGGGCAGGCCCGTGTCTCCACGGCGAGACCCCCGCCAGCCCCACCGCTGCTGGGCGCTCACCGGCTGGCAGGGCCCGGGACCAGCAGGACCAGGAGCAGCGGGACCAGGAGCAGCGGGGTCGGGAGCACCGGGGCCGCTCTGCCGCCGCTGCCGCCGCCCCGCGCGCCCAGCCGGGGGCACCCGCCGGCCGCCACTTCCGGGTGCTGCGCTGCGCCGCCCACGTGACCCCGGGGCGGGGCGGAAGCGGCTCCGCCGCCATCGCTACCGAGGCGGAAGTGAGCGAGGCGGGCGCCATCGCTACTGAGGCGGAAGTCACGTGCCCGCCGTGTTAATTCGTGCGTAAAATTTGCGTTGGAAAGGGGTTTTTAAAAATTCGCTTTGTTCCACCCCGCCATGGTCAGGGTCTGCCAGATCACGTTGTTCCAGGCCCCGTCTAGCCCGGCCTTGAACGCTCCCAGGGATGGGCCGCAGCTTCCCGGGCACTCTGTTCGCTGCGGGGTAGCTCAGGTTAATTGAGGAGGGCGACAGGTGATACTGAGTCATTCGGCTAATGAACAGGTGGAGTCAATTAGCCCCGTTTAATTGGTATGTAATAAATAGGTGTTGAAGGTGAGCTGAAAGAAGCAGACCTATAGTTTCCTGCAGTTGTACGTGTGTTCTCTGTAAAGCATGCCTAAAGGATTCACTTCATTAAAAAAATATATATTTATACAGTGCTGTTCCCTGTTTGAAGACCACCCCGCAACACGCGGCATCATTTTATATTCGTTCTCAAATCGCTTCAGTTTGCCTAAAATTTTTCTGCTCCCGTCTCAGCCTGATCTTGTCACGAAAGGCCTTTAAAAAACCCCATTTCTGTGGTCTAAGAGAAATATTCCTCTCACATCGCACTTGGAAAGAGAAATTAAAGGGCGGAATCACAGGGAATAAACACACCTGGACGGCGCGCGCAGGACAGGGAAAGTCGGGGAGCAGACTACATTTCCCGCAATGCCCCGCGGCTCCCGCGCACCCATTCACCGCTGGGACTACACCTCCCATGACCCCCCGCGCGGCGGGTGCGCTCACGCGGGGCGCGCTGCGGCGCGATGCCCGCCGGGACCTGCAGTCCCGCGGCGACGCGCGGCGCCGTCACGGGGGCGTTACCGGGGCGGGCGGGGCCGCACCGTCGCCAGCGAGGCCTTGTCGGCGGCGGGGGGAGCCGGGCGGGCCCGCGGCCGCTGCACCATGTCCGCCTGCCACAGCTGCGCCGCCGCCGCCCGCCTCCTGGGCTCCACGCTGCCCTCCGCCCGCAGAGGTAAGCGCGCCCCGGCCCTGAGGGCAGCCCCGGCCCCGAGGGCAGCCCCGGGCCCGCCGCTGCCCTTATCGCGCTGTGACAGCGGCGGCCTGCGCCCTGTTTTCCCTCCTTTCAGCCCTTTTCTGGGGTCACCCGCGCCGTGCGGCTGTGGGGGGTTTGCCTTTGGGGGAGAAGGAATGCGGGAATCGAGTTTATTTCGGCAGAATTGATGCTCAGCGGCTGCCGGCCGGCGTGTGCCGCTCTGCAGCGCGAGTAAATGTGTTTAATGGGATTAAAAAACGGCTTAGTTGCCTTAACTGATTAAAAGCCTGCCTTTATGGTAGCCTAGACTTGAAATATTTCTCATAGAGATGGGCTTAGCAAAATTAATTATTACCAACTTGATAAAAGGACGAGACTGTGCCAGCTGCTCCCTGGAAGCTGAGGGCTGTGGGAGTTGTTACTTTTTTACTGTTTTTCCTCGTTTACGCTTTTTGTGGTGTTCTCGGGGTGCTGAGAGCAGATAAATCATGTGCTGCTTTGGGTGAAAGGTAGAGCGCTCCCAAATTGTGCTGAAAATTCTCTCTGTTGCCACTTTTGCAACAATATTTTCAATTCCTGTACCCTCGGCAATAGCCTGATGAGTCAGAGATCATTTACTGCCAGTAAGAGGTGAGTTAACTCTTTGTAGGTGCATTACATTTCTATCTCAAATATCAGCTGAAAGGTTCTAACCTGTGCTT
Organism: Passer montanus; assembly: GCF_014805655.1. NCBI lineage: Eukaryota > Metazoa > Chordata > Aves > Passeriformes > Passeridae > Passer > Passer montanus. The sequence goes on from NW_024369929.1 coordinate 15,531,441, forward strand.
TCAAACCCAGCCTGTCTGGAACAATCAACTTCAAAGCAAGTACTGTTTGGAATTCATTAGAGAATTATCTTTTCTAAAATTGGTGGGGTTTTTGGTCAGATCTAAGATTCAAAAGGATTATGTAAAAGAGCAAATAAGAATAAAATGCAGGTAGAGCAATACAATTGTTTATCTATTAGCTTTCAATGAAAGCTACATTTAAAAATAAATGTATCTTACTTTTGTGTGTCTTTTATGTTAAAATGTGTCATGTGCCAGGTGCTTTGTTTGCTGTTGCTGGTTGGTGCAAACTTGAGGGAGTTCAGAGTGCACAGATCAGTGTGATCAGTCGAGTGTTATGTGGGACAGTTCCAGTTTGTCACAGTGTCCCTGTCACTTTCCTGAGCAGTAGATGCCTCCAGGATCCCCCAGGCCTGCCCCAAAAGTCAGTATTTATTCTGTCAAATATCAATTAAAGGTTAATAAGATGTTGAGGAGCTTCCCATCGTTTCTTAACTCACAAATCCCAGTACCCTGGATTGGTTCCATTGGTTAGGGACAGTTTTGAAGTCAGTGCTCCAAAAAAACATCACCTGAGCCCCCTGCCAGGTGAGTGTGAGCACATCCTGCCAGCTGTTACGTGTTGGAACATTTATCAGAGGCTGGATCCCTCCGTGGCAGCTGCCAGGCTTTGGGCTGGAATGTTGATTTCCCCTGGAAATCTCCCTCTGGGCTTACTGACTCAAGGAAGTCGTGGTGATAACTTTCTTGTTGCTTCATTGTGTAATTATACAATGATATTTTGTCCAAAAACACCACTCACAATAAGCACATGAGGCTTTTCATGCTTGGCCACAAGCTGATGCAGCAATAATATGATTTTTTTTTTCCCCCTGGTTTAGTCTTCACAGCTCAGTGCTCAGTGCTGTGTCAGGTTCCACAGTTCATCCTGTACAGTGCTCAGTGCATTCTCTGTCTCACCAGAGCACTCTGAGTTAAAATTATTAAAATGAGGACTGAAATGTTCCAGCTTTTGTGTTAGTGCCTCAGGCCACATCCCCCAGTGTTACTTGTGTGGCTCCAGGTTTTGTTCAAGCCAGGCAAGCTGCTCATTGTTGGATTTTCAGGAGTTTTTCTCAGTTTCTACAGCAAATCTCAGTACAGGAGCCATCTCAGAGGAGTGAGCCTCCACGCCAGGGAGCTGCTCAGAGCAGCTCTTGCCCTGTGAACACTCCCCACAGCTTGTTCCTCCCTGACAAGTGCACTTGGCACACGGGGCTCTCAGAGTTCCCTGCACATCCACTTAAAAGACACAACTGCTTCTGAGAGCCAGCCAGCGTTTTCAAGTTTTCTGTGGTGTTTTTTGTAGCTTACCCTGTGTAATCTAAAATGTGTTGCAGTAGCACTCAGCAGAGGAATTTAAAATGGGGAGGCTCATTGATTGTTATTCCTCCCTCACGTTTACAGACAGAAGCAATGCTGTTGAGAGATTTTTAGAAGATTAATTTTTAGTCATGTTAAAAATAGCACAAGTCATCTTCAGGTTAGGGACTCTTAAGCAGCATGTAAGTTAATAAACCAGCTTCAAATCTCATTTGACTCTGTCATCTTCGTTGTGGCTTTGCAGAGCCTGTAAGTTTTCCTCGTGAATTATGGTTCCTCTTCTTTATTTTTCTCCCTTCTTATTATAGTAACCAGGTGAATTTTCAGAGTATCCTCTTTCAGCTAAGCTCCCATCTCTTGGTTGCTGTTGTTTCCTCTTTCAGAGCAAACCAGCTGTGCTTCTCTTGCCATTCTTACTTTTTCTTATTTTTTTGAAGAGTTCCTGGGTTTTCCACGGGATTCTCTCATCCCTATAGCAACAAACCTGTGTGTTGTCAGCAAGTCTGTAATTGCCATTGTTGCTGTACAGCTCTGCTGTCAGTAAGGCACAGAGCCCCTACCAAAACCAGGGAGCCAAGTGAGAAATTTGCCACTTTAAATGCGAGAGATGAGGTACAGATCGCAGGCTGCTGTCGATGTTGAAATCACAAGCACAACATATGCTGCCTCACGTCATACCCTGCCATGAAATGCAATCCTGCCCGTGTTGCAAGAGGAGGAAAAGGCTGTTTAGTTTCTCTGGGAGGGTTTTTTCCATGTTGGCAGAAGGAATTTCAGCAAAGTGAAGGTTACGGCGAGTTTGCTGGTGCTGGCCCGGGGGTGAGTGCCAAATAGGACACAGCTCCTCAGGTTCCCTCAGCGCTGCTCTTGCTGCCAAGAGCTGCCTCAAATTCCTGGAAACTAATTTTTAGTGGAGTTCCCAGTGAAAGCCAAATCCAGCCGTGCAGTTATTGAGTCTGAAACACCTGATTTCTGCATAATAAGGAGATTCTTCAAAGGTTTTGTCTTTATTATTTCACAATAAAAGCTGTAAGGTGATTGTGTTTATCATTCTCAGGATCAGTTTCATAACTGGGATGTTCCCTATTTCATGCCATAACAGGACTCTCAGTTGTCTGATGTTAGAGGATCTGCAATTATTTTGGGGTCTTTTTTGGACAGCCAAGGTAGCTTTCAACAAGGTGAACATTAAGGTGGTAAAGATAATTTATTTTGGATAATTAAAATCTCTTCAGAGCTGAATTCTGTTGCCAAAACCTTTAAGCTCCACTTAAATCAGTTCTGAGATGTGGTGGCAATGGAATTAAAACAGGAGAATTTTAATATTTAACTTTCTTTTTTTTGTTGTTGTTTTTTCTTTTTGTTTTTTTAGGTATTACTTGTGGTCGAACACGCATCCCCGTTTTAGGAAAACTTGGGACTTTTGAAACTTGTTCTCTAAAACGAATTCCTCTCAGAAACTTTTCAGAAACACCAGCATATTTTGCTTCAAAGGATGGTGCAAGCAAGGATGGTTCTGGAGATGGAAGCAAGGTAATTTCCACAAACTGGGGGTTTCAGTAATTTATGTAAAATGTCCCTTACATTTTAAAAATTTTTTTACTTAAAATTAATCTCAAAATTTTGGCCACCTCCTGATATTTCTGATCCCTCAAATTGCTGCAACTGGCAGTGACGAAAAAATAAATTGTATTGTGAATTTGTTAGGAGATAAACCTTGTCAACATCCCACAATGCTTTTCCCAGTTTTATAGGTCTTTTTGCTCAGTGTGAACTTGAAAACTTTACTTGATGTCATAAATCAGGAACAGGATTTCAGGAAAGAGTAGTAATCATAGCTATTCTCCTTCAAAAGCCTGGTGCTCCCAAGTAGACTTTTTTTAAAGTACATTTTAAACATTTCTGGGTTTAGAACTGGTTTGTCTTAAGTGAGACGAGTCAGTGAGGACATGAGCTCACCTCTTGTTAGTCAGTAGTAGTCTATTTTTATCCCAGTCATTCTCTGTAATTATAGTTAATAAACAGCTTCTTCAGATAAATGATTACCTTGGAATAAAGCTGCTCTTTAGTCAGCAAATAACATTTTGAGAGTTCACAGGCAACAACTTTGCCTTAGTGTGGTGTGTTGTGAACCTGAGGAGCTGTCCAGGTGACACAGGTCTGTTCTGAAGGTGCAATTAAACTTTTAAAAAAATAAATAAAAAAGATAAAAGAAGATAAAAGAAATTAATAATGTTTTTTTTTTCTTGAAAAGGGTTGTAAGGAGAAATCAGTAGGCAAGACAGGTTTAAAAAATTAAGAACTGCCTTAGAAGTGGGAAGAGAGGTTTTTGCTGTTTCTTAAAATATAATGTATTAATCAGAGTATGAAGGCATAAATACAGATATAAGTAAAAAATGCAGTATTTCCAAGCACTTTGAAATGCATGTTTTAGCATAGATTGCTGCACCTGCCAAGGAAGTGAGAGGAGCTGTGGCTTCAGAAACCCTTAGAGTCCACACAGTCGAGATAATAAAACACTCTCTAAATATGATTTGTTTTCTTGTCTGGCAGTAAAACATTAAAACACACTATTAAAACACTGTTGACAGAGCTTGTTCTAGTGCCAGACAAGCAGCTCTAATGCAGGTATGGGATACCTCTTCCATGGGCATCCAAGACTGGCAGACCTGGGACATGCAGATGTATTTGTAAATAATTTGCAAATGTAAAACACTTCCCAGTGTTTATGTCACATTATTCTATGTATCCAAAGCCTTTAAAAATCCTGACAATAGCTACTTTGTCATTCAGCTGTTGCAAAATTCAAATTATTTGATTCCATAAGCACACTGCTAAATGCCTGCTGTACCAGCTCCATTGTTTGGGGCTAATTGTCTGGAAATCTCTTTTAGAAATCTGTTGGTGAGGGTGGTGGTAAAAAGTCAAGCTCTGGAAGCTCTGGGAAAGGAGGGAACCAACTGCGCTGCCCAAAGTGTGGGGACTTGTGCACACACGTGGAGACCTTTGTGTGTAAGTTTTCCTTAAAACTTCCTTGTTTTAAATGGGCACAGATGTGACTTTGTGGTTCAACACAGTCCTGATGGTGTGTGGCAGCCTACGTGGTGTCAGAAATTTTGTTGTTGGTGTGACCAACATTTATTGTCTCTGTGGGTACATTTGTGTAATTCCCATGATGTGGGGGGGGATGTGGTAGTGGAATTCACATTGCATCTGTGAAAATGCATTTTTAAAATAGTTCATGGCATTTTATACTTAATACCATTTGAACTACAGATACTTTAATGTCTCTATTATATAAGTATATTCTTGATGTATGTGCATTTGTGGTGTCTGTCCTTTCTTTCCTAAATAATATAACTTTAATCCTGCATGTACTATAACCAAAGTGCTTATCCAGCAGAGGAATTAGTATCTGACAGATGGCTTACTAGAACAGTCTTCCATGGCAAAGTCAGAGCTATAATACATTCCAAATAGCAGGCTGGAAAGTCCAACTAGAAAATCCAAAATCCTTGTTCTCCAGCTGCAATTACTCCTTTTTTTTTTTTGTATAATCCAAATTAATGCCATTTATTCTTTAGGTTCTATCAGTCTTGAAGATATTTCATACCTTATTTCAGCACTAGTGAGACCAGCTTAGAAAACAAGAACTTCTGTCAGAAAGCAAATACCCACTGTTAGTTGGTGGGGCTCAAGGAGGAAGTACCAAGTCATAATCAGACTTGTGCACTAAGAAGCTTAAGACAAGGTCACATAAACGTGTGCAGCAATTGTTAATGTAACAGCTGGCAAAATAATGAGTGGATGTTCTGTTATTTGCTGCTACTCATATAAAATAGTATTTAAAATGATCAAATGTCACAATGAATGACAAGACAGTTCTGTAACAATAACAATCTATTTCTTTAGAGAAAGGATCAGTCCTCAGTAACTTTTTCTCACCAGGAATAAGGTTGTTTTTCCAGTTTGTTTGAAACTATAGGCAACAAGGTATTCTGCAAAACCTGGCAGGAGTTCATGGAACTGGAAATCTGATCCTGTCTGGTGTTCAGTGTGGTCTCTCCCTGGACTGGGTGTGGTTGGAAACGAAAGGATTTTTAATCTCATTTACCTCCTTATGGTTCATGAGCAGGCAGAGATGCTTTTGAAACTCTCTCACTTCACTGGTGTGTTTCCCTTGGTGCTGCAGTTTGTGCTTTTGTCTGGAAATACCATTCAAGCACTATCCCAGAACGATCCCTGGAAAGCAGAGATGTGATTTAGTGCTCTGTCAGTGTTGTTGGGAACACTTAAACATGCCTGGAAACTTCCTTGGGAGCAGGATTTATTCATACCAGCACCATGGGAGAACATTATTGATAGATGCAATTTAAAATTCCCAAGTAGTGAACCCACTTGAGTTGCAGCCTCAGAATAACACAGGTTCTGTAAACAGCTTGGGACTGGAAACCCACTTTTTTCCAAAGCTCCTGGAGTCCTGGTGAAGTTTTTTCTGGACTTGTGTTATTCTGGTTTAGTCTGTTAATTTGAGCAAACTGCTTCCCAACCACACTCTGTAAAGCAGCTGGAAAACAGAAGTTTTAATTATCATAAAATTTATTTGAAAAAATAAAACAAAAACTAAGAAAAAAATCTGTCCAATTCTGCCAAAAATGAATAGGTTGCAAGTTGTATTAAGCCTAGTGTAACTTGATTTTTTTGTTGTTGCTTAGTCAGGAAAAATGATGAATTTGCACAGTCTGGTTAGAATTGCCAACCTGCAGAGCCTTAAATAAATATCTAAAACCAAAAGAAAACATGCAATTAGCATTTGTTTCAGTTTAAATATTAGATTTTCAGTCATTTTGAGAGAAGCAGAGAAGCAAAATACTGAATAAAAGCCATGTTCATTAGAAAATTAATTGCCAGTGAGTGGCAGTGTCACAGGCTGGTTCTCCAGTGGAGTTTGTTTTTGATGGAGCTTCTCTTTGTATCTGCAAATCTTGCAGAAAGATTTGCTTGGCAATAGTTTTTCAGCAATTAACAATGAAGGGAAAATATGAGGCAAACAAAAAGTCATTTTGCTTTGCCTTCCTTTCTCAGCAGTTCCTGTATTGTTGTGGGTTGTGAAAGTCTGTGAGGAGAGTTTGTGATCAGTGAAATAAGACTTGATCCTCGGATGTGGAGTGAAATCCAATAGCTGAAAGCTGATTGACATAAGAAGCCTTATCTGGGTGCTGTTTTTACTGTCTCCACCTGATGCCATCAGGTTACTCCACCCTCCAAAGCAGCACTTCCCTGCTATTGTACATACTCAGAAGCTTCCCTGCTTTCTTTTTCCTGGTTTGGGGTTTATTTTTTACCTTAAAGTAATTTGATAGCAGCCCATTATCTCAACCCTACAACTCTTTCTTTAATTTTAATCCTGATTATTTCTGTTTCCTGTATGTTTTGTAAAAACCTGCCATTTCTTTTTGGCAAGGTCAGCTCACACAGACTTTAGAAATGCCTTTGCTAATGCAGCCTCTGTGGCAATGTTGTCTGATGCAAAACAACATTTGACTTGCATTTTGGCACACTGTAAATATTTGCAGACACCTTAATGACAGGGTGGTAATTTGACATGGATGTTCTTTGTTGTGCTTTTATGTGTTTGCTAAAAGAACATATGAAAACCTGACAGTATTTAGGATTAGCAAAGTTGCCTGCAACTCAATTGTGTATTTTTTTTTTGTTGTTTTTTTAGGGAAGATGCCCCATAGTACTCTTACAGTCCACTCTTTATTTTCTGGGGTTTTTAAATCATTCATGTGGCTCTATAAAGGGCCCAACCATTCTCATGGCTGTTCTATCCTAAATAAGCCTTGCATAAGGAAGGAGAGCAGCCTCATGGCACTGTAGTCATCACAAATACCCGAGGTGTTTTGAGTGAGCCCTGGGAGAAAGCTTGGGTTGTTTTTTTTCCCTACAGTATTGTTGCTAAATAGTAGTTACATAAGAGGAATGGGTTTGTGCAAGTGGATTTCCATCACATTCCCATGAAGCAGATAACAGTAATTTGGAAGGTTGCCAGGAGAACTTCCAGGCTGTTACACAGAATTTCTTTGAAGTAAAGTTAATAAAGCTGTGCTGGTCACCATTTTAGTTGCTATATTCTTAAAGTAATCTGTTGGTCTTGCTTATCCAGGTGTAAGGTGGGATTATTGGTAAGGAAAACCCCTCCCACTCCTGTTTTGCTGATGCCAGTCCTATGGGAGACAACAAGTTATAAATAAGCAGCTTGTTTATTGCTCGAGGGTGTTGTTACAGTCAGCTGCTGCTACAGTGTTCAAGCCATTTTCTAAAAACTTTCTATGATTTCAGAAGTTCTGACATTGAAATTTTCATAGGGTTGTTTTTCTACAGTTACTTTACTTTTAATTAAATTAATTTACTAGTATATTTCTTTTCAATTTATCCTATTGCTCATAATTTGCTTTTAGTAGCATAGTAGTATGGCTAGAAAGGATCTATTCTGAATTACTTTAATTATTCTTCTCTATTGTCTGTTTTTATTATTTCAACTTTGCCAAAGGAAAAGAAGAGCAATGCAGGTTCTCATTTTCAGGCTTATGAAACCAGCCTTTGCAGATTTCTTGAGACATAGTTCACAAAGTCAGCAGTAGGAGGGTTTAGCTTTTGGAATTTGAAAGAAATTTGTCCTCGTCTTGACAGTAAAAATAAATAAGCAGAAGATCTTGCAAAACATCAAAGTCCTTGATGGTTTGTTGCATACCACAGCTGCCTCTTGTTGGGGTGAGCCCTTTGGGTGACCCCCTGTGCTCTGTGCCCTGGGCTTGGGTGACTCAGCCCTGATCCCCAGTGTTCCAGAGGCAGAGGGATGCAGAGAGCAGCAGCTGCCAGAGCCCTCCTGTGATGCTGTCTTTGATATTCTAGACTGCTTCCCTGCACTTCAGTCTGTGCCTAACCACAATATTTTATTTTGTTGTCAGTTTGAGAGTTAGGAACATTTCCTGCACGGCTGAAGCCTTCATTAATTTTGTCTCTCTCAGGAGTGTGATGCTACTGGTTGAGTATCAAAAGGAGTTTTGTGTTTAATCCATTGTCTGGTTGCTGCCCAGCATTCTGATTTTTTTGGGCAAATTGTGTTCTTTCTGTGTCAAATTTCATAGGCCAATAGTAGCTTTTAAATGTTCTAAGGTGAGTGAGGGAGAAGTGTTGTGTAAACAGAGAGAGGCTGTGCTGTGTTACAGGTGCTTGTTCTGTGTGATGAGCTTGGACAGAAGCAATTCCTCTTACTGTTTTGTTTGACTTTTTCTGCAGCTTCCACCCGTTTTGTGAAGTGTGAAAAGTGTCACCACTTTTTTGTTGTCCTGTCAGAGGCAGACACAAAAAAGAGCATCATTAAAGAGCCTGAGTCAGCAGCAGAAGCTGTGAAATTGGCATTCCAGCAGAAGCCACCACCTCCACCGAAAAAGGTATGTCCTGAATTCCAGCCAGAGTGCCCTCCTGTTGCAGCATGGAGAAATGCTTCCTTTAATCTGCATCAGGTGTGCAATGGGCTGCTGGGACAGAGCAACAAACAATAAAGATGATTAGCTCAAGATTAAACCTTTGTGAGCTGTGTGACCTAGCAGAGCACTGATAAAGGGAACAAGTAGATCCAATAAAGGTATTTGAGCTTGTTTTTCTCTCTTTGTCTTGTGGTTTCATTTTCAGCTGTGACCTTGAGGCTGACCTCAGCCCTCACCAACCATAGTAACTTTTCTTTCTCACTGTGGCCTTGCATTCTGTATTTTTGTTTTGGCAGCTTCTTTCTGTAGCTGCAGAGCCTTTTGTTTGGTGTGGATTTGGGTGAGAGCTGTAGCTGATTAACTTGTAGCCATGGTCCTTCTGAAGTCACTTGGTTTCCCTCTGGAGATTAGTGAGGAGGCCTTTTATGTTTCTCAGTTCTTGGTGGACTGTAATGGTTATTCCACACAGCTCCTTGAGAGGCCTCTTTTAAGAAAATAAGTGTTCTTAAAATTTCTGTTCCTCTTAAAAATTTGAGTGAAAATAGCAATGGGCTTATATATTCATAGGTCAGAACTGACAGACACAATATGAGTGTGTAAGCATCACAGTTTTTAAGTAAACTTATCAGCAGGAATATGTTTTGTATTTTAGATGTTAGTTTCTGTTTCTCAGGTCTGTAACAGTTCAGACCAAAGTCTGTCTTTGGCACAATATACTATTTTTCCTTTTTTGCTGCAAGATGATTTAGAAGTGTTACTAAGATTGAGCTGTTTTTCAGATTTACAACTACCTCGACAAATACGTTGTTGGTCAGTGTTTTGCCAAGAAGGTGCTGTCAGTTGCTGTGTATAATCATTACAAGAGAATCTACAATAATATCCCATCTAACCTGAGACAGCAAGCAGAAGTTGAGAAACAGACTTCTTTAACACCAAGAGGTTTGTATGATGTTTGGTATTTTTCTACCATAAATTACCATTTCAGGGCTGTAACTTGAGAAATCTGAGAAAGGTTTTACCCTGACTCTAGATGTTCTATAATTGAAATGATCTATAAGAATTTCTACTAAATCTAATTTTCACTGTGAACTTCTGTGATTTATCTAAATGGTAATCAGAAGGTTTATGGTGCTTACCATATTAAATGCTTAGCCCTTTTTTCTGGTCCATATTATGGGGTATCCTCCTTTAACTTTCTAAAGTGAGTCTCCTAAATTTTCTTTCTAATCTCATTTACTACTTAACTGTAAATCTGCTGCTGAATCTGCAAGCAGCAGTGCAGATCAGGAAGGTGATATTTTGCATAGGTAAATTGATGAGTACTTGGATTTCTAACTTCCCTTGCTCCTGCTGGCAGCATCTGCTGGTCACCACAGTATTGTTCCATATCCAGCAGGTGTGGATGGAGTTACTCTTGGCAGTACTTTTGCTGCTGAGTAAGTGTGTAGCTATGTTGATCTAATTTATTTTTAGAAATAGGATTAAGTTACCATCTCTGACTCAAAGTGTACCTTGGGTGGTTTTTTTGAAAGGTGTTTTGTTCTATCTTGCAAAAGTTACCATTATAAACCTCCTTTTTTTGAATTAACATAAGTCTTTTAAATGAGGAGGGAGCATTGGTAGCACTGTTCTGGTAATGGTAAGAGAGCAGTTGTGTACCTGGCACCAGGAATTTCCTGACCCCCCACAGGGAGATAACATGGTCCATACCCACAGAGACTGATGTGAATGTTTAGATATTTCAGAGCTCTGTTTCACAACAAGGAACATTGTTACACTCAGGGAGAGTTCAAGGAAGCCTCTTCAAACCAAAATTGCTGCTCCATTTTTTCCCCTTCTATAATTGGTTTTAAAGTGAAAATCTAATTAGAGGTAATAGATTGCTGTTTTTAGAGGTAGATAGCTTGTTGACATTCCAAAAACATGCAATTTGGGGTTTGGGTTAATTTTGGCAGCAATAAAAAATAGCTCTGGGGATTTTTTTGTCAGAAATACATTCATAGACAGTGATGAGATGTATTCAGAAGAGGGCAAGAGGTGGAGAATTTATAAGCTTTTATAGACTTACTTTTTTATGACTGTTTTCATCCTCTCTCTTAGAATTAGAAATCAGAAGACGGGAGGATGAGTACAGATTTACAAGTAAGTGAACCCTCTCCTCATGTCCTCCTCTGCAATACCTACTTTTATGACATGGAGAAGAGTCTTTAGTGACTGCTAGTTTGAAATGTTGGGTGAAGTCCAGTGCTTGCACTTTTTTGTCATGGAAATCCACAGCTTGGGTTTATTTCTTCTTGTATGTTAAAAAAGAATTATAAGAAATTATGTAAAAATGAGTAGATTTGTAAGGAGTGAAAATTTCTCTTGCTTTTTAATGTAGAGCAACGCTTTTAGGTAATCCACTGTGCCATTGGAAATGCTTTTCCTATATGCCTCTGCAAAAGTGTGGCTGGAGTTCATGTTTGTGTAATAATTGTATTGTATTTCTGTTGCTTTCCTCTCTGTAAGTTCTGTACAGAGAGAATTCTAGGTTTGCAGAAGAAGCTTGCTGTTATTGTGTGTTTAAAGCAGTGACAGACCTTGTTGGTGCTCAAACAGTGCTCTTATTGTTCTCTTCAGAACTCCTGCAGATTGCTGGAATCAGTCCACATGGTAATGCTTTGGGAGCATCAATGCAGCAACAGATGAACCAGCAGATACCTCAGGAAAAACGGGGAGGAGAAGTACTAGATTCAGCCAATGATGACATTAAACTTGAAAAAAGTAATATTTTGCTGCTTGGACCAACTGGATCAGGTATACAGCTGCATGTTTCTATAGGTGTCCTATTTTTCATGGAATTTGGTGTTAATGGGTAATTCTCCTCTTCTGTGATTACTCAGATTTGGTTTATAAGAAAACTAAACTGGATTGGATTCCAGTGCTTTCATGCCATGTTAACACACTGAGCTAGTGGCCTTAAAAAGGAATAAGCTGTATTGTGTGGTTTTTTTTTTTTTTAATGCCTTTATTTACTGACTGAATAAAAGATGCCACTTTCACTAAAAAGTGGCAGTTATAGTTTCACTGCTTTAGCTGGCAAGCTGAGATGTTGCAGTTAGTGCTGTTTCACCTCTGGGACAGATTAGTTGCAGGGAGTTGGAAAGAGATTATTTTGTGTGTTCATAAGACTTGGGAGTGTTTGTGCTGAAGTGATGGCATTTTGCAGGCTTTTTGGGAGAACATTCACTAAACAATATTTTAATTCTGTTTCTTCCCAACTTCAAAGCAGGAGCAATTGGACTTTGCACTGCACCCTGAGTGTCTGCAAAGGACTACTGATTTATTTAATCTTTAAACTCTGCAAGTACATGTATTATGGTTTTTATATTGTGTGACATTTTGTGATACTGTATGCATTTCAAACTGCCTTAAATGTGCATTATTAAACTGAAACCAGAAATACAGCCTGCCAATGTAAAAACCACTGCTTATGAAAGCTATCTCCCTTGGAAAATATTCTTAAGATGTTGGTATGATTTAGAATGTTTAATAAGGTAAATCCTTGAATGGTTTGGGTTGGAGGGTACCTTAAAGCTCCCCTTGTTCCACTCCTGCCATGGGCAGGGACACCTTCCACTATCCAAAGTTGCTCCAAGCCCTGTGCAACCTGGCCTTGGACACTTCCAGGGATGGGGCAGCCACAGCTTCTCTGGGCACCCTGTGCCAGGGCCTCCCCACCCTCACAGACAAGGATTTCTTCCCAGTATCTCATCTAAAGCCACCCTCTTTCAGTTAAAGCCATTCCCCTTTGTCCTGTCACTACACACCCTTGTTAGAAGTCCCTGTCCAAGTACTTGGATTTGTGTGCTCTAAGAGAAATGTGTGTCAGTTCTACCATGCAGCTTTTATTCTACCAGGTAAAACCTTGCTGGCTCAGACTCTGGCTAAATGCCTAGATGTCCCTTTTGCTATCTGTGATTGCACCACCTTGACTCAAGCTGGCTATGTTGGGGAAGACATTGAATCTGTCATCGCTAAACTCCTGCAAGATGCCAACTACAACATAGAAAAAGCACAGCAAGGTAAACTTCTCATGTGTGTTACAGAGACTGTTCGTTTTGTTGAAGTGCTCTAACCTTTTGAGACTAACAGTATTCCTGAAATTACTGTCCTGCTGCATGTACCCAAAGTTTAAATCAGAATAAACCTGAAAAGAGCGTAACGTGTATTTTTTGGTTTTGTCCACAATTGGCCAAAATTACACATTTTTGCAGTTGGGAAGTAGAACAGAAATCGTATTATTCTCTGTAGACACCTGCTTCTCTTTAAAAGAAGGGTCATCTTTAAACCAAATTTTCTGTAACTGCAGGAATTGTTTTCCTGGATGAAGTAGATAAGATTGGCAGTGTTCCTGGTATCCATCAGTTACGGGACGTTGGGGGAGAAGGTGTTCAACAGGTAAATATTTCCATGGAGTGATTTTACTTCCTGAGTGAACAGGACATAGGATCCTGTCATGTCAAACAGCATGGGAATGTGTGGAGTCATAGTTCTTCAGTTCCTTCATTATTCACCTTCAAAAGACACATCTTTCCTCTTGACTTCATTAAAAAACATAATCTCAAAAGCAATTTGAGGCATCCTGATGGAAGCATTTTGGTTCAAAAATGTCTTTGCAGCATTCAGATAGCCATCCAGGTAGCCAGTTCCAGACAAGGACAGATAACATTTCCCATTTAAACAAAACTCTTAAAGCAGCTAATCATTATATGCATAATGTGAACCACATTAAAGGAACATTTTTGTCCTTGAGTGGGATTGTCTTATAGGGAAAATTGACTTTTTTGGACACTTACTGTTACTATAAAGGCAAAAGGGAGCAAAAAATATGAGTGAACATATCATGGTGTGCCCCTTTATATGATGCTACAGAATGGAATTTTTTTATTGTTTTTTCTTCTTTCCTTCTTAGGGCTTGTTAAAATTACTTGAAGGCACAATAGTAAATGTTCCAGAAAAGAATTCTCGGAAACTACGTGGAGAAACGGTGCAGGTTGACACAACAAACATTCTGTTTGTAGCTTCTGGTGCTTTTAATGGTCTTGACAGAATTATCAGCAGGAGGAAAAATGAAAAAGTGAGTGCATCAGGCTGTATCCAGGCTGAAAAATTATCATCTTCATCACTGTTCGCAATACTGACTTCTACAGGTCTTGCTGTATTTGTAAACACACTACATTTCTTTATTTCAGCAAGTGGTGCTAAAAACCATAATTATCTTAAAATACCTGGCCCTGCAGTTCACTGTTTTGTAGATTAATGTCTGGGGACAGGGTTCTGGCTGCAGCATTCTGACAAAATGTGCTCTCTGTCTCTAACACTAAATGAGTGACTGAAATTCAAGTTTTTGTTCACGTTAATTTGGTAGCTTCCCGTGTAAGCAAACTTGCCTGCATTTGCTTCACTTATGAAGTGTCACTGGTACTTGTAAAATGACCAGAACATGTTGATAACCTTCTTTCTTTTAAGAAAAAATTGCTCTTGTACTGATGTATTAATTCTTCACTGAGGAGACTCAATCTTTTAAGAAACTGATTGTATGCAAGGGGTCTAATTTTACTCTAAGTAGTTTCTTGAGTTTCTTATGTCATTACAAATTAGTATGTAATGACATAATCAGGCACTGCAGATTTTTTAATACTCATGGAAAGTGATGAAGAAAACTCAGTTATTACAGTTCTCTAAGCAGAAGGTGTTTGTTTTTGCAGTACCTAGGATTTGGGACACCATCTAACATGGGGAAAGGCAGAAGGGCTGCAGCAGCAGCTGATCTTGCCAACATCAGTGGAGAGTCTGACCCACAGGAGGATATTGAGGAGAAGGATCGCTTGCTGCGCCACGTGGAAGCCAGGGATCTCATCGAGTTTGGCATGATCCCTGAGTTTGTGGGACGTTTGCCTGTCGTGGTTCCTCTGCACAGCCTGGATGAGAAAACCCTCGTCCGGATTCTGACGGAGCCACGGAACGCTGTGGTGCCTCAGTACCAGGCACTGTTCAGCATGGATAAGGTTTGAGTTTTCATTTGATGGCTCTTCGGGGTTCATTTTTATAAATACAGGGTTTTCAGTAATGCTTGTACTCACCACATTGAGTTATAAATGAAATGATGAAGTGAACTTGCCATTTTTCTCTGTGTAGTGTGAATTAAATGTAACTGAAGATGCATTGAAGGCTATAGCCAGACTGGCTCTGGACAGAAAAACTGGTGCCAGAGGTCTTCGATCTATAATGGTGAGTAAATTAAGTCTTATAAACAGCAAATGAAACTTCCTGGATTTGTGTGTATGGACCTAATCTTGACCATTTCCAGTGAAAGCCACACTTAGTTCTGGCCCTCACATGGATACAGTAAGTCATTCTAAAGCTGTGAGTATTCAGAGTTCTTCCAAGAGGACTCTCTGAAAATCAGTTGTTTATGTAGAAGAGGGCACACAGAAATATTTTACTCTCTATTTTCTTGTAGGAAAAGCTGCTGCTGGAGCCCATGTTTGAAGTGCCCAATTCTGACATCGTGTGTGTGGAAGTTGACAAAGATGTTGTAGAAGGCAAAAAAGAGCCAGGATACATTAGGTAAAACGGTAACAGAAGTAGCAGAACAGACCAGTAATACAACTAGACAGGTATTCTGATGGAATAAGCACAAGTCATGCACACAACCTAAAAAAGATTCAATGCTCTCTATGTTGTACACAGCTGAATTAGTGCCTGTTCTGTCCTAGAGACTTTGGATTTGTATTGCTTTAGCTTTCAAACAGAAATTTTAAAATAAACATATGTGAACTTACTTTTGTGTGTGTATACCTGTAGAAATGGAAATAAATTTTAAGGTAACAGTAAAACTTTGAAATTCAGTTGTGACTGTACTGAAATTTCTGAAATTAAACTGTTTCTTTCTTCCTACATTTACCACAGATATAGGGGTTTTTATACAAGCTCCAGGCTGCAACAATTTTCTACATTACTCTTGCAGCAGTGGAGAGCCACAAAGGCACAGCTATTGATTTGCTGAACTTCTGTTGAAATAATCAATTTGATGTTGTAAAGAGTATGGCAATGATGTGGAATGTTGAAAACACTGGACAAATCTACATTAAAAAAAATAAATCAGCAATTTCCATGAATGAAGGATGGAATTAAGAGAGAATGGGTCAGGTTAAAAAATTAATTTCTGAATTTTAGGTCTGAAATTTAGGAGCTGTGTCTTGGTTTCTGTCACTGACAGTGTTGTTTGAGTGGCTGTATCCACTAAGGTACATTTACTCATTCCAGCACCTTGTCTGTGCTGAAGCTTGGCTCAGCCTTGTGTTTTTGGAGTGAATGAAAAGTATTACACTGATGGTTGCTTGAAGTGATTTTGTATAGCACCAGAAATAGTAAATTTATTGATTAAATCAAACAACTTACTGAAAGTCAGAAGGCTAATTGAATCCAGCTAATGAGCCTGTGTGCTGGTGGCACTGCAAACGTGCACAGCAGCATTTCCAGATCAGAAGGTCAGAACTTCTGTCACAGGACACTGTGCATGTGATGTGTTTGTCAGGAGCTGTGGAAAGTGTCTCTTGTTTTTTCCACTAAGGTGTCTGATCATTCCTTCCAATCCTAGGGCTCCCACCAAGGACTCATCAGAAGAGGAGTACGACTCTGGAGTGGAGGAGGAAGGCTGGCCTCGGCAGGCAGATGCTGCAAACCATTAAACACTGTCAGAACTCTCACCTGCAAAAAGCTCACTCGGTTCTTTCCTCGCCTCCAGCCTGGCCCCAAAGGCACCAGATCTGCCTCGGATACGACTCCTGATGAGGAACTTCATTAGCTAAACCAGATCGTGTATTTTACTGCAGCACCACCTGGATGGATGGACAGAGTGTGGACTGGGATGGCATAATGTTCAAATATGAATTGTATATTACACTTGTTCAATTAAAATGTATAGCAAATGCAGCAGCACCTGCACTGCCCTTGCAGAAACTAAACCAGCAGCGCAGGTGCTGCCAATAGTTAGATTTAACAATAATGTTACTCTACAAGTGGGAAATCAAATTTAATAATTAGTAGAGGGTGAGTAAACTATCTTAGCTCCTGGTACGGCTCACAGGGGGTTATGTTCAGGTCAGTGTTAGAGTCCTGCTGGTGTGTGACACCCAGCGGGCACTGGAGTGGCTTGTTACATTGGTGGGGGACACGTTTGTGACACTGCTGGGAGATTCTGCTAAAATGTGACACGGGTTTGTTACAGTCATTTGAATATCCAGTGACACCCTTCACGTCTCCATTGGGAGCTTGGATCACCTTGGATACTGTGAAAGAAGGTGAAGTCTGGTTTTCCAGAGGGGTAAACAAGATTCCTAGGAAGCAGTAAAACCATCTAAATTTGGATGAGAAGTCGCCATAAATTTTTAAATATTAATGTTCTAATATAGTACATTTTGTTTAACGTATTGGAACTATCATGCATCAATTTTTTGGTGCCAGGTATTTGCCCAACCTATCTTATAATGTTAAGAGATGAAAGAAGTAAATGTATAATATTTTTGCTGTAATCAGTAGTGATTGTTCACATGACAATGCTTTTTAAGTTATATTCTCAAATGCTAGTATTGCATCTTGTGGGTTTGTCTTTGATTTTAGTCTCACAGCAAGCAATCTTCCCTCTTCTGTTCTCCACCAGAATTAATTCAATCCTTTAGCAAAGTCTTTGTAAAACACTAAAGGACCTGTATGTTTTTGATTTGTTTCAGGAATTAAAATTGTCACTTAAAACTTTGTTTTGTTCTTCGCTGAAAATGTGGACTTGAGTTTCCCTAGAACTTTCATTCACACTATTTAAATAAAACTTTCATCCTTCTTTTTAGTCTAGTGGCTGTTTTAGGACAGGAAAGGATACTAAAAATCTATTGACCCTATTTCTGTCATTAATTTTTGTCATGTAAATTCTATGTAATTCTTGTGTTCTTCCCTAGCAGCAGTGTGACATGCAGTTGTAGCCAGGTGCAACAGATACTTCCCGTGGGATTACAGATTCTTTTCAGGTTAAATGACCCACTAATGGTTCAGAAAAAGCTGCATTTGGAGTTGAGGATATTTCTAGAAGCTTGGTCCCCTCAAAATGGGAATTTGTGGTGAACTATCTGTAACTGCATCCTCACTTTCCTTTTTGTAGAGTGAAAAAAAATGTAACAGCTTTTAATTCTGAATCCTTTAATTCAAATCCTTTTTTAAACAGATAGAAAAAAACCACATTTTAGGTGAAACTGTTCAACAACTTAGTTTTGAAAGTTGTTTGGAATTCTGTAACCAATAACTGTTTTTAAGGAAATAAAAATGCCGTGTAACTACAGTTTGTACTTCACCTCTGGCGTTTGAATAAAAGCGAATATTCAAGCAGCGGCGAGTTGTCATCCCTGACGCCATCCCCGCATATTTAAACTTTTAGGAGTAGTTTTTGAAATTTAATTGGGAGGCGGGCGGGGCGGGTCCTCCGGGCCGCCAGGGGGCGCGGTGGCGCGGCGCTGAGGCGGTGTCATGGCGGCGCGCTGAGGGATGATGGCGGCGCGCTGAGGGCTGCGGCGCGATCATGGCGCAGCCGCCGCCGTTCCCCGCCCGCCTCCCGCCGCCCTTCCGCGCCTTCCCGCCGCCTTTCCCCGGCCCCGCCGTCCGCCCGGCGCCCTTCGCGGTAGGACCAGCGGCACCCCCGCCTTTCTTCTTGCCGCCGCCGCCTGCGGCTGAGGGGGGACCGCGCTTCCCGCCGGGCGTCCCTTACATAGCGGCGGCGCCGCCGCGGGCAGCGGCCGAGGAGGAGGCGGTGCAGCGGCAGCAGGATGAGCTGTGGCTGTCGCAGTTCCTGGGCCGCCGCCGCGCCGCTCCCCCGCCGCCGCCGCCCGCCGCCGGCGCTCTGCCGGGCCCTGCGGCGCAGCGAGAGCCAGCGCGACCAGCCGGGCTGGGCCCGGGCGCGGGACGAGGCGGAGGCGGCGCTGCGGGAGCTGCGCGAGGTGGTGAGGCCGCTGCGGGAGCCCGGGTACGGCGAGGCGCTGCGCAGGAAGGCCGAGAGGGCGAGGAAGAGGAGGCTGCGCCTGCAGCGGAGGAAGCACGAAGCCAGGGCGGCCAAGGAGGAGGAGGCGGCCCGGGCCGCCGAGCGGGAGGCCAAGATCGACCAGTGGCGGGCTAAGTGCATCCAGGAGGTGGAGGAAAAGAACCGGGTATGGTCCCCAGTGCCTGGTCCTGCCTCTCCACGGGGCTCCAGGTGGGGCAGGGGTGACCTGCCGGTAGTGGGGTCACGGCGGGCTGTGCCTCTCCCACGCCTGGCTTTGACCCTCTTGCTTCAGTGGGTGCTGCTGAGGTGCTGCATGACTTCAGCATACTGAGAGACGTGCTGTTTCCAAGGCCTGCAGCCCTGCTTCTTGCTTAGAAGTCTTGTTGGGCATCTCGGTTTTGCCATCCTCATATGATAGGCCTTGACATGAAATTGGGGTTTAAGTTGTTTCTGAACTCCTGGAGATTTTCCTCTCTGGTCCCAAGTGTCGGTTTGTCCACACAGCTGCCCTGTGGTGGTCAGTGTTGTTTCAGTATCCATCAGCCTTCCCTCCTGCTTTCATCCTTCTAAAGCTTGTGGTTTACAAGCTTTTTCATCTTACGGGGAAGTAAAACATCTCCAAAGTAAAAAATACACCTCAAATTAGACTGGTTGGGAAGTGCTGTAGGCACCTTTCTGTTTGTTTTTGCTAAAGAGCTCCCTTTCTGCTGGTCTGCTGCTGGGATGGTCCAGAGCAGCTGCTGAGGAAGGGTTTGTGGTCAGACTGTGGCAGCTTGATGGTCTTAATTGCAGAACTGTGGAATTGGGGTGGTTTCTGTTAATTGTAAAAGATTTACCCTGAATTTCAGTGGTTAAAGGTTCTCAGGCTTTCATAATTCATAAATCTTCTAGGAAGTATTCAAAAATGTGTGGATGTGGCACTTGAGGACATGGTTCAGTAGTGAACGTGGTGGTGGGTGCTGGGTTGACAGATGGACTTATGGTCTTGTCCAACCTTAACAATTCCATGATTCTGTGATTTGGCCAGGATATATGAGTCCCACAGCATGTTTTTTTTTTCTGAAGTCTGTGGTATTTTAGCCTTTTTTCGTAAAAAGGCAAGGCTGGATGGTTGTCTTGACTTGTTGCTGTTCCTGTGAAATCACTCTGCTCTCCAGTGCTTTGCTAATCTCTGAGAATACCATTTGATTTGTGTCTTTGAGGGATATTTCACACATCTCATCTGGTTTTTTTTCATTCCCTTTCTAGGAGCAAGAGCTGAAGGCTGCTGCTGACAGTGTCCTGTCCGAGGTCCGGAAGAAACAAGCAGATACCAAGAGGATGACAGACGTCCTGCGCGGGCTGGAAAAGCTTCGGAAACTGAGGAAAGAAGCTGCTGCCAGGAAAGGTTCATTACCACATTGGTCTCAACTGTTTTAATTGCACACACAGGAAATAAGGGTGCCCTGTGCTGACTAGCAAGGCAGCAGCTTCAAAAAGCTGTGTCTTCATTTTGATTTTAATTACAAGAATAGATACAAAGTGGTTCTGTTCATGTTTCCAACCTCTTTCTGGAAGAAGGATTATTCCAGTAAGAATTCTGTCTGTTAACAAGGTTAAGCTCATGTTCCTCTGAGATTTTTCCAGCTCTGCTCCCAAGTCTGGTACCAAACCCCCTTCTGAATCTGAAAACTTAAAATCACTTCTCTTTCTGTTCAGGTGTTTGTCCACCTCCGTCAGCAGACGAAGCATTTGAAAATCAGGTGGAGAGTCTCAAAACCTTGCTCAAAACCCGCACAGAACTGTATGAAGCTGAGGAAAGAGCATTAAGGGTTATGCTGGAGGGAGAACAGGAGGAGGAAAGGAAGAGGGAAATGGAAAAGAAACAGAAGAAGGAAAGGGAAAAACTACTACAGCAGAAACTGGAAATGGATTCTAAGTTGTTTGGGGATCCAGGTAAATTCTGCCTCCTGTTCTTAATAGTGTTTTTCCACATCACATCCCCATCTCAGACACTGGATTTGAAATGCAGGCACAGATCTAGTTGAGAGAAAGGAGAGTTTCTAGTTGAGAAAGGAGTCATCCACTGGAGTAATTTATGGCCTGAGAATGGGGGATAAACATAGTGGTTTAACACCTGTGGTGTAAGAGGAGCTGTTGAGCTCTTCAACATGGGCTTGCAGACATCTCAAGCTGGTTTCATGTTGTTTTGTAAGAAGAGGTTGTAGATTAAACTGAAGTGAGAATAAACAGAATAGGTTGAAGACTTCCAGAACCATAGATGCTTTTTTCTGGTGCTTGGGTAAGTGTGACTCAGGTAATCTGTAAGGATTCAGTGTCCATATGTTCCTCTCTTTTAGATGGTGGAGTCAGGAAGTTTTGCTAGTCTTGGCTTTCCTCTGACAGCTGTGGTACGGACCAGGAAATGTGGAATATATAAACTGTTTCATGCATTACCTAGGGACCTGATGTCAGATTACAGCTGGGCAGTAGCAAATGATTTTGCAAATTATGGGCTTCTGAGACTCATAGAATGGAAGGTTTTTCTGGATTATTAAGCAGTTTCTGTGATTGTGTTTTCACAGCTGAATTCCCACTTGCCCATCTACTGCAGCCTTTCAGAGACTACTACTTACAAGCTGAACATTCTGTAGCAGCTCTAATCCAGATCAGGTAAAACCAAAGAAAGTATTTTATCATCAGAGATGGCAAACACTGTTTTTTTGCAGTTGTAAATTCAGTGCCCCTCTTGGTTTGTCAGCTTCCAAATATGGTTATGCAATGGATTGTTCTGTTTTTTTCAAGTTTCTTGCTTGAGTCATATCCAACAGATGCCCCTGTGAGGCAGAGTGCACTTCATGCATAACCGTTCCATTTAGCAGCAGAACATTGAATTTTCACATTTGTCTTTTGAAAAAACAAGTTTAAGAGTACAAGTATTGTGGATTTTGTATCGATCAGTAACATCTATGTGGGTGTATAATAAATCTTACCACCAAATTCATCCCAGCTCTCCTCTCAAACAACACTCTCTCTGTTAAAGGCACGAATGGGATCAGTACTTGGTGCCAGCTGACCACCCCGAAGGAAGCTGCATCCCTCCAGGATGGGTTCTGCCGAGCCTCCCCACCAATGACACTTGGGCCACTGCTGTCAGATAATTTAGCAATAAATTATTTCAGCCTTGGAGGATTGCTTCATTACAACTACGTGTAACTATGAGAGGGTCCAAAGAGGAGGTCTCGTCCTCTCTTTCGGCAGCCAGGTACTGGAAAGCCTTTACTGCAAGGTCTTGAAAAACAGTTTAAGAATTGTTTTTGCTGATTGACTGTGGAGGGAAATGGCTGAGCAAGCCCAGAGCTGCCAGGCCTCTCGTGGTGTGGAATTACAATCCAGTTCTTGTTAAATCTCAATCTTAACAAAGGAACATTACTGATGGTGGTATTTGTGCCAGTATTATCACATTTTTAGTGGCTTTTATCTTTATAAAGGATGATGAAAGCTTCAGAAATGAGGACATTAAAAAAAAAAGAGATCATTAGTAAACATGTTTTTCTTCTTAAATGAAGCATGTCAAGCATCACTGTCAAAATAGTTCCTGTATTTTTGGGTGTAGAGACAAACCTATTACAAGTTTAAACAAATTCTGAAGTACAAGTAAGACAGGGTTTTTCAAGGTTGATTTAAGCAGCTGTTGACATTTTACTTTTGTGGACTAAAGCTGATAACAAAACATGGAAAAAATTCCCAGTTGTGGTGAAATAGGTCAGACAACCATGTGAATAAATACAAATTTGATGAATAAGCCTGCTGGAAAAAACTCAATAAAATCTGTGGTCTAACCTACTGTAAGTGTTTTGACTATATAGATATTTTTGTATATGTCTATAATATTTGATTAAAAACCACAGCTTTATTTTGTAAGTTTTTTTTTTTTTTTTTGTACAGAACAAAGAGGGAAAAATGGATTTTTGTTTAAAGCATTTTCCTGTCAGGGAAGAGATTTGTTTGAGTACTTTGCATCAAATACAACTCCAACAAGGAGAAAATTGCTGGGAAAAGATTTGTGTGAAGGAACTTCTCCCTCCTGCAAGGTGACAGAGGTGACATCTAATGTCAAAGCTTTCCATGTTCTGGACAGTTTGCTTGTAACTGTGATGGATTTGGAGCTTTGCTGTTCTGCACAGATTGCTGTGGCACCTTTCCAGAGCTGCAGTCCTTATTCTTGCTTAGCCCCAGTGTGTGGCAATGGAGTTAATCTCTCTGGTGCTTTGCCTCTTGGCGTCACAACAGCGCGTAATTCACGCGTGTCATTGCCTAAATTCAGTACCTGGGCCTTAGGTGTAATGTTAGCAGTGTCCTGGCTGAACCTTTGCACTGGTTTCTGTCAGAAAGAGACACAAACTGGTAGTTCCTGATAGAACATGACTGCAGAAGTTTGCAGTTCTTGCTCACCTGTAGCACCCTAAAATACAGATTGCCATGAAGTTCTCTGCAGGTGGTGTTCTGATTTGCTCCTCCCTACATCCTCCCATCCCTAATGTCACTTCTGGTATCTCATTACTCCAGACCCAAGGCTGAGTCAAATCCTGGGGAGTCTTCCCTGATGAAAATGCACAAGATCAAATATAAAAATAAAAACAACTGCATAAAACCAATACAGACCCAACACTTTCAGTTCAGGCAGCTTAGTGACCAGAGGATGCTCTGCTTAAACAATTAGGCTCCTTATCCCATCAGCATGTCTGATGGAACAGGCCAACTGCTTAAGCTACGATTATCTTAAAGCTGTCCAAGTCAGCTGCTTGTCTGACACTGCAGGAATTTACAGAGCTGAGCAGTAGATAAGGAGGCAGCAAAGCAGCAGCAGCCCCGTTCTCCCTGCCCTGCGAGGAAAGAGCTCCATGAGTTCATCTGATGGTAAGGACAGCTTCATATTGCTAATGAACAGAGGGCTTGAAAATGCCAGGGGAGGATCCACCTTTAGGTATGTTCTGTGTATTTGTTCCTGCCTAAGACATCTGCATTGAAATGTTTAATAGCTTTAGTGAGACATTTATAGAGACCTGATGGAGACACTTGAAGTAATATTTTCGTGACAACATTCCCAATTCACCACCAATTTTTTCTCTCCCCTGCAATTCCTGATGTAAAACCATCACCACACTTAAAAATGAATGCATGGTTCCTAAAAGCTAGTCTTAAAAATTACTTGTTTGACATCCTGCTAATTCCCAAGCTTGCCTGATGCACAGTCTCCTTGCCTGGTTCCCAGTAAGCTGCGCATTTGTAGAGACCTGATGAAGACACTTGAAATAATATTTTTGTGACAACATTCCCAATTCACCAGCAATTTTTCTCTACCCTGCAATTCCTGATATAAAACCATCACCATACTTAAAATGAATGCATGGTTCCTAAAAGATAGTCTTAAAAATTACTTGTTTGGCATCCCGCTAATTCCCAAGCTTGCCTGATGCACAGTCTCCTTGCCTGGTTCCCAGTAAGCTGCTGCAGTGCCCAAAGGAATGCCCTCACCCCAGCTCCCTCAGGATGCTCTGTGTGATGGCTTAGCAGCACGAGGCCATGTGCATGAGCTCTGTCACCACAGGTTGTGCAGACATGGGAGACCTGCAGGGTGTCCTCCTTGGCTGTGCTTTCTCCCTCTGTAAGTGGGAAAAGTGCTCAGTCCATCCCTTGGGGAGGGGAGTGTTCAATGGCACCAGAGGGAAGAGGGATGGGAAGCAGCAGGGCAAGCATGGAGGAGAAAAATGCTCAGGATCTCTGCCAAAGGAAGCCATAAGCTTGGTCAAGTCCTTCTGGCTCAAGCTGAGAATAGCAAAGGTTAGTACAGACAAAGCTTCCTGGTGTCAGTAATTAAGATTTTGCCAATCTGTTTTTACCCAGCTGGCACTTGAAACAGCTCATCTTTTTCTTCTTCCAGCCAGCTTAAGAGATGTTCTTACAGTTTCTGTTTCCCTTCCTCCAGCAGCAACAAATCAGGCAGCAGCAATGAACTACCTGGATGAAGTTCCCTTCCGGACAGCCATGAGCCTCAATGGGGACTCAGAGGGAGAAATCCCTTTAGTCACTGCCCCAGACATTGAGCTCCCTGACTGCACCGACATCCTCATGAGCACCATGGTGAGTCCACACCTGGTCACTGCTGGGGGATGCTGAAAGGAAATCAGCAGTGTTCTCATGAAAGAAGGGAAACCTCCTAACTGATCTCTTCACTGGCTGGTTTGCAGCAATACTGGGAGAAGCTGAGGATGATTTGTGGTGTGTGGCAGTGATGATGGGGTTGGCTTGGAGTTGCTTTCTAAAAATCTTTTCCAGGAAGGAAGGTTAGGTTTTTCTGGTATAGGAGGACAAAGGCTCTGCTCTGGGGTTGTTTTCTACTTTGGAGTTAGCACTGTCTCATTTATTAATAATATTTATTAAATATTTACCAATAAATCTACCAGCTATAAGCAGGCAATACTACCTGTGCTGGAAGCATATAGATAGTGTTCATATATATATATATATACACACCTCCTGTGTTTCTCCATTTAGCAATGATTTGATGCTCCCCTCTGAGGCTAAGCCATTTTGCTGCTGGTCCAGGCTGATCCTTGTGGAGGGACGTGAGGGTGTTTTCCTTGGGGAGGCTGATTTGGGTCCACAGCTGACCCAAGTGGCAAGAACAGTAAAAACAGCATTCCTGGGCTGTGAATGTACTTGCCTGCCTGTCAGGAGGAGACCTTGTTTGGAGAGCTCTGGGACAGGCAAGGCTTGTTTGTTCCAGGAAAACCCTCAGATTTCAGTCACAAACACACTTATATTTTAAGCTGAACTATGTGGAAATGACAACTCTGTTTGGGGACCAGCCGAGACCCTGGCGCCACTAGATAATCCCATGGCTGGTCCTGCTTCTGCCCGAGGTGGCATCTCCCCTCTTGGTGCCTTCTGAGCCCCTGAAGCAGCTCTGCCAAGCGCTGCTAATGAGGGTCACAAACAAACTCTGCCACCATTCTGGGGCCAGTCTGTGGCTGGATGCAGCGCCTCTGCAGCTGCCTAAAACTGGGATGTCTGCACACTCCTGCCTTCCACAGTCAGAGTGACACAAACACCTCCAAGCATAAAATACTTTTCCTAAGAATTGTTGGTGCGACTCACAATAGTAATGACTTCATAAGACTTTTTTCAAGCATAAATTTGGGGATTCCCTACAGAGATGAGGCTGGAGCACTGCCCAATCCTACAGCCAGCCCTAATGCCCAGGGAAATAGGAGCTGATAAGGGAACACTGCAGCCCTTAAGATGCCTCGTGGAGTGCATGGTTTGCTCCATGCCACTTGGTCTGGTTTCACATGTCCTCACCAGCTGCCTCTCGCTCTTCCGCAGCACGACTTCTCGCTGGAAAGGAAGGTGCTGTACTGGGTGGAGGTGGCCTCTCAGCAGCACACCTCCCGCCATCGAGTCACCTCCGAAGTCGTCCCCACGGCTCCCCCGTGCTGGCTGCTGCTGGTGGACCCTGCTGACAGCTACGGGGGGCGGGCTCGGGAGGGGGCAGTGCGGCGCTCCATCAGCCTGAGCGCTGCCGACAGCTCCTACGGGCACGCCAAGGGCAGGGCGGCCCTGTCCGACACCGAGAGCGACACCTGGCACTCAGAGGAGGGGGACTACTCGGATGATGAGTACTCCTCCACCTCTTGGGAAGAGAATGACAAGGACGAAACGCTCCTCTCCAGGAGGAGAAGCTCTTCAAGAAGCGTCTCTTCACGCCCTGGCTTTTACCAGACCCGACCAAAGACATCGCCTGGCTTGCTGGAGCCCTCGCCAGAGAACAATGTCCACAGCCCAGCCAGCCCAGACCCCAGCAAGCAGAGAAGATCCATGGTGATATTTAACAACATGAAGAACGAGCTGGAAGCAGCCAGGAGGAAGCTGGCTGCTTTGGTGCATCCTTTGAACAGAGCTGCCACTGGGAGCAGGGGCATCCTGGTGCCACGGCTGCTGCCCCAGTGCCCTGGCACCAACCACAGCGTCAAGTATGGGCCAGACCCAGACGTGTCCCAGCAGGGGAATGTTGTGCCAACTCCTCCAGCCACAGCCACGCCGATCCCTCCCATCAAGCAGCACAAGCCCACGGTGCCGGTGAGAAGCTTCCTTTGGTGGCCCCTTTGTTCATCACTGGGAGAGGAGGGAGGTGGAGGGCATCGAATTGGTCTCATTTGGTAGGGGATGGTCAGCAAAAAGGAAGCAAAATGGGGCTTTGGAAACAATTCCCATTGGAATTGTTTGGAACTTTGGAAACTGGACCCATGAGGAATTGCTGAAGTTTTCACAAGAAGAAAGGGTTTGATTTTGTCACTGAGGTTGAAAGAAGCTTTCTGGGTGCACATCTACTTGCTCTGTCCAAAACATCTGTGTTTTCCCCAAGTAGGGTCTAATCTGATTTTCAATTGAAACACTGAAAAAAGAGTGAAATATGGGGAGGTTGTCCTCTTTTTGCCACCTTATCCCATTCTAACAGATATATAAACAGGGGTTTATAGGGAAATGTCCCCTTACAGTCATTATGTATTTTCTAGGAAACTTTGGACTTCATAGTCCTATTAGAAATACAGATAATTTAGTGATAGAGACAGTGATGTGAAAGGATGGAGTAAATAGTACTGTGTCAGCTTGCACCCTGCTTTTAAGAAATTGCATCTAATCCAGCTGCTTGAGAGATGTAGGAGATAAATTACTGAAAACCTGCAATAAAACCATCAGACACTTGAATGAGCAGGTTATTTATATGCAGTTGCATTTGACATGGAGTAATTAAGGAGAGATTAAATGCCCATGTGTATTTGTATAAACACCCACACTGAGCACTCTTCTCTGACCTGTATCTATAGCTGAGCCTGGGTTTAATTAAGTCCAGTCTCATTTGATGTTTCTTGTATGGGAATTTTCCTCTTCTGGAGAGAACAAGGTAACCACCAGCATTCAGAAGCATTGCCTCAGCCTGGGTTGTTTCACCTCATTCCATGACCTGGAGCAATAAGCCCATCTGGTTTTTTCCTTGCAGTCCCTCAGCCCCTACACTTGCCTCCCCCCTGCCTCCACGCCTGGACGACCTCTCAGCTGCCACAGATCCCAGCCAGATTCCTCAGCTGACCTGCTCTCTGCACTGAGCCAAGAGGAGAGAGACCTCATCGAGCCTGTCATAGCCTTGGGCTACCCCACCCAGAAAGCCATCCTCACCCTCCAGAAGACAGGAAGGCAAAGCTTAAGTCAGGTTGGTGGAGCTGGCACAGCACTGTGAGAAACTTTTGGTAAAGGAAAGCTTGATTTTCTTGGAGAAAGGAATGGCTGTCTTCTTTGGGGTAGATTTTTGATGGCCTTGCCTTTCCACTTTGGTGTCAGACCACAGCTGACAGGATTTTCCATGAGATTACACTTTTGCTGTAATAAAATAGCAATGAGCCGCCCTCAGCTTTTCAGTGCATAATCACGGCTGGCTTTGTTATCTGTTCAATCTGTTGTGTGAAGCATCATGTCCTTTTGAGGTACAAATTTTGCCCCCATATATGGGAACTTTTTGCACATCATTTTTCCCAGCTGTTGGATTTATGTGATTATTGCCATGGCTCATCCTGTCAGAATGGGGCTGTAGGAATACCTTGGAGATTTGGTTGGGCTCTCTCCAAAACACAACTTCCCTGTGGTGGAGCAAGCAGGGAATCCATGCAAACATTGCAGCAGAGTCCCAGAGCTCTTTTCCCAGTAAACCCTCTATGATAACCTGAAATGTATTGAAAATAATTAACTTGCAGCCTCTTTCTACCCCTGGTATGTGAGTACATCCCTTCCTGCTGTGCTGCATCCTCATTCCCAATGTCTCTGTCCAGATGAATGTCAGAAAGGTCCAGGTGGGCTCAGAGCTTCCATGACATGATGGAACCTGCTGGCTCTGACTCCTTTTGCAAACTTGGGGCTGGACCTGCCCATCCCAGCAGAGGATTTTAGGGCTAAATTATCCAAGTAGTTCTTGCAAAGGGAGAAGGGTCTTAATCATAGCTGAGCAAGAGGAATATCCATGGGGCTGTCAGGCCAGGGAGCAGGAGCAGATCCTGGCAGGGCATGAGCAGGCAGAGCACTGAGCAGCCACTGCTGGCTGCCAGTCTCTTTCCCATTCCCCTGGGAGCTGCTCTCACCCTCCTGGTGAGAGCTTGGAGCTGCTCTGTGCCTGAGTCATCCTGCAGCTTCCAGCTCCCTCCCTACTCACCCCGGCTGGACCAGCTCCCCAGAGCTCGCTGGAGTTTCAGGTGAGCTGAGGTGGGAAGGGAAGCTTTATGTCTTCAATCCATAGAGGTTTCATCTAGGCACAGAGAGATGGGCAGAGCCCAGCCCCTGTTGTTTCATAGAGCCATGCAAGGGTGTCTTGTAGCAACTGCTGGCTTCAAAATGAAGAAGCAGTGCAACTTATTAAGGGTGGAAATGGGTACAGCCTGCTCCCTTCTGTATGAACACCAGGACTCCCACTGCCTTGGAGAAGAGATTACTGCACCCATAGACAAGGTCTGCCTTCTATCCCATGCCTTCTTCACCAGCAGTTCCCATCTTTCCCATTTATGCCCAATGCAGCCAAGATAAAGCCTGACCCTTCATGCATTTTTAAACTACCAAATTAGTTTAAATCTTCCTGGAAAATATGTTCCAGCTGAAGTTAAAAAGAAGACCTGTGCTCTTTATTGCTTGCTGTTGATACCTGAGGTTTCTATGTGATAATGACTACTTCAGCTGTGAGGATCGATGGAAGTACCAGATGGTAGCCAAAAATTGCTCAACTTCCTTGCAGTGTCAAGAGAAGCTGGCAGAGCCCACCCTGCTACAGAAGGCAAGGTCTTCTGTAGCCTTCTTTAGAAGCAATGCTTTCCTAATTTTGGTGGAAGAACTTCTCTGAAATGCTCAAGTAGGATTAGTTGCTCCAGCATGCCAGAGGTTCACCATGTAGGATGTCATGGCCAAAAAGGCACCATTGAATTTTGATCAGTCATCATTGATCAATTCAAAATGCATCATTGGTCCATGGAACCCTCAATGTACATGTGAGGTGAGACATGACAAAGGCTGCAGCTGATCAGTGTTAAAAAAATCTTCTTGTTTAGTCTTGAGGATACATACATATATTTCTAGAGATAAAAAACATTAAGTTGACAAAGGCATTGATTTCATGCTGGGCTTGACCAGGCTGCCAGGACTATCTGTGTATGCTGTGGGTGAGTGGCTGTTCTGCCACAACAGGGGAAGAAAATACAGCAGTGATCTGGGTTTGTCATTAGCCTGGTAACAAGGGAAAAAACATGAGGTGAGGAATGCCAGTGACCAGTGACTGTCTCCTTTCTGAGTTACTGGGCTCCTTAAGGCTGACATTTCTGAAAATCCCTACCCGACTGTTCAGCCAAAATAGATCAACTCAATGTTTGAAAGACTTTTTTAACTTTTTCCTATGTTTTATGGCCTTTCACTGAGTCCTTCTCCGTGTCTATGGCAGTGCTGGGGAAGGTGGAGATCTGTGTGCTGGTGAATCTGGGGAGAAATGAATCAGCTTTTCCTTGGATGAAGAAGCTTTGGAGAGACCTGTGGGATGTTTTCATTCCCCCTGCTATTGTATAGCTCATGTATTATTGCCTGTCCCATATGTTTTTGGACAGTGAGTGATTCTCGCGGTATTTAAAAGATGCTGCTGGGAATTGTTCTGTCAGCACTCCAAGCACAACGAGGAAAGCCAAAAATAACTGTTTACTTTCAGTAATGACAGCACACAGGTCTCCCTGGGGTGGGCTCTGCACTTGGGCCCTGGAGCAAACCCACGGGTGCCTGAACCCAGCACATCAAAGGGATGCGGGGTCAGCCGAGCGAAGTCATCCCACGGGGACCAGCCCTGCCTCACCCTGGAGGCTGTTGCTCTGCATCTCAAGTGTTCACATGTTTGGTTTCCTCCCTGTTCCCATTCCCACCCTGGGAGGGTGAAGGAGGACAAAGATGTCTCCCTCTGGAAATCCCACAGACAGACAAACAGACCACCCTGGCTGAGCATTAGGTGGGAACTGGCAAGATGGTGGTGGCTCATGTACCCCCCATGGTGTGTCCGTGGGAGGTGGCAAGGGGGCTCCTGACTAGCCTTGCTCCCCATGCCTACAAGGCTGGATTAACCTGTCTGTCTTCCTCTGCAGTTTCTGAGCTACCTGGGTGCCTGTGATCGGTTGCTGAAGCAGGGCTATGAGGAAGGGCAGGTGGAGGAAGCCATGGAAATGTTCCAGTACTCCGAGAAAAAGGTCAGAATGGGATGGCACAGCCCAGCCCTTTGTGCTGTGTCCTCCAGGCTCTCTTTTTCAGTGGGCTGCATGCTTTCCTCTGCCTCCACAGGCCCTCCTGCAGCCTCATGGAGGGCCAGACCTCTAGGGCAGTGTCACCTTTGTGGGGGAGGACACCTGCTCCTTCACTCTTCTCTGCCCTTCTTCTCACCCTGTTGTGCAGCACAATGCTCACTCAGCCTTTGTTTGGGAATCCAGTCCTGAGCCCACCAACACTCACACTGTCTCCTGCTGTGCCAGCTCTCCCTTCTAGCCCCACGGAGGAGAACCATGGAGAACTGGGAATTTGTCTCCATCAGTCTCCCCTGGGGGTAATGGAGATCCTGGGAAGGTAGAACTGCATGAAATCCAGGCTGGCAGTGTTTGCCAGGGTGCCGATGCCTGTAGGATTGCTGTGTCACCACTCCTTAGGGCAGTGGCAGTGGGAGGGCGCCTGGGTCTGAGTGTCAGGGAAGGGTTTGTTTATTAAGGACCCAGCTCTGGGTGATGTTGTGGTGCTGGGGCTCAGCCTGAGCAAAGTGGGGGAGCAGGACAAGTGAATTTCAGCTGTGCTCCCTGCCATTCCCTTCTCTCTTCATAATGCAGGCAAACACTGCATGCAATTGATATAAACAGTATAAGGAATAGTGAAGCTAGAGGCTGACTTTATTAAATATTTCCTATTTAAGAAGTTTCAATGCTGCCAGGAATATGTGTGCCCCCAATCTGCTGTCACAGTGATACAACTCAGCCAGATCTGCTGGCTGCAGCCTTGTTCCACAGCACTGCTTTTTCTGCAACTACATGATATATCCATCCATAATAACATCCTCCTTCTCTCCTCCTTCTTCCTCCAGGCAGCTGAATTCTTACATCTGTTGGCTCAGTTTAATGACATGGGCTTCCAGCAAAATGAAATCAAGGAAGTTCTTTTGCTTTGTGGGAATCAGAGGGAGAGGGCGCTGGAGGAGCTTGTGATGAAAACCCACTGAGCAGCATCCTGGAGCAGTTGCAGCTTCCCCTCTCCACACCAGACCAGAAGGACTCAGATGATTCTCCTGCTCCATCCCCACCCCTGGAAGCACCAGACACACAACTTCAAAGCTCTGCCTTGGTGTCTCATTTTATGGACATCAATCATAAGAGTGTTTGTCATGCAGGCACTGACTGCATAGCAGGAATGTTTATCTCCTCACCCACACGTCCCCACCCTTGATCATCTCAGCTGTTCAGATTAGATGAAAGAGGATCCAAACTGCCTTTGGCTTAGATTTTTGCAAAACACAAACCAAACCAGTGTTCTCCCTCCACCTGGGGTGATGGGTGTCATGTTTTCAGCTACAATCAAGTGGGGATTCTTAAAAGATTATATAATCAACAGAATAAATTGTTTTCCTGAAAAAAAACTGAAGGCTCCTGCGGGAACATGTGTTGGTCTCGGCTTAGGAAGAGTCTCAGCTGACTTAGTCATGGTTGAATATTGTAATTGAAATCCACTGTGATCACATTAGCTTCTCCTTTTAAACCAGAAATGTGAGGAAAATACACAGTTTTATGTGGATAAAGAAAGAAAACAAGCTGCCCTTGCTCTGAAATACATGAGGTTTATCCAGTGCAATGAAAAATGGTGGATGCAAAGGTTTGTCTTCAGGCAACTTCATGAGATCAGAACAGAGAGATGGGGAACTGCTCACTGCCCTCATGCTCTGCCCAAATCAGGAAAATTCAGGGGGTGCTTCCCTAAACTGTGAGGACAGTGGTTCCAAATGAAGTGAAGCATGAATGTCAGCATCAGGAACATTCGGATGCCCCAGAGAATTTCTGTATATAACTGAAGGACAGAGAATGGGAGATTCAGATCACTGTACAGGATGTGTGTCTTGGCTTGGCAGTGGAACAGTGGACAGTGTTTTCATATAAAGCATGTTATTTTCCTGTGAATTAGAAACAGATGTAATTTCTTTGAGTAAAGATGCTTGGGGGTTCTTCTGCAACATGTTTGTCTTTTTCTGTCAGGACGCCAACTGGCACAACCCAGCAGAGAAAATCCTTAGTTGTATCCGTACCATTTTCCATCGTACCCTTCCAAACAATCTCCCAGTGCAGTGTGCTGCCATCAAGGTAAAACACTGTGTCCATTCTCCCTGGATCTCCAGGTGGGTGCCAGACAACAACAGGAAGGTACAGCTCTCCCTGGCTGCCTTCATTCTTGCCTGGATGCAACAAGGAAACTTGGCATCCATGTTTTGGGGGAGTTGAACCATCCATCCCCAAGAGTGCTTTATTCCTTCTGCTCTTCTTTAATGGCATTGAAAATGTGGCACCCTGTATGTCCTAGGGAGATATTCCTGGGGAGCTCACAGGCTCTTTTTGGAACTCCCAGCCCTGTTTTTCCTCCTGCTTTCCCTTGGTTATACAAGCTTTTATTTTTGATACGGCCCATATAAGGCAAGTCCATCTACAGACAGCTTTTCCTTACATTCCCCCTTGCCAAGATGATGTCACCTTAAAAACGAGACTTGCAAAAGGTTAAGCTGTGATTAGGCAGATCGTGTCGCCTGGAACTGTGATCTTTGGCGGAGCAAACACCGTGAGCATGGAAAGGGGAAGATAAGGGTGCTGTGCTGGTGCCAGTGGTGCTGAATTCTGCTGGAGCAAAGCACACTGGCAGCATTGTGCCAACTGACTCTGCAAAGGCTGAGCAGCTTCTTGCCCTCCTTAGTGGTTTGCTTGGTCCTGGATCTTGGCTTGTTTCTTGCAGAGGTAAGAAATGTATCTTTTTTCCTCCCTTTGCACTTAAAATTGTCTTTACTTTCTGGATCACAGTCTGGATTGATGGATGCAACAAATGGCTCTTGGGAGCATCCATGCCATACTCAGCTGCCTGCCAAGACTCACACTTTCCCTCAAGTGCTACACTTAAAATCTTAAAACCTTTTGCATTTTGTTGACAAATATCTTTGTAAACTGAACTGTCAAGAAGCAGCATGTGGAGGTGGGGAGGAGGTTGTATCACTTGCTGTCAGAGCTGGAGGGAAGGGGTGAGCCTGCCAAGTTCTGTGGTCTAGGGTTGGCCACAGGAGCCCAACATAAATATTTTAGTAACAGAATTATTTTAACTTCATTTTAATGGATGTTTAAGCTGTTTGTTCAGCTTAAAATTGTTTTAAAGGAACATGTTTCCATGTGCTGCTCTCAGGAGAAGACAACGTGAAATGTTAATTCAGAATTCTGTGAATTCTGTGAAATGTTAATTGGCTTTGTCTGGGAAGGGGACAATGATTTGATCTGATGAGTTGCTGTGCAATGCTGCTCAGCTCCCAGTGCCCACAGTGCAGAGCTGGGACAGGTCTGTTGGTGTCCCCTGCCTCCCTGTGCCACTGCCAGACCCGCAGCTCCACCAGGAGCAGTCCCCTTAGGGGTGACATCGGGGTGGTGGCCTGGCCCAGTGGCAGAGAGCAAATGGGGACAAGGTGCATCCAGTGGTTTTCCATCTGGCTGTGGGTGCAAGCTGGGGTTTTCTGGTTTGTTTTGGTTTGCAGTTGCGTTGAGTGGGTTTATTCTCAAATGCGGGAACTGTTTGGAAAATGCCGAGAACTTGGCGGGGATCAGCAGTGGAGATATTTGAGGCATCCCAGCTGGTATCCCTTCCGCTGCTCCCGGCATGGACAGCACAGGCAGCCCAAAGCCTGCCCCATGGAAGGGAAACCAGCTGAGCCAGGATCTGGGTTTGCTGCTGCCCTGGTCCCTGTGGTCACAAAGGGGAGCTCTGTGCTACCCAGCTGTCTCCAGAGCTGGTGTTTAGGGCTGTGAGCCTTCAACACCAGGTAGGGGGATCTGATGGGAACAGCTCCTCTGGCTGTGGAGCTATGCAAGCCTGGTATCACCATGTAATGGCTCCCTAGCCCTCATTCCCTTTTGGCACTCTCTGTATTTCCAAGCTTTGCCATGTCCTCAAAACACCCTGACTTGGCTCAAGCAAGTCTCTGGTGAGAGCCAGTACTTGCCACCCTGTTGGGTCTGTGCTGGGGCCTGGGGGGGTGATTGATGGTTCCCAGGTCCCAGAAAACCCTTGGCACATTAAGCACCTGATGCCCAGGAGCTGCATCCCTTCAGTCCCCATCTCCCCTCCTCCTCCCAAGACCCCGCTGCAGCCACAGAGAATTCCCAGGGGATGCAGGGCTCTGTGGGAACTGCACTCCCACGTAAGGCTCTGAAACTGAGCCACAGCTGAAAAAGCATTCAGGGGCAGAAGCAAGTCCTGACACAGATCCCTGTTAGAAGGTATTTTCCTTCAGAAGCACAGGAGGAAAAAACCCCAAACTCAAGAGTAAATGAAAAACACAGTAATGAGAAGCTTTTCTATAACTTTCCTTTTAATTCCTGCTTGTAATGAATGATTTCCCATCAAAGCAGAGAGGAGGTGGAAAGCTGCACACCCTCAGAGTGCAGTCAGAATAAATAAATCCTATGTTTGCATCTCTATGGTATCTGTCCTCTGCAGAAGCCACAATGTCCTGCACACAGCTGGCTTGTGAGCTCATGGCTAACAGGACTTTGTGCCCGTGCAGGGCAGGAAGAGGCAGACAGCAGCTGCCCTTTCCCTCTGGCAGGGTCTGATGTCACCTCCAAGGTGATGCATCCCTGGACCTGAGCACAGCTCCGTGGAGGAGGAGAGGAGCCCAGGGGAGCAGCGAGTGCAGAGCTGAGGCCACGTGCAAGGAGAGCATCCTGACATGGGATGGGGACAGCTATGTCGCGATGTCATGGTCACGCCTTGGCAGCCGCAGGAGGAAGGTCTGCAGGGAGCCGCTGCGTGGGAAACCTGCCCGCTCCTTCTTCTGCTTCCAGGTCTCCTCTTCCACGGAGTAGAGCAGCGTCAGCATCTTGTTGACGGTGTAGATGGTGTCACCCCTGACGACGGCGGTGAAGAGAGCTCCCTTGCTGTTCATGAACTGCCCGGGCAGGGCGCTCCACTGCCGCGACGTCAGGTTGAAGCAGTCGATGACACAACGCAAGAAGTCGTCGTAGGGGCCGTTGCGCATGACGTAGAGGTTGTCACGATGGGCCACCATGCAGTGCCCGTAGCTCTGGTGCCGCTTGAGCTCGGTGACGGGAAGCCACACGTCTTGCTGGGTCTCGTACTCGTAGATGACAGTGGTGTCCAGTGGCTGCCACAGGCAAACGAAGATCTGCCCCAGGGCCTGGGCACAGGGCGCTGCCGTGCTCGGTTGCGGCAGGTCAGAGACGAACGTCCAGGTGCTGGAGGCCAGGTCGTACCTCTCCACGGACTTGAGCGAGATCTTCTCGTACTCGCCACCAATAGCATAGAGGTAGCCCTCGTGGCCCACCAGCCTGACATCGTAGCGCAGCTGGTGGGGGCTGGGGAACTGGCTCCAGGCGTTGGCATCAGCATCGTAGCAGAAGCTGCTCTCCACCACCTGCTTGTTGGCCCCGTAGACACCACCCACGATGTAGATCTTATTATCCATGGTTGCCATGCCGGCTAGGAATGTGCTGGCGCTCAGCGGAAGGCAGGAGAGGGTCCTCCATGTGTTGGTCTCCTCGTCCAGGTAGCAGATGGTCCTGGAGAGGTCCTCCAGGAACTCGAAGGTGGGTGTGTGGGCTCCCACTGCCACAAAGGTGCTGGGTAGGAGGGCTTCCACATAGGCCAGCAGGTCATCGGAGAGGCAGTCCAGGTACTCCTCCAGCTCAGCGTAGCTGTCCCTGATGTAGAGTGCAGCACAGTGGAAGAGATCCAGGAGGCCGAAGATGGCAGCGGCTTGGTACAGCAGGATGCAGTTGTCAGAGTTGATGGAGTGGATCAGGTACTTGGCCAAAGGCTTCACCTGCAGGAAGGCAGCACATTCCACTGCCTGGAAGGTCTCCTCGCTGCCAAGGATGGGCCTCTCGCCCGCCAGCACCCGCAGCATGGCGAGGAAGCCGGCCGCGCTCAGCTCCCCCAGCCCGATCTCCTCCTGCGTGCTCTCCCTCATGCCCGAGCGGAAGAGGGCACGGAAGTACTCACTGCTCTCCACCAGCAAGGACTTCTCCACTGAGAATGACTGCTCCTCCACCCGGATACGCACCCGCTCCGGGGGTCCTGCCTGGGAGCCTTCCTCCTCTGGGGTCATCCTCGCCTGGGAGCCCCTCTGTG
The DNA here is from genome assembly GCF_014805655.1 of Passer montanus. Classification (NCBI taxonomy): domain Eukaryota; kingdom Metazoa; phylum Chordata; class Aves; order Passeriformes; family Passeridae; genus Passer; species Passer montanus. Next base: position 15,568,839 of record NW_024369929.1, read on the forward strand.
CCTGCCCCTGCACAGCCCCCTCTGGCCTTCTCCACCTTTTGATGCCTTTGCTGCACTGCCCGGCGGCCTTGTAATATAAATACCTTGGGCTAAAGATAGCTGAGCTCGTGACCGGGGCCCTTCAAAGGCATCCACCAGGCTCAGCTGCCCCCCCAAACTCAGGCAGGGTTCCAGTGTCACCAGCCAGCACTGGGCACGGCAGAGGTGCCTGGATCATTCCATGGAGTGTGCCCAGCCACTCAGGAGAAACTGGCTTTTGCTCTCTCCACTCTCAGGCATCCTCCTTATGATGCCCTATGGAAGAGTCCCCAGCCTGGGGAGGGCAACACATTTGCGTGGCTGGGAAGAACATCTGGCCACAGTATTTTTTTTTCCTTTAAAACGTGGAGTTTACAGCCCAGGGAGGTGAACAGCATCAGCAAATCTCATTGCCTCCCAGCTCAGCCATGGAAAAGGGGCTTGGCTGTTCCTCAAGTGTTGCCATGGGCAGGGAGAGACCTTCCTTTGTGACCCTCTCCATGGCAGCAGCATCTGCAATATCCATCCCAGCTAAAAGGAGCCATAAGCCAGCTTGTGCTTCACCTGGGGATCTCATGGTGAGAAAAAGGAAATGCAGCGGCCTCTTCTCACCATAAAACTTCCCCTCTGGCCTCAGGGATTGCCCAGTTCCCCATAATACCTGGCTGTGGGAAGAGATAAGCCCCTGTTTACTGACACAGAGCTTGACAGTGAGGAGAAGTGTTATTTGTGGCACATCACTTGTTTGTGTGCTAATCACAGATTTTTCTGGCTAGAAATCCCATTTCAGCTCCACCGTGGGGTGCCGAGGAAGGCTGACAACAGGGCTCACTTGGGGGCTCCTTCCTGGATCTCCCCATCACTACCTGTGATTAGTTTGCAGCTGGTGTTTTGTTTTGATGAATAATTTAACCTGAGCAGCTCATCCTGTTGAAGGTCTATTTTTTGCTCCTTCCTTAACCCCTTCATCCCAGCAGCTGGGAACTTCCCAGGCAGTGCATGATGGCAAAGCTTTTGCCTCAGGATTATGGCCACAGCAGGTTCCCCCAAAAATCTGAGTTTAGGGGAGAATGGGAAAGTTTTGCACTTGCACCACTGTCACTGATCCTCAGCTTAAAATACCGTGTTTAGTTCCAATTGCTTTTAAGCACCCTAGACCTGTGACCAAAGGGGGTCTAGGGTAAAAGCTCCTCAGAGGGGCTCTGCTTCCCACAGGGGACTTATCCCTGTGATCCCATCCTCCCCATCCCTGGGGCTTGCAGGGACTTCCACACTCCCAGACTATTTTGGGAGGGTTAAAAATATCCTGCCTGTATTAACGGGCAATATTCCCAAGGGCGCAGCAGCCCCGCATGGCCGCGGAGCAGCCTCGTCCCCCAGCCTCGGCTCTGCTCCCCCCGCAGCCCCTCGGGGCCGGCCCAGGGCCGCATCCTGTGGTCCCGGGCACCGAGCCCTATCCCAAATGCCTGTGATCACCATGACAACGCTGACTTCAGCCTCCGCCACCTACTCGGGCTCAGAGCCGCTGGGTGCCGGCTGATGGATTGGTACGGGCACCGGTGAGTACTCCCCGGGCTCCTCTTCCTCTTGGGACTTTTGGGTGGCAAAAGGGCATTTCTGTGCCTCGGAAGGCTCTGCCGGCAGCAGAAGGTGTCTGTGCTCCACTGCGTCCGAGGGAGCCGGGCAGGCGGTGCTCAGGGCGGCCGCACGGGCAGCTCCGGGTGCTGCTCCCGCTGCCGGAGCTGTGATGAGTTCGCAGCCTCAGCCAGGACAGAGGGACCCGGCTCGGGCTCGCCGGGGCACGGCGAGGAGCTGAGGGCTCACGAAGGTGCCGGGGCATGGCGAGGCGGCCCCAATCCCGGCACGGCAGGTCTCGGGCCGGGGGTCCCCGCCCGCAGCCGGGGCAGCTCGGGGTGCTCTGCCGAGGGGACTGTCCTCGGGGTGGCCGGGCAGCGTGTCCAGCCCCGCGGCGTGGCAGCTTTCCTTACAAGGAGTTTGGCCGGAGCCCGAGCAGCGGGAGCCGCGCTCGCCTCCGCCTGCCTCATTCATCGCAGCCCCGGCCGTGCGCTCACGGAGAGCCCCGCGTCCCCTCCGGCCGTGGGCTGTAAGGTGGGAGGCTGCGTTTCTCTTCTCTTTCTGGGCTGTGATGGGTGGGCAGAGGGCTGGAGGGTCTTTTCTTTCGCTGGGGTGCTGGCCGCCACTGTGGGATGAGGATGCCAGCCAGCCTCGGGATGCGGATGGAAGAGAGGGGATGTCCCACCCTGGTGCTGCTGAGCCCTTCTCTCCCCCAGGCTGGGGCCGTGAGAAGGTCCCCATCCGACATGGCAGCGGGTGCTCCATGTCCCCCTGCTCTCTCCCGCAGGACCGAGGATGTCCTCGATGTTCGGCAAGCCCCGAGCCAGCAGCGAGCGGCCGCCGCAGAGTCCCCTCCCCGAGTGCAACGTGGCCATCCTGGGGTGCAGGGGGGCCGGCAAGTCAGGTGAGACGGGCAGGGCAGGGCAGGGCATCGGGGAGCTGCCGGGCGCCGTCAGGGGACACCTGCCTCACCTGCCTCTTTCACCTCCTGCAGCTCTGACCGTGAAGTTTCTAACCAAGAGGTTCATCAGTGAATATGATCCCAACTTGGGTAAGGCATGTTCTTATCCCATGGAGCATCCTTCCCATCTCCCACGTTTCCCATGAATGTAGCATGTAAGGGGAAAGAAAAAACAACCCACCCAAAATTGTATAAAAAACAACAGGAAGGGCTGGATTTGACCCAAAACCATTTGCAAAAACAGAGGTGAAAGCAGTGCCCTCTCTGGGGGCACTTCTCATGGGAACGTTCTCTTCTCGCATTGCCCCCAAAAAACAAAAAGCTGAATTCTTGAGGCTCTTTGAGGAGCATCTCATGTCTGTTGGGCAGGGAAAAGGCTGAGGAAATGAGGACGAGTGCACAGCAGGTGACCCTGGGGCTGAGTTTTGCAGTGAGCAGTTCTGGGCATTTTTTTTCCACTCATTTGAGTAATTAATAACTATTTTCCTAGGCCTGACTCCAGGCTGTGGGGAAGAACCATAAATGATTTATTGGGGACATTAAGGAGATATGGACCTTGTCCAAGAACCAACTCCAGCCCCTAATAATTCAGTGACTCTTAGAAAGAAGGATAAATCCTTTCTTCCTCAGATATTTTTGGGAATGTGGTTTCATCTTCCCACGTCAAAACCTTTCCGAAACACATCTGTTAAAAGCTGGCCCAAAGAAAGCATCCTTCTCCTGGGGGAATGGCTCAACGGCTCTCCCTGCCTGCCCTCCTTCCAAAAGAAAGGACTGCTCCTCTCGCTTGATTTATTGGGAAACAGTCCCATGTCAAGCCCCCAGATTGCTTTATCTCATCAGGCCACGGCTTTTAGATAAGGGCTGAGCCCAGGGTGCAGTGATTGTTGTGCCAAGCTCCTTCCCCTCCCTCCTTCTCCTGTGGGAGCCCACGCTTGCAGCACGTGGGGAGGAATAACTGCTCCTAGCCCAGCAACATCACCACCAGTCCCCCAAAATAATGTTATCTCAGGAAGGAGTAAGGTGGGAGGCATTGGTGGAGGGTGCTCCTCATCAGGGCTGAAATTTTTCCATGGTGTCCCAAGCATCCTGGGCTTTGCTTGGCTTTGAAGAAGACAGGATGTGCCAGCCCATCCTCACACAACCACCCTTCTTCTTGCAGAGGACACCTACTCCTCGGAGGAGCTGGTGGACCAGCAGCCTGTGCTCTTGAAGGTGATGGACACTGCTGACCAGGTGAGGCACCGGGGGTGTGATGACCAGCTGGACCACGGCTGGACTGCAGCTCAGCCTCTCCTCTCACCCCCAGGATGGCCCTGGGAACTGCGAGCGCTACCTGTGCTGGGCCAGCGCCTTCCTGGTTGTCTACAGCATTGACAACAGGAAGAGCTTCGAGGGCTGCCAGCGCTACCTCGAGGTGCTCGCGCTGCACGCGCGCGGCTGCCAGCGCCGCTGCCCCGTGCTCCTGCTGGGAAACAAGCTGGACATGGAGCAGTACAGGTACCGGGCACGCGGTAAGGCTGCCTGCTCCCCGTGGGAGAGAGCTCATCCGTCCCCATCCCTCCTGCTGGGATGCAAAACCCAACTCTGATTGCTTCACGGGTATTTCCACCCCCATTAGTATCTGCAACATCCTCCCACATCCCCGAAGTTTCTGCTCTCCTGCCTGAGGGCTGATGTGTTTATTTTGAGCCCGTTGGTATTTTCAGTAGGATGTTTTTTGGCTGAGTGGTGAGGCAGCGTCACCATCCCTGGCAGGGCTTGAGCCAGAGGAGCCCCTCTGGACATGCCCTTCCTTTCCCTGGAGCCCTCTAGTTCCAGCCCCACTGCCAGGACTGGATGTGCCCAATATGTTTTTCTGGCCTTTTGTGCTGCTCTGTGGTCCCATGGGCCCCTGAATCACGTGCGTTGCTGGAACCCTCGTGCTCCCAGGATGGAGGTATCCCCCTCCCCACAGCAAGGACCTGCCCCTCCCTGCTTCCCAGTGCACTGTCATCACACCCACCCCTGGGCTCCTGGAACACATCCCTAGCAGGGGAAGCTGTGTGATTCCCGAGGAACACAAAGAGACTATTACTCTGGGATTTTGGTAAAGGCAAAACTCTTTGGACTCATGTACCTGCTTGTCCCAGGGCAGGGATGGGCAGGTGCTACCTCGGTGCTCTTTGGGAAGGAGGTGTGGGATGCACGATCTGTTACCTGCACCTTTTTTGGGTGGCTGCTGTGCCTCAAGAGTTCCTGCACCCATCCCCTCTGCTCTCACCAGGCAGGTGCTCTCAGCAGAAGGGATGTCCCTGGCCAGCAGGTTCGGGTGCCTCTTCCACGAGGTGTCGGCGTGCCAGGACTTCGCGCGGGTGCAGCACGTCTTCCACGAGGCCGTGCGGGAGGTGCGGCGCCAGGCGGAGGGGAACCTGCCCCTCTTCATCTCCGAGGAGCGGCCCTGCCCGCCCGTGGCCATGCCGGTGGCCCTGCCCACCCACCACAGCTTGGCCACCTGCACCTTCAACACCCTCTCCCCCATCAGCTACAAGGAGATCCCCTCAGTGGCCCAGGCCAAGCTGGTCACCGTCAAGTCCTCGCGGGCTCAGAGCAAAAGGAAGGCTCCCACGCTCACCTTGCTGAAAGGCTTCAAGATATTTTAGGACACATCCCTGTGGGCTGCAGAGAGGGAGGAGAGAGACCCTCATCCATCCCCCCAGCTCCACAGGAGCTGGGACCTTCCATGATGGATTGGCAGGCACTGCAGCAGCTGCTGGCAGATGGTGGCCCTGGTCTCTGTGCCAGGGCAAAGCCAGCAGTGGCAACGTGGCGAGCAGGCAGAGTGCCAAGGGTCTGACATGGGCTGTGGCACTGCTCTGCCTGCCCCTGCCCGGGGCTGCTGTGGTGTTTGCACCCTGTTCTGCCACTGCCACTGCAGCCAGCCCAGTTTTCTGTGAGGATGCAGCAGCTCCCAGAGGAGGCAGAGCTGTGGATAATGTTGGCAGGGGAAGGGCCAACCCCACGGCCACAGCCAGCTTGGACACCTGGCCCACAACTACAGGAGCCCAGAATGGGGAACTAATCATTAATCCAGCATGGAGGCACCCATCTCATTCATCCACAGGTCCCCAACTAAGCAATAAGTAGGAGAAATTTTTATTATTTTTTTAAAATCCAGATAAAAAAGGTGCAGATACTGTTTCAGCTGCTTAAAGGCCTCAGGTGACCTGAAACTGAAAGCTACGCATCAAGCTAAGTCACAGCAAAATTGCTGCTTTTTTGCTCAACTTTTTACACTATAGCAGCCCTTTCCAAAGGCTTTGCAAAGAGATCATCAAGGACATGGTCTGCAAAGCCTGTGTTTAAAAGACTGATGTATTTCCAATAATGTCTTAAATTATTTCATGGCTTCTATGCGTGCCCAGTGAAGGACACAAAGGGAATCCTGGAGCAGACCAGGCTCTACCTGTGCCCGAGTCAGCATCAAGGGCTGGATGTTTGGTTTCAGGTGCTCTATCAGATGAAATGTTCTGCTTCTCCCTGGAGTTGCAGTTACTTTGCAGAGTAAAATATCCATGTGTATATTTGTACATATATACAAATATATATATATATATGACCTTACTGACAGAGAGATGCAATATGGCATTTTGATCAACCACTTTGGAAAGTATTTTAATAAAGAGGATTCTGAAAAGAATAAAAATGTCTCAGCTTCAGTGTTGCTGTTTTCCTGATGGGAAGTGAGGGTGCTTTCCCTGGCTGACTGCAGCCCAAGCTTCCCACTTACTTCCCTGGCTCAGGTCAAACCTGTTTGCAGCACCTGAGGGAGGAGATGAAGCTGGCACTGGAGGGAAGGCTGGAAGCAGCCAGAGCAGTGGGGGAACACCAACCAGGCAGGAGCTGAGCCCAGGGCCCCTCCTGCAGATGCAGCTCTGCTGCTTTCTTGTTTCACACTTTTCTTTCTCCAGGCTAAACTGCATTTTTAAACTTGCACCCCTGTGAATTGAGACATTCTGATACCTTCCTTAAGGCCTAAATGGGCTGACTCCAGCTGCCACTATATGGCCTCCTCAGACATCTCTGTGTACAGAGATGTGACAGTCCCATCCTTCCACTGGACCATCACGTCCCCTGGTTTCTGGTCCTGGGGCCCTGGCTGCTGCTTTAGTGGCTCAGCCAGGCTGTATTCCTGCACAGGCATCAGGGCTTGCTTGGCATCAGGGTCAGCCTCCTGTGTGGTTTGTGCTGCTTCTCTGTTCACGAGGCTCTTCCTTTTCCTGCAGGGAAGGCACAACAAGGACACACAGAGAGTGAAGCAGCAAGCCCAGCCCACGTCTGAGGGCACCAGCCCTGGTGAGGGTCACAGCCATCCATTTACACCGTGTTCCTGGAACACGCTGCCAGCTGCCTGTGGGCAAACGCTGCCAGGTGAGCTGTGCCAGGTAAGTGCTCTGAAGTGTTTGAGCACGCACAGCTGTGGGATTCCCACTTGGAGAGCGCCCAGCTCCTGACGCCAGGAGCAGCACGCAGCGAGCCATCACTAGAGGGAGAGCGAGGCAGGCTCGCAGCCTCAGCTCTTCTCTCGGCAGCTCTAGCTCGGTGCTGTTTTCACGCCCTGGCAAACAGCGAGCTGCTCCTCAGCTGCGGGGGTGTGCAGCAGCCGGGGAAGTGCGTGGGGATGTGGAAGGGGAAAGGCTGGGAGTGCTGCTCCAGAGTCCCTGTACTTAAGGGAGAGCACCTCACACCACAGCTACCATTGCTTCCCTCCCAGCAGCCCTGTTGGGCTGGGCAGAGCTGTGCAGACCTTTATTCAATCCAAGTGACGCAAAAGTGAGCAGGCATCAGGCAAGGTTTTATAACAAAAAATGGTTCAAAGCGAGTTTGTCTTTGCCCTTCTCCCCATCACTCAGGGCTTGTCCTGCCCTGCCAAACCCCTGTGTCTGTTTGCCTGGGAGGCTTTCAGGGCACCACCACCCACCAAAAGTTTCTCAAATTCTCCTGTCTCACCTGTTTCGCACAATGTTAATGGTCAGAAGAACGAGACCCAAAATCATGGTCGCGAGGGACAGCGCAAGAACAGAGTAATTCCATGTTGAGGCTGAGGGAAAGCAGAGAGGCAGTGTTAGCAGGCACAGCACAGTGTGACCCATAGAGCCTGGCCAGGGGTTTTCTGAGGACACCCAAGATGCTCTGTCCTTGATTTTTGTGGCTTTGAAGTTGATCCTCATGACGCTGACCTGCTGCTGTGTCAATCTACTCCCTCCACCCTGCCAAAATCCAAAGAGACCTTTGCTCTCTTGGCAAGCTCTGCCTGGAAAGAGGCTGAACCCCAGAGACACTATCTCAGCAAAGCCTCCTGACTGTCTTCACCTATGGCCTGCTTATTCCAGAGGCAAGACTGAGGGTTTGTGTGTCTGGGGTAAATACCACTGTCCTCCTCAGGGTAGTGCCCTCAGGCATCTCTGTTAGGCAAGAAAGTGAACAGCCAAGGACTGTGTCTCAGCCCAGGAGCACCGATGGGACTCACGGTCTTCTCTGCGGAAGAACCAGAGCAGCTCCTCCAGCTGTTCCAGTTCCAAGCCCAGTGGAAGTGTAATGTTGCCTGCTGTGTGCTCGTCCACGTGTGTGCTGGCCAGGGTGGTTGGGAGGTACTTGTGCTCTGCCTCAGCTGTGGTGGAAAGAGAAAGATGCAATAGTCACTCACTGCAGCCCTTCAGACTGGAGGTGACCTTCCCCTTCACTCCCAGGGTTGCCCAGCACGTCTCTCCAAGCAGGCAGAACGCAGCCCTGAGTGCACAGCCTGACCTCGTGCACTGAGAAGTGGAGAGTGTTTTTGGCTGCAGACCCCATTATGGTGAGGCAGCAGGATTGCAAAACTTCTGAATGCTGATAGGGCCTTCCTACATTTCCCACCTCCCACCAAGGAGAGGCAGCTCCATGTGCCACAATTCACCAAAGAGTTGCCTTGCCAAGACCAGTCCTGGAAATCTGAGACTGGACTGCAGTCCTCCACCAAGAAATTCCTATTCATCATGCTGGCTTGTATACACAGCTTGACTTTAGCATTTTTTATCAGAAAAGCTTCAGTGTCTCTGCAAAGAAGCCAACATTTAAGTGTGGCCAACCCCAAGCAGAGAATACACACACAGAATGCAGATGGGAATGACACCCAGTTCTGGAACTGGGGTGCAACTTTTTCCTTGGCTCAGCCAGGCTGCTGCTGGTATACACTAAGGAAAATAGCCCCACAGAAAGAAAGAAACTGTATTTCCAGGAGGTTGAGGTCTTTGCACATGTAACCTACATCACCCACACCATTATCCTTTAAGCCAAGACTACCTTGCAGCAGGAAAAATGGGATTATCCAGAAGAACTTCATATTTGTATATGCAGATGGGATGGATCACACCTTCACAGTATTTCTTCAGCGTGGAGATGCCTGCAAAAGACAGAGAAACTAAGGAGTTGAGAGAGAACCTGATTCCCCTCCCTACTCCAGCTCTCTTCAAAGAGGGGGTCTCATGTACCTCAGCATCTGTTTCCTCCTGAGAATGTGGGTCTGACCTGCCAGGACAGGGTGCAGAAATCCCTGGACCACCAAGGTGACAGCAGAGGGGGTCTGGCACAGCATCTGCTGCCTGGGTTGGACCCCTTGCCAAGGTGAACCTGTACAGATGTGAGCTCAGCTGCTGTGAGCCAGCCCCTCCCCAGCTAACAAAGCTTCCCTGCTTGCTCCCCTGCCATAATCCCTAGAGAACATATACTTTGCATATGACTACCTATTGCCAACCCATGGATGGCAGAATATGGGTGTGGAGATGAGGAAGTGGAAGGCTGAGCTCCAAGAGGAGGCAAGGCTGGCTTGCCATTGAGGCTGCGGTGTCTCCCATCCCTCAGGGAAACAGAAACTCCTCCTTGACCTTTAGTCCCTCATTTATTAGTGGCATCAATCCAACTTTTACGGCTGCTTGTCCAAATTAGTCCTGAGCAGGGGTTCCTGCCTGTCCAGTGTGAGGTGGTGAGGTGTTGAGGTGGCTCTCCCAGCCCACTGCTCGCTGGCCATCACCCACTGGCAGGTCAGTGACACCAAACACACATGCATCCCTCAGACATTCTGGCCCCACAGGCCATTAATTATTATATGAAGACTTTTATGACAGTCTGATACTCCCAGCTTTTACCTGCCTTTGCTCTGTGGCCTGGTGCTGCCTGAAACTTGCTCCCAAGCATGGTCCACTGTGCCAGGCGTGTCAACAGCACTGCTGCTGACTCCTCAGGGAAGCATTTGTCCCGTCGGTTATAGACCTAATGATTGCTACTATTTTCCCCCCCATTCTCAATGTCTTCACAATTCAAAGTTCACATTTTATTGCTAACCAGGCATGAAGGCTTACTCCCTGCTGCCAGAAAACCACCTGCTAGCAATTCTTAGAGGAGGGGACTCTCAAGTATGTGGTCCATTTTGTATTTCAGAAAATAGGGGTAAAGCTGCTCCCTGCAGTTAGGTGTGCCAATTACCCTTCCATCCAGGTAACCTTTAGCTTATTCACATGGATCACCCCTCACAAAGCAGGAAATAAGGCCTTGGGCCAATGAAAATAAGTTACAAGTCAGCTACACCCTAATAAGAAGTGGCACTTGAATGTGTTAAATCTTGCTGTGCAAGGCTTCTGAGTAATCATTTGCTCAAAGAGGAATATTTGACAAGCATGTTGCTGATTTTCCCCTAAGGTGTTTCATAAGCTGTGGGCTACCTCCTGGTGTCTATGCACAGCAGGGATGCTGGAAAGCTGCTAAAACTACTTGGCTAGTTCATCAAGTAGTGACCAGCAGCCAAATCTCCCCAGAGATGGGAGGCCAGAACTTTGTGGGTAAAACACAGCAGCAGAATGGACCCTTATTGTGCATTAACAGGACATTCAGGTAAAAGACTTTGAGGGAATCTTCTGTTATTTTACAGATCTTTTGTATTTAAATCACAATAACAAAATTAGTTTCACTCATCAAAGCTACAAACCAAAGTGTTGTGGGTTCAGTGTGTCTACGCCAGTGGAGTCTGGGCAGAATTTTGCCTAAACCACCAGTTCCCCCCGTAAGGAAACAGTGACTCCCACAGTCGGGCTGGACGTGCTCTGAGGAGTTTGGATCTTCCAGCCTGGAAGAGATTGTTAAAGGCATCTCCCCCAGCCTCCCCCACACAGCTGCTCTGCCCTGCTGCCCAATGTGGGCGAGCTCTGCTCCACCAGAGCAGCTGGGACAGCGTGGGGGATGTTCCTCTCCATTGCTCCCCTGCCTGCACAACTCAGCAGTGACTCTGGTGGCTGATGCACAGTGATGAGCCCTTAGATCCAGGCCTCTGCAACTCCGAGTGTGCACTTTGCTCTCCTCTCCCTCTGAAGGCACCCAAGACCCTTCTGAGGTTGCTTCCCAGCTTGGGTACAACAGGGGAAGCTCAAATGAGAGAGAGCTCATGCATTTTCTGCTCGTATGGAAGGAGGCAGAAAGAACAAAGAGACCAGTGGCACTCAAGAAACATTTTACCTGTGTTATTTTGAGTTTATATTGACTCCTGAACGTCTTTGTAATTTCTTTCTTCTTGCAAATGGGATTTTAACATCAAAAGCTGCAAAATCTGTACACTATTATGTATTTCAGGAACAAAGAGTCACACAACAATGCTATTTTAAATCCTCTTGTGGATCTGTGGACTTTGCTAGCATTCAATGAAATCTCAAGATATTACAGGAAAATGTCAAGGGACGGCTTTTTGCTCTATGCATTGATCCCAGCACTTAAATGGTAAAAGCCTTTCTCATAATGGAAATCCTTGAAGATCTGAGATATATCAGGTGCAGAAGGCAGAGCTGAGGGATTGGTGCTCTAAAGGCTGGCATAATCCAGCAAGGGGGCTGTGCCACGTGGGGACATAGGGACACACACATCCACAGCTGCACGTGGACTCTTTCCAGCCAGGGCACAGAACGTGGTGCTGTGAACCCACCCTGTGCTTGGCTTTTGTCAGCTCTGATATTCACAGTTTGCCCTCATTCTGCAAATGAGGTCTTTAGATACGTATTATACTGGTTTAAGAAAAGATGTGGGGAAATCTTTTGGAAAGACCATCAAGTACGTCTTCTGTTGAGATGATAATGTCCCTCTGGGCTCCACATTCAAAACTCACTACACAGAATGGGACAATGCATTTAGAACATCTCAGTCTTTTTAAATTAGTCTCCTCTTGTCATCCAGACTCTCTCTCTGGTGGTTGTCCTATCTCAGCAGATTGCCTTAAAATGGGTCTGTTATTTCAAACACAGTATTAAAGTGGGATGTCCTGTCTTTGGGATTCATAGAGGATATATAGACAATGTCACACCACAGACATGCATAAGGATGGTGTGATTTATAAAGGTACATTAAGGTCTGAGCACCATTAAGGAACACAAGGAATTGTTTAATATTTAAAATATTGAGGCAAGAAGGTAGTCTGTGCTATTTTTTAACATCTGTAAAGTAAAAAGCTAAAGAGAAAATCTAAGTTATATTACACTTTTTCTTTTGACTACTTTAATACGCAGGAGTTACCTCAGCCTGCTTCTTACTCGCCATTCAGACAGTCTCTCCTTAAAAATCTGCCTTCACTTAAAATTTCCAAGGATTCAAGCTTTCTAACTGGAATAAATAAATAAGCCTTTCTTTACAGATAGCTATAAATTAACCCAGCAGCCAGTGCAGCAGGAATGCCCGTTAATCTCTGCTAACTCACCAGAAACGTGGAGTTCCCAGCAGGGAGGAAGCTACATTTCTTCTTTAAGCCCTGTCATCCGAAGACATCTCCTCGGAGCACCGTGGTGACACCAGGCTCCCCGTGCTCCTGCTCTGGGTATGCTGTGAGCTGTGATTCACTCTGCTCCTGAGTCATGTGTGAAGGCCAGTTCAACAGGTGAGGTACACTCCAGCCCCTGAAAAAACACACCTCTTTAGTGGGACCATTTACAGCACGAGGTGAATGACCTTTTGCCAAAGAATGAGCTGTAGCAACTTCCAGTTTGTTTGCTCAAGTTATTGGCATAATCAGTATTAAAAGAGCATGCTGAGTAGAATGACACTCAGTAATAAGTTACCCTTCAGTTAAAATAAATGATAATGTTCACTCTGCTTGGCTCAGTCCTCATTGCATACAGGAAGCATGTCCTGATAAAGCGCATATAATCTCTTTTTTTTCATTTTTTTTTCAATGAATGGCCATTCTAAGGCTGTCAGAGCATCTTACCAGAGTAAACAACTTTGCAAGCAAAGCTTGAAGCACTGGTCAGATTTTGCCATCCCACTTTCACAGGTACTGGTAATGCCTGGCTAAGTCAATAGTCTGCTAAGAGGCTTTGCAGACTGATGTGCTACTTTTTGTGACAGCCACATTGGGAAAGGAGGATTCCTCCCCCCTGAACTACCGTGGATGGAGCTGCACACTGCAAAGCAAGAGAGATGCATCTCATCAATGGGCTTGGGACTCTGGTTAGCTCCAGCTGAACTGCAGATGGTAGGTGTAGTACCCATATGTTTGTCCTGTTCTTGGAGGTTTTCAGCTTGAAATAAAGTGCTCAAGGCCGTGTTTGACAGGGATTGGAGCAATCTGGTCTAGTGGTAGGCGTCCCTGCCCATGGCAAGGGTATTGGAATGAGATGACTTTTATGGTCCCTTCCAACCCAGGCAATTCTATGATTCTATGATCTTTGGCACTGAAGCTTTGTTCAATGTTAATTGTTAATTGTGATCAATCCTTTGAATCCCATTTCACATCCAGAGTTTCCCTGGGCAGCCCCTGTGAGACACTGGCCACGGTGAAGAGGTGACTGTAACATAAGGATGGTGACTGCAAAACCCCAGAAAGTTCCTTTTCATCCCAATTTTCTACATGGCTTGATGTATAAATCTAGGGTCAGGATGCAGGTAGGTGGCTCAGATATGTTTAGGACTCAGCATGATATACATGGAAATAAAACCAGTTCCCCACTGGTTAGAGTTGGCTCTTGTGCCCAGTAATCCTCTCCTTTTCCAGAGAACCACAAACGTGCTCAGCAGTGCTCCTCTCCAGCCAGGGTGTGTTTGATTCTGTGTCTCTCCTGACAACACTGGCACCGGTTAATGTGAGATATCTTTTTACTTCTTGGAGACACTTTCAGCGTCTTTGGCCAGGAAGCAAAGTGGAGATAAGATCTGATTTCTGTTCTGTTTCCTCCTTGGATTTATCTTCACTATTCTTGGGAAGAATTTATCTGACCTTGGTGTTTTAATTTTGCTTATCTTTTTTGATCCCTTCAGTGTCTTTGACCTGAAATGCCTGGTTACAGAATAACTAAACATTCAGGGTTGTAGGTTTTTTTTTTTCTTTCCATGTACAAAAGCAGAGTTCAAATGCAGCAGGAAAGCCAGATTTTTTTATTTTATTTTTGTGAAACAATCAGATAGTTGCTTTCATTCTGAAAAAATTTATATCAAAATAAATCTTCAGTTAAAATTCACGAACACTACGTCAAAGGCATAATAATGAATAACAGCCATAATGTGTTTGAAATGTGCTGTCATAGCAGAGCCAAGGATGAATTACGTGGGAGCAAGTGTACTGGAGGGAATTTAAGTCCACTTCAAAAACTGACTGCAAATGAAACTTTAATCACTTTGTGCATATGTCTGGCAAAAACTCAGCGTGGAGTTACAGCATTTCCAGGAGCCTTAACTGCAGCCAGAAGTGAGAATCCATCTCTGGCTTAAGTCCTGGAGGAACAGCAGGTGAAACTCAACACACGGTGTCAATGACATGTTCAGTGCCTGGATCTGATACCTGGGAATTAACACGGAGCAGCAGCTGGATTCTGGGTACAAACTCACAACTTTTGGGCAATCCGGACATACACGCACATCCCTGGCCTCTCTGAAGTGGTGGTGACAAATCCAGGGCTTCACCCAAGACCTCAGAGAACTGGTATTTGCGGTCACCACACAGGACATCTCCTTCCAGCCTTTCTTCCAGCAGTCGCCCTCACTGCCTCTGGAAACCATGAGTATTTTTCAGCATCTGAGATAAGATGAGGTCAAATTTTTCAGCATCTGAGATAAGGCCTAAAATCACACTCTGTGCTGAACAGTGCTCCCCACATTTGGGGCCTGACAGCCATGAGTGTCTGTAATCATTTAGTTATTGTGCAATGACGAATTGTTCCCTGTTTATGATAAGTCAGACTGTTCATGTTCCCTTCTTTCCAAGCCACCTTCCAACATGAACCATGGTGGGAGCTTTTATCTCTTCTCAAGCACAACCCATTCCTTCATCCTTGCTTGCCTCTTGTTTACATTTTAATTTATTTTTACCATGACCTTTCATTTATGCACTAAGGTGAGGTGACAGAGTTGACGTGTACTGCCTGTGACTAAACCAAGCATTTTCATGGGGCTCCCCAGTCAATAGAGAATTGTAAAGTTTTTTGAGCATTTGGTTTTTGTATACTGATTAGGAAATTACTTCAGTATTTGGTAGCATATTCTCCTTTTCTCAGGGTGCAGGAATGTAAGCACCCCAGTTAGGATGGCCTGACTCTTTTTTTTTCTTTTTACCTGTAGCAGCAATTTTTCATTCTTTTCTCCTTATTACCACCACAGGAGACAATGGCATCTTCAGTGTCTGAGAGAAGAAACCCTAATGATGGGCAAACAGACATGAAAAAGGGAAGGAATAGATACAGTGCTGCTTAGTGCAGCACAAAATCTCACTTTTTTATTGATCCTTCCCTAACGTATCCAACATAAAATTCTGCTATCCATCTTCCAAGTAATTTACATATTTCCACTGGCATATAGGATATTTACAGATTCTCACACTCCATGCTGCAGAAATTCCTAGTGTCAAAGATGGTAGGACAGCCTGTGATTTAGATGTGCACGGAATTTGTGGATGTGATTTACATTAAAAGCTACACAAATAATCCATCTTCCCATGGGGGGAAAGAATGTACTTAGCAGAATGATAAAATATTTCCATACTTACGTTATGGGAGGAGACAGTTCTTTAAGTGGCGATTCTGACCCCATAGTTTACAAGAAAACATTCTTTGAGTTACTGTCACTGCTAAAACGAAGCTGTCCGTGGAGTCAGAGACTGAACTCTGTTTTTCAAATGCTGTCAGAGCCAGATCAGTGGCTTTGGGGTCAACGCCCCTTTCAGTCCCTGACGTTTTTCTGCATTATCTTTGCACTGAGGCAGCATGGACAATTCCATCGACACTGTGGGGCTGGAGCCACTGGCAGCACAGACCCTGAGGGCCGCCCTGATGGCTTCCACCACCCCACACCGAGATCACGGAATTGTTAGGGTTGGAAGGGATCTCTGGAGATCACCCAGTCCAGCCCCCTACCAAGGCAGGGTCATGCGGAGCATGGACACAGCTGGACGTGTCCAGGTGGGTTTGGAACATTTCCAGAGAGGGAGAATCTCACCCTCTCTGGGCAGCTGTCCCTGTGCTCTGCCACCCTCAGCATAAAGATCTTTGTGTCGAAATGGAACTTCTCGTGTTTTAATTTATGGATGCTGCTCCTCATCCTGTTGCTGAGCACACTCAAAAGACCCTTGCACCAGCATCTTAGCACCCTGGGAGATATTTTTATGCATTAATGAGATCCCCTGTCAGTTTTCTCCAGGCTAACCACAATATGAAGGCACTGTGCTCTTGGAGAGTGCCCAAAGGAGGCCACGAGGGTGGGGAAGGGTGTGAAAGGGAAGATGTGTGAGGAGTGGTGAGGGCACTTGCTTTGTCCAGCCTGGAAGAGACGGAGAGAGCTCATTGTGCTCTTCAACATCACACCGAGGGACAGCAGAGGGGCAGACACTGCTCTCTTCCCTCTCGTGACCAGACAGGACAGGAGGGAACGACATAAAGATGAGTCAGGGGAGATTCAGGCTGGACGTCAGGAGGTTTTCAGAGCACGATCGGCCACTGGAAGGGTTTCCCCAAGGAATGGTCACGACCCCAAGCCAGAGCTCAAGAAGCGTTCGGACAACGCTCTGAGGCACTGGATGGGATTATTGTGGTGTCCTGCGCAGGCTATAGGTTGGACTCAATGATCCTTTTGGGTCCCTTCCAACTCAGGTCGCCGATAATTCTACCATTTTATGGCTACGGCGGCGCCGCCTCAGCGCTGAGGGCGGCCCGGCCGCGGGCGGCTCCCGTGCGTCATCGCCGCGCGCGGCGGCGGCCCCGCCATGCGAGCCCGGGTGCTGCGCGCCGCGCGCCAGGCCGTGAGGGCGGCGGGGCCGCCGTGGCGCGTCCTGTTCTTCGGCACCGACCGCTTCGCCGTGACCACCCTGCGAGCCCTGCGCGCCGCCGGGTACCGCCCGGGCACGGGGCAGAGGGGGCAGAGGGGAGACGGGGCCGGGAGAGAGGGGCAGAGGGGACGCGGGAGGCGGGGACGTGAGGGAGGAGCCTGAGGGAGGAGATGGACCCCGAGGGGCGCGGAGCCTGAGGGGACACGGCAGGGTGAGAGAAGGGTGGGCACCGAGGGATGGGAGATGAGGGCTGGTGATGAGGCTCAGAGGTTATTGAGGGATGAGGTGGATCGTGCGGGAGGGACCGTGGGTTGGGCAGGGAGGATGGCAGAGAAGAGAGGGGGAAGGAGCCTGGGCGGGGGACAGGGACCGGGATCGTAGCGACTGAGGGAATTGGCACAGGGACACAGCGAGGGGTGGAGGCGGCCCAGCCCTCGCCTCAGTCTGCCCGCACGACGCCTTCAACAGCTTGTCCACCCCAGGGAGCCCAGCGAGCGCCCGCTCGTGTCCCGGCTGGAGGTGGTGACCCTGCCCTCCCGCCTGCCCAGGGACCTGCCCGTCAGGAGCTGCGCCACGGAGCTCCGGCTGCCCGTGCACGAGTGGCCGCACACGGGACCCGCGGAGCAGTTTGATGTGGGCGTGGTGGCATCTTTTGGACGTCTTCTAAGCGAGGAGCTCATTCTGCAGTTCCCATAGTAAGTGTGTGGACAGGACATTGCTTTGTTAGCAATGCTGCACTCTCGTTTTGGGGCAGCATGTGTGACCTGCAGTAGATGAGGTCAGCTTCCCTAGGTTCATATGTTTAGCCTTATTTCTGTCATGGTGGAATTCAGTGTTCTTTGATACATGGGTGTAAAATTACACAAATGTCCAGCAGAATGTTTGCCTTTATTCCTCACATCTCTTTCTGTGTTCGCTGAGAAACTGAAGTTTATATAGTGTGAATTTTCCTTCAAGTGTATATTTAAGCCAGGAACACATGAGAAGGTATGAGCAGATAGCCATTTCACTGAAATCTGTGTTGCACTCCATTTATGTATGTTTCAGGTACAATTCCTATCCTAACTTGTGAATATTTCATTCCAGTGGCGTGCTGAATGTCCATCCCAGCTGTCTCCCTCGATGGCGTGGTCCTGCACCCATAGTCCACACAGTGCTTCATGGTGATAAGGTGACTGGGGTGACAGTTATGGAAATAAGACCAAAAAGGTAGGTTTGGTGTCCTTTGCAGATGACTCACTGTTGCTGTTGCCTCTCAGGGCTTTAAATAATCACTGCTGAAGTCATCATTTAACTATTCTACATAACCACATTTTTTTAAATGTATGTGGTAATTTTAAAGTTTGAAACACTTTAAAATGTTCATCTAACTATATGAGATTTGCCACAATTACAGTATTTTAATAAGAGTGCAATTTGCACTCCAGGCCTGTTCTCTAATTCTTAGCATTATCGCAGGGAACAGACAGAGAGCAGTCACACAGCTTTATCAATAGGCTTGGTATGACAGGACAGAAAAGATCTGCTTTTCAAACTTCAGAGTCACCTGTAACGTCCTGTATGTGGACAGAAGACAAAAAATTGCCTGACTAGGCATGAGGAAGATGATATGTTTTAGTTTCAGCCCAAGCTCTGGCTTAAAAGGCTTGTGAAAAGACATTATTCTGATTACCTTTTCTTTCTTAGATGATTGCCTAATAATAGATTTCAGGAAAGTGTGAAACTTGAGTATTCAGTTGTTTCTTCTGAGAAACATATATCAGATTGTTTCTTCTGGATCTCATGTTCTGAACTGTAAATTGTATTCATATCATCTCAGCTTGTTGAGGAGAACCTTGGTGCCAAGATTGGTATTGTCTCTCTTGTGTTGTCTTGTGAACCAAACATTTGAAAACGTGAAGTGACATTTGAAAAATAGTTTTAGAGGGAATAAAAAAGGATAATCAGTAAGTGAGCTAATGCATTGAATGCAGACTTTTGAACTGCTAATTCAGCTTCAGCTTGCCCAGTAAGGCTGTGTGTTTTCTGCCTTGCAGGTTTGATGTAGGCCCAATTGTTAAGCAAGAAGAGGTCGCTGTTCCTCCCCGCTGTACGGCACAGGAGCTGGAAGGGATGCTGGCAGAGATGGGTGCGAGCATGGTAAAGTCCTGCCAGCTGTGTCACTTCTGACTGGTACTTTGCTTTTAACATGCAGTTCTGTGCAAGCAGAATTTTGCTAATCTTGTTCTGAGCTGGCTCCGAGTTCAGGAGGAGGATGGTGTGAAACTTGGTGTTTGTGAGCACTTTGCCTTGCTAGGAGGAGAGCTCAGTGGTCTGTGATCAGGCATCAGTGTCCATCCCGTGTGTTGCTGTTGTGTTTCTGTTCAGTGAAAACCCAAATGCTGTTTGTGGAAACAGTGCAGGTTCTTCCTTTTAAATGAATATCTGATTTTTTATTTTAATGGTCAGCTTTTGTTCTTTTCTGGGACTAATATCAGAGACGAGATCATCCATAAAAAATAACTGCATTTTTTTGTTGTGATTCAGTGGGAAGGATATCTTTACTGTCTCTGTGTCAAGGATATGCATTTTCTGAATACACTGAGCCAATTTTCTAAAAGCTCACAGGACAGTTTCACTGTTGAAAAATTACGTTTTACTTTGTTACTGATTAAACTTAACTTGACTAATACTCTGTACAAAATTTAATTTTGCAGCTGTTAGCAGTTTTGAAGAACTTGCCTGAAAGTTTAAAAAATAAAAAAGAGCAGCCAAAAGACGGGGTAACGTTTGGTAGGTACACATTGTTTTTAATGTGACTTGTTCATTTTTTCCTTTATCAGCAGGAAAATTAAAGTTTCCTGCCATGCTGGGTTGTATTTTTTTGGATTAATTTCTCAATATGCTCTCTTTACTGCCTTCTCTGGCTTAAAAAAGTCATACAGGAGAAAAATGCTTCAGATTTCTTCACACTTAGTACATTAATTTTTTTTCCCAGTTACTTGTATAATATCAAAATCACTATTGATGTCACAAGATCTGAGTTTGTTATTCTTCATTGTTGTAATGCAGACAGAAGGGTTAGAACTGTACTTACAAGCATGATACAAGTTTGCAGTGCAGTGGGTAAATAAAGAGAACAGTTGAGAATAAAAAATAATCCAAATTGAGGTTTTTACAAAATCTTTTCTCCAGTTTTTCTCTGAGGTACCTTGGCTGGATCATAGACCCACTATTGGTCAGGAAAAACTGAGGTTTAAAATAGGATAAAGTAGTACAGCTGTTTGCTAAAAGATGCAAAGCAAAGTAAGAAGTCTTCTAATTTCTCTTTTCCCCACAGCTCCTAAAATCTCTATAGCGAAGAGTTGTATAAAATGGGAAGAGCAAACAGCTGCACAAATAATTCAACTGCATCGTGCAATAGGAAGTATGGTGAGACTGGATTTTTTGGAACCCTTTTCTGTCCTATAGCATGGCTGAGTTTGGTGTAGATATTTTAACTAATCACTATACCTCCATTTTGATATTTTAGCCTCTGTAATCTTGCATGTGTTCTAAAATCCTGGTAGTTTGTCATTAGAGGTGGAATAAATGTGCAGGAGAATTTTCATGGACTTGATCCCAAAAAAATTTATATTTTTTTGTTAGCTCTGAGATTTTCCTCAGAGGAGGTTTGGAATGTTACAGTGACATCTCTGCATGGCAGTAAACAGTGCAGACAGCCACAGTGAAGAGCTGTTGTAGCTCATTGCTTAACTAATTTCTGCATAAGCTAATGGTTTGAGTTGAGGAAGGGTAAGGAAAACTAAGTCTGATAAGGAAAATCTCCTATCCAGACATACAGCTAAGTTTTCCCTTAATGTTATTATCACAGGTTTTTTGCCTAAGGAAAAAATAGCCTGGAAATGTGAAAATATTCTGAATGTGTCATCTGTTTCTGTTTTCAGTTTCCTTTGCAGACACTCTGGAAGGGTACTACCATTAAACTCCTGGATTTTGTGGAAGTGGATAATATCGCTGATTTTTCTGGTATTTACTCTTAAATTATTAAAATTTTTAAACAATTTTCTTTAAGAATCTGAGTACCATGTGGGCCAAGGTGTGTGACTGATCAGGGCTTAGTGAGTGTTCATGGATCAGATATGGAGTAGTGCCAGAGAATGACTGTTCTGATTGTTTCTGTTCATTTGGTTATAATAAAACACAGAATACAATAAAATATTTTTCAGCAAAATAGTGACTCGAGATGGTTATCATGCTTCAAAGGAACAGAAGTGGTTCAAACCTTTTCTGTACTTCTTGGCATAAAAATGCAGGATGATCTTTCTTTGCTTTTAGATCAAATACAAAATGGCTGTGAAGTTGTTCCTGGTTCAGTGGTGTTCCATAAAATGTCCCAAGCATTGATAGCTCGCTGCAAGGTAGGCTTTCCCTGTTTATTTTATATTCACTGCCCTAAAGATGAGGTTTTTAGTATTTATGTGGTGTATAACTTTTGTCTTAATTGTCCATTGTTAGTCTCTGTACTAGTTTAGATCAGCATGCACCAGATGTTTTGATACCTTAAACTTTTAATTTCCATTAACAGACTTTGCACATTTGCAAGGAAGAATTCGACTTGTTAGCCTGTTAACATTGAATAAAATGTATTCTGTAAGCCAGCCTATGGGAGCTGAACATAGCTTAAACATGGAAGGAGCTTACTGCCTTTTTTTGTTCGTTTTTGTTTTTAGGAAGGCTGGGTTGGAATCAAAACTGTTGTTTTAAAGAAGAAGCTTACAGCAGTTGACTTCTACAATGGATATATGCACTCTTGGTTCCAGCAGAATCCAAGAACAGTTCATCAGGAATGCAGATTTCAAACACTCAAACTTAGCACGGCAAAAAAGACTCTGAAGGAGAGGGGAATACTGGCACAGGATATAAAGCAATAAATGTATTTTTTAATGTCTGTAAGTTAATAGTAATATAAAATATTTCAAAGCCCACCTATTACATTTAACTTAATTAAGGGATTTCTTCCCATAGTGTTTGATCTTATTGTCATCTACTTGTTTTCATGGTGGGTTCCTGAAGATACTTCTTCTCTTTCCCCATTAAGGGAGAGAATCTCCATGAGTGCTGTAGATATTGAATAAATCCCTGTTCCCACTGCTGAGAAATAAATTTATTTTTATACTGCATTTTCAGGGGTTTTTTTGAGGACTTTGGTGTAATTTTCTTCAGGCATAAGTTTTGGACAATTACTTTAATCTGGAAATACTAAAATCCAGTGAGCTTTTTTTATGCTTACTGACACTTAGACTGTCTAGTTTGATATTCTTGTGGATCCTAAAATTCTCTTTGTATCCCTGCATTGAAGTGACTAATTTAGGTGGGAACATAAGAGCATCTTTCCCTGTCCATCATGATTTTCTTCCTTCTCCTTTGTGTTTTCATGTCCTGAGACATCCCATTTAAAATTTTTGTGCCCTCCATCCAGAAAATTTGTGTTCTACTGTTTCACTTTCTGATGGGAGAGGTTTTTACCTGATGAGGAGTTGTTAATCTAATCCAAGATTTTTCTCAATCTGTCTTTGCTTAATGACATATACAAGGAATATTTCATGTCAAGAACCCCAAAACTTGTGATTTTTACACTTCCTTGTCTTAAAAGAGGTAATGTAACACTAAGCATAACAGCACAGCAAAGACTGGCCATATCTTAGGAGCTGTTCTAATATTTGCTAACTTTTTCTTGCTTTTTATGAGTTCTACTGAAGTAAAAGCAAAAAATTTAGAAAAATGTGTCATATCACAAGGATTAAAATGTTTCTGAAGAAGCATCTGTTAAAGCAGCTGCTGCAGTATTTTTCTTCTACTGCCATTAGACCATCAATTAATTGCCTCTGACAGGTTTTCCAAAACACATGGTCCTCCAAGAAATCCAAGCCTATGAATCAGAGTCAAAAATTGGAAACAACAGCAAGGTGGAAGTCAGGCTCCTGTAGAGAATTCCTGTTGTTCCTGACCGCAGACTCAGTGCACTTTGTGCTGCAGAAATTCTGAATCTGGCAAGTTTGCTTCCAAGAAAATTCTGTCTTTTTGTGTTTTGCTCCCTGCTACCTTTTGCAAGTACAAGTTGTGGAGTTGCTTTGTTTTTATTCTGTTCAGATCAGTCTGGAAATGTTAGTAACTGCTTTATGCCAATAGAACGGTGGGTGGGTCAGTGAGTTTTCTGTGGGTTTGTAGGGGGTAGTGGGTGGTTTGAGAGTTTTCTGGGGCTTGCTACCTCTCTGTATGGCAAAACCCTACCACCACAATTTAGAGATAATCTTGAGCACTAATGATAAAGAGTTTTGGACTTAAGTGTTTTAGTTAACTGGGACTCAACAATTCCAGTGTTTCAGGATCCAACATTTCAGCTGTTCCAGGTCTTTAGGCACTGGAAAATTAGCTCTTGTTCATTATAACCTGAGCAAAATGAACAGTGAAGCATGACTCCCACAGAAAGAATACAGTGACAAAAGTTCAGGCAAAATAGTCCAGGTTAAAGGCTTTTAGATAACCAAACTGTTAAATCAATAGCTTCTTCCTAGCAGTGACATGAGGAAAACTCTTTTAACTCCTTTGTGTATCTCTCATCCTCAGTTTTAGGTCATGTCTGGTGTGAGACCTATTGCTGGCAGACAATAATCTGGCTCTCAGTAAAGCATAAAGCAACAGGAAGAGTTTGCCTGTGTTTTTGGGAAGCTCGAGGTGGCATGTGCCCAGAATCCCTGTAGATGGAGCTCGCTGCATCCCTTTTGGGTGAAAACCAAGGACAGCTGGACAGAAGATGGTGAAAATCTGGTACAGAACGCCTTCAGTTAGTTGTTTAATAGTGAATAATGTCTAAACCATATTTCAGCCAGGATCCCATGTACTTGTAACTTAATCTTTTGATCTGTGCAGAGTTTGCTATAAGCCTTCTTTTGCTTTCTGTGTGAGAGGTTATAAAAGATTAGACCATTCTGAGTTGTGTAATGTCCTAGCTCTGAATATGCACAACTTTACCCAACTCATTTTATGGAGCAAAAGAAGGTAAGATGAATTTATTTTTTTATGGAGAAAGTCTTTGGCATGCTATTTTTGGCATGGTAGAGAAGTTTTAAATGGAATTGGTGTTCCCCAGGCAGCTGTTAGCCAAAATGTCTCTTTGGAAACTTTGCTTTCACCTGGCTCTGCAGGGATTTAACTCAGTAAGTAATGAAAATCTGATTGTTTTTGCAGAACAGACAAAACAAAAATGGGGCATTCACTGATGAAGTGTGGAATAGCATGTCAGGGTTGACTCTGGAGCACAGACACAGTGATTTGATCCCCAGTACCACTGATGAGGTTGAGTACAGCTACCCTGGCCATTGGAACGGGATCTTAGTGAAAAAAAACAGTTGTCCTCCTCTCAGAGGAGAGAGGGAAAGCAACAGAGGTATTCACAGACCCAATGTCCACTATGGCTCAGTTTAACGTCACTGGGACCAAATTACTGGCAGAACTGCAACGTATTTGGGCACCAGAAGGGCTCTGGTGTTGGATAGGGATGATTTCATCATGGATTTCAAATAAATGTTAGTAGAGAGAGTGATATTTCCTAGGGTGCTGGTGACTCACAATTAGATGCATCTGTTTCATGTTCCGCAACCTTACTACTCCCCCTCCTTCCTAGGAAACCTCTTCATTCCTGTTTTCTGAATACATTACAAATAAATAAAAAGTATAAGTGACTAATCAGAGAAGTACTTGAGCCTTTTTATAAAGTTGTTTGCAAAATCCCCCAATAATTTGCTGGTTGAGGCCAGACAAGAATATCTCTCCTTTTGTTTATCCTATCTGCTGGTGTCCTGATAGCTTCTGGGAAGCAATAGTTTCTTTCAAAAACAGGAGGGATAGGTCACTGGATTTATCTGTGGATTGGAAACAAAGTGACCTTAATGGGAGATGCTTTGCCATTAGCCACAAACCTGCCGATGTTTAGGAGCCAGGTCTCCTTCTTCAGCCTGTTCCTCGAGGTTGGTGGTCCAAAGGCTAAGGCCAAGGGAGGAGCTGAGTCCCAGCCTTCCTGCATTCCTGCAGCTGATGCTCTCTGATCTGTGGGAGTGTGTGTTGGGTCTCAGGCTGCAGAAAGGACACTGCCATACACCGACCATAAACAAGCTGGAGGGGTCAGAACTGACATTGAACTGTAACATAAAATTTGTGTGAGTAGCAGATGCCAGGACCCTGCTGTAGCTTTGCTCCTATATAAACTTTTCTTCATGTATTTGGGATGGTGGCTCATCAGTAATGGTGAAGTGTTAGCACTGAGTGGTGGTTATGTCATGGCTGTTTTCTGTTGGTAGTGCTTAAGCACCCGTGTTTGAAACCTCTGTCTTGCTTTGCGTCCAGCACAGTCTGCCAGAAGCCTCCTGGGAGAGCTCAGGGACTCAGTGAGTGCACAGATTAGTTTGTTCCTCCAAGCCAGTGCTAAGCTGCAGAGGGGGACAGTTTGGGGAAACTTGGAGAGCTTCTGGCTGTTCCAGGCTGTAGGGCCGTGACTGTTTCAGGGCTGTTAAACACACATTTCTCCCCAGAAGGAAGAGCTCTGTAGTCTGCTGTGTTTGACTGGCAAGCCCACATGCAGCACAGGGATCAGATACTGAGCCTGCTTTCATCCATTTATCTCCTGGGTTTGTCTGTAGAAGTCATTTGTGTTACTTCACTCTCAAAGTGATGAAACTAAGTTTGGGATTTGGCTGTCTGTCTGCAGAGGAGGAGGGGAGCAGAGGGAAGAGACATTTCTCTGCACAAGCCAAGAGCTCTGTGGGAAGGTCCAAGCTAATGCTCCCCACTGGCTGCCTTGGCTCCAGCTCCTGCCAAGCCCTTGCAGCAGACTAGACACAAAAGAAAACACTCTGAGTCTAAATTCATTGGTATGAAGAGGATGTGCCAGAGTATTCCACAGCTCTTCCTTTTCTGCTTTTCTTTGACAACTGTCAATTTGCATTAAAAAGTGTATTATTAAAGGGGTTTTTTACCTGTTAAGGCACAATTCAGCCTGCCGTGTGTCAGACCTGAGAACAAGTTTGGTGAACACTACTGAAAGATTCCCAATGCCCTTGATGGGCAGTGGGTATGGCAGCTTAGGCCTAGAACTGCCTTCATATCCATAGGAGGGGATTAGGTAGGAGAGGGAAATCCGTGTTGGAGCATGTGTTTGAATTTCAGTTTGCAGCCAATTGCACTGCCCACCTTTTTATGATCTCTCTTGGTGGGAGTTTTGGTGTCAGAGACTTGCTGATTTGTCTGCACCCCAAAAGTTCATTGTCCTGTAAACATGAGATGTCTTCTGTGCTGTGAGGTCTTTGATTTTACTCTAGGAAGGGTGGGGGATTGAAAGGACAATTTAATAGGGCACTTGGAGAGGGATCACTGACCCCTTCTGTGGCCAGCTGTACCTTCAGCTAAGAGCAGCTTCCTGCCAGCTCCTTATGCTCACTGCTGCTGAGTGTGGAGGGAAGCCCATCTTCTCCCGATCTCCACCCAGCACTGCTCTGCATTATCTGGTTTCCTATCATCCTTAAAACACAAATTCCCAGCCCTCCTTTCCCTCTGTCTTGTGCCACTCCTTAATTCATCCTTGCCCAGACCTGCTGCTCTGATTCTCCCAGAACCATTGCTGACTCTCCACTTGTCAAGCTGGGGAGAGATTCCCTGACTGCAGCATGCCACGGCCAAACCCTGGAGCTGCAGGAGAACCAGGCATCCACAAAACCCCTCACCTATATCCAGGATCAGCCTCACACTGATAAAGTCATGGCCTGTTTGTGAACAGAAAGATGAAATCCTGCAGGTTATTCTTTGTTCAGTGCTACATGTGGTTTATTTACTTGGGCATTTCAAACAAAACAGTGACACACATTGTCAAAGTTACAAAATTACTTTTTTTATTAACCTACCCTATCATAGAGCATAGATTTTCTTGTCAAATAATGCAAGAAGCAAGAGAAAACTTTAGCTGTATCTATGTGGAGCTTACAAATCCACATGGCTTCTCTGTGCTATTGAGCATGTGAGTTCTTAAAAATGCAGCTGCCAGTAGTTTAGCTTGAATACAGTAATTCTAAAACAAGCTAGAAATAAATAAAATACTTACATTTCAAGTACGAAACCTTGCAGTTGAATTCAGTATGAGGAAATCTGTTTATTCCTTTTCATGTTACCAACTACTGTTCAGGTACTTGGGCTGGCAAAGTCTGCAGATGCAGAACAGAAGAATGTTTTATGTCCATCACTTAATTGAATCATGTGTTTAGTCTTCCCTTTAGGCTATCATGTGAAGCTGTTTAATGTCACGCGGAAAGAAGATTTTTATGGATGCATTTAATAAGACACAAACTCACTACCTCTGCTGGCCCCCAATGCTCACGTCTTTTCTTTCTGGTGGGGGAAAAAAAATGGCACCTTAATTATGTCTCATAAATAATGACACCTACCAGCTTTCAATTACATTAGCAGGTTGATGTTACTTTCAAATTATATTAATTGAGCGTGAGTGACTTTACCAATGCTCCTATACAGTTCTAGTAGGTGGGACGTTGACCTGTCATCGGGATCCTGGCTTGGTTGTTACGGCGGCTTGCCGGCGGCCTCTGGTACACAGGGCTTTGCCCTGGCAGAACCAGGATGGACTGCTGGCCCGAGTCCCTCGGAGGCTGCTGGCTCCAGTCCCTCGGCGACTGCTGGCTCCAGTCCCTCGGCGACTGCTGGCTCCAGTCTCTTGGAGACTGCTGGCTTGGGTCTCTCGGAGTCTGCCGGCCCGGGTCCCTTGGAGTCTGCCGGCCCGGGTCCCTCGGAGGCTGCCGGCCCGGGTCCCTCGGAGGCTGCCGGCCCGGGTCCCTCGGAGGCTGCCGGCCCGGGTCCCTCGGAGGCTGCCGGCCCGGGTCCCTCGGAGGCTGCCGGCCCGGGTCCCTTGGAGACTGCTGGCCCAAGTTCCTCTGAGACTGGAAGATGCTTTGCTCTGTCGTGCTCCTCTCTGAACAGGTGAAAGTCAACCCAACGCCGACATCGCTCTTCATGATTCTGGATGTGCCATCAGATGTGCCATCGAAACATCTGCCCAGGGCGATTTCCTTGGCTATCCTTGGGTCTTGATCAGTGACTGTGTAGATGCCGTAGTTGTGTCCCAGCGGGTCAAGAGGTGCCAGCATTCTGGCTTGGGTCTCTCGGAGACTGCTGGCTCGGGTCTCTTGGAGTCTGCCGGCCCGGGTCCCTCGGAGGCTGCCGGCCCGGGTCCCTCGGAGGCTGCCGGCCCGGGTCCCTCGGAGGCTGCCGGCCCGGGTCCCTTGGAGACTGCTGGCCCAAGTTCCTCTGAGACTGGAAGATGCTTTGCTCTGTCGTGCTCCTCTCTGAACAGGTGAAAGTCAACCCAACGCCGACATCGCTCTTCATGATTCTGGATGTGCCATCAGATGTGCCATCGAAACATCTGCCCAGGGCGATTTCCTTGGCTATCCTTGGGTCTTGATCAGTGACTGTGTAGATGCCGTAGTTGTGTCCCAGCGGGTCAAGAGGTGCCAGCATTGTGTACTCGCTGGTGTCGTTGTTGGTGGCCATGGGGAGGTGGTTCACCAGGTACTCGTGGAGCATGCTGTTGACGCTCACGCGACGGCAGTTGCCTTGTGGGATCACTTTGACGAGCGTGCGGTCCACACGGTCCTGGTCGAAGAGCATTCCGCTGCACTTGAACTCCAGGCAGGCTGCCGACACGTCCCGCTGCTGGGGGTCACGGATGCTGCGCACATCCCGGATGCCGTAGAGCTTGCCGATGGTGCGTGGGTGTGTCCCACCCATGTTACGAGATCTTACATTCACTTCTTGGGGTCCGTTTATTTTTACTTTAATGTAGCAGGCTCTAAATTCCATGGGCTTGGGCCACCATGCCAGGTAGTCATCGGTCCAGCTCATGAGGTCATCTTCACTGAAAGGAACAGTGTTGTAGTCATACCGGTCTCCTTCTATCCTGTAAAACCTGAAGTGAGCAGCACTGTGTGGAGCTTCCTCGCATTCACTGAGGTTTTCATAGGCATAAATAGGGCCATTGTTCTCTTCTGGGGAGTTAGGGCTTGGCTTGGCCATGTTAATGCTGAATGCTGTTTTCTTGATGTTGGAGTCCTCGTGGTCTGTCCTCCTGTAGTTCAGCTTGTTGAGGTATGGCTGTGGGACCCCAATAGCAACAGGGTTGAGTTTGGGAGCAGAGGGCACAGCTTCGAGCTCTTCACCCCCCATGCTTGCCAAGATATAAGCTCCGTAGGCTTCGGGGTTTTGCTCATCACAGAAGGCGGGCACACAGGCACCGTTGGGACCAGTGACTACACTGTCAAAACGGCCCCATGCTCTGGGGTTGGAGGAGAACCCTGGTTCTGGCTCCATGTTTATAATAGAAATCACAACCCCTTGGATCTGCTCACTTTGCAGAAATCGCTCGCTTCTGTAGGCTCGGACTTTGACGTAGCACCGTCTGCTCTCAGGGACATCCAGGTTAAAAAGACGCCTCTCTTTGATCTCCATGTTCCCAACCAAAAAGGTTCTCTCCTCCCTTTTGTGCCGTGTGCTTTTCTCGAGGTTAAAGTCCCCTTCTTCCTCCCATAACCCTGTCTCTGGGTTCAGGGACCAAAGCTTCATCTCTTGCACATGTTCTGGCATCTTGACCTGAGCAGCATCCAAATGAACCTTCACCTTTTCTGCATTGAGGGACTCGCTGCCCTCTTCATCTGTGAAGTCCACAGAAAACATACCGTACGTACGGAGTGGAAATACGTCTCCTTCCTCGTCTACAAAGTTCAGGTCACTTTGTGTCACAGGGGCTGTGGAGATGTTTCTTGGGTCCAGAAATGTCACGCTGGCTTTCACTTTGCCACTGTAGACCTCTCCATTTTTTCTATAAAATGCATTGGGAGGAATTTCTAATTCAGCAATTGGATCATCTTCTTCCATTTCCCCCAGAGAAATCACATTAGTTTCCGTGGATTCCAGTGTAACAGGGGCTTTCTTTCTCAGTAGCTTGATCTCATGAAATACAGCACCTCCATTTTCCTTGAAGGGCAGAACTTTTGTTGTGTTCACAAACTTCTGCAGCCGATCCACGAAAGTTAGAACCAGTCTCTCCATATCTGCTGGGACGTGGATGGAGAAGGTTCCCTTGTAGCCAGTCATACTCACTCTCTTGTTCCCCATGTAGATGTGGCCAAACCTCAGTGGCTCACCATTATCTGCTGCTGTGGCTCTGCCTCGAACCATTATTTTGGTCTCTGTGCATATTTTGCAACCACATTCGACAATGACTTTAGTGGGGAGCGTGTAGCCATCGCAGGAGATGTCCCTGGTTTCCATCTTGGACACCCCACAGCAGTAGGAGACATTGTCCTTACACCGAAGTCCCTTATCCAGCTTCCCTACACAGGTCTTTGCTGGGCACTTGCCCACGTCGTAATAGAAGGAGTTTGTTGCTTTTTGGAAGCAATCGTGAGGAAGTCGGATGAGGTGGCTTTGGGGCTGGGAGTCACAGGCTGCCTCTTGTCTTCCTGTTGAATAGGATTTCTTAATGAGCAGCATGAAATAATTGTACAGTTATTGCTATGTTGTCTGAAACCTCAGCTAAACATTGCTCCTAAAAGCAGGGAGGTTTTTACAGGATTTTGGTGAGCTGGTTAACTCATTTCAGTGAAGCAAGTAGTTCAGCTTTAGCTTTAGGACCCTGATTAAGAGCTGTTTGCAGGATCCTTCCCATTGCTGTTTATCCACTATGGTCATCCAGCCCAACCTCAGATAGATGCTCTGCTGCTGCCTGGCTTTTTGACTATGGCAAGACTAGAATATGTCCCAAGACTTTAAAAACAACCCTAAAGAAGCAGAAATATTCCCATGTCAGGCAGCAAGTTCAGTGAGAAATCTCCTGACAGCAGCAGGTTGAGGTTGATAGGCCACCTGCAGTCCAGAGCTCGTTTGTAGGGAGCGTCTGGTTCATAACCAGCTCACTAAAGCTTGTCTGCCAACAGATGAATGACATAAACCTCAAGAATTTTTCCTGTGACTTTTCTTTACCAGATGTATAACAGTTTCTGGTTCCTGCACACCAACACCTCCCCAGCTGCTCGGAGAACATCAGGCACATTTTCTCTTACCTATGACAGCCAGCTTGGCAACTTGGGACTTTGCTGACCCCCCGGCACTGCTGGCCTTGCAGAAATACTCTCCTGACTGTTCTCTCTTCAGGTTCTTCAGAATCAGGTTGTTTTTATATTTGTACAAGGAGGGATCCAGCAGTGAGCCATTGTGGTACCTGCCAGGAACAGTTAAGGGACAGAGACTGACCATCTGGCTGGAGCACAGCAATGGCCTAATCCTGAATCCTGCGATGTGGATTTTGCCAGATTTCCTGCCTCAGTTTCCCTGAGGTTTTAGTTTGGCTAGGTGGCATCACCTAAAAATTTTTCCCCTACTAGTGGCAGTACTGTGATGTGGCTGCTGGACAGCTGGCAGGGAGGCAGAGCTGCCAGTTGTGTCTGATGAGGTTTTTAAACTCCTTGTGTATTTTTCCAGTGAATTCCTCAGCAGATGACATTGCTGTGCCATCTTGAGGAAGCCATCACTTTCAGCCATCAGTTCTCAGCACATTTAACTGTTTTATAACTAAACCCCCCAATTTATGGAGATGGTAAGGAGATAAAACTGGCATCCATGGGACAGCTAAGACTTCTGCAGATCAAATTCAAGCTCCTTACCAGAGGTAGCGGTCAGGAGCTGGGCTCCCTCGGGCATCACAGCAGAGTGACACGCTCTGTCCCACTCTCCTGGCTTTGTCCTCAGGGCTCCTGAAAACATAGGGTTTGCCTGCAGGAGAAGGAAAATGCCATCCCATTACTCTTCCTCTCATAAAACCACAGTTTATTTCTGAATAAAGCTTCCTGCATCCCCCTCTTTGGGGCTACCTGATCGGTGCAGCTGCACTTGGATTGCCAGGTTTCTCCGGTTGCTCTCAGGCACGGTGACAGTTGCTGTTGCATATTTTGCTTTCTTTATTTTAAGGGTGTTTTTCCCATCAGGACAAACCCCTGGGATCATAAACATGCCTCTGTTATCAGCCATTGTCAACAGCTTGAGTTTCTTGGCTTGCAGGTAGACCCGGGCATCGGCAGCAGGTGACCCATCCTCGAGAGACACCTTCCCATGCAGGGTGGCATCCTCACACATGCAAGTGTCACAGTCAGCATTGACATGGCCCATGGGGCAGGTGATGTTGCAGGCTAGAGGAGAAGCAGACAGGTCAAAAATAGCCCCAAGTCCCCACAACTCTCACAGCATGTTCTTGCATCTGCTTTTCATTTAGATGCAATAAGGCAAATACTACATAAGGAGTAAATTGTATCCAAAACATATTTTTCCTGATTACCCACAGCTGTGCATTAGAAAGGCGGGGACGATGTCATTTTGAACCTGACAATTAGTAGAAAGCAGCCACGTGGATATAATTACAGCTAGGAACTGTTATTTACCTTCCCCAAAGGGCTGAATTTCAGGGGAATTTGAATCCAGATCAACATGTGAGCTCTTAGCTCAACCCTGGCAAGATTGCAAATTCAATGTCATAAACTTTCTAGGTTTCTGTTACCACTGCACACCCAGAAGTTGTGATTTTGGTCTATCCCAAAAGCTGTCTTCCCTTATTCAATGGTATCCTGACTTGGGCAGGATGTGGGGTAATTGCCAAGTGAGCATTACCCAATGGGTTTAACATTTGGGCTCACAAGTATTATTCTGTTCTCATTTACCCATAGTGATTAATCCTAAATAATAATCTGTCTTTTCTCAAGGCTCGGGTCATTCCTTTTACAATCACAGAGCATCCCTGTACAGGAACTATCTGATATTTCAAAGATGAAAATAAATGTAAGAAATCAGGGAAAACCTAAAACAACTTTTCTGCACAAAACATATTTTCAGAATTATTTGGTTAAAAGGGGATTATAAGAATAATTTAACTATTACAAGCCCCTTCAGCAGGGACTATGACAACTTGATATTCCCAAGTCATCTCTTTCCTGGAGGTTTTATGGAGACAGATGTCTGCAGTCACTGACTCTACCTTGAGTGCTGCTGTTATAAAAAGATTAATGAGATTTTTTTCTATATCCCCAAGATATTGTGAATCCCTGTTATCTTTCTATTTGGCTATAAAGTCTCCCTGCTCTGCTCTTTATACTCTCCAACCCTGCTCGGAAATCACTAAATTCTGTCAAAGGAGAGAAAGATGGTAAAAGGACAGCAAAGGGAGTTCAACACCTGAGAGAAAGATGGTAAAATGACAGCAAAGGGAGTTCAACACCTGGGCAGTGCTGGGACCATGACATCCTCCCCTGCCCATAATGAGTTTATAGGAGCACCTGAGCAAACATGTCCAATGCAGAGCCGCCCTTCCTCGGTTGCTTCGTTGCAGTGCACGCCCCAGAGGGGCTCAGCTAGGCAGGATCTGGTACGCTTCTGCACCCCGGTTTGGCCACACTTTGCTGAGCACTCGCTCCATTTCGACCATGGAGACAAAAACCTTTTTGAATCCTGCACCAGTGGACCTTGAATAACATCAGTGGTGTGTTACTGAGACGCACATTACACACACAGCTGCCCAAAAATGGGCAGTGGGGTTTTAGCAACTTCTATAGAGCTCAGACTATGAATATTACATACCACATGGATTAAACAAACTCAAAGCATGTTCAGGGAGCTGGGAATTAAAGCATGAGAAGGCGTCTGAAGGCTTCTGACTTAATTCCCCGCAGGCTACCAAACTCAGGATGATTAAGATAAACCCAAGGGGAGCAAAGTGCAGGCAGCTCGTGCTTAGTGTTGAATAACTTTGGCTTAAGGAAATCAAACACACGTTCTCATTTAAATGTTGTTTGAGGGGCAACACTTGTCTGTTTCAAATGTGGTTAAATATTTAAATAAAAGGTAAGGTGGTTAAATAGTTTAAAAAAGGGTAAAATTGTTGGTATGATCATGTTGAATGTCTTTAACCAAATTACAACATATGTTTTCTATAGGGGCAGCGTGTGTCCTATTGTGAGCACCACTTTTACTGAGTGCAAACCAGAAGCTTAAGATGCTACCGAGCAGGCTGAACATGTCAGGAGCCAGCTGATTGGTAAAACAGAAAATTTGCAAAACACATTGGGAGTTTAATATGAGGTTATATTTTTAAAGGAATTTGTTTAAGCAGGCTACTAGATGTTATTAATTTAAGCTACTTTGAATGGATGAGATCCAGTCCAAGTCTGTGGTTTGGGCTTTTATAAAACTGACAGTGTTCTAATAATGTTTATGAGGATGCACTAGTGACTAAAGTTTCTAAAAATGAAGTTTCTTGGAGATGTGTGCTATGTCATCTCCCATACCTATTCTTCCACCCAATTTGTAATAGAGCAGGTTGATTTGTTTCCTAGAAAGGCAGACAGGCACAGGGCTGGACTGTTCAAATTGTGGCTGAAAACAATTCTGGCTTATAAAAGCAGGTGGGTGGAAAAGACCCTTTAAATGAGAGCAGATATGGGAGTGTCATGTCTGGCTTGGAGCGAGCACTTGGCTTAACTGGGCAGGGTTTTAATCTGTTGGCATGTTAGTATCTCTAGTTCAGCATCCCAAGTAGTGGGATGCATGACTTATTATTTAGCAATTTGAGGCATGCAGGAGGAGGTGGGCTTGTGGACGAGGTCACATCCTGTGGATAAATGCCTATTTGTGCTTGCCCCAAGCAAAAGCTGAATGTGCAACAGATTAAAGTGGGATCTCAGCAAGATCCTAAACTTGTTTGGGATCAGCTGCTTTAATCTGCAGGGCTGGTGATGATAGGAAATGTACAGGGGAATCCTGTGGAGGAAAATGGCATTATATGACTCTAGGTAGCGTTTTGACAGCAGAAAAAGCAGAATGTGGAGGATGAGGGAGAAGCTGAGGGACGGAGCATTGGTGGGGACATGGGAGGGACAGGGCTGCCCCGTGGCAGGAACGTACTGCGTCTGACGTAGGTGAAGGTTGGGTCTCCCCGGCGAGAGCTGCTCCTCGTACCTGTGGGCAGAGGGGTGATTCAGGCAGGGTTTGCCAGCCAGGGAGCCAGCCCCACTGCTTTGTGCCATCTACTTTCAGGGGGAAACTATTTTACTGGTGGTTTTCAAAAAAATACCTCTCAGCAAGTGGAGGGGACTTCTCAGTGTCCTTGGTTTTGGTGCTTTGATTCTTCCCAGTGGCTAAGAGAGCTGCTGGGAGCTGGGCAAAAGGCTGGGAAAATCCCCAAATCCTTCAGCATGGCCAGCCCTTTCAGTGCCTGCTGGAATTTAAATTCAGAGCCCTGGACAGTAAAGATGAGAGGTCGGGGCATCTCCCAGGGATTAATGAGCAGAGTGGGCTCTGCAGGTTAATTAATTCCCCACAGGCTTTAATTCTGAAGGAATGGTGTCACAAGCTGCCCAGGGTGTGGGGACAGGCTGGGCAGGGTAAAGGCAGGTCAGAGCATGTGCTGGCCCATCCCTGGGCTCTTCTCACCCTCCCAGCCTGCGCGTGCCTCCCACAGGAGCTGGGGCTGTGGTCACACGTTGACCTTCCCTTTTCCAGGAGAGGAGCCAACAGCATGTGTCAGTGATAGCCAAAACCCTACAGGAGCTCGTGGATGATTAACATTTATTCCATTGCCTAAATCATAGAATCATAGAATGATTCTAACCCTAAATGTCCTCTTCTACTCAAATAATACTGGTTAGTTGTAAATTATTGGGAAAATTGTCCAGCGAGGAAAATCCACCCAAGGTGGGAATTAACTTACTCTCCAAGCTGAGCATTACCAGCGGGCTGAAGGTTCTCTGTCCTATCTGGACCCTGCTGAGGGCTGGTTTCAGAATCCTTTGTCCTAAGGGTAAATAAATGAAAAAAATAAATTAAATTCAAGGAATTGGGCATCCTTAGGCTCAATATTACATCTTTCCCATTGGACTGTGGCTGGTGAGAGCTCCTGTAGGATGCAGTGCAGGAGGTGCCAAGAGAGGGACATAATGGATATGTCCCACGGCATCACTGCAGCTCAGGTATGATACAAATTTTCTATTTCCCTAATCACCCAAGAAAAACTTTTTTGTGCTTCATGTGTTGGAGCAGCTCAGATCAACTAATCTTTTTATAGCTGGGAGAGATAAAATCTCCTTCCTGTCCATGCAGAAGGAAAAATTAATCCAAAGTGGCTCATATTGGTTGTTTTTATGGGACAAGAGCTGGTTTCTGAACTTGCTGGCCACCTGCATGCCTGAGGGGAGCTGATGGCCATGGCTGGTTCCTGGGGTGCTTGCTGGGAACAGTCCCATATAAACTGGGGAGCTAAGCCCCAGCACCAGCTCTCCCCTGTGCCCAGCTCTGCCCCTGGGCTCCTCTGGGTACAGACTGGACACTATGGGATCTCAGAGAAAGCAGACAGGGATGGTCTTAGCGTGACCAGCGGGCCGGGGAGCTCATCCCTGGTCAGCCAGAGGCTCACTGACTCGCAGACAGGCTTTGCTCAAACTCTGGGGGCTGGATGGGAGCCAGTCCTTGTGTGGAAGTTGTGTGGCCGGGCCA
Source organism: Passer montanus (assembly GCF_014805655.1). Lineage (NCBI taxonomy): Eukaryota > Metazoa > Chordata > Aves > Passeriformes > Passeridae > Passer > Passer montanus. The sequence goes on from NW_024369929.1 coordinate 15,605,321, forward strand.
GTGCCGCAGTGACCCAGAGCAGTCCCAGCGTCGATGTCGGGCTGCTCTGCTGGCTCAGCGGCTGCCAGCAGACGTGCCTGCACTGGCCTGGGCAGGGGACAGCACAGTGACCAGAATGGAAACGTTTAACCTTCACCTAAAACAGACGTGGCTCCCCAGAGGAGGAGGAGGATCCAGCCTTTCATGGTGACCATCGCTGTCTCCAGAGGTGACCAGGGGATTCCTGGAGTTTCCGCAGCCGTCCCACGCCTTCCCCAGTCCTGCAGAGACAAGCCCGACCGTGTCAAAGCTCACCCAGGTCTGGCTGCTTTTGGGAGCTTCTCCCAGGCTGAACCACTCCAAAACATGCCACAGGGGCACTTACACCCCCTGTTCACCCACCCCCAGCAGCTCTTCATTTATCTCCCCAGTGGGGAGCAGCAAGGGCTCCACATCTGTGCTCCCACCCCCCCTGCTTCTCACCATCACATCTGAGCCCAAATCTATTTTGCAGAGCACTGCTTTGTAACAGCATCTCCTTAACATGCCTAGGAACAGCTTAAATACTTCTGCAGGGATCTCTCACAGCCCACGCAGCTCTGCAGGCCCCCCAGCATCCAGATCTGCTCCCCACAGGAGCAGGGACAGCCCCATGCCTCCATCCCTCTGCCTGCAAACTGGGCAGAGTGTGAGGATAGCATCTTATCCCAGTACATCCCAGAGTGTGAGGAGAGGGAAGGCATCTGAGCACCTCTGAAAGCAGAAAAACCCATGCACTAGCCAAGTCTTTCCTGCAAATGCAGCAAGAAGCTCAATATTTTCCTTTTCCCACAGGCACAGATGTGGGACTGAGGCTTTGTGTCACTCTTCACCAGCTCAGCCGCTTCAGATTTTATTTTCAGTGAGTCCCTTTGCCCTACAGCATGAAGCATTTGGGTATTTAATTTCTGAAAGTACCTGTGGAGCTGGTGTTATCCCTGGTGACACCAGGTGGAATTTCAGGTGCTTTATTTTATGCACCCAAAATTAATGAACTGGGAGGAGGGAAGAATATTGCCCCAGCCATTTGGTGCCTCAGTTTACCCATAAAATGGGGCTGACAAAGAGCAGTCATTGGTGAGAGCATTCTTATTTGTAAGTGGTACTAACCATCCCCTCTGAGACCAGGGAATGTGGGACTAGGAAATACTTTGATTATGGCTCAGCAAATCCCAGTCAAGCAAAAATAACAAGCAACACATGAGCGGTGTTTTGTGGGCTTACGGTGGGGTCGTGAACTCGCAGCCAGACAATAACCAGGAAAAAATTAATCCTGTTTCCCACTTGGCAACTATTTTTGGAGCTGACTGCAACTGGTTCAGCACTGGGTTTGGGATTGGGATACATCCCTCTGTACCCAGACAGGCGATGGTACAAAGGGGGGCTCAAGCGGCCGGGTTTTGGCAGCAGGAGGGTTTGGAGCTGTGTCCCCTGTCTGGCAGGGGGCTGTGCGAGCCGGGACGGAGCCGCGGGAGATGAAACAGCCCCACGGGAGCAAAGCCCCCCAGACCCCCGCTCCAGCTCTAACCCTTCCCCAAGCCCATCAGCTGGGAGGAGGAAGGGAGAAGCGGAACTGCATCCCCCTCGATGTTTTCAGCCTCTGTGCCGTCATCTGCCCGTTAATTAATTTCCACCTCACCTTTAATCACAGCCACTCTTAATTACGCCGCCTTAGCACAACAGAATTCTATAACCACTATCTGTCACAGAAGGGAAAACAGCAGGATTGGGGTTTTTTTTCTCTTACCTAAAAAGCCATAAAAACCCCACTTAAGGAGAATCCCGTCTTCTCGCCACAGAGCCGCCAGCCGAGCTGAGATCCGCGGGCGAGACGAGGGCTTGTCAGCTGCGTGTTCAGGGATTTGCAGCCGGCTGGGGAGAGAGCTGCAGCTTACCGAACCTCCCCTGCGCCGAGCGGAGCCGGGCTGTGTGCGAGCCTCCCGCCGCCGAGGCTGCGAGGTCGCTTATATAGCCCGGCGTGTAGCTTAGGGGATGGCAGCGAGCCACCGGCCGCGAGCACAAACAGATCGGACCGCGAGGAAACCGCAGCCTGAATAATCCCTTAATAAGGTGATGGTAAACAGAAACCTGCGGCGATGCCACGGCGTGGCAGCCGCTGCCGGTGGGACAGGGTATGGTGTGGGTACCACGTCCTGGTGTGGGCACCGCATCCCAGCACAGCACCGTCACTGTTAGGGGCTCACTCGGGGTCTGGGTCTGAAATAGATGCTGCTAAGTGTTGGAGGTGGAGATACAGTGAACAGGCAATGAGTTTTGGGGATGCTTTTTTGGCTTTACCCGGTCTGGGACACATATGGTGCCCACCCAGCAGTGCACGTGGATTTGCCCCATTTTGCAGGTGTGGGCTCAGCTGGGCACCACCATTCCCTGCATTGCCTGCCTACCTCTGCCCCTGTGCTGGCTCTGCCAGGGATCAAATGAGGATGCTGTGGGGATGTGAGGATGTGGGACAAAGCTAGTGGGACTGGTTTGAACACCCAGGGTAGCACAGAGTTGCAGAGGCAGGACCATCCTTGTAAATGAATGTGACTGCATCTCAAGCCGTGGGGAGATCTAACAATGACCCCTAACCAGAGTTTCCTGCTTGCCCCAGTCTGGCTTCAGCCTTCCAGGCTTTTCATCCCTTTGCAGTCACATTTTTCTCATGTAACTTGTGGCAAGTGGTCTGTGGACACAGGGCTCCTGGGTGTTGACAAAGCACATGGCCTTGTGCAAGTGACTGCCACACATGCATGCAGCCCTGGAGCCACTGGACTGTGCAGATGGTTGCTGCAGGAATGTGGTGTGAAAGCAGGTGCTCTTTGTGTCAGGAGCAACCCCCAAAAGATGGGGATGGGTGTTGGGGCAGCCAGTGGAGGTCAGTGGTGTCCCAAGCTGCTTCCTAGTAATCCTTGTCAGCCCTGCTGCCAGAGGGAGTGGTGCAGGAGGAACACAGATCAAGATGTCACATAAAAAATAATCAGCAGTGACCTACACTGGCTCCTGTTTATGTTTACAAGGGAAAAGGAAAAAACACCTGAGATGTGCCAAAAATGGCAGAATGTTTATATGGTGGACAGAGAGTGCCCAGTGAGCTGGAAGCTGCAGACCTCTGACATAAACATGAAGATCATCTATGTTTCCCCTCTGTGATGAGGACAAGATGTGGGAAAGGTGCTGAGGCAGGGAGCAAGGAATTCATCTTCCCTAGATGGAACCTACCTCCCAACACATCTGACCCACACTAAGCACAGCACCAATGCCTTGGCAAGACATCTCCAGTCCCACCAGCTGCTTGTCCACATCCTGGCATCAATTTCTATGGCTCGCACTGCTGGGTAAGGAAATGTGCTGTCTGCAAAAGGAATAAAATGCTATTCCTTACATTATGGAAATGGGATGATAGCTCTAACCCAGTGCAGGTGCAGGCATTTCTGCAAGGGATTTTGCAGCCTCCTCAGCATGGCTGTTTTCTCTCTAGCATGTCTCTTTCAAGACAAGCTCTGGAGACATGTGTGTGGCTTTAGGAGCAGGTTTGGGACTTATGAGTTCATGCAAATCCCGAGTCCCTAGAACAGTTCATTTGCACAGTCTCTCTTGGCTTGACCATTCCTTGCTGCAGTTCTGACATGTGGCTGACTTTGGAGGGAACAGCATGAGAGGAGCCCCAGATGTTCCCAGTGCTGAGCACCACCAGCTCTGGGAGAGGCTTTCCATCTGCCTGGAGGTGAATGATGCCCCAGCCCATGGGGTGGAGAGGACAAGTCAGGGGCTGCCCCATGCCCGGGGTAGTCTGCAGGGCTGTGGTACCTGTAGCCAGTGACAAGGATGCATCCAGACCAAACTGCTTCTGTCTTTCTGCCTGTCACCAGTGGCTTCAGCTGCCTAAGGTGCTCCTTCCCATCAGAAAGCAGCAGATCCACAGGCTCTTGGACTCATTCCCCTCCTGGATTAATGCTGGGGAGCCAACCCAAATCTCATTGTTTTTTTCCATGGTTTCATCACTGATGTGTAATGTAAAAGCCATAAGGTATTTATGTGAATGCTGCCGTGCTTAATGCTCCCTCTGACCAGTGCTGAGGCTGGGGCAGTGTCAGAGGAGTGTGACAGCAGATGTGCCAGCAGCATCTCCCTCCCCACACCCCTTTGTTGTTGTATCCATAACTTTTCTGGTGTTCATCTAATAAATTCAGGGGAAAACTGGCTAGTAATGCTCATCCTGGCTCTTCATGCCTCCCACCATTTCTAGTACAGCATGGGCTGAGTGGCCATCTCCAAAAGCCAGCTGCATCATGCCAGGAGGATAGCAGGGTTGGAGGGGCTGCTGTCAGGGCTGCATGTGAAATTTACAGGCTGTGGGGTCTGCAAAATGCTCTGTGGGGCCCATAAATCCACTTTTGGGCCAAGACCATGCCTAATTCCCTGCCGGCTGCCCTCGTCCTCCCTCCCTGCGCCCTCTCCGCTCCGCCAAAGGGAGCTGACGGTTATTTTCCCCTGCTGCATGTTTCTGGGCTTGCTTCTGTTTACGGAGATGGGAGTTAAAATAACTGATTGATGACTTTGTTCCATCCCAAACACTTTGGGGAAGTTTGCGTGGTTTAGAAGGGAGAGCTGGGAGCTGGGATTTCATTAAGCACTTGGCTCCCGGCACTTCTCCAGCCATGCTCCAGGGGTGGCTAATGTTGTTTTTTAAATCCTGTTTTGCTATCCCAGGAGCCGGAGTGGCGATTTCCATGGTTTGTAGGAGAACTTGGAGATGTGGCAGGTCCCTGAGGTTCCCTCTGAGCTCTGAAACACCAGCAAACCTCGCAGCCACCACAATATTGTTTCACTTAAGCCCTCCTCCACCGCTTCATCAGCACAAAATTGCACTCCAGCTGCCTAAAATCTTTGGAAAAGAGCTAAAAAATTGAATTACTGGAATTTGTTTTCGTTGTGTAGATGAGGATTTACAGGCTATGACTGGGAGAAAAGGAGTGAGTGGACCTTTTTCCCCTCTGGAAGGATTTGCTTGGGAGCTAAAGCTTCTACTGGGGCTCAGTAGGGCTCAACTCCATAAACATCATTTATGGAACAGATACAAAACGCAGCACACAGTGGGGACACCAGGAGAGCCAGGATCCAGGGAAAGACTGATTTTAGCTCTGGAGATCAGGAAGGTTTTTTTCTGCAGTGGTGAAAGAGCCAGGAGTGAGGAGACAGTAAGTGTCTGTGCTGGTTGTGGGGTCTGTTCCACGGGGTAAGCCCCCAAATGTCTGCTGGCACCAGCACAACACAACTGACTCCTGACATGTAAAAGAGGGTGCTCTCTGTTCCATGATTCCATCTGTAAAGGAAAAGGGCTTTTGCTAGTGCTCTTGCAGGGCATATTTGCTATTGGAGTGCCCAGGAACTGTTACCTTCCATCCTACTGCACACATATAGACCCACGTACACTTGGGAGGGATTCACTGGTCACTGGGATGTCCTGGACTGCACAAGGGTCCCACTGGTGTTTCCCTCCTAGGTGCCATGGCCCTATCTGCTGTCTCTCCTTCCCATCAGAGCTATGAGAGGCAGAAACCATGATGCTGAGAGCACCAGAAGTGCCTCAATAGCCAATCCCTTTTTAATTAAGTGTCTGAGCTGGGGAAATTAAGATAAGAATACTGACTCATTTAGAAAACTCTCTTCGAGATGGAGAAGGCCATTATTTTCAAGCCCTGCATGAATAATGGATATCTCAGCCTCTCCCTGGAGCATTAACTGCTCAGGGACACTTGCAGGACAGCACCATGGTGTGGGGAACATCCTGCCCACAGATGTGGCAGGGCCTGAGCTGTTGCACAACCTCTGATCCGTGGTGTAAAAGCGGTCACAGGATGGGAACAGGCGTGATGGGATTGTGGCCAGGTCCAAGCCAGGACAGCACCTCAATGGGGACATTTACACTGCAAAGGAAGGGCAGGAGCAGAGCTCCAACCCACAGTCTCCCAGCTGTTTGCTTTAGCTCTGGACAGGGTTGGATGGACAAAGACCATCCTGTGTCAAAGTCCATGTTGATTTGGGTCATAAATTGCTCCTGAAGAAATCCTTGATTTATTGCTCCTGTTTATGGGTATTGGCTGTGGGCTGGGATGCACTCCAGGCTTTGCACCCATGCTGGCATGGGGAGCAGCCTCCCACACATGGGATGGTGATCCCTGGTCTCATTTGTGCTTTTTCTTCCATATTCTTGCTATAAGACAAGTTGAACTGGACAGGCTTGCAGTGATTTACACCAGCAAAACATCAGCCAGCTTTTCCTAAAGACCAGCAAAATCCTGCCTGATCCATGCAGGGGCAGGCTTGGTTCTTCCAGTTTGTCTTTGTCCTCTTTTGCAGGGATTGCACTGGCAGCACATTGGAGAGGTGTAGGCTGTGTAAGTCAGACCAGAGGCAACAGTGATGGCAGTGAAAGTGAAGCTTTGAGTTAAAAAGTGTTTTTAGTGTTCGGACGAGCCTCTGCATGGAATGGACAGAAAGAGATGGAGCCATGAGGGCAGTGGGCACTCCTTGTTGAACCATGTGGGGATTTCTGTCAGGTTAATTTTTGCACTGGGCAATGTGGAGCCGTGCCTGGGCTGGGGTAATCGGGGTTGATCCACCCCCAGGTTTCAGCTCCAAAAGGGTTTGCCAGCATCCCCACTGGCAAAAGAGAGCATGGAAATGCCTCCCCTTCCTGGAGTGCCTGTGGTCATGGGGGCGACCGGAGATGTAAAATATCTCATGACCTCATGCACTATGCCAAGGACATGCTTGGAAAAGCCGGGCTCTGCCGAGCTAATTCCAGCCTGCTGGGATTCCCCCTGGAGTACGTGGCCAGATCAGCTTTCACTGGAGGGTGAATGTGTGTTTGCCGGGAGCGCACCAGAGGGTTTGGTGGGGCCAAGAGCTGCTGGAGGAAGGCCTGGCAGCTCCTGGTGTAAGCACCTTGTCCCATCTGAGACAAAAACTGCTGGGAGCAGATTGCAAAGGCAGTGTGGGAGATAAGCACTTCTGCAGAGCAACAGCAGGAGCAACTTGAATGCTGGCTCCCAGAAATACCTCCCTGGGAGGCCAAATCTGGATGGCGGGGAGATGTCAGCATTGATGCTCATCCTAAGGGATAGTCACTGGCTTCCTGCAGCCCCATGGCTTGGCTCAGAGCAGATTTCCTGCAGGAGGCTAAAAGCAGAGTTGGGGAGCAGAAATTATATCCCTCTGGCTCATCAAATTCAGCATTGATGATATCCCTCCCCACCCAGAAACTGATCCTTTCCTAAAAGCATAAAGGAGGATCATGTGCCTGCATAAAGGTCATCCAGGAGTAACTTTAAGCATTGAAAACTGCTTGGAGATATGGAGCTCATGGGAAAGGGGAGTCAGGGGAGGTGTTCCCTGCTTTTTGCTCTGCAAGCCCTGCATAACTGCCCAGGGTCCCACAGGGATGTCAGCTTTCCCATCTCACCTCTCCCCCACTGCAACAAAGGAGAGCAGCCCTTGAATTTGGCCAGTGTTTGGGAAGGAGCATCCAAATGAAGCACCAAAATATGGCCTTGGGACCCACAATCCTATTTGAGAGCTTGGAGGGAGGAGAATATTTGGAGCAACACGATGCACAAGTCCCACAGGGAATAAAAATATCAGAGGATAAAAGAGGGCACAGAAGGCAAAGGCAAGGAGACCAACTAAACCCTGTCCAAAAACAAGGGCAAAATTGTTCACTTCCATGGTTAGTCACAACGAAAACATTGGCATTTCATAATTTCTTCCAGCTCAAAAATAATACCCCGTTAGGGCAGTGAGAGCCCTGACTGGGTCAGTGTGTGCTGAAGCTGAAGGGGACCCATGGCCCCTCTGCTGACCCTGTGGGTGATTTTCTTGCTTTACTGGGGACCGGGGTACCAGGTGAAAGTTTCCAAATAATTTGTCCCCCCAAATAAATTCCAGCCTGGGCAGGAAAGCAAAGCTGCTCTGGGGAAGCTCAGCTGAGTGGGGCAGTGATGCACACACAACCCCAGGTTTTATCTCTTGGTGGTGAGCAGAAAGGGCTCAACACCAGATCCCACCACATTTCTTGGGGCTTGACCTCAGGATTTGGTCTGGGATGATAAATTCCATCCCCTTTCTTTTCCATTTTAGAGATGAGGAGGAGGATGTTACTCGGGTTGACATGTCCTGATGAAAGATGGAAGAAAGACCCTGAGAGCTGCTTCTCTGCATGGAAAGATGTAAATTTGGGGAATCACTGGGAATGATGCTCTGGACATCTGAGCTCAGCAGCATCAGGAGCACCAGCCTGGGGTATTAAAAGGTGGGAATTGCAGCAGGTTTGAGCATGTTTTTCCCAGTACCCCTGTCCGATGGTGTGATACCCCTGAGAAGTGTTTTTATCAGTAAGGTTTTGATATACAAAGCTGAATCAGAAACAGAGCATTGTCTCACTAAGAAATGATCTAAAGGCACATTTTACCAAGTAATTGAGCCCAGAAGGCAGGACAGATCCCTCCCTCTGCTTTAAACACAGGTTTTTAGGAGGGGGATGGGGTGATCCAGATTATCCCCAGGAGGGGCAGCAATTACCATCCCTCCTTGGCAGGTTCAACAGAGTGGCCAGGGCTGGCTGAGCAGGCAGAATGAGGTGCTGGTTTATCCCTGGTGATCACTGGGCTTTGTGTTTGTCCTTTGAGATTCTGTGGAATTTTGGGTGATGCCCTGTTTCAGACCTGTTTGTAACTTACAGCACAGTGGCACTGTGCTAATTTTTATGATGCTGTTATTTAATGAAAAGGCTGAAAGCTGGGAGCTTCCCAATTGGTTGACTTGTGAACTTTGGGTAAGAAGAGAAGCTGTTCCAGAGGTGAGCTCATTTCTAACCTCGGGAAATGACTTAATGGACGCTGGTATTTACTCACAAAAACATTGCATGTCAGATGTCCCTGACTAGACTTTCTGTTTCGAGTCCAGTATGAGACAAAAATTTCCTTGGATGAGCTGCTACTAAGACAATTCAAGGTTTGGAGAAGAATTGCAGGGGGAGAAAAAAGAATCAGCATTAAAAACACTCTGAAATAATGAGGCTTTTCTGAATAAAGGGAAGTTTTTGGGCACCCAGCCTGGCAGAAACACCTGCCTGGGGGGATGGTGTGGGTGATGAGTCCAGCAGAAGAATCTCCCATCCTCACCCTCCACAACAACCAGCAGCTGGAGTTTCTCTCAGAGAGGAAAATACAAGTTTTTCTCTTTGGGAAGCCAAGCCCCCAGCAGTGATTTATCAGAATAAACAAAAGCAGGTTCCCTGCCCCGTGTTTGCTGTAGGTTAATGGAAATTATATCCCACACTGCTCGCCCTTGATGAGATAGATCCCAGTTTATACAGGGTGTCTGATGGGAAAACTTGCATTTTTATTCAAGGTTTGCTCATGCAGAAATTGTCACTGGGACTGTATTACCCAGTGTGGTTCCTGATTTCTGTTTTTTCCAGCATCCCAGGATGGTCCATGTGGATTTGGGGAGATCAGTGCTATTTGGAGACGCTGGGGGAAGCTCTGTCCCCTCATGACCCAGCACTGGACTGCAGCTCTGGGGATGTACTGGGGCAGCATCCCAAGAGGAGGAGATTTCGGGAAGAGCCAAGCTGGGATGTATGGAAACAAGCTTTGCCTGCCAGCACTGTTTCCTAATCCTGGACACCAAAACCCTCTGATCGTTAAACCAGCGTTCAGAGATTCGGCTGAAGGCTGCCATGCAGACAACATCCAAACTGACCTTTGAGGAGATGAGAAAAAGAAAAAAAGAGGGAAAACACAAGGGGGTTACTGTGCAAATGCTGGAGAAAAGCAGTCATTTCAATAAGGGACCCCACCCTTAAAATAAGACTTATTGCTAATGCATGCCCAGGACATTTCTGTGTGATGGTATGCTAAAAAAATCCTCTCCAAACAGGGACTAAAGGCTTTGTTGTGGCATGAGCAAGACTTACAGTTCCCAAGAAGAATCCTGTCCCTCTCTTGCATCATACAGCCAGGGATGGAGAGGACATTTCTAGACAAGAAGGCCACCAGCCAGGATGAAGGACAAACAGGGAATACATTCCTGACTTGCTACTTAATTGCTTTCGTGCAGGTGCAAAGGGCTAAATGAAAGGGAAAATAAGGATGAGTGTGTGGGGCCTAATTAATCTCAGCTTTAAGCAGGAACCTAATGTCAGGAGGAGGTGGCTGCTGGAACAAACAGGCTTCCACCCAACTTCTATGCGGATTTTGTGCTATTTATCCCCCAAGGGCCGGGCTCATTTCCAAGGCATTGGTGGGTGATGCCCCTGTCAGGTAAGGAGGTGATGGGGACAGTCCCATCCCATGTGGCAGGGCTGGCTGGTGCTTGCTGGCAGTGCCAGCAGGGTCTGCTTTCCTCTTTCCCTTTGTATTGAAAGCACTTCAGATGCAGGAGTTGCCCACTGTGGCTCTGAGGAGAGAGTTTCCATCCTGATCCCTTTTGGCACCTCCATGCAGAAGTGATGGAGAGTTTAGGGGATTCCAGGGCAAACATGGTCCAGTGCCTGCAGCATCTCCTGGGTCTCAGGAGCTGGTCCCTCTGCCACACAAGTTGACTCTTAAACCCAGAAAGGTTTAAGAGTCAAATTGGAAAAGGGGAAAATTTCTTTTTTGCTTGTGCCCAGGAGCACTCCTGCCAGCACAGCAGCCTCAGAGATGGCGCAACCACCCCCAGAGCTCAGGCGTTTCCTCCTGAAATAAGTGAGAGTAGTTTTAATGACGGAAAATCTATTCCAGAAAGGGAATCTCCTCCTCTTGGGGAACAATGCAGAGCCACCACTGCCAGCCCGGGATCTGCAGGGACCTGTATATCACGTACTCTTTAATTTAATAGCCTGGAAAATGTGAAGGCCTATCTGCATGTCATTAAAGTCTCAGTGAAGCCCCTGGGAGTGTGTTTGTCAGTGCTGGCCCCAGCAGGGCTTGGGGTTGTCCCTCTTTCACCCCCACAGCTCCTTTGCTAGCCAGAAGAGCAGGATGTCCTCAGTTTCCCTCCCTGTCCTTGCGTTGCACTTCATATTTTTTAAGCTCTTTTGAGCTCTTTGTCCCTCCCAAGGTCCTTCCCTCTTACTGTGTTATGCTGCAAGAAATACAGAAAGGGCAAGATGGGAACTGATAGACTGCAGGGAAAAAAGTGTATTCATTAAAATGGCAAAATGAGCCATGTTTCCCCTTATTGAGTCCCTCCTTACAGCATTTCCAGTCCAGGCATGTACCTGTGATGCTTCCAAGGACCCGTGTGGTCCAGGAGCATCTCTGAGGTCCGTGTGTGCGCGTGTCTGCGAGTTTCTCGGTTGTCTGAGCAACGGGACGTTCATCACTAACTCCCAGGATAATTAACTCATTTTCCTGTATTTATAGCAAACCAGTACAGGGAGTGTTGGCACTTATCCCTGATGGAGCCACATTTGGCCACAACGTTTTGAATTTTGGCTGTTTCTTGCATTACAGTGGCTTTGTCATCATCCCGGCTGCCTGCTCATTAAGTGGGCAGCTCATTAAGCTAACAAGGGCAGGGGTGATGGTGGCTGCCTGAGCCAGGCTGCCCATGGGTGCCTGCCACGGTGTGCCCCACTCCTGGTTTGCTGGTGCAGAGGGTGTTTGCAGCAGCATTCCCATCTCCAGATGCCTGCATATGCCTGTGCTAACAGCAGCGTCGCTCCCAGCTTGCCTGCTGGCAAGGCGAAATTTTACTGCTTCAAGGTTTGTTGCAGGGATCTGATGCAAGGAAACGTTGGAGCATCCTGACTCAGCACCGCAGCGGTGGGAGACCCGTGGGAAAGGCACAGAGCATCTTCTCTCAGCATCAGGGCATGCGTATGCCAGGTATGTTCCCATCAGTGGGATAAATCCTGACCTGCACACGGATCGCTCGTTTCTTCCAGAGAAGCAACTTGGTACTTTTTAGCTGTTCTTTCTTTTTGCTGCTTGTTTGTTCAGTTGGTCTTTGGGGAGGGAGGTCTTTTTGAAGGAAGCAAGGGTAAGGGGGCTCAGGGTGCGGGTGGTGGGGCTGGAGGAGGGCTCATTGCTGCAAGGTGTTGTTGCAGAACTGAGGAGACAGATTTGATCTCTGCTGCTCCTGTTATATTGTATAAGGAATGCTTTATTTTGGAATCAGCAAACAGGAAAGTGCTTGAAACAGTAGGAGATGTGCTGTACCTGCAGCTGGGACTGTAAACAGCTTGTGGCCACAGGAGCTGAAAGTGCGTGCCCTTAAATCGTGAGTTCTACTCAGGTAAAAAGGGCAATGAAATCAAGCGTGGGGGACAACCACACTGCTCATCACTCCCCAGCCACCCCTGTTTTAGGGAGGGTTCTACCTTTCCCTTCTCCTCCTCCTTTGCCTCTAGAAGGGAAAGGGACAGAAGTGTTGTGCTGGTGCTGCTGGGGTCCTGGGAGGGTCCAGCCTCCTAAATGACACTGTGATCCTCTCCCAGGAGCCACTGTAAGACTCTGGACAGTGTGGGATGCCCCTTCTCCTGCCTGGTCACCCCAGCTGCTCCTGCCCATGACCCCAGATCTGGCACTCGAAATGGAGGTGGATCATTAAGGCTCAACACACTATTGGGAAGGGCTGTGGGGTTTCTAAAAAACTGAGCCCTGCTTACAAACCCCCTTTGGAAGGACGAGTCCTTGAACCGAGCTGCCCCAGCACAGGCTCAGACAGCTCTGGTATGACCCATTCCCAGCAGGATGCTGGCAGACAGTGACTGCTTCCATGGCTCTGGCCACCACTCCTGCTTTCCCAGCTGCTCAGCTACCTTGCAAAGAGCTAAAAATATATGTCTGTGTGAGCAGTCACTGTAGCTACAGCAGGGGTGAGCCAGAGAGGGTGGCCAGGCTGGGTCACCATGGTGGGGGGACACGTTGACTTTGCAAAGTGGGCAACACAGTGGGGACAGGCAGGGACAGGATGGGACAAGACAGAATGGGACAGTCTGCTGCTGGTACCTCCAGTGCAGATCCCACCATCTCCCCACTTTTGTCGAAGCTGCAGCACTACACAGCTGGTGGGGTTCACTTTGCTGCTTGTGTTTCAGCAGGGCATGAGTGAGGAGCAGCTCCCTGCATCTCCCCACTGCCCCACACGGGAGGACACCAATGTCTCGGCCTCTGCGTACCCCCAGTACTGGGTGGAGCCCCGGTTCACCCAGGCAGCGAAGGTCCGTGTGATCATCACAGCCATCTTCTTCCTGCTGGCGGCGGGCAGCAATGCAGCCGTGCTGGGCAGCCTGCTGAGGAAGAGGAGGAAATCCCACGTGCAGCCGCTAATCCTCAGCCTGGCGCTGGCCGACCTGCTGGTGACAGTGATGGTGATGCCCCTCGATGCGGCGTGGAACGTGACAGTGCAGTGGTATGGAGGGGACATCTCCTGCAAGATCCTCAACTTCCTCAAGCTCTTTGCTATGTACGCAGCTGCCCTGGTGCTGGTGGTCATCAGCCTGGACCGGCACGCAGCCATCCTCCATCCCTTCTCCCGTGCTCACCGCCGCAACGGGATGCTGCTCCGTGCTGCCTGGGCTGGCAGCGTGCTCCTGGCTTTGCCCCAGGTAAAGTTCAGAGTCCTCCCCATGGAGTTTGCCTAGGCTGGGGTGGTTTTGGAAAAGGGCTTTTCCATCCCAACATCCCCAACCAGTCCATCCCAATCCATGGACTCCATGAGCACCAGAATAAGGCAGGAGGTAGGTGCCCAGAGCCTGTCTCCCAGTCCGACACCAGCAGGGAGGTGCTCTCCGTCCACAGCCAGCAGCATCTCCAGGAGGTGGTGCTCTATTCCAAATCCTCGCTGAGTTATTATTTGGTTCTCCATTTCAGCTTTTCCTCTTCCACCTGAACACAATCCCAGGAAGGAATTTCACCCAGTGTGTTACTCATGGGAGCTTCCGAGCACACTGGGAGGAAACTGTCTACAACATGTTCACCTTCACCACCCTCTACATCACCCCCCTGAGTGTCATGATCGTCTGCTACATCCGCATCCTTTGGGAAATCAGTAAGCAGCTAAAGGTCAATAAAGGTAAGTAGATCCCAGCCCTTTAATGTCCTCCGTGACTGAACTTCTCCATCCTGGAATTGTTGGGTGTGTCACAACATCCTTTGAAAGTTAAGTTTTGCACAAACCAACTAAGAGGTTTTGCACAAACTTATTGACCCCAGTCCTTGCTGTCTTCTGCTTCCTGTGGACATGGACCAGATTATGAGATGGTCTTCCCTCTCTGGCAGAAGCAGAGTCACGGATGGTTATGTTGTCTTGGTTTTCCCCTGTCTTCTTGACTCTCCTTGGCAGGTTTGACAAGAAATCAAAATGACCACATCTCCAAGGCACGCATGAAGACTCTCAAGATGACCATAGTGATTGTTGCTACATTCATCATCTGCTGGACCCCTTACTATCTCCTGGGCTTGTGGTACTGGTTCCAGCCAGCCATGATCCAGAAGATGCCAGAGTATGTCAACCACAGCTTCTTCCTCTTTGGCCTGCTGCACACCTGCACTGACCCTATCATTTATGGACTGTACACCCCTTCCTTTCGGGAGGACGTGCAGCTGTGTCTCAGGGGCATTGAAACAGCCATCACCAGGCAAAAGAGACACAAACCCATCTCAGCCTCAGAGAAGAGCACCAAGGATGGTGCTGCAAATGGTGGGGTGGCATCAGGGGGCTCCAATGGGACAACTGTCAGCACGGTCTGATGAAGAGATGTACCCACGAGGGGATGGCAGGCACAGCTTTGGAACTGTTTTGTCCTGTAGGACCATTTTGGAGACTGTCATGATGAGGTTCCCTACTCAGCTTTGGTGGGTGAGGGTTTCTGGCCAGAAATTGAGAATCTGCCTCCTGCCTGTACTCAGGGTGAAAAATATTTGGGGGCATTTCTGGTCATTCTGCTGTATTCTGGCAGCACCGTGACAACTACAAAAACATCCTTTTTGTACCTGACACATGCTCCAGCCCTGATTCTGGCATCAAGATTCTCCACACTTCCAGCATCAACCTCTGGGAGGAAATTTACCATCTCCTCTGTGGTCCAGGGTCCTGTCTCTGGAGTGGCTGGTCTTCAAGTGCCCTTTGCACCTACACCCAGCTGTAGAGCTGCATGGATGGTGTCACCCTGAGCCTGCAAAGGTGTGGTTGCAGGCTTTTACTCCGTTTTCTCCACACATTGTAGGAAAAACTCTCTGGAAATTTCAGATCTCCTGACTCAGAACTTGCTTGGTTCTCCCATGGCTCTGTGACAAGCCTCTAAATAGCTGGAGGCTGACTAATGCAGGAGCTTTCATGTCCCAGGCATGGTAGGTAGGGAGGGAGTGCTGTGGGGATGGAGGGACTCAGGAAAGAGTGGTACAAAGAACCACAGTGGGGTGAGGTTTCTTCTCTCTTTTGAAGAGAGACAGAAGGGAAAACAGTCCCTGCTACTGTTTTCTGCTGTGAAGGGGATGGTACAGACAGACACAGCAGCTCTGTGGGACACGGGGCAATCCAGGAGAGAGAGTATTTGTGGTAATGAGAACCAGACCTGACACTGCCCAGCCCCCTAGACCTTTCTGTCCCCACGTCCCAGAGCACAAGCTGGCAGGGTGCAGGCCACATGCTGGACACATTTGCTTTGCCATGAGCAACACCAGCCCCTCATCTCTGCCCCAGCAGAGCAGGTGCAGCCACCCCACAGGTGTTGTTTGAGGTGTCCCAATGATGGAAGTGATGGGATGAAGCTGATAGGGATCCATCAGCACCTTTAGTGCCAGATGGAGGTAAACGAGGGCAAGGAGGACTTCTGGAGGGATCAGCTGAGCTGTGGTGAGTAATAGGGGTTGTTTGCTTTCTATTATCATGCCAAAAGTTGCTTGTGAAGGCAGAAGTTTCTTCTCTGGGTGTGGATTGAAGAGATGCCTTTATTCAACTGTGTTGTCCTTTCCAGGTAATTAGAAATAGTGGATTACTTATTTTTTTCATTCTCTGATGATTGTTATTAAATGTGGAGTTTGCTTTTGAAGAGAAATTCAGTTTTAAGTCAGGTGGGTTGTTGTTTTCTTAGTTTAACTAAACCTTTGGACAGCTCAGGAGCTCTGGACTTGGCAGGAGGCAGTTTCTTGGCTATTTTTGTGGCCACTGCAGCTTTGAATGAGCATCTGGACTTTATCAGGATGAAAGAGCTTTGTTTTAAAAACAACCCTTGTCTTACTGTGGTTGCATGTGTAGGGAGCTGGGAGATGTCTTCCCCTCTAGAAAACAAATCTCCTTTGGGCACTGAGGGGGCTTTTTCTCAACCCTGTTTCCAAGAGGTGTTGGCTCCCTATCAGCCAGAAAGGATCTGCATTGGTCTCCCAGTTCACCAGCTAACAAATTATTGAAATGAGAGGGGTGGCAAGCAGTCCTTGCAGGCTGGCTGAGGCTGGGCAATGAGGACATGGGAAGCTGCAGTGCTCAGAGTGATGCTGAGCTGCACAAGGGTATTCAGCCGTTGCCCTTCTGGTACTAATTATTATTTATGCTAAACATGTAGCCCAAGGAGAAAAAAAAAATCAATTAGAACTGCAGGAGCCCAGACCAACTGGTGGGGACTAGCGTGAGCCATTTAGGAAGCATCCAAGCTCCAATGAGATGCGTAATCGCAGTTTGGCTTTCCTGGGCTCATTCTGCTCAAAGTTAATTACCCAATGCTAACAGAGCAGGGGGTGCCTGATGCCAGACTGGCAAAAAAAGGGCTTCTTGTAAGGTGATGGGAATGGCTTGCAGTAGGGGAAGCTAATTTATTCATCAGACACTCCTTTGGTCTCTTTGTTTGTACTGCTGATGGGAGGCAGACCTTGAAGGTGCGTTGGTTTTCTGGCAAGCCTTGAATAAGTAGGAAAGCGTCTTTAATCTACTGAAAATTGTCTTCATCCACTTTTTGCTGAGTGGGAGAGAACAGATACAACATTGCTCATACACGTCTCCTCTTGCCCAGCAACAGGAGAGCTCAGAGGTCTTCTCTGTGGAGAAAGAAATACTTTTTTTTCCTTGTGGGAAGGATTTTACACCCCATGGGTACAGTGAAAAGGCAAAAGTGGGTTTGGCTTTAGGGGGACTCGGCGATCTTACAATAATTTAGGTTGGAAAAGATCTCTATGAAGAGTAGGAAAATGGGGATTATTGCAAGCATTTGTACTTTAGTCCTTAGGGGAAGCATGGCACGCTCCTTGGGATTCTTGCAGGCACTCTGCTGTTGTTCCTTTTGCCTATCTCTTTCATACCTTCCCTCCTCTTGCTGATGTTCAAAGTGACATCTTGTGGAGTCTGGAGTGTGGGCAAGGTGCCCAAAGTGACAGCTTTTATGAGAGAAGGAAAATGTCACTCGTGTGCTGCTAAGCCATGTGACCACTGCATGCAGGAAGAGGAGCAAGCAGGTGGGCAGCACCTCCCTGGGGAAGCTGGGATCACTCAGGGTCCTGCCAGAGGTGGACCAAAGCCCAGGCCTGGTTTGAATATTCCTGCATTTCTGATTCTGCTTTTCTTGTATTTGCTCACACTTTAGAAAGCACAAGATTTTTGCATCACTTATTAGGAGCATGAATCCCCAAGTCTCACTTTCCCCCCCAACCCAGGGGTGGTCCTGCTTTCTGTGATGCTTCCTTCTCTCTTCCCCCACAAACCTTTTGTCTCCAACAGCACCTGCCCTTCTCCTCAGCTGGCTCCTGAGATATCTGTATATAAATATATATAAAATAGAGAGAGAAAAAAATACTTTTTATATTTATTATCTATTTATGCTTGTTGGAGGAAAATTCTCCCGCTTCCTCACAACCTGCTCATTCCCACCAAGGAAACACCAGTTACCACACTTCTTGCAGTCCCAGCCAGGATCAGATTTGTCTGATTCGGTAACAATTCCTTAATATTCACCACAGTAATGTAATGAACATATTAATAAGAGCAGGTAGCTCTGTATTTTACAAGTCCTCGACCTCACCCTGGGCCGCCTGCTTCAAACACAGCGGCCCTTTGTTCAGGAGAAAATTCTGATTCATTCCCTGTTAGTGTTTTTATAGCACTGTGCATGTTCAAAGAGCCACGCAAGTGGCTTAAGAGGCTAACACAAACCTTGGGTTAATTCATAATACTGTTAGTTACTCAGCACAATACCCACATTAATCCAGCTGACTGCCCCTTGCCACGTTGGGAAACACATGCTGAAATCAGCAGGGAGCTCCGAAAACAAGCGTGGGAGTAGGATATTAAGTATTTTGCCAGGCTGCTAGGTAGGATCTGAGCACCTTAAATGTATTTAAAATATTTTCCCATTGCTGTTGCCTCGCTCCACAGCTGTGGAGCTGAAGCAATGAGGAGGCTGTGCCCAGAATCCCTGCAGGCCTGAGCATGAGGGATGGGGCTGCAAGCTCTTCAAGGGATATTCCAGACACATCCATCAGAACTCAGCCCCCACCTGAAACCACCTCCTTTTTTTGGGGTTTATTCAAACTGATCAAAGCAGAAAAAGCTGGGTTTTTTTTTTCCTTTGATACCTGCTGATTTCATTGCAGAGCTGGACTGTGCATGTCTGCCATGAGCCCCTACAATGCTTTCTCTCTGGGGACATAGCCTGGAACTATTATTACTTCTGCTTACTCTCAGAAACCTTCCTATGCAAAGAAACCCTAAGAAAAGAGCTTTAAATCCCTGCTGCGTCCTTTTCATCTGGCTCAGGAGCTCCCAGGTTTGTGCCTTTCCCTGCAGTGCAGCAGACAGCCATCCCACAACTGCTGCTCAACCTCCTCCTTTTCCAAAGGGCCCCAAACAGCCCATCTGTTCCAAAAGGTTTTTGTTTTTTTTTTTTCAAACAAACCAGGCTTTTACAAAGTCTAAAGTACCCTTTAGACAGCATCAAATACCTCCAGGTTTTCTGGAAGGCACATTATCTCCCCTAAACTTGTATAGTTACATGGCACAACATTTAATATAACTTGCTGAGGAAAACAAAAATAAGCCAACATTCCCATGACCCCTGTGCACATCCCAAACCCCAAGTTTCTGCACTGAAATATCAAGGAGTAAAGTAGTCAAAACTGTTGCACAATAAATTATTTATGTATATTTTAATTAGAAATCTCTGCTATAATTAGCACAGACACTTCTTGGGCTGAGGCGCTGCAGTGTCCTTTGACAGTGAGCATTATTAACAGGCTGTAAAAGGCAATGGGGAATTGGATTATAATGTTCTTGTTTTGCAAGCTGTATGGTGAATAAATAAATTTGTTCTGGCAGCAAAATGAACTGGGATAAATGTGTCTAGCTCCAGTCACTAAGAAGAGGGGTTGCTGCAAATGAACTTGTTCTCAGCCTTGAATTAAAAAACCTGATTACCAGGACATTATTTCTGGCAATTAGGTACCAGAACACATCAGAAAAATAAGAGATTTTCTTTGAAATATTTAATGAGTAAGCTAGTAATCACAGACTCATTTGCTGGAAATATGTGATGAGTTGGGGTTTTTTTGTGGTTAGGGTTCACTGTGCAATGAAAATCTGCATTTATGAAATCTACTAAAGGCTGGAGTGAGAGACTGAACTGTGGCACCTCTCTGGCTTTTCTTCACCTAGATTCTCTGGGTCTTCATGGGGTTACTCCATGCCCAGTCACTAATCAGAGGACAGTGCTTTGCTCCTTTTTCTGTTTCAGGCAGTTGTAGGTTGCTTTGCAAACACAAATTACTTGACAGGAGGGAGAGAGGACAGAGCATTGCCCTGTGTATGTTGCATTGCTGGACATGGTGTATTCTCCAACAAATCCCCGGTTTGGTAAGAACAATCCTTATTCAGTATTGATGTTGAAAACCCTGAGTTTGTCTAATCTGCACAGTAAGCCAGGATAAGATAGATCAAGGCTGAGACCACAAGCCTTGTAGATGTTTGTGCTGGTTTTGTCCAGGATACAATGGATTTTCCTCATAGCAGTGCAGTAACTATGTTTTGGATTTGTGCTTAGCTGCCAGCTGGGATTAAAACACAACAATGTTCTACAGATGGGAAAAAAACATACTAGAAACCATTTAAGTTCTTCCATTTGGCGGTTGTTTTATTTCTTGTTGGTTTTTTTTCCTTACAATCATTATGCTGAAATATAAAAATTCCTGGCCAAAGTTAGTTTTAAAAGTTTAAAAGTAATTCCATCTGCATTGATACATGCCAAACATCACCAGATTCAGTTTCTGAAAACACACTGATAAGACTCCCAACAGGTTGCTTTGCCTGATATCCAGAAAAATCCTCCAACTTGTGCAAACATACTTCAGCTTGACAAAAAATAGGTTACACCTGAATGTTTCCATGCTTAGTTTTCATTAATCTTAAATAACCTTTTTTCCATGGACCCTTAACGATTGGCTCATGCTAAGCTGCACCACTGTGATCCTTTTCAGCTGCACTAGGCATCCTCATGAATCCCAGGAACACAGAAATAAGAATAAATGCAGAGATGCCACGAGGATTAATATACTGGTGACAGAACTGGGCACCTTTATTTCCAGAGCTCTGGAATAGATGCAGTGCACTGCAGATCAGCTATTGTTAAGGCACGTGGTGAAACTGACAGTTTATCATCTCGGGTTGGCTCATCTCTCTGAGTCAAATATTCTGTGCCAGTAGTAGATGAAGGTCGGTGAGTTGCTGGCCCCTATCACTATCAGCAACAGCAGGTACAGCATCATCATAACAGCAAAACGGTGGGTGTGGAACCAGGAAGATTCATGAGAAGGCCTGAAAAGGGAAAAAGGCATGAATTTTATCAGAGATGCACAAATACCTTGGCAAAAAGTATCTCAGGCTTCGTTATTTTAAGCCAATCTACTAAAAATAGAAAGTTGTTCCACAATCCCAGTAACTAAAGAAGCCTGATTTTTACCACATCCCTTTTCCTTAACTCCCCATGCACAATCCTGTCTTTTCTCCCCATGTTCACACCTTTCCCTGTGGTCTGGAGCTGTAGCTGCCTGGCCTGTAGACACGTGTTGAGTAGCTGAGTGAACACTGCCACTCAAGATAGATAAGGGCAGAGTTAAAACTGAGGCACTTGTAAGAGATGCAGTCACCAGACATCCACTCTTGGTTTCCTGCCACAAATACTCTAAGTGCTTACAGGTCTGGTAAAAAAGCAAATTTAGCTGAGCCTGGGAATGTCAAAGAGCAAGACAGAGGCAGCACGATGGTGTAGGACTTATTTCCACAGGAAATAGGCTACAAACAAATTCTGGCAGTGCAGTATATCTTTCTTGGTCGTTTTCTGTTGTTTTTCAACAGTGAGATGTGTTTATCTGGCTGTTGCAGCAGCTCATCCCTCTAGACAGCTGAACTCTTACCTCCTATGCTGCTTCTGTGAATACACTAGCAAGTATTTAACTCGTAAAAGCTGGTTGTTTGTGACAACAAAGTATTTCTGTGGTACATCTCCCCCTTCGCTGTTTTTCACTCTTGCTCTTTTTCTGTCTATTTCTTCTGAATCTGAATTGGGAAAAAAAAAAAAAAGCAGAACTTCAAGTAACTGTAAAAAAAGTAAACAACCAACACCCCCATACACACCCCCCAGAAGAATGGGAATGAGATAACCAAAAATCTAGTCTTGGTATTCCCCTGAATCCCTCAGCATCCAAGAATAGAGTGAGAAGTTTGCTTGAGGCTATACCACTCCTAGTCATCCTTGGTATGGATGACATTATGGCCCAGACCAGGGTGACAAGGAGGTAAGTCTCCCATCCAGTGCTCAAGGAGCCACTGATATTAACAGGGAAAGAAAAACATGAAGGACAGATGTAACTACTGCACAGTTACTACTGTGCTAGACTCACCTTTCTTTTTCACCTGACACTTCACATCTGGGTGGTCAATGATCTCACAAACAGCCACACAGCTGAGGATAGAGCCCAGTGCACTTCTCTGCCAGCCGAGACCGTGAGGGCTGTACAGCAGAGCCAGGCTCAGGTCACTGGTCAGATACGTGCCTTCACCAAACAGGGATGTCTGAAACAGACCAGAAATCTACCCTAAAATCATGTGCTGCAAACCTCAAACAACATACAAGTGTTCTTTCCTTTCAGACTGGCAGTTCTGCTCCTGAAGGTAAATTACGAAAGGCCTTTCTGACCCATGCTGGGCCTGGTCCATGCACTGTTTTTGTCCTGGCACAACTTCCTTGGGGTGGGGCTGCTGCCCTCTCCCATCCCTCAAATTAGCTGCTTGGCAGAGCACTTGGTGTGGACAGATTCATGCTTTCCCGGATTTGGAGTTAGTTTGCCAGCAAAACTATTTTACATCAACATGACTGCATTGCTGTTAAAAGGCATTTCATCGATTTATTGAGACTGTCATCATTCAAGTAATCCAACTCCCCAAACAGGGCAAGGCTTGACTTCATTTAAATCCATGCTTTACTAGAAAAGAGTAAAGAACTTTTTGATTTGCCACACTGGCTAAAAATATTACTCCAGTAAGTCCATTGTACTCAGTAAACCATTACTCATTGAGAATGTGGGGAAAAAACACAGTCCATGTTGACTGGAATGTCAAGCAGGTGCTGTGTCAAAGCTGCTTCACAGCTGACACAAAAAGCCAGGAGTCTCAACTTCCCTTCCACTGAAATCAGAAGAGGTGCAAATCCTGTGGGATGTCTCCCTAAACCAGACGATTTTAAGAAGGCTCCACTGGCAAGTAAGCACCTGAAACTTTGCTGATCTAAACACAAGGCCAGGCAGAAAATCTCCACTATCCCCCGTCTCTGTAGACAGGCACTTCCCAGCTGCAGGCTGTCAGACAGGCCAGGATTTTCAGAGGAATTACCCTTCCTTATAAAGAAGCAAAGGACAGTCCTAATTTGTCACACTGGTGAAAAGGGTTTCATGCCACTTCCAGTCTTTACCCCCAGGCTGCACTAGAAAATCCAACACAGCCATCCACAAAGGCCTACACTGAAATGAACGCAGCAGTACAAGAGCATCAGCACACTGCATACCCTGAAAGGAAGCTGGGCCTGTTTTTAAAATGTGTCCCCAGCTGCAAGTGAGCAAGGGAAGATGGTGTCAATGGCAGGAGCCTCACCCTGTTCAGGTGGCAGTGCAGGCCGTGGTGCAGGATGGAATGGAAGTTCTCCAGGCGGCTCCCGTGGAAAGCGTAGATCAGGTCCCGCTCTCCCCTGGTCTCAGCAAACTTGGTGTTCATTTGATCACAGTACACGATCTCAAAGAGGTAGTCTGGAGCAGGAACCGCAGCCCCAGACATCCCTGTGAGTTCCTGGATCTTCTCGTACTTAAAAACAGGAAGGAATATCACTGTTGGTTTATGTGGTTAGATTACTCACTGGAAATTCTGCTTCCCGTCCCTTCATACTGTTTAATGCATTCTGATTATGCTTTTCTGAGTTAGAATTCAACACTGTCCAAATTCAGAAGGAGTAAGTGCACAGTAAAAATACTGCCAGCTTCTTGCTATTGAAGTTAAATCCTTAATCTTCTCTCCAGAAAAAAACCCCAAACCTGAATTGTAATTATGAATTAATTTATGATGCAAGGAGAATATCCCAATTCTACTTTGGCTACTAAGCCAACATATTCATCAGCTGATCTTGCAAGAGAAAAAAAACACAAAAACAGAAGTTGTTTTCAGCTTGCTGCTAATCTCTACAACTATTTTGATCCCTGTTACAGAAGTGCCTCAGTGGCTCTGAACCTTTCACTTTTTTGGGGCAGAAGACAAGAGTTCTCTTTCTCAGTGACGAGCAGGCCCCAGCTCCATGACACCCAAATTGGACTCTCTCAGACTAAACCATGCATGTACGTGTTATGTTAACTGCAGTAACCAACTACAATCACTGCCCATTATCAACTACCCAAACTGGTAACTATTTCAGGAACCAGTGTTCCTGAAAATTTACCTAAAAACGACCCTCTCTATATACAGAGAAGAATGGATTTATGTTCAACTGTCAAGCTCTCACAATAACCGACTTAATTCTGGCAGGAAGAAATATTCTCTGAAGTCCAAGTTTGCCTCAGAAACCAAATTCTAATTGAGATTTTTCAGTCAAAACTTACCTCCTGTTTCTTAGTACTTTGTATCATGAAGACTTTAGATGATAGAATCCAACTAAACAGCTCCCAGGTCCTTTTATCTGTATTTGGAACAGACTCCAGAATCTCTTTCAGGCTTGGTAGAGCCTTGGTGTCTGCAAGCTAACAACAGAAGTATTTAGCACAAGCTCCTTAGTGCCATTGCGATTAAACAGGGACCTCTAGTGAAAACAAAACAATATTTCACCCCAACAAACTGAAAAACATGTTCTGTTCTGAGATATAAACACTTGTTTCCAGTTTGTGAGGAAGTTTGTCAATTGCTCTGAATGTAAACAGCAAGCAAGTTACAAAGGGTGATATTTACCAATGCTATCTGTAGGGTTTTTTACAGGAACAATCAGACACGCTCCTGAGAGAAAACAAGCTGTCACAGGGCAGTACGTGCAGTGGACCTGACATGGGGGTGTTCAGGCCATTTAACATGCAAATCCTTCAGTATGAATTTGAATTTAACGTTGGTAAGCTCTCATAAAACTTCACATAATATTAGAAACGTTAAGGCTGGAAACCACATCTGAGGTTACTGAGTCCAACCCTTCGCCTAACTTTGCCAAGCCCACCACTAAACCATGACCCCAAGTGCCACATCTCCGTGTTTTCTCAACACCTCCAGGGATGGTGATTCCACCACTTCCCAGGGCAGACTGTGCTAATGCCTAACCACCCTTTCGGGGTAGAAATGTTGCAGGATAGTCAATCTTGAGCAGCTCGAGGCCGCTTCCTCTCGTCCTGTCGGCTCACCACCTGTCACCTATCGCTTGTTACTTCACCTGCCGTCCACACCGGATCTGGGCGTTTCCCAGTGCGGGTTTATCGGTCACAATCCCAGACACTCTTTTAAACCTGGATTTCTTGACTGGATAAACCCTTCGTCCTGCTTTATCCGTGACCCTGCGGCGCCGCTGCCCTCACCTCTGCGGGCGGCCCGCGCTCCCCATCGGGGAGGTGCCCGCCCGGGGCCGGCCCCCGGCACTCACCAGCCCCTCGAAGTCCTTGGTGTCGCCGCTGACGTAGCGGCCCGGGAAGGGCCTCAGCGCCGAGTCGCGCTTGTAGCTCTGCAGCGCGGCGGCGAACAGGCTGCACCGCAGGTCGGCGGCCAGCGGGTCCCGCCGTGCCGCCTCCCTGGCGACGTGGGGACGGGGAGGAGGGACAGAGGTGTGGGGGAATGACGCCTTCGCCTTCGGTAGAGACCGTGAGACGATTACAGAGGACAGTGTCATCATCCCTACAGGCAGAGACCAGGAGACGGGTTTAGGGGGCAGTGGCATCTTCCCCCCACCAGAGACCAGGAGAGGGGTTTAGGGGGTGGTCGCATCTTCCCCTCAGGCACAGATGTCTCATGTAACCTGGAGGGGGTAAAGGGAGCAATGGCATCTTCCTCTCAGAGACTGGAAGGGCTTGTGGGTCAGGGGGGGAAATGTCACCTTTACCTCAGGTACAGACCAAGTCACATCCATGGCCCACAGGGAAGGGAGGACATGGAGGGGGACTCCATCTTGGGAGTTTGCATCCATGTGAAACAGTAGATTAACCAGAAGGGTCATCCAAGGAGACTGCTTTTTGTGTCAAATTCTGCCTTTAATTTACATTACCCAATTTAATAGATACCTGTACATGTTTTTATCTTTAAAACATTGTCCAGTCTGTGAGGTCTGTGCTATTTTTCAACTTGCTTGCTCCAGAGGGTCTCCCACATGCCAGCAGCAGGGATGGGTGCCCTAAGAAGAGAGCTAGCACCACACAAAGCCTTTTCTCAGGAGTTATGGAAATTACCCAGACTTGAAATGCAGCTGGAGTGATTCCTTTCCATATTTCTATATCCTTGAGAGGATGTATTTTACTTTATCTGATGTGGTGCCTTATTCTGCTGTAAATATCTGATATCTCTGACAGGCTGTTAGCAACATCATTCAGTGATCCAGCTCAGGACATGTTTATTATCTCCCATGATATTAAATTGTTCTGTGTGATCCTTTTGAAAAATCAGTCCTTGGCTGTCTAATTGGCTAATTTCATTTGCTAATAAATCATTAGATGTAATATTTTTTGGTTGAAGAAGTTTAGGTGGAAATGCATTTGGGTGGAATTTTACACTGTTACTTTGAGCTTTTGAATTTATATCATTTTGGTGCCCTCATTTAAGATACCAATTACTATGTTAGAAGAAAGAGTATTGCTTTTGATATCTGTGGCACTGGTAAAGACATTCCATGCAGCAAAAGGTGTGTCTCTTGTTTGGGAATTTCTGCATGCTGTATCTTTTACCTCACAGCATGCCCAGGGTTGTGGCTCTGGGACAGAGCCTGGGGTCAAGAGCAGGATATGCAGGGCACTGCCAGCTGGGGCCCTGCTGTTGGAAGTGGGGTGTCCTGGCATATGATTAAGGAGTGAGGATAGTCCCTGAGGGGAAGCTGGAATAGAAAGACAGTGTGATGAAATGGGAATGGAGAGCTGGAGGGAAAAGGGTTTCCTTGGATCCACATCAGTTCTGGTCATGCTGGGCTTCCCGTGCCACCACTTTTGTATTATTCTAAGAGAGTTAAAATGCAGTGAAAGACTTTCTGTGGCCTTGTTGTGGTTTAAAGAAATGAACCCAAAATAGATCTAAGACATCACTGGCACTTTAGTAGTTAATGGAGATTCTGAGAGCATTGATCCCAAACTGATGCCTACCTTTGGGATTCCAAATGGATGGTGCTCCCATTACCAAGCTCAGCTGCAATGACAGATACTGATGAGATAACAAGTTTGCTGTATCGATGCTGCCTGAGAGTGCTGCCTGCTCAAACTCATTTAACACTGGGCTAAACCCTGGTTTACAGAGCTGTTCCTCAGCCAGAGGTGAAGTGCTGAAAGCTTCTGGGGCTGTTTTAGGGGACGTGCCCCTTGGTGTGTGGGTGATCCTGAGCATCAGCTGCTGTAGACTCAGGCCTGCAAAGTGTGGGAGGATAAACTTGGATAACATCATCTTTCCTTTGGAGGGGAAGCACAATTCCCCTCAGGGATAGCTACAGCAGATAAGGTTTTCCAGCCTGTGCCTTGCAGAAACCCCGAAGCCAAACAAAGGTTTCTACTCATCCCTCTCCTGACCGCTCCAAGAGGCACATGTTGGCAGGGCTCTGGAGTCAGGAGAAATGTGGAACAGCTACTGGTTTATCTTTGGTGTTGCTGCTTTTTAATTAACTGCTGTGAATGTGTGCCGTGGGCTGGAGACTGAAATTGAAAAGCATCTTTCCAGTCCTCTGAAAAACAGCACGATGAACAGTGCTTGAGCAATGTGCTGTGCATTTCTTAGTGACTGCATCCCACATTCCAAGCTTTCTCCCACACCTTTGCACCCCTGCTTCAATAGCTACAGGCAGGCAAGACTGGCTGGGGCACTGGCAAGGAGCTCTCCTTTGGCTTTTTTGAGAAGGGCCCTTCAAATGTGTTTCTCTTTTCTCACTTTATTTTCTTAGATAGAAAAGCTATCCTTGGTGATTTGCTGTGATTCAGTGCAGAAATGGTTTTGTAAAAGATACTGAAAGGGTCGTTGCCAGTGCAGGACTTTGAATAACATAGCTGTGTGGCTTCTTATGAAATTGAAGATCTGATTATTAAACATAGACTGTAATAAAAATAGTTTCTGGTGTTGGCAGATGCATTTCAGCAAAGAAATGTGGCTTAAATGTCTTCATTTAATTCCAGTGTGTTTAAAATTGATCTCATGGACCGGAAAAGAGGTTTTTTTTCCCCTTAACTAGGGTCTGTGAAGGAAATTAATACAGGGAAGGGAAAATAGAAATACAATACCACACTCAGTGAAACAAATGCTTATGACTGAGGGGCTCGTTCCTTGCTAGCACCACTGGAACAGCCAGCTGTATAAGGTATGTTTTATTATGGAATTAACCTTGACCTAAGGTTCAAAGAGAAAGGTTAGTTTGAAATAAATCAGTAGTATGGTCAGGTCACTTCAAAGAGTCTAAAGCTGAGCTTGAAGATTGCATGCTGTTTATGTGTATCCAGTTGGAATAGAACATATGGTAAAGATAATAGGAGTAAACTATTTATCTCTTCCACCCGCCCCCACTTTGGATTTAACGCCTTTTTGTCCTTTGCATAGATCTGCTGCAGGGGATGTTTTTATCCTGGGATGTTTATTGAAAACAGAAATGTGGAATGAAACAACCTTTTTAAGTCAGCTGGGTAAAGCAGTTTTGCCTTTAACGTTTTTCCAATTGCTCAGATTAAAGTAAACCATTTTGGAAGTAGTCATGAATATGGTGAATCATATTTCTTTGTCACTTGTCTCAGTGAATTCAGACAGTCTTAGGAAAATCAAAACAAAATGTGCTCAGTTCTGAATTATTGTTGTTCTGATCTAAAAGCAGGATCACATTTCATTGTTATATATGAGTTACATGGATTTAAGAGCTTCCCAAATACCACATAATTCATGAGACATCCCAGTAAACTGGGCATGAGTATCCCAGTTAGCACAGGGAATGGGAACTGAGGGTGGTTAAGCAATTTATCCAAAGCCACTTGTAAACTGCAGCAAAACTCAGATTTGTCTTCATGGCTGCTTTAGATTCCAACCCTTTTTGATGGAGGGGGCCACAATGCCACCTGGGAATTCCTGAATGACAGTCTGCTTTATCCAGAAGACCAGCCTGTATCTTTTGGCCCATGTGCCATTATTCTTTTGCTCTCTGTGCCATAAGAGAGGTACCAGGACTTGTAAGGCAGTCTGTCCACCAGTCACTTGAGTCCAGCTTCAGCTTTGTGTAGGTCACTGTATAAGGGAAGTAAAAGAACTTTCCACTTCTTCCAAACACATTGGATGCAGCCTGGCCTATTGGAAGGTGTTCCTGTCCATGGCAGTGGGGTGGAACAGAATGATATTTAAGGTCCCTTCCAACCCAAACCATTCATGGATGGATGAAAGACAAGGTGGATGCAGTGAGTGTCTGGTAGTTGTCTTAGATGCAGAAGTTCTCCTTGTTAATTGCAGCCCTGAATTGCTGTAGTGTGAGGCCAGCACTGCAGTTTTGCAGTTCAGTGAGAAGAGCAGTGCTGCTGTATGCTGGGGAGCAGAGGGGATCCTCTGCTGAAATTAAAACCAGCTGCTGAGCCAAGACGTGGTCACTTGGTAATAGCTTTAATCCACAGATTGGTTTTTCCATAATGTGTTGCATGCAGTTTGCAGATAGTAGCATGTTTTAAGATTTATGACTGCCTGACTTTTCCCATTAATAGGGAAATCTGATAATTGTCCATTTTAAAGTGATTGCTGAACAATAGGAAGGAGTATGCTTGTTGAAAGTAAACATAAAAGCGAGCTGGATCTATGTGAGGGTGCTGAGCCTTTGATAGATTTTCTTCTTACAGCAGTCTTTGATCTGCCACAGCAGAAAATAAACTCAGTGGGAGACTGGATATGGGATATAGAGCAGTTCACCTCTAGGTCATGGACTCCAGTCCAAGCCAGGTCAGGAGTGAGGCTCTGGGTCAGTTCTGGTGGGAGCTGGGGCATGGCAGCACCCCCGATGTCTGTTCTGCACCTGTGTCATGGCACAGGGGGAGCGTGGGTCTGCAGGGACACCCCTGCAGCAAAGGGGGACCTGTTGCCTCTTCTCCCAAATGAGAGCTTTGCAGCTTTGCTAAGGAGATAAATGCTATGGGAATACCCAGGGCAGTGCAAGGGCTCCATCACGATTTGGCTCTCAGGAATGTTCTTGCTGGAGAAAGCTGAGTGCTCTGGTATGGGTTGTGCGCAGCTTGTGCCCAGTCTTCAACACCAGTCTCTGTGTTCTCTATCTCCTAAAAACAGCAAAAAAAGCCCAACAGCTGTGCCTGGTAATTATCAGTTAATCTAAACAAAAGGGAAGTCTGCAAAGTGGTCAGCCTTGTAGTACCAGACCTGTCCATATACAGCAGTTGTCCTGGAGGCAGCAGCATCTCCTTGCAAATAAAGGGCCATTTCCTGAGAAATATTTGAGCCCTATATCTCCCCACCTTTGGAGGGCTGATTTCAAAGGAAGAGTTGTGCAGCTTTGTTTTGGAAGTAACAGGATGCAAATTACTTCATGTAGGAAGCACAGCATATGTAACAGGTCATAAATAAACTGATAAAGTGGACTAGTGTAAGGTTTTGTGGCTATGGAATGTGAATTTCTGGCCATGAACCTAGATCTAAGCTGAGAAGGAACATGGGTGAGTTTAAAGATCAAAACTGAAATACCAGGATTTCTCACTGTCAGGGAAGTCACTTGAATTTCTTTCTGATGGTTCCAAAAAGAGCAGAAACAGGGATTTTATTGAACTTCAGCTGTGTCAGATGTGGGGAGCTGCTTCTGTTTTATCTTGTGCGAGAGACAGCTGCCAAGATTTATTTTTACAGGAGGGGAAACAGAAGTGAGAAAGGTCTGGAATCTCATGTAGCTCTGGCCAGAATCATGTTATCTGAAATAACTGGTTATCTGAAGTTTGGCCAAACCTCACTCTGCTCAAGAGTCTCAATATGAGACTAGAGCTGTAGGAATAAATAGCAAGATCCAGGCTGTCTGCATGGGGACTGGACCCTGAAGCTCTGGTCCAAATTCAGCACTGAGTCAACAGTACATAAGGAGCTGCCAGAGTGATCTGACTTCTGCCGAGTTCCAAAATACCCAGCCTGGGGCACAGTGAGGCTTGTCCTTAAGCTTCTGTGACTCTCAACTCCATGGCGTTGAAGAGGATAAAGCAGCATTTAAAGGCAAATTTTGCCTGGAGAGGTCCAGCTTTCCCCTGTGTCTGAGCATCCCATCTGCTGCATTGCTCTTTTTTGAGCCTAAGGATGCCTCTTCTCAGTGCAAACAGCCAAGGAGGGGCTTGGTGTGAGAGGTGTGTGTTGTGTCTGCTTTAGCTCCTGTCCCAGGGAGAGCCCTGTGCTGGATTCCTGCTGCCGGCTGATGGCAGCAGCGGATCTGCAGAGAGCAGCTCTGCCTCCCCACCTGCCTCTGCCCTGCACTGCTCTGACCACATTATCTCAAACACTGCAATTTCGGGTTATTCCCCCTGCCCTGCTGCAAACCAGCCATTGCTTCTGATCAAGCAAGTCATACACAGGAGAGTGGCGTGGAAATAATGCTGCTGCTTTGAAGGGGAAAAAGTGTCAGAAACTTTATTTGTCTGCACACCCACCTGCTGATGTGTCCCTTCACACAGAACTGGTGAATCATCTCCAAAAATATATGTCCAGTACTGAGTTGTTCCTTTTCTAAAGACAGAGCTGATATTTCCTTGGGAGCTAGGAGACAACGGGACAATTCCCTCTCCCTTGGAGGGACTGTGGGGTTTGCCTCACTGCTACCCTGCTTTTCCCTGGGATGTGGCAGTGCATGGCATTACACTGAAAGGGAAACATTCCCTGCTTGCCTTCTTAAACACAAACAATGATTTTAGGGGAAGAAAGGGGACAATATGCTATTGTTACATTGTTCCCTACCTCAGCCTCACACTGAAATATTTAAGGTCCCCCATGAATAATGCAGCCTCAGCCCCAAGCCTGTTTTGCACTTCACACTAAGCGGGCCCATAAAACACCGGGATTGCTCCCGGCATACATTATGCTGTATAGAACATCTCCTACTGAGCAAAGCTTTGTCTTCACTGCCACAAAGGCTGTTGGGATTTTTTTCCCCTGTCTCCAAGAGAGATAACGAGCACAAGAGCTCTTGTTTTAAAATGTAAGTGGGAACAAGTCACCTGTGGTGTTTTACCTGCTGCTAACTCGCTGTGGTCCACACTGCATCTCCTGCTTATGCTGATCCCATGTCATTCCCTTTTAGTCCAGTGGTTTATAGCAGGACAGCTATACAACACTTAATCTGTAGAAAAATATATAATATTTAGTTGTCAGACAGGAGACAAAATGATACATTAGGTGTTAGGATTGCTCCATAACTCAAACAAGGAATTCTTTCATTCCTGACTAGGATACCTCAAATGCAGCAAGGAGCAGGAACAACATGTTGTTTTGGCTTGAGGTTCATAACGCACTCTGTCACATCCAGGATGTCCCTTCCCAGGTCCTTGTAAAGTTCAGGAGAGGTTTTTGTAGCATTTTAATGATGCTGTTGTTGAGAACAGGATGCTTTTGGTGTCTGGTTGAATCACTTCCAGCCATGTTGTGCAAAGGAAGACTGAGGCAAGAAGGAAAAAAAAGTGTGGCCCCAACCTCTTCCAATGAAGATACCTTTGCACTCACCCTAAACTACAAAGGTGAGGCTCTTGATGAATTTTAGATTAAAAGAAGCATTATGTCTCCCTGGACATCTGGTTTGTCATCAATAATGACATTAGGATCTGTCACATAGGAATTGCCATCTGTGATCTGGTCAGAGGCCTTTCAAAGGGAAGGAAATGGGAGGATGGAAATCAAGGAATGCTTTGGTGCAGGGAAGAGTCACTTAAAAGCCCCAGAGGTGACCATGCCCTTCCTTCAGCTCAGCAAATCATACCATTCCTCCATCAGCTCTAGGGCAAAGGTCTAAAAATCTTGAGTTTTAGAAAACTCATGGGAAGTGTTTGCTGAAGGGATGAGATGAAGCAGGAAAAGGTAGGATTGTATACAAGATGGTTTTAAGAAAAAAGGACCATAGAATCATAGAATGGTTTGGGCTGGAGGGGACCTTAATGATGACTTAATTCCAACTTCCCTGCCATGGACAGGGACACTTTTCTCTAGAACAGATTGCTCAGAGCTCCCTCCAGCTTGGCCTTAAACACTTCAGGAAGTTGTGTTCCATCCACAACTTCCCTGGGCAGTCTATGCCGGTGCCTTCCCACCCTCACAGGGTAAAATTTCTTTCTAATATCTAATCTAAGCCAACTCTTACTGAGTGCAAAGGTTCATCCAGAGGTTTTCCAGCTGCTTTCTTGCATTGTCTAGGTTACACCATCTCCTAACTTGCTCCCAAACTAGTGCAGTTTGGAAAGGTGAACATCTCTGAAAACCCACCTATTACCAGCAATAATACTAAATCTCCCCAGGGACCCAGTGATGCTGTTTTTCACATATTTTGTTTCTCTTTATTAGCCAGGTATGAACTTTCCCCATTGATACCTAAGATTAATCAGATCATCAGCCTATCAGCTGTTTATATAGAGGTAAATCCTTATCCTGTATTTTGGCCATCAATTCCCATTAGTTTCTCTATATGGGTGATTGAATAGTCCATTGCCTGTACTAATAAGCACCCATTAGTTGTCCCACAGAGCTTTAGCTTTATTGGGAACAATTCATGTCAGTCTAGGCCAGAAGAAAGGCTTTTAGCTGGATTGTTTTGATTGCATTACTTAAAAGGTGGCTTTTGAGCACCTGGAAGGTTAGAGGGGTGCTGCATCCAACAGGGATGCTTTTGTTGGAGAAATACAGATGATACAGCTGTGAGCAAGATGAGGATTTGCTGCAGGGGCACACAAAATGCATTTAAATCTGCAGAAATAACTCTTTGGTTGCCCTGTTTGGGTCAGTCTAAAAAGAATCTCCAAGATCTCAAAGTAAATGTTTCCAACACCTGTCTGGCTTAGGGCTTTGGAATGCCAGTTCATCTCAGGACCTCATTGGTGTTTCTCTTCCTTTTTCATTCTCCCTCTTCATTCCTCATGCTAGCAGCCCAGAAATTTTCCTTTTTGCAGCATTTCAGGCTGCAGTAAGCTGGTTACAAGCAATTTGGCTTGGTGCTCTGCAGAAAAAAAAGTGTGGAAGGCAGGAGGAATTGCTGCAAATCGCTATTCAGCTGCTCTTCATCACACTGGCTCTGGCTTCCATCTACCCGACAGCCCCGCTAAAAGGATAATAATGCTTTAAAAATTAGAGTCAGCCGAGCAACTACTTCATAAATTCATGGCCTTGCCCTGATCCTTTCCAGAAGTTTTTCTTTCAGATTGAGTCCATGTCAGACCTTGGATTTCTTCCCTTTGGAAATGCTGCTGCTTTTCTACTTTGGGAGTGCTCTCTGGGTCACCCAGCTATGCAAAGGGGGTTACTAATTATCTCTCATTACCTCAACAGAAACAAGCCTCATTTCAGGATAATCTTGTGCTCTCTCTTTCAGAGAATACAGGATAATCTCTCAGTGATGTTGTCTCATTGTGGGATTTTGTTCTTGATAGATAAACCGGTCCTGAAATCCTATTAAGAGATATTTTGCCTCCCCTTAAAACCGACAAACTCACAGATGAGACAAACTTCTGTGGAATGTGGAAGAGACCTTTGGCTTTGCCTACCTGATGGGAAACAGCTCTGGTTTGCAGCAGCTGTTCCCATCTGTACTGCTTCTGAAAGCAGGTCTGAAACAGCCCTGGCTTCTATGTGGGACTGATGGCTCTTCTCAGCTGCTCAAATCCACCTCACGCTACCAGCAGAAAACCACAGCAAATGGACTGGGGGCTTGCTCGAGATGTGGTGGGAAGGGAGCACTGCTTGAATGGGTGGTACAGCATCTTTTCAATCCACATCATGTCCTACCAGGTGGCAAAGGATGAACTGTCCCATTGGCCCTTCCACCTACTCCAAAGGTGTGGAGTGCTAGAGAATGTGGATAGGAGAGCGTTATTGTTCTGCTTCATAATTTGAAACTCAGCAGGAAGAGTGCCTGACTGGCAGCTTCCAGGGGTTCAGCCTCGTCCCCTAAGTAAGGCAACCTCTTAGTGTGTTCTCTCAAAATAACTCTGACCTCAGTCTCTCACTTCATCTGCTTGAAGACAGGGATGAGATTGCCATCCATGAAGATATTAAAAGGCTCTGCAAATATTGAATCCCTTCAAATTTAGGGTCTTTATGTCATTAAGGAAGTTTGGACAATAAAGGAAACCATATCCATCAGTTGTGAGGGAAGTTTGGAATTGTCTTTTGAAAGGAAATTTTATTTCATTAAAAAATTGAGTGAGGTGTAAAAATGAAATCTCTTCTTTTACAAATCTGACAACTCCAGCAAAGTCAAGTTGCTTCTCAAGGGATGTTGATGGGAAGAGAGAACCTACTCAAGTCTGGGCTTTATAAAAATGGAAAGAATACAGTTGATGTTGTTTAGATTTGTTTGGTTTTCTTTAATTTGTTCACAGCTGTTCAGCTGTGGAGGACTCAAGTCCTACTCTATAGGTTTTGTTGTGCATAGGATCAGTGTCTCCCTGTAGCTGTCTTTGTGAGTGAAAGTAATGATAGTGATCTGTTCTCTTGGGTTCTTCTCAGCATTTTGCTTTTGGCCTTCTCTGAGCTTTGAGAGTCTGGGAGCTGCTTCAGCCGTGAGCCAGGAAGCATCCCATGCTTTTGGGATGTACAGGATGGGGTCACCACACTTCTCCATTTCTGGGGGAAAATGCATGAATGGGGTTATGGGGTTTTTTTTGAAAGCATGAATATATGAGATATATGAATATATCTCATATGGTGAGAACCATTCCCTTTCAGTGGTGTGTTTCCATGTTCCCCCAGTTCTACACTGCTCAGCCCTTTCCAGTGCTCTTTCTCTTGTTCCCTTTCTCTTAGTGCAAACAATAAATTTAAGTGTGGAGATTAATTCTGGTGGAGCTGCAGCAGGGTCTAGGTCTGGCACATCTCCACATGAAGAGAGACTCTCTCCTCCTCCCTGCAGAAGCTGCTGGGGCTGTAATCTGTCTCCTGTGCCACATCCTCGCCCGAGGACTGGCAAGCCTGAGCCCAATCTTCAAAAATAAATCCATCACAGCAGCAGGGAGCGGATGAAGCCTCTGCAGATATAAAGGTCAAACGATAAAGGCCATGTTAAAATATGCTCATAGGAAATGGCAGCTTATAAGTACTCTGTGATCTAATTACTTATGTCAGGCAGATAAGCCTGGACAGCAATTATTTTTAACCTAAATCACGCAAACAACTACTGTAGGAGCTTTGCCAGTTCTCAGCATTTCTTTCAATTATTTTTGGGGCAAAGCATGAAACTCTGCAGGACAAACAGTTGTCTTAAGGGATTGTTTTTCAGTTTTGTGAAGGAGAAGCTGCTTTAGTTATCTATGGTTATCTTTCTTTTCCTCTTCTGAGAAAAATAAACCCTACATTTTGTATGTAGTCCATGGGCAGCCCTGGTTTGCAGTGCATGTGGAGCGGGACTAGGGTTTATTTTCCTGCTGGCCTGGCTGGATATGGGCAGAGGGGAAAGCTGTAGCTGAAGACAGGGGAAGCTGTAGTTCATCACACAGGAGGATGTCAGCTCCTGGGATCTGCTGGGTTGGTGAGATGAACAGTGATTTGGAGAGGGAGAGAGTTGCTCCTTACACTGCCACAGGTAATGGCCTTAGGGATTGAGCAAAGGACTGCACCCGAGAAAGGAGCCACACAGGAGTACATCACCTCTTGGTCTCTGTGAAGAATGGAGGTCCCAGCTTGTGACTCCATCTTAATTCTACACAGAGGTGCTGTGAATTGACCCTAAGCCCAGAGCCAGAGCACGGGATAGAAACCATGTTGCCCTTTTGCAGGCAGCTGTCACAGCCTTCTGCTCAAGCCTGGCACACAAAATCCAGGTCTGCTTGGTCCAGCATCATCTTCTATCATCTGCATGACTTAAACTTTTCCTTCGTGGTTCTGGAGAAGCTTTTTAGCCTAAAACATTTATCTGTGCCTTACTGAGAGATTTTGGGACCATGTATCATCTTACATGATGGTTCAGTCTTGGCTCTTTGACCTGTGCCTGAGGGAGCTGCCCCTGTTCTCTCAAGGTCATTTGAATATGAGCAGAGACGTTCATCATCCTGGGGCCTCAAGGAAGGTATTGATCACCCATGATGAATTGGCACATGTGCTATACAGGAGGAATGATTACTTAATGGATGAAAGATGTGAGAGCTCATGCTTTCATCCAAGTCACTGCTTCTTTCTCCTTCTTGACACAAGGGTCCTCCTGCCCCAGTGGTGTGAGAGATGCAGAGGGAAGAGACACAGAGAGCCAGAGGATGTTGGTGGCACCTTCTCCTGGGACCACAGTCTGGTTGTTCCTACCTACTTTTACTGTCCAACTTGACCTGACTGACCACCCCTGTGCAGTGGGTTTGCAGCAATGCTGCAGCCATAAATGGTCCATGGGGAACCCAAGAGACATGGGTGAGTGCCTGAGGCACCAGTGCATAGTGGGACCATTTTGGAGTTTTGTAGCTTTGGAGTGAGGAAGAGGAGATGCTGTGTGCCTCTCAGTCATGCTGCTCTCCCAGCCTGCAGGAATTACTGTAAATGGTGATTTATTAAATCTTTGTAAACCAGCACGATATCGCATGTCCCCACTGAGAGCTCTTCTGCACAAGGTGTTATTACAAAGGGCTGTTTCTGATTGATTTTTTTCACCCCTGATTTTTTTCCTATATGAATGTTTTGGAAGAAAAGCATATTATTCAAAATGTGATTAAGTCATTTGGAAGAGGATTATGGTGTTTTGGAATAACACCCTCTTATTCCAGAATGAGATCAGTCACACGGGGAGTTAATCGGAAACAGCTATTTTGCTCCTCTGGGGAGCCTCCACCAGCATGACAAACAGTCAGAGCTGCTCCTACCCCTGCTGCCCACTGGTGCCTTGGTCCAGGTGGGTCTAAGGCCAGATGGTGCATTATAGCTCAATAATTTAGAGATATAATTTAATTGCTTCTGGCCTAGTAGTGAAACCTCAGAGTCCTCCATAGAAGTTACAACAAATATAAGCATTTTGTGACTGAAAATCAAGATGGTGTGTAAAGGAGGCGTCATCTTCAAGAGATGTTTGCTTCCCCAAGAGCCTCTGCATTTATTTCAGTAAGTGCTTGACTGACCTGCACCAGAGGCAGGTGCATTCACCCCTCTGCATCGCCCTTCTGTCAGCTGTGGTGAGCATTCCTTGGCCATTGTCATGAAGACACTGGTGTGACCCATGGTCTAGAGCAGCCCAGTCTAGTGGGAGATGTCCCTGCCCATGGCAGGTGGTTGGAACCAGCTGATCTTTAGGTGCCTCCCAACCCAAACCATTCTAGGATTCTACAACGCTGTGATCACGCTGCATCCTCTCCATGCACACACGGCTCTGCCGTTGCACTTCATGATGCAACAACCCAGAAACTTGTGGCTTCCATATGCCACAAATTATATTTTTTTCATCCTCTGATACGTATTTATTATTGAAATTAAAGGGTTTCCTAAATTTTTATTTCTGAGTTGGGCCAAACACAGCTTAGGCAGTAAGCAATGCATATTTATTTCCAGCTCATGAAGGAAAAATATAACATCTTTCCTTGTGTTTCTATAATTTCTTTTCTGTGCATATGCAAATTGCTGGTTTATTTGTGCAAGATTTATGCAACTAAATGATGGGGAATTATAGAGGCAATTCAGTGCTTAGAAAGAAGAGACACAATTGCTGCAATTTGCTCGTGCCATGCGCTAATTCCTTCGGAAAATGCTTTTGCTCATTTATTTGCACCGAGCACCGATTTCTGCACCCCTAAGCAAGCTTGGGAAATGTTCTCTGGGCTCAATAGACTGCAAATGGTTTATATTTCTTTCTGCCTGTGCCATCGCCTCCCCATAATACTTTATAGCAATTAGTAACAATAATGAAATATAGCTGTGATTTCTCAGCACTGGAGAAACGGAGCCAGTGCTTGTGAATCAAGCACATTTTCTGGTCAAATTGGCCATTTAAACATGCTGCTCAGGAAGCTTTAAATCCACCTCGATGGATCACTCTGAGCTAAGCTCCATGGGGGGCAAAAACACTGCTGGAAACAGATTTTTCTCCTTTCCAAAGCTGAACCTGCTCTGTGAGGTGATGCTCCCAGGTTTGGGAGGCATCACCTCACAGAGCAGGTGAACCTCTCACCCAGGCACAAACCGATGCATTGTGCTTGCTGACAAGCAGCATCCTCACTGCTGCAGGGAGACCTTGATTCACAAAGAGAGTGGCAGCAGGAATTGAGACAGCTCCCAGGTTTTTCTTCACATGCCTCCTTGGTGTGGTGAAATGGGGAAATCCTATGAAGCTGGGATCATATAGTGGAAACAATTAGGTTGGAAAAGATCGTTAAGATCATTGAGGCAAATTGAGCCTTCTTTTCCCCAGACGGAGCCCCCTCAGCTCCCTCAGCCACTCCTGGTGTTCCAGGCTCCATTCCCTTCTCTGGACATGCTCCTCATTGCCTGTCTTGGAATGAGGGGCCCAAAACTTTGATGTTTGGGGAAGCAAACATCAGAGCTGCCTCAGCAGTGCCCAGAACAGGGAGACAGTCACTGCCCTGCTCTTGCTGGCCACATTATTGCTGATATGGGCCAGGTGCCATTGGCCTTCTTGCCCACTGGACACACTCTGGCTCATGTTTGCTGTCAGCCAGCACCACCAGGCTGCATTTCAGCCATTCTCCCCAAGCTGTCATGTCACAGGGGGTTGTTGTAACCCAAGTGCAGGACCCAGCCCTTCACCTAATGCCTTATTTCCGATGCCCGGATGCAGGATGGAGACAGGAGACAGGACACAGGAACGGAGGTCTAGGGCCCCAGGAACTAACCTGGAGGTCCTGCAAAAGGACTTGTTGTAGTTAAATGTCACAAGACAGCTGGTGCCCAGCACTTAGGAGAAAGGGAAGTGATTTAGTTTTGGTCATTATCAGAAAAACATGTGTGGAGGACGGGCAATGAGAAGAGCAGCCGTTTTCTATTAGGATAAGAGTAGGTCAGGTGTAGTTAAAACTGGGTAAATGGAGCAGGAAATGTGGCTGTATATTACTCACCCAAGATATATTGCACACATTAGCCTTGTTTGAT
The DNA here is from genome assembly GCF_014805655.1 of Passer montanus. Taxonomy (NCBI): domain Eukaryota; kingdom Metazoa; phylum Chordata; class Aves; order Passeriformes; family Passeridae; genus Passer; species Passer montanus. Next base: position 15,645,275 of record NW_024369929.1, read on the forward strand.
CGGGTTATTTGGAGATTCGGTGCTCTGAGTGGTGTTTTAGGGTGGCCAAATCCAGGCTTTGTACTCTATTAAAATAAATATATTGCTCGTGTTTAATAAAGTCTCTGAGTTTCCATGTAACTGAAAGTCTGCAAGTGGTCTTTGCTAGAGTCTTAATGAGTCCCTGCCTGCAATAGGCTTTTGAAAGTGGAAGGTGTGATATTAATATTGTTTATGTAGCAAAATAATTTATGAATATTCATTTAATGATGTTGCCGGCTTCCAACGTGTATCTGCTCTTGGGAGCTCTAATGGGTTTTCTCTCCTGGCAGAGAGCTGCCTCATGGAAGTGCCAGAGGCTTTGCTGTGAGGGCTCAGTGGGCTGCCCTGTGCTGTGAAAATGCATCAGACTGGTGTGGCAAGGAGAGTCAAAGAACTGCAAGGCTGCTCTGAAATTTGGCTGTGAAAACTACCCTACTTTTGCAGAAGAAATAGGAAACGTTGCTTTTCTCTATTAAAAAGCCCCATGAAATGCAGAAGGCTTTATCAGCACTGGACAAGACAAAATGTATTGGGTTGGGTTTTTTTTTTTAATGTGTCTGAAGATTTTGAGTCTTAATGAAGTGTGTCCTCTCCAAAGAAGTTGAGAGGGAGGTGCTAAGATGGACAGTTATTATATGCTTAATTTAACTTTATTAGATGGTATTCTAAGAAATAATACCTTTTTCTCAACTGTATCCTTTGCAGCATCTTTGTCTGCATTTAGCTTTGGTGCTCTTTGACCATCTTTTGGTGTATGGACAGGCTCTATCATATCCCTTTAGCTCCTTCCTAAGCCCTTGGATAAATATGATGGATAAATACATGCTTCTGGCATGGCAGCATCCTGCTTTCCTTTCAGGGATGGAGGACTGAGATGCCTTATTCCACATGGGCAGGCTCTTCCCATGGCAGGGTGATGTCAAAGGCAGAACAAACCTCCCTGGGGGCAAGGTGAGATCAGCTCTCCAAGCTCTGGAACTAGACATCCCATCAGGAGGGGGAATGAGTCCCAAGCAGGGAACCTCAGCCAAGCATTGGACCCACCTGAGACTTCCCAAATCCTGATCTCCAGAGAGCAGCCTTTGCTGCAGCTAAAGATGATGCTGCACACACAAAGCAGAAACCAAGCCAAGTGTGGGGCACTTTCCCAGCTCTCTTTTCCCTGGCTGCCCCAGGGCGATGCTCGGTGCATCATCCACAGCCACCATCCCATCTGTGGGCAGTAAATCCTGCGGCAGCAGTCGGGGCTGACTGCGGCTTCGTTCCCTCTTTGCCTCTGACAAAGCTGTATTGTTTTGGCGTGACCTGCTTTTAGGAGCCCCCTGAGGTCCAGCCGTATATCTGTCCTTGCCAGCTCCTGGAGGGTGGCTGGGACCCTGGCGGGGTCAGCGAAAGGGTACGTCACGGCTGGACGGCAATTATCCTCTGGGCTGGGAAAAGCCAGGGCCGAGGCTGTGCCGTGACCTGGGGTCTCTTAAAAAACCTTTGAAAGGTTCCAGGCTAGTAAAGGTTGGGTTGCATTGCCTCAGTGCATCCTCCACATCCTCCCCCAGGCATCCTCTGCTAAAAAATTTCACTTGTTCTGCTTAACGGTTACTTTGTTTGGACATCACGTAGCAAACGCATCCCGCTTTGCCCTGCACGGGCACCTCTGGGCTGGAGGGAATGTCCTTTGACCCTTTCTTATGACATCCTGCAGGACTGAAGTGCCCTGCTTCAAATCATTAGTTCCTTAGTTCCTCATTCTCAGCTCTGGGCACCATCTGCCTGACAGAGCCACTAAATGGGGTTAAACCCAAAAGAAATGGTAAATTGTGAAGTGTGCAAACTGCTCAGCTTGTGTTATACAGGAGACAGAAGCAGAGTCTGGAGGGAAATAGGCAAACTAAAACCAGAAGATTGGTATCCAGACCAGCTCAGAAGGGGACAGCTGGGGAGGTGTCAATGTGCCCCTACAATGGGCTGGAGGGGAGGCAGCCATTCTGGAGGGAAGCTCCATGTGCCACCTCCTGATGCTTGGCATCACTTTATTTCTTTAATTTCCCCCAAGCAAAAGCAGCCCAAGTCCCTCTCTAAACAAGCTCTGTGAGTCAGTAGCAGAGCTGGCCAGCCCCTTCCCATGGCTCTATCAGTCCATCAATCCGCTAAAAAAAAATATGGGCAGAAGGTGTTAGTTTTGGGGGAAGGATACTGTCGCCCCGGGGAGATGCCAGTGTGTCCTGTATGCATTAATGAAACACTTTCTTTCCGGTTAGGACTTGAAGGATGCTCATTGAAAATCAGGCTGCCATGGAAACCAAAGGTGTTTAGTCTTTTGGGAATGCTGTTGGACAGAGGCAGGGAGAGGTGTGGGAGGCGGGAGAACAGTCTCTGAAGAAGAGGCATTTTAGCAAAACCCTTGATTCACCATCAGTCCGTGCCTGTCTGTTGCTTGTGGCTGCTGATTGTGGGAGGGAAGGGTTTGTCCTTGTACTGGATGCTCTTCATGGCTCCAGGGGCCTCCTTGCTCTCAGGGTGTCCCTGGATGGATGGGGCATGTGTACCCTCCCGACTGCAGGGACAGGGATTTGCTGTGGCAGCAGTGCAGGGTGAGGAGAGAATCAGCAGCCGTGAGCCCCAAGTGGCCTTGCTGCTGTGGGCACCACGTCCCTGACAGCAGGCAGCAGGTCAGGGACCTTCAGCTGCTCAGGGATCCCGGTCCTGGCACCCTGCCCCCTGCTCCCCATCCCCTGCTCCTCGAGGGTGAAACACAGGAAGGTGCAAGCGTGGAGAAATAGTGGAATTATTGCTCTGTCATGTACCATTCACTTTAATTAATGCAGCACGTCGGCGTTGTGACAGCAGTATTAATAAAGGTTGGGAGATTACTGCAAAACATCGTTTTCCTACACCTTGTCACTTCCCAGCACTGTCCCCTGACCAAACCTTCTCTCCTTCCCCTGTTCATTCCACTTTCCATCCTCTGGCACTTGCTGGGAGCCCGTGTCCACAGGCAGGAGCTGGGGGCTGCTCCCACTCCCCCTCGGCCCCACACAACCTCTCACCATCACAAGTACCTACTAACGGATGCTTTAATTAGAATAATCAATAAGTTGCATTAGGAAAAGGATGGGAGTGGGTCCCTGTTGCACACACAGAGCAGCTCTTCGTTGTGGCTCACACAACACCCTGCACGAATGCTGCTGGAGGTTGTCATTAAGGTAATTAATTGCAAAGAAACCCACTGCTTTCTGTTGGGCACCTTTGGATTAGGGGCTGCTCAGTGCAGCGGGGGCAAACCCATAGTGGCTCACCCTGGGCTTGAAGGCAAAATGCAAAGAAATAGATTAAAAAGCTAACAGCCACCCTTCTTCCCATCAAATATTCCTGAAATCAGCACGTTCCTGCAGAAAACCTCAGCGCATTGGAAAATCCTCAACGCTGAGGGCCGGGGCTGTCAGTGCCGGCTGCCTGGAGATCGATTCACCCGTGATTTGGATTTTTCCCTTCGCAGCAGTTAATGCTCTGCCCGTGTTTTGCCACCATATCCCGCTCCGTAATTACAGTGACTGCACGGATCAATTAGCACCGCTTAAAGCCATTAGCAGCCCAGCCCCTTAGCCCGCAGCTCATGGCCAGCAGTCCTGTGTGTGGGGAAGCCGTGGAGGGACCCATTCGCACAGCACCTGCAGTGGGAAAGCCCTCACTTCTTTTAAATTCAGTTTTATTTTGGTTTTCCATGTTGTAACAATCTAATGATGGCCTCAACAGGGACACTGGGACACACTTTGTCAGGCTGAGAATGTTTCATCTCGCTGGGATTTCCATGTTGTCTCTTGGGGTTGCCTGAAATGTGACAATTCTGTTTTGTGATGTGGTTTGTTGCCAGAAATTTATCTTTGTTCAGTGCTAAATCCAAAGCCTCTGAAGGTTTGGGGCTGTCTTGAAGCATCCATTTGCAAGGGAATAGCAAAAACCTTTCCCAGTGTCTCATCCAGAGGAATGAGGGAAGTGGGGTGAGAAGCAGAGGAGGGATGAGAGGTAACACATTTTCATATCTAAAGGGGAAAACAAATATTCTCTCTGTGCCTCAGTTTCTCTGTTAGAAATGCAGACTCTGCCTCTACTGCCCACATCACCTGCAGACCCAGAGCTCCGTGGTCTTAGTTAAATGATTTATCAACTGCAGGAAAACCAGGGGCCAGCCAGCTCCAGTGGGGTGGCTCAGTTAAAGGATGAAGATCCAGGCTCTCCACAAATTCATCCCAATTTATTAATGAGCATAAACACCTGAAACACCAGGTTTACAACTGGTGTACAGTTGTAATTAGGGATTTACCATCCCTAATACAACTATTGCCATTCATTTTTTGTCTTATACCAAAATTTTCCCAAATGAGGGCTTTTCTCCCAAGATCCCCCCTAAAAACACTAGCAGAAGCCATGGCTGTTAACCGAATTTTGTAGCATTAATATTTCCCATGCAGGGACTTTTTCTCTCTTTTTCTTCCTTTAATGAAAGGCTTTACTGGGTTTAATGCTGACATGTCCCAACCTGTGTGGCCTGGCTGTCCCAGGGCAGAGCTGGTGTCCTCAGCAGGGAGAATTCCTTGGTATTTAAAAAACATTAATAGCTTCAAGGTGCTTTCCATTTCCCCCCTATTTCTTATAATTTTATCATATAAAAAAAAATTAAGCTGGTGTAAACGCATATTTTCAACAGGACTGAGGGACTCCATGTTCTGGAGACCCTACAGGGGATATGTTGGTCCCTGAGGCAACTTGGTGGTCCCTGGGAGAAGCTGGGGGGGGCTGATTTCCCAGGCCCAAATCATAAATCATGCATATAAAAAGTCACTCAGGGCACTCTAGCCCAGCATGGGGCAACTGTAAATATTTTTGATGTAAGGGATTATTTTCTCTTTGGGCAGTGTCTCACTCTGTGCGTGACATCTCATTCCTGGATCGATGTTTTATAGGCACGTGGGCCCTTGTATCTGCTCATGGTTAGTCGATAATGCCAAAACATATGGGCTGTCATGTACTTTTCCATGTATTCCTGTTATATAGGCTCCGAAAATAACTTGAGGGTTAAAAAATAAATAAATCTCGAGGATGGTATTGTTTGTGCTAGATAAAATCCTGTGAACAAAGCAATTGGCATCATTTCACTTGCAAATTGAGCAGTGAAGCAAAATACCATTTATGAAACTGTAATTTATTCTTGGAAAATCAAGCACTTACAATGTCGGCTTGTCTCAGGTTAAGTTACAGAAAAGGGAAAAAATAGATTAATGATGAACGTGACAACATTTCAGGGGAAATCATCACAGCTAAAGCCTTTGAAAGCCTGTTTGCTCCCTGCACAAATGGGATTTTTATTTTCTTTCTCCCAAGAATATTAAACCAGGGACTGCTTTGGATCTCAGTGGTGCTGGGAGCAGTCGAGCAGGCAGTGGCAAGGTCTCCCCCTTTACCCCCATCCTGCTGCATCCTGTGCTGGGGAACCCTCACTGCTTTCAGAACCAAAAAGCAAAGTATGGCTCATTATTTTTTCCCTGCCTGCAAATAGTCCATCCCTTAAAGATCCTCTTTCTTGCAGATGTTCTTATATTCACAGAATCACAGACTAGTTTGGGTTGGAAGAGACCTTAAAGACCATCCAGTTCCAACCCCCTGCCATGAGCAGGGACATCTACCACTAGACCAGCTCAAAGCTGGCCTTGAACACTTCCAGGGTTGGAATATTCTTATGTTTTGGTTCTGTACAACTAACACAGGCAACCTGAACAAGCAGCTCTCCAGTGGGGACATCACCAGTGCCACCAGTGGGCCATCAAACCCCATCATCAGTTCCTCCATATGATCCAGAGATGTTCCTTAACAAAGGTCTCCCAAGGTCTCTCCTTTGCCCTGGCTTTTATTCCTTATCCCTCTTAGCCCTTTATCTTGTGAGCAGGAGACCACTCTCCACTGACAGACACCCCTTGAGAGCTGGCAGACACCATGGAGTTACTGCAATGGGGCTGGGAAGAAAATGAATATAATTTGCACAAGAGGAGGACAGAGCTCATCAAAGCCCATAGGTGATGAGGAGGCACAGCCTTGTCTGCTGGCATGTGGGAATTTATGGACCAGTTGGAGCCACAAATCCCAGCCTGGAGCTGCACTCTGGGTGGGGATCTTAAATCTTTATTTAGGGAAATATCAGCAAATAGTCCCCCTTGATTTCTGTGCCAGCATCTCCAAAGTCTCACTGTTAAGTCACACTCACTGCAATGACGAGGTGTTTGGGGCAGGAATGGGCATTTCCATGATTGTGGCCGAGGCATCGCTCGTGCCCCGCGGCGCTCTCTGGAGGTGACGGTAAAACGGAGTTCACAGCCCGAGGAGCGATTGCCCGCTGTAATAGTGTGTCACGTATTAAGGGAGCATGTTTGAAACCACGTTATGTTATTAAAATTCATGGGAGTGATTTATAGGGGTTTTTAAAAACAGCAGCTTGCCAATATAAATTGGCTTAGGAAAGTCAACTGTAATCCACCCAGGTCCAAATAATGACATTTCCTCCAATACATCCAAAAAGCTGAAAAGCAGAAAATAATATCCAGGCTCCAGAGATAAGGCGAGCACCCAAGGGAAAAAAGACTCTGAAATATTCATGCGGCCGTAGATTGGATGGTGGAAATGGCCATTCCCAACGGCTGCGTTTAGGGACTGATGAATTTAGTTACTGTACCTTTATATTTATCGCTCAATAAACAAGACAAGCTTCTTTACGAGGCCGAGCAAGACTAATTTAGCTATTTTAGCACTAAGGAAATGACTTTCTGGGTAAGGCGAGGGGTTGGTAATTTTGCATGAAATTAGGAGACTTTTAATTTAGCCAAGGCAGCGAGCACTGGTGGGGTCTGAAGGTGCTGGGAATAACAGGGCTGGAGATAAGATCTGAGGATTAAATCCCTCCTGGAGCAGTGGGGTTGGCATGCTTACCCTGGATTTTGGGGGACCCCACACTGAGAGAGAGCAGAGCCTTTGCAAGCTGCCTGCACCTGCTGATGAAGATGTTCCAGCTCTTGATTTTTAAGATGATATTTGGGGGCTTAGGCCATTGCTGTAAAGGTTTTACAGCAGCCGTGCTGGAATCAAGCGTGGCTCTGTAAAAGTGTCAGCAAATGAAGCGGTGATGCCCGAGTGGTATTAATGCCAAAATGACCTTTCCAATAGTTAGGGCTTTATGGGATATTATAAATTCTCCCTGTGTTGGCAGGGTTATAACTAGGACATTAACAGTAACATCTCCAGTGAAATCTGAGGCAGGAACGCAGTGTTTGGAGCTGAAAACACCCAACTTAATTTTTTTTAGTGTTTCTCTAGCTAAAGAGTTGATTTGTTTCCAGCAGAAATTTGAATGCACATAGTCAAAAGGAGATTGCTTCTATTAAAGACAAGTTTTGAGCACTCAAGTAGGGTTTTTTTTGAGGGTTCTTAATATTTCCAACAGCCCAAAATCAAAGTGATTTAAGCGTATTGCTTGGGGTTTTTTATTTCCTTAGTTTCTAAGACTTCAGATTAATAATGTCAAACCTTTTTTTTATTGCCATGAAGGCAGGGAAAGTCCTTTTTAATGAAAGCCACAAGCTCTATACAATGCCTTGACTCTGCAGCTGCTATCTGCAGTACCAGATTTCACTGAAGTTACATGAAAATCCCCTGAGTGAGCCCACTCTGATCTTTTTTTCACCTCTTGCGTTGCCACTGGGAAATAAAATCAGTTTTTATGCTGGTATTTATTATGAGGTATATATTTAGACAGTCCGTGCTGCAATTTAGCAGTTCCGAGAGCTTCGGGGAGTTGTTTGAAGCAACTTTTCACTCAGCTGCTTATTGAAACCCCTTTAGAAAGTGCTGCTTGGCTCACTGTCGCTCCTTTATTCCTCACAGCCTCTACTTTGCCTGTCCTGTGGCATCGAGGGCAGCAGCAGCACACAGCTCAGTGGCAGCAGGGTGGCTCATGGTTCACAGCTCGTTTTGGGGCAAGGATGCATCTTAGAATCCCAGGATGATTTGGATTGGAAGGGGTCTTAATAATCATTCTGTTACCACCTCCTGCCATGGGCAGGGACACCTTTCTCTATCCCAGTGTGCTCTGAGCCCCATCCAACCTGGATACTTCAGGGATGGGGCAGCCACAGCTTCTCTGGACAACTGTGCCAGGGCCTCCCCACCCTCACAGGTGCTGCCCCGTTAGTGCTGCAAGGCATTGGGAAATGCAGCTGCAGCAATAGCTGAGCAAGAGCCAAGATTAATTGGAAATTGATTTGCACTTCTACGCACAGGTGTCACACTGTGACCCTGGAGGTCTCATCTCACCCAGCTCCCAAAGAGCCCCCATGCTCCTGCAGGACTCTGCTGATGGCTTGGCTGGAGTTTATGAGCAAAGCATCAAAGTAAAAACCCCTCAGCCCTTAAATGCTGAATTTTGGGAGCTGCTCTTTGAGAGAAGCCAGATTCATCACCACTGAAGTGGTGATGCCCCAAGTTGCCCTGAACAATCCCCACACCACAGCCCTGCATATGAAAAGAAAAGCTCCACACAGGCTCATTTATTCTAGTTTTATTTTTCTTGTACAAGTAGCCACAGGCTAAAATCTAAACAGAGCAAACTACAAAAAACCTGGGTTTTATTATTATTTTTTTAATACAGAGCTAACAATCGTGGGATCAGTGGGATTTCAATATCACGACAGTTCAAAGTAAGAAAGGTAGAAAATAAACAGTAGAAAAGTGCTTTGCAATTTGGGTTTTTAGTATTACTGCTAACAGTTGATTCCCAAAAAGGACTGGGACAAAGGTTTAGCATTGGTTTTATTATGACTTTCTAACAAACGTAAAGATATTGCAAGTTTAAATGATGGAAATAGGATCAAAGTACAAATCCCTCTTTGCTTTTTAAGTCAGACCCTGATCCAAAGCCCCGTGAAATCGGGCTTGTCCCCGACTCGCTGGGCTTCGCACCGGCCCCGTCCCTTCTTCCCACACGATGAGGAAGCGCAGGCTCTGCCCTTGGAATAAGCCTGGAGCCATTCCCGGATTCCCAGTGCTCCAGGGGTTTCGGTGCCATGGCCCTGTGCCGGCAGCGCTTTCGCCTGGGGGTGCTGGTGCTTCACTCATCCCCATCTCCTTGCCTGCTGCTCCAGCCCAGGCACCTTCCTTTGCCTTTCCCTTTTTTTAAATTGGCGGGTGAGGGAAATAAATGAACAGGCATCAAGTTGCTGGATGGGATCTGTAACCTGCCTGCTCCGGAGCGCACGGGGACGGATACATTTCCACACACTGTTTGCACAGATGAAGTGAGGAGCTCCCCCCCTTTGTTTTCATAAGCTTTTAATTTCCTTTTTTTTAACCAATTTTCCCAGACTTAAGTGCTGTCAGAGAGGGCTCAGACACCGCACTGATCCCCCCTAAAATGCCATGGGATGGTTATCCCAGAGGAACACCCCCACAGGCAGAAAAACTCTTCCCTTCACTATCCAGAGGCAATGACACTTTGTAGCTTCTCTCTTCTTATTGCCAGCTTAAAACCTACAGTCCCTTGGTATAATTTTGGGTGGAAGCTTTAAAATTCCCAAACTGGTCCAGCACTTAAATATATCAGCCCCTTTACAAAATGAGGAAGAAAAAAGAAAATGGTAGACAAATAAATACCTGAATCCAACAGTGTGAAAATACCCTGTCACAGCATAAAACTATTCCCTGTTCAACTAAAGACAATGTGGATACTATCCCTGAGGAAGCAGCCATCTCTGGTTAACTTGAGATTTCCAAGAATAGGTTGTGCCCATTATGGGTTACCAAAAATAATAACAAAAAATCAGCTTTTGGATATTTATTCCTTCCTATAATTTCATCTCACCACAGCCAGAAAATAAGAGGGTTTTTGGGATCAGCTGAGAAAAGGCAACAGGTTGAATTAGTGTAATTATTTGAAAAATACTAGAGGATCAGATTCCTACCCCAAACACAGGCAGTTTCCAGCAGTTTGCACTGGATCCAACACCTGCCTGCCATCCAGTGGTTGTACCTCTGGGTAGAACTGATTCCTCCCATCAGGAAAAAGTGGGGGGAACAAAAAGGAATAAGAAACCTGGCAAGCTGTTCCTTAAATGTTGTAGTGTGTAAAGGAGTGTGAAGGGAGTGCTGCCCTTGGCTGGCAGGTGGGTGCTGATGGTGAAAGGCCCTGGGAACCACCCTGGGACTGTCTGGCTGCCTCTGCTTCTGGTCTGGGGACATCAAATGATGCCTCGACCCCCTTCCTGTGGCACAGCCCATCTGCAACACACAGGGACCTGCAGTCCCATGTCCACCCAAATACAATGTGTACAACTTGTCTACTTGAGTACAACGGTGCCCCAGAGAAGAATAAACAGAATAAAATGCCATCAGTTTCCTTCAAAACCATGGCAGCAGTTTGGATGAACGAAAGACAGACTGTCCCCCATGCTGAAACCAAACACAAGCTCTTTTTAAAATTCTTTTTTCCTTCTCATGTCACAGATTAAGGGCCAGACATAGGCTAGGTGATGTTTTTCCACGTTTTGGGTTGGGACAGTTTTGCCTCCAGCCCCGTTCAAGCACTGCAGTATTGCAGCAAGTGGGGCTGTTACATGTTGCTTTTCCAGTTTAGTAACAGCCAGAGGCACAAAGCCAATATGTAATTCTGAGTGGGTTTTTTTGCCCAGATTAGTGGACTAAGATAATTTAGGGAAGACCATGGATCCTCATGGATCACCAGACTTCAGCTTCATCCCTTCAGGGACTGAGCTGCCACAACTGTCTGTGTTTGGTCCCAATGGTACAAATTGATAAGAGCAGAAAAGAAACCCCAAAAAAGAGGAAAAGCTAAACATCTAAAAAATAGTCTTTAAAGATTTACATCCATCTTCAGTCATCTCAAACCAACACAGAATCTGCATTGGTTTAAGCCACCATGTTTCTGCATTATTAAAAAACAACAAAAGAAAAAACTCTATTCTTGACATACTATTGTATTCCAACTAGTCAAATGGCACAGAATTTCCCTTTAATAAAAGGAAGTAGTGACAAATACTTGTTACTATTACAATATCACAATAATATGATATTAAATTAATAGCATGTTCACAGCTCCAGGAAGTCTGAGCTGAACACTACTCTAGGTTCTGTGTTCACTTTGGCAACGGTACTTATTCAATGTGAACGGCGGCGTTACACACATGAAAAAAACAATAAAAAAAACTGGGCTGGAGTAGGAGTGGGGTGGCAGGAGAGGATCAGGTTGTCTTTGATATGAGGTTATCACTTGAGCTGTTTGGTGTCTTCTCCTCCATCCTGCCTTGCCCTAACCCCAGCATCCTCTGGCTCCTGCAATGGGCTGGGCTGTGCTCTTGGTCTCTCACAGCGCTGTCCCCCCACAGTCCCTCCCCAGGCTGTCTCCAGGTCCAGCCTCACAGGTGTGAGCAGGGTTTGTCTGACAGCCCATTTAGCCTCTTTGGTGGGGTGGGGAAAGGCTGTTTAGGGGTGTTAATGCCAAAATTTAACCCTTTGCATCTTTTTTGTTCTGCATGATGTCTACAGGAGGACGAGGGCTAGGAACACCGAGCCTGAACAGCTCCTTGCTCTTGAGGTTGGTGCCATTACATCTTCTTGGGCCAAGCTGGATGAGGACAGAGTCCTGCTCCCAGGTAACCCTGCCCAGCACCAGGACTCAGCTCAGGGAAGAGGCATTTGCTCAGCCTCCTGTATATTGTATTATTTACACAGCCATTGGTTGCATCCCATTGCCAGGTGGGCAGGTGATGGGGGTGTTTTTGACACAGGGGACTCCCCCACTGGTACCATTTAAAAAAATACAATTCATACTTTTTTAAAACTTAAACTAATTTCCTTTCCTGATTCCATTCACTGTCCTTGCAAATACAGCAACATTTGATTCACCACCACCTACACAAAGAGATCAAACCTTCACATTTGCCTGGATTTAACCACCTCACACAGCAGGGAAAGGGCTGCCCTCCAGCACCAGCTGGCACCTGGTGTCCCTGTCCCCCGTGTGTGCCCCCATCTCACCCATGGATGATGCTGGTCACACACTGACTCACAAGGCTGCACCACGCCAGGACAACCCAACCTCCACAGTGTCAGGTTGGTGGTTGATCTCCGGAGGGGACAAACCCTCTCTTTGGTGTCAGGAGCTCCTCTGCCCACCATAGGCATGGGGACGGGGCAGCTCTGGCAGCCCCCAGCATCCTCCTTGCCTTGTCCCTCCCAAGGAACCGAGCCCTTTTTGGCTCCACTCATCCTTTGGATGTTCTGTGGCTGGAATGGTGCTGGAGGAGCTGGAGGCAGCTCAGTAGCATCTCAAGTGCTCTACTGGGGAAGTGCTCTATTGGGGTTTCCCCACAGGTGCTCCTGATAGCAGGGTGGGCTTTGGGACAGGACAGTGATGTCCAGGTTCCCACCTCCCAAGGGTGTGTTGTGCTGCTTGCGCCAGCACACGCCATAGATCATCCTGCTGGGAATCAGCCTTGGGGAGCAGCACACTGATGGGGCAGAGGGGGGCTCTAGCCCCAGCACTGGAGTCTGAGTACCTCATCCCTTCAAACCCAGGATGGACCAGTGCCCAAATCAGCCCTGGAAAGGCAGTGGTGCCAGGGAGCCACAGGGCATCATGCTCCTTATCTGTGACAGCCCCAACAATCTTTAAAGTAAAAAACCACAACACAAATCTCCGCCACACAAAATCACACTGGAGCCAGCCCCCAAAAGTAAAGCTCATAACACCAGTGAAGCATCATGCTTCATGTGGGGCTGGGTGGGAGAGGCAGGAATTGAGGGAGAGGGGGGGACACACACACACTCACGCACACACACACACACACACACACACACACACACACACACACAAGTTTCTCTCACACTTGAGGTAGAACATTGCTTTCAAAGGTTTGGAAGTGCTTTACATGGGAACGACAAGAAGGAAGCCACTGAGGTGGCGGGTACAGAGCGTGACTGCTGAGGTAGGACCATGCTTGTACTGACCAAGTGCTACACTAGTTGTTTGTTTGAACACGAAGGAAGACGCAGGTATTTCTGCTTCCCAGAAGACATTCATTCCGGTTGAGGTAGGTTCTGAGTTCACTCGGGTTGTCTGTCCAAGTCTTTCAGTAGCCCTCAGGCATCCTTTGACACACACACACTTTTTTTTTTTAACTTTTTTTTTCATATTATTTAGAGTCAATCAGCAAAAAAAGTATCCTGAGAAATAGCAAAAGTGTACAAAGTCATCAAATCCACGGAGAGACAGCCTTCCTAGGCCTAAATTTTTGGAGTCAAGTTAGAAGGATTTTTCCAAATCCTGTCTTCTGGAAATAAAAAATAGATCCAAAAAGTAGTCCTAAAGCTGCTGATCAGGAAAATTCTGGGATGCCAAGAGATGGGGGCTCCACTGTATCCCCAGTCTGTCAGAGACTGGAGAGTTTGCCAAACTCTGCCAAGGAGTCTGTTACGTAGCAGCTATGGGGAAAATCCATCGTGACCAGTCTCCAGACAGCCATCATCGGAAGAAACACGTTGAGAGGCTCAAGAGAGGTCAGAAAGATAAACTTCACAGAGTTTCCAAAAGGCTGTATACATATACATATATATATATATATATTTATATATATATATAAAAATAAAGCAAAACAAAAAAATAACAATCAGACCGTAGAAATCTTCAATTGACCTGAGATTGACAACTCGTAAAGACATCACCAGCCGTGGGTTTGGTTTCTGGTAACTCCTACAAGAGGCTTCGAGTCTTGGCAGTTTTATCCTTCATTGGCAGGACCGTGGTTGGGAGCCGGAGCAGCAGGACTGCTGCCATGGGGGTTTTTTGGGAGAGGGTCTGGCTGCTCCTCAATGATGCTGAACTCATCCAGAGGGAGTGTGGAGATCTGGGTTTCGTCATGGGGGGCTGACAGGCTGTGAGCTGACTGGAGAGAGAGAGAAGGGGACAATGCAGTGACAGTGACAGCTCTCTGATGTGCAGCCAAGTGTGCTCCCATGCTGCTGGACTTACCGTTATTCCCTTCTCCTGCTGCTCCTGGGATGGGGATGCTGGGAATAACCTCTCCAGCTCGTTCATATCCAGCTGCTTTCCATTCAAGTCCCGGTCGTCCCTGTCTCTACGAGTGGCCCCGTTCAGGACAAGGCCCGTGGCACTCCGCTGGCTCCGGGGGATCTGAGGGGTTGACAGCTGCTCCTGCACGTTTTTGCACATCAGCAGCCTGAAAAATAAAGAGATGGATCCTGAGAGTGAGAGAGGTGGTTCATCCTCTGTTCCTTCCCTTTGTCCCTGTGCTACATTCCTTCATCCTTCAATCCATCCTATAAAGTCCAACATTGCACTGGGCATGTGAGACTCAGGTGGGCACACCCACAGTACCAGGGACCACCACCCCTTGTGAGCAGTGGCATGAGCATCCCTACCTTCCTCGGTACCCAAACATAAGGAAGAGGATGCAGAATATGATGCACGTGACACCGATGTGGATCCCGATGATGATGCCAGTCGTGGAGGTTTTGTTGTTCTGCTCGTCCTTCATGCAGTCACAGGAAGGATTCAGCACTGCCAGGAAAAGGTGGATAGGTCAGTGGTGCTACTCTTCTATTGCTCCTCTGGCTTTTGGGGAGCCCAGAGCCAAAGTCAGAGCCTTGGGCAGTGCTGGGAGCTGTGTATGGGAAGAGGAGAACCCCATGGGAAGCAGGGGTTCACTGCCTGCCTGTGCACCTCCCTTGCTGCCAGCACCCCAGGAAGGGAGACACAGCAAGAACAGGACTGGAATATCTGTAGTGAGCCAGCCCCATTACCTGGCTACTGTAATTAGACGCAATTAATGAAAAAAAAAACACTCTGATGTTAATTTTTGCAATACCCCATGCTAAAATGGGAGGTAAGAGGCAGCCACCACACCAGAGCAGGCTGAAACCTGATGGAGTAGATGGATGCCAATGGGATTAGTATTTACTCCAGCACAGACAGAAGAGTAATAACTATCTCTTGAAGATATTCCCACTGGAGACTTAAAAAGCTTCCAAGAGCAGCAGGATGTTTTTTACACATAGATGAATATGAAAGGTGTGATCAGTTAAGGGATTCCCTCTAGAGGTTTCTCCTTTGCTGCCACGTAATACAGAGCTCACACTCTGCAGCCATTTCCCTTTCCAAATCCACGTGTCCTCCCTTTTGACCAGTGAAGGCCAAAATATCCAGGAGAGCTCCAGGAGAGCAGAGATGCTCAGTGCACCACATCTCACCTGAGGATGGCAGCTGGTACCTTGTGCATGGGGGTTTGTTCATATTCATAGCCTCACCTCTGTCTCAAGCTTAGGGGACAAACCTGGCATGCGCAAAACATTTGGTTTGTCTTCTCCCATTGGTAAAAAAGCCATCCAGGTGCTCTTAGCCCTGCAGAGTTTTGCCTCAGCATTATTTGTGATGCTGAAAATAAATGAGTGGCTGAAGGTGAGATGGGGTAATGCCACAGAGGGCACGCAGAATGTGTTTGGCCTCACCACCTTCCTGCAGAGCTGTTTCCCAAACCAGCTGAGAGCCAGGTCCCATCTCACCTGTCCTCTCCACAGTTTCCCGCAGGGACACAAAGCGGACAGTGGAGTTTCCGTCCCCGTGCTGGTTGTAGGCGAGGAGCTTGACTTCATACACCACCGACGCGTCTGCCCAGGGGGACACAAGATGGACAGTTCAGGTGTAGCCATGAGCCTTATCTCCCCCAGTGATGCTTATTTGGGAAAAGAACGTCTTACAAATACACACAAGATGCTGCAAACAAGTACCTGCAGCTGGGAATGCACCCACAAAACCTGCAGCATTTGCAGGGATTGGGCTACACATTTGCAGGAGCTCTCTCCTGCAAATCACGACAGGATGGGGAGGGGACGTGGATCAAGGGGTCACCATACTCACCCAGGTGGGTAATGTTGTAGGCTGTGATGTTGCTGGCCAGGAGCACTGGACCTGTGTACTGGGAGAGGTGGACTTTGCGGTAATACAGCTTGAAGCCTTCGTGCTGGCCAAGTTTGATGGAGGGCTCCCACGTTGCCTGCACGGTGGTGCTGTTAATGACTTTAATAAAGAGGGATGGCATGGCTGGGACTGAAACAGAGAGAGAAAGACGGTGGGTTGCATGTGCTTTTTCAGTCTGCGTGATGAGAAATTCCCCAGCAGCCTTTCTCTGCAGTCACTGCACCAAAGAAATGTGCCAGCTGACTGAGAAAAATCTGAGCAGACCAGAATCTGGTTTAACAGCTTTGAACTTCTTCAGGAAGTTGCAGGAGTTTGCAAGAGCTCCCTATGCTCAGACCAGCAAGCAGAAACTACTTTTACACTTTGGTTGCAATATGATGCTGAGTCTGGCCGGGTCAGGGCAGGAATGCAGCGACTTTGGCAATATATTCTCAAATTCGAATTTTTTGCCCTCACCCTGAGGCACAGACCTTTCAGAGTGATTAATGCCCCTGGCAGGAAGGAACCAGAAGGGATGGAGTTTGAGACATCCATCTTAAAAGTGTGCTAGGTACCTGCACTGGCTTGCAGGGGCTTGCTCTTCCCATCAGCTTTAGGAGGGAGACTTGTGACTGTGCTGGGGACTCAGGAGAGAACCAGAGCATCTTCAACAGCCCCAAACAGTTGAGCAGCCTGAGATCCCTGCACAGCTGAGGCTGGCTTCTTTTGGGAGGCAGGCACTTACCTGGCCTGAGGGGCACACAGGAAGATGTCCCTGCTGCTGATTCAAAGTCCACCAGGAACATGCTCCAGTCAATGCCCCACAACCCTGCCCTTATTCTCGGGTGTGCTGCAGAGTGGGTCAGACCATTCCCTCTCCAGATCCCCAAAAAGCTGCCTGGCCTCATCCAGCCCCATCAGTCTTGCTTGAGAGGCAAAGATCTGCAAATTAAAGCCAATTTTCTTGTGATAGCTTTGCTCTGCCCTAAGCCCAGCCTTGTGCCCTGGGCAGCATTGGGGCACACAGTCCATGTTTCCCCCTCCCTCCCTTTATCTACACTGATCACACCTATACCAGATGTGTCTCAGCAGGACATTTCACTGATTATTTTTTTCTCATTTCCACAAAACACCCCCAGGCTAAACTCTCCCATCAGTTCCCCAACCTTTGGCACCATCCAGAAGGTGCAAAGCATGAGGTGCTGCCCAGGGCTCTGCTCCAGCACCAGCACCAGGAGGGAGAAGAGTTTTTGGGCTCAGCTCAGCTCACCCCACAGCAAAATCATCCAGCAGAACAGCTCTACTTCTCCAGCAGCCTCCAGACTTTGAGATAGAGCTATTTTTCCAATCCCACGTGATTACAAGCTCAGCAGTTCCCACATACAAGGCTTGCTGGGCTTGCACTGGACCAAAGCTGCTTTCTGCCTTGTTTCTCCCCAAAGGGTCTCTAAGGATGAGCTGTGCAAACCTGGCCTTTGGCACAGAGTTCAGCACAACCATTAGTGAGTGATGGGGAAAAGCAGATGAGACATGGCCATGTCAGTCTAAGACTGATGAGAGCTAAAAAGGGCATTTCCTCAATTTACCAGTAAAACTGCACAGCACAAGCGTTTGCCTTTTCCTGGGTACTGAGAGCTCAAGCTTTCCCATGAGGAGATTTAGAGGAAGGATGGATGCCTCTCCAGCTGAGCAGGAGAGTCTGGGCAATCCTGTCTCTTCCCAAAGTGATGTCCTCCTTCAGGCTGCAGGGGCTTTGCTTGATGCCCTCTGAATAAGCCCATGGAGATGAACAAGTCCCTGCTGACTGCCACACATCTCCACGTGGATTCAGGAGGAAAGACCCAGTGTTCTGGGCCACATAAATGAGATCTCATCCTGCTTGCATGCTGCCAATGTGAAAAAAAATGGGCTGAAGTATTCCTTCTTGATAGGATTTATTCTGATGTGCATTTCATTGCTGGGAAGGCTGAATTTAACAATTCCTGGGTGCAAAACACAGAGTAAATTCTATTTATATCAGTATGTGCCATTCCTCCCAAGGCTGCGTATTTTTGCAATCCAATTAAACATTCCTTTTTTCTTACTCTCCCAATTCCCTCCAGGGCAAAAATCCCCGCTTGAGAAGTTGGACCCTTGCTTAAAGCATCACTTTCCAGCCACGGGTGAAAACACCACAGAAAGGGAAATTATCACATTATCCCATGGACAAAGAAACACTGATGTGGGCCATCCTGATTTGTGAAGAGTTGGCTTTATTTTATGGTTGCAGAGCCTTACATTTAATAAAAACCACAAGAGTATCTCTCCTTCAAAATATGGAATATAATGTATTTATTCAAACTTTGAGTATATATATAATACTGATTATAGGTATATGCACTCGCAGAATGCACGTGCTGTTTATAATGTGATTACACAAATAAGTGTATACAATGGAATATATCTGTCTGTGTGTAAATATACATACACACACCAGCAGATAGGTGCTTCACAGAAGTATATATTAGACATAATATGGAGCTAGTATAAGTGATGCATCTCCCTCATGCTAAGGGCTGGGATACTTGTTTTCCTCTTCCGTGCTGTTTGGAATTTTCCCCAGGTCATTTCAACTTTCTTCTTGAAGGCGTCTTTAGCCGAAGATGACTAAAGGAACAGTCTTCATCCTAGAGAAATGTCAAAAAGTCCTGGAGAAAACCCTAAAAAGCATTAAAAGACAAGAACAAGGAGTGTGTGCTGCTTAATGAAGCAGAGAGCGTTTGAGATTTGAAATACCATGGCATTTGTGAAACGGCATAAAGGAGAACGACAGGGAGGAGGCAGAAGGGCCTTCCCAGAGAGTGAGGTTTATGGAGGAGGACAAAGTTCACTTGAGTCCCTTCTCTACAGCATCTTCCCTTCTACTTTCCATCCAAAATCAGCACTGGCACAAAGGAAGGGGCACCGTGTCCCTAGAAAGCATCAGAGGCTTCAGCCAAGCGCCCTCTCAGCATATTGCCAGCCCTGAGAAGCTGATGGCCCCAAGCCAAAAGTAACCCTGTTCCTCTGTTTTCTGTAGAGTGTTTCATATTCCTGCTCCAAACAATACCAGCATAACATGGTCACTCAGACCAGTCTCCAGCTGGCAGCATCTCTGCTGCCATGGCTCCACTGAGCTGTCCCTGCCTGCTGGATATGGCATCTTGGAAAATCCATCCTTTTCTGAAGCTGTTGGCACAGATCCAGGGGCTCCCCGAGCTCAGGGGGGACTCAGCTCACCTTTGTTTCTTGGGAGGGCACAGGGTGAAACGGCTTGGCCATGAGAAGAGACAAATCTGCAATGAAACCTGAATTTGCTGACAAAAGCCCTGGCTCTCTGAGCTGCTCTCTCCTCTGTGAGCAGAAGGCAACAGGCACCGAGTGAAGAAACTGAACAAATGAAGCCAGAACTGGTGCTTTTAAGTATCTTTTTACCTTCCTACAAGGTAAACACAGGCTGGGGTTGAGTGATCTCAACCAAGCCAGCTCCAGGACAGGGAGCTAATTCCTGAAGCTTGGTTACACAGGACAAGCCTTTTAAAAAAGGATAGGAGGACAGAGATACCTTAAACTTCAGAGAACCAGGAAATTTATGATCCCTTTACCAGGTACCTAACTCTTCCTGTCGTGATTGAAGGCAATAATGACAAGAAGTCCTCTCTCACTTGATCTGGGCTTCTGCAGAGTCACCAAGCTCTGTAGAGCATGGCTGGCTTGTAGCTCCTGGGGCTGAACTTAGAGCATCGGGTCAAGGAGTTTCAAGCTTTGTCTCAGCCCATCCTTCTGCCTCTAAATTGTGAAGAAAAACAAACTCCAAGGGTGACTGATTCCCTGCAGAGTACCAAGGAAAATAAACTTGCAGAGCCACAATCCAGCAGGCGAGGATTTACTGGTGTTTTTGCTTAAATTCTGTAATAAATGTCTGCAAGGGCTGAGAACAGAATGAGAACTGGATCCCCCACCTGGAAGTCAACACACTTCCATTTGATCCTAAATAACACCCTCACACCAAGGCCCTCTCTGCTGGAAATCCATAATTACTGAATGTTCATAAGAATGATTCCTAGGAAATTATTCTCCATATCTGAGACATGTCAAGATTCAGAAATAGATGAGTCTCTAGGAAAATATTCTTCCAGTTCTGACTGACATATCACACTGTGGTCTCTACCTGGTACCTGTGTGCAAGGGTGCTATATTAAAACACCCACTGTCTTACTGGGGAAGCTAACTGGTGGCCAAGTCAGGGGAAAAAAAAGCCTTAGAGATCACCCTAACTTCCCACTGAAACAGAAAGCTGCTCCAGGGCATGGATTTGTAGGCCAGGATAGATCAGTTCTAATGTGGTTTGCCCTGGATAGAGCAGAAATAATAAAATATTTGAAAGTGTGGCACTTATCAAGTAAGAGCTGTGAGTACCAGAGCTGCTGGAAGATGATGAGATGCTGCTTGAGCAGGAAGTCTGCATTTAGCAAGGAGTTTAGGAACAGCCCAGAGCAGCCGCAATGCACGAGGCCAGGCAGGTTTGCACTCACCCCCTGCTACAACATCAGCTGGGAGAGGCGATGCCGTGTTTAATCAGTCAACCCCCCTGCAAGGATACAAGTGAGTTTTACACAATATCCCAGAGCAGGAGCAGCAGGAACAAGGAGCAGCAGCAGCACAGGCTGCAGTGCTGCGGCGCTGCGGGGCGGTGTCGGGGTGAGCGGCGCTGCTGCTACGCACAGCGGGCATCGGCATCTGAGGGTCCCTGTGCAAAGCGCTCCTTACCTTCCCCCAGCGTGCTCACCACCGTGACTTCTGAGGCTTTGCTGGCACCCCGGGAGGTGTAAGCCTTTATATAAAAGCTGTAGCTGGTCGAGGGCTCCAGATCAGTCACTAGCTGCTGGAAGGTGCTCTTGCTAACAGCCTCCTGGTACTCCATCTCTACGGGATCTGAAATGCAAAGGGAGAGAGAACTGAGTGGTGTTAGGCTTTGCAAGAGGTAAAGAGAATAAATAGATGTTGCAAGCAGTAATTTTGGTCCGTGGGGTGGATATGTACCTGCTCACACCCATTTCTGCTTACATTTCAAGGCCATTGAATTAGTAATGTTGGGACACGGCTTTGAGCAACCTGGTCTAGTGGAAGATGTTCCTGCCTGTGGCAGGGGTTGGAACTAGGTGATCCTAAGGCCCTGTCCAACCCAAACCATTCTGTGATTCTCTGATTCTGTGATCTCTGCCTGCTTTGCCAGAGAGCTACATGGGCAGCAAGATTTGACTATGCAGCTTCCTCCTCCCCACCCTTTTGATAATTACAATGGTATATTTAGTATTTTCAGGCATTTACAGCCTCATCTCTACCCTTCAGAAAGTGGGAGGTGAGGGAAAACACTGATGGCAGCATGGATTACTACAGTGCAGACCTGGTTTTACCTCGTGGGCCGTGTTGCTGGATTAGGGGAAGGCTGAGGGTGCTCTGGGCAGCAGCTGTAGCACCGTACCTGCAGCTTTCCGGATGTGCAGCACGTAGCCAATGATCTCCTTAGTGTTCTGCAGGGGCTTTTCCCAGGACACCTGGATGGTGGTTGCAGAGACAGTCTCTGCCCTCACGCTCTGAGGAGGGCTGGGCAGCCCATCAGCCCACAGCACGGTGAGGCGCGCGCTGGCCTGCGTGGAGCCCGCGCTGTTCTCGGCCAGGCACTGGTAGATGGCTTCATCTGCCTGGTTGATCCCATAGATGGAGAGAGTGCTGTGTGGGGACATGAGAGGGACAAGCATCACACTGACTGCCATGGTCCCCGTGCTGGCTCCCATGGCAGGGCATCCCACAGCCTCTGTTTCCACAGAAAGCTTTCAGGAAGCTATGGGCTGGTGCTTTTGGGGAAGGGGAAGTCCAGGAAATGGATATTTCATTCCCTGTGACTGGGCAGTTTATGTCTCGACCTGCAGATACCGTGCTTCAAGTATAGCCTGATATAGACACAGAGTGGGACAGGGACCAGCAGGATCTAAGAGTGTGGGTTCAGGAAGATCCCAGCCACACCACAGAGCCAGCTCTGTGGCAAGTGCATCCACGCAGCCAAAACAGCTTTAACTGGCTTATCTCCAGTACACACCAGTGAGAGCCATCCAATCACCACACATGGTTGCTAAGCCAAGTCCAGTCAAACACAGCCAGAAAGCCCTCTGGTGATGCTCTAATTGCATTATAGCACATTAGAGCTGTCTAAGGGTAACACTGGCATTAGCTGATTTCTCCAGCAGGGTTATATATAAATAAATACCAAGTGTATCTCCCTTCTAAGGCATGGCATGGTCACTGTCACCACTGGGTACAGCTCTGAGCTGGAAAGGCAGATTTGACCCTGGAGATGTTTTTTTTTTACTCAACTCTGAGGCAGCAGCTCAGGTTATGGTAAAATCTGCCTATAGTGCCTTTGGTCCTGGGAGGGTGTTCTCACACACAGGACATCCTTAGGAAAACTTCAGAAGCTCACATGAGCTTTTTCTTTCTTTTCTATAAGAAATGACCCAAACCTAATGAAATCCACATCCACGGCTTGCTTCTAAGGAGAAACAAATTACTTTCTTCTCCTGCAGAGAATTCTAGGTGGACCTGGAACTTGACTGCACGTGAGTAAATCCCAAGCATCCCTGCTGATGCAGGGGGCACTTGAAGGCTTTTTGGGAATCACAATCAAAGCTGCCTTTTATGTAAATGAAAAACTGAACAGTGGAAGTGGAAATGATAAATAACCTGCCACTGCCTGCCTGTATGTCAGAACAAATGCTTCTTCTAATTGCAGCAAAATATTGGTCTTCATATATTAAAATTTATTATTGCTGTTGATTTAACATTCCTATTTCTGCCTTGCAAATTATCGGGGGCCATGGTGAGTGAGCAAATGTTTAACAGTCATCTATTTATGTCCTGTGCCTTTGTTTCCTTGGAAACATTGTAAATGGAATATCAAATGTGATGGTTTCAGCTGATATGGTGATTTTCGAGAATCAGCCCTAAGCTCCTCTCATAGCCATGGGCTCAACGTATCTGATTAAATGGAAGGAGAAAGGCAGAGCTGGGAGAGGGCTCGGGGAGGAAGGACCCGATGTGTGGCTCAGCTGTGTCAACAAGGGCTGACTCCTGTGAGGACAGATGGCAGAAGGCAGAATTACACCATCCCAGAGCTGCACTCCCAGCCCTGCACAAAGCAGATGTGTGGAAGGAGCAGCAGCACTTCCTTCTGCCCCGTCAATGCAGGGATTATTTCCATGTGGCTGCTGTGCATCTGGGCACCCAGAGCAGCCAGGCTGGGCTGCCAGCCTGAAGCTTCCCAAGCACAAAGCAGATCTGGACCAAGGAGTATTTAGGCTCTGCCACCTCCAGGGCATTTACTTTCTCTGCTTAGAGATAGGGAGAGAAGAAGGAAGGGGGAAGGAAGGAAGGAAGAGGGGAGCTAGGCTGAAAAGCAGTGCAAGGAGCCTGAAGGCAGTGCTGTGATTCTGGGGCCAAAGGCTTCTCTCTCCTGGGAGGATTTGGGGGTGAGCAAAGCTCCTCATGTAGGACACAGATGATGTGAAGGATGCCAGTGGTCCTGGAAGGATGGCACTTGGCCACTGAGACCTGGAGCTGAGCAGAGTCTCTGTCATGCACAGTCAAGTCAAAAGAAATAAATACATTATTTTCTGGGAAGTTGGCATGGCACGTAGCTGGAAATTTGCTTCAGGCTTCAAAAAGTTCATTTTCATTGAGATTTCCTTGGCTTTGTTTGGATGTGCTGTGCAGGGAGAGCCTTGGCCATCCATTACCTGGAGCCCACGTCGCCTAGAATGATATGCAGGTAATGGGACACTAAAACAGCTGGATTTTTGGCTAAGAGAGCATGGAGAAGCTGGTGAACAGAATGCCCAGCATCTAAACAGCAGCTCCATGAGAATCACCTCCCAGCATGTGGAGGATGCTGGGAGCATTGGAGGCCAATGTTCAGTCCCAGGTTTTTCTGCTTTTTGTCTTTTTTTTTTTTTAAGAAAGCTCAAACAAAAGGAAGATCTGTAGTTGCCGTGTGAGAAGGCGCAGAGCGTCTCTATGCATCAACCATCTGAAATATGCAGTGTCCTTTTATTTCTTCCCGTCAACACGAAAAAAATCTGTCACTTTGGGACATCTGCTGCTGGAAAACTTTCCCGTGAGTGCCAGACTGGCAGCGCCGCGAGCACGTCAGACGAGGCGAGATGCCAGAAGGCTTTCTGCTGGTCACCAGAGCCGCTCGGCGAGCCCAGGGCTCCATCACATCCCCACACAATGCCCTGACAGGCATTGATGGAAGTGGGGAGAGGAGCTGCTGCAGATTCACACCCGGCCGAGCTGAAACGAGAGGCCTCCGCTGCTCGAAAGGCACAGTATTCCCAAGCTGTCTTCCCAGTTCATGGGCAATCAGGATGACTGATCTGGCTGGGGTCAGGGGTCCAGGCCGGTGACCGGAGATCGGCTTTCCAAAGGCTCCTCTGAAAAAGTCTGCGAACTGAAGGAAGCCTCTTCATCGATTCAGGAGCACAAAGAAGAGGGGCCCATCTGGGAGGGCATCAGCCTGCGCACGCACAGGCGCACAAAGGAGGGAGTGTGATGAAATTAATGCAGAGAGCAGGCTGTGGCTAGCAGGGACAGCATTCTGAGTGCCAGCAGATACAGAAAGCCACTGGTGCCACACTCAGATGCCCCACCCGTGCTCTGGCTCTGTTTGTCATGGCCTGTGTTGTGCTGTGCTGCACTGCACTGAATGATCTGTTCCTGGGCTGCTGGCCTGTGTCACACTGGGAAGGAGCCTTTACCCCCCAGCTTTGCAGAAATGCCCTGTGTTCTGAAGGTTGCCTCATACAGGATGAAATTAAGGTGCAAAGCTTGAAAAGTGACACTCAGCAACCCAAAGGGACACTGCATATCATTCCCAGCCCTCTATATGCATATTCTTACACATCCAGAAATTAAATATCATACAGAATGTCCTAGGTGAAATTGGATTGGTTGTGCAGAAAGACTAATTTCTGTTTTGCAGGTACTGCAGCTCACTCGCCAGGATCTCAGCCCAATCTTGTGATTTCAGACCCACCCAAGAGCAGCTTCTGGAAGCTTCTTGCTCATCCCACTCAGTCTGTTTTTATGAGCCACAGAGTACAATCACAGACTTAACTGAATCCTGCCCCAGGAAGTAGAAAATCTTTATATTTTTCAGGACCATGAGGGAGCAAAAAACATCTCAGGAAAAGCTACTGGAAGGGAGAGCAGAGCCTAATTGGTAGGACTGCAAATGCAGAAACCTGGGAGAGCTCTCTGCTGCTAAATGGAAAAGTCCCCCAAACTTTTCCCAAGCAATCAGCACAGATACTGAAGAAGAAAAAGACCCAGCCTAATTCTGGGGAGACTAATTTGAGGCTGCACCACTATGGGCTCAGTCCTGCCTCAAAGCCTCCTGTGTAAGGACCATTCTCTGCTGATTCCATTCTCTGTTGCTGTGTGCAACAGCTGGAACAAACACTTAAACTCCTGACTTGATGCACTTCAAGAGCAGCTCAGTGGAGCAGCACACAGAGAAATTACACAGGCAACTTGGTAGCAAAATAATCGCAGCCACATGAGAAGGAGAGACTGATGCCTGTTGCCATTGGCTGATCCGGGGCTGCTGCAGGTCCTTTTTGTGGCATATGGCTGTGTGATCCCAGCACAAGATCCCTGCTTGGTGCAGGGACCACGCTGATTCCCCACTGCTGAGAGGGCTTTGTGTGCTCGTGCAGCCATCCTCCTTGCAAGGGCCATTTCCATGTGTCTTCCAAAGTCAAACCCATAAATTATGCTTAAATCAGGAGCAGCGGGTTCACATCCCCATCCTCCACATACTTATTTGTCATGCTTCTGGGAACTGAAATATGATTTGCTATAGAGCACTGTTCCCTCAATCACACCATCTTCAAACTCACGGCAAAAGGAACTGCAGGCTTGCCTGTCCTCCCTTATATGGTCCAAAACCATACAATTGAAGTGTTTGTGGGGAGTGTGCGCCATGAAGGGATGTACAAACCCATCCGCACCTTTCCACATCCAGCTAATGTAGGGTTTACAGAAAAAAAGCCACCTTTGGAATGACAGGCTCTGGTTTCCCTGGGTTTGCTACTAGAAGGGCTGTCAGGTCCCAGGTGCTGGGATGTTTGTGCTTGAAGGCCCCTCTCTGTTTCTGCACTGGGATTTAACGGCATGAGAAGTGCGAGAAGAGCAAAGTCATCCTGATGTTTATTTATGAAGGAGTATTTCCCCTGATGAGCCTTGAACATCCATGGTCCTGGTAGTGAGACATTTCCAGAGCACTAAACCAAGTGCAAACCAGTGAGGAAGAATTTACAAAGGTCACCAAGCAGAGCGAATGCCACCTGAGCCCAAATTCTAACAAAGCCTTTTTCCGGTGGAACAAATGAAGTCCCTTAATTACAATTTGTAAATATAATCTTCTTGGAAAATCAATATTTAGAGAGCCTGCCTTCTCTGAAGATGTTGGCCTTTGTTCCTTGCTATTATGGCAATATAAACCCCATAGTGTGATACACTTCCAGGCTGAAAATTACCCCCCAGAATCTGATTGGGTCCAAGGAAGAAAAGCAATAAACCTTTTACAGTGGTAATTTGGGGGCTATTTCACGCTTCCTTGTAAATTTTGAAGTAATAACCTAGAAACATAATTTTACACAAGCCCATGTGTAAATGAATTTTACACAACTCCAACTTGGCCAGTAACCACACCTTCCTTGTGCAGCAGTACTCCATTTCTGGGATGGGCTGGTGATGCCCGGTAGGAATTTTGCTAGAAATTCCCTTTATACCTCTCAGGCATTTGGATCATGATCTATCAGAATCACTCCAGGAGCAACATTGGCATCTCTGATCAGCACAGAGACTCTGCCACTGCTGGACACAGGGATGGCTCCACCAAAGGCCAAAAGGCTCCATCAGCTTCTCCCTCAGAGAGCTTGGCTCAGCACAGCATCACCCTGACAGCAATCAGCTGCATCCCCAGCCCAGGGGCTGCAGGGCAAGGCAGCCCCATCGGGCATCTCTGATCAGCACAGAGGGACAGACTCTGCCACTGCTGGACACAGGGATGGCTCCACCAAAGGCCAAAAGGCTCCATCAGCTTCTCCCTCAGAGAGCTTGGCTCAGCACAGCATCACCCTGACAGCAATCAGCTGCATCCCCAGCCCAGGGGCTGCAGGGCAAGGCAGCCCCATCATCAGCTCCTTCAGTCATTTTTATTCACAGCTTTTAATGGAAAAGCCCACAATTCCCTATGCCTGAGCCTTCATGCATTTTTCATTAACAATTATCCGCTATCCCAGAACTGCTTTTGATTTTTTGCTAATCATCGATTGGCTATTTTGTTCCCACACAGCTGGCATTTTCAAAACATAACAACCACCTCTGGAGAGGGCACAGCAGAAGGCTGATCTTTAATGCTAATGTGCCCAGAAACCGTCAACACATCAGGTGATGGGAATTCACATCTGAGGGACCACGAGGGATATTTATTGGATGCAGCCCGTGAGGCTGATTTTACTGTGCTGAAAGCCAGGAAGTTGCTTAGCAAGTGAATGTCTGATGTTGTACCAGCAGTCACATCCAATCTCTAGTGAATCCAGTCCTGAAGCTGCATCCCAGCAATGAAGGGTTTTGGAGTCCCCTCACCTTGAAGGATATGCTCTCCTTGGATTTGCAGTTACTGCATATGAGTGACAGTGTGGGGTGAGGCGGATGCAAAAGAGCCCTTCACAACTTTGGGAAGCAACAGATCCATTGGCTGTGGGTTTGTGCTGCTGCCCACAGGGCCTCAAGCTTGCAGGAGTAGAGCAGTATCTCAAACACACCATCTTCTGCAGGTCTGAACCTTGCTTTTGGCTGTGTTAATTTACAAAACGAAGTTGCTCCCAGTGACACATTTTGCAATCAATTAGCACATGATATGTTTTGGGATGATTTACTGGGTTTTTTTCCCAAAAATCTCTTAGGGGGCATTCAGACCTCTATGACAATATTAAGCAGAGTTTTAATCCAAACGAATTTTCTAGGAAACCATGTAATTGAAGAGCTCATACTGTAGTTTAGTAGCTTCATTACTAGTATATTCGAGATCCATCTTTACACCGACAAATATTTCCCAAGTGCAACAGACTGATAAATCCAAGAAAAACCCCAAACTGTTTCTACCTGGAACTAAGTGGGTTACAGCACTCAGTCATGCCCATGAGAGTAAAACAAAGGGAAAACTTGAAAAAGCTTGAAAAAATCGTCCATTGATGTGTCTCTTCCATGTCTTGGAGCTCCCAGCCCTGCTGCACCAGTGAGGGCATTTTCCAGACTGACAGCTTTGGAAACCACCAGGCATGGCCACTTGCCTGGAGCTGGAAGTTGGAGTCGACCAAGACTAGTGTGAGACGACAAAAGTTCAACACTGTTGAGTACGATGGCCTGAGGGCTCAGCTTTACAATCACATTACTATAGCTTGAGAAGATGCCACGTGTCAGCTGAGCCCCAGGAATGGGCTGAGCTCCCTCAGCCTGTGCCAGATGCTGAAATCTGATCATGCAGCTCTCTGTGGAAAAGACTGATGCTAAATTGCATTAAATGATTCCCATAAGAAAATTATTACAGAGATGTTTACCAAGTTGCAGTTCATGGGCACGGGTAGCACAGCTCCAGGCACAGGGACCTGGCCAGGAGACGTGACCATGACCAAAGACCTGACTCCTGCTCTCTTCAAGTGAAGAGGAATGATTTCACAGGGAAAACAACCAGGCAAGACACAGGGCTGGATTCAGTGTCAGTTTTGCCATGGATTTAATGACCCCTTGGACTTCATAATTTTGACTTCACTTCCTCATCCCCAAAAAGGGATGCACTAAGTTCTCTCCTACCCCTTCTGCTCTGCTCACACCATAAAGGGCAGACATGCCTCAGAAAGCCATGCCATGAATTAGAAGACTACACACCTGAACTGAGTGTCATCTGTGTGTGCACATACCAAGTTTTCTGAAGATCTAAAAACTTCCAGTTTGGAGAAAACCTCTACTGATTGAGATTATTTTATTACCACTCACACCTTATCCTTCCATCACTCATGTAACAAAGCTTTAAAACCCTTCAAATGAGAAAACAAAAAGCCACATTATATAGGCACTCAGAAAAATAAACACACTCTTGTCCCCTGAGGAGCAAGCCACGGTGCCTGCACAGCAATTCCCAGCTGTCTAAACTGAAGGTCCAGACCCTCCAGCAAGGCTGGGTAGTTCCTTTCCTGAGACACATTTGTTAATAGAGAGAGCAGCTCTATGACACCACAGAGTACAAACCTCTACCAATACATCAGGTTTACAACGCAGATGCTATTATTTTGTAGTATATTTTTTCATGCTATTACCATAGAAACTACATTGTTGACTGGTAATTTTGACACTAAGTGCATCATTTCCTCAGTACAAACATCCTCATCCCCTCCCAGGAAAATGCAGTTATTTAGTACTTAGAGAACACACTCTTCCCTGGTGCGATAAAAGGCTAAAGTTTAGTGAAAGTCAGGCCCCAAACAAATATTATTTCTAATGTATTTGCATTTTCACACCCAGGCAGCTCAATGTTCAGGTGTTAAAGCACAGCTCCTCCACTGAGGAGTCTATGTGAACATTTAGCCCTTCCAGAAATACCCAGATGATGATCAGGTCAAAAGAGAAACTTTTCCTGGGTTCCTGCATCAACAGTCAAAGTCTAATGCTGATGTCCTGGCACAAAAAATCACGAAGCACCAAACTGTAAGTCTATAAGGTGCAGCCAGCAGGACTGGAGCAGTGTTTTAGTTTACCAAAGCCCAAGCTGAATCCCCAGATCTGCTTCAGAACACTGCCACCTTCCCATCAGCTCTTTGCTATGCAGAAAGCAATCCAGCACCTCTCCCACTCCCACAGCAGAGCCAGCGCCCAGGGCACCAGGACCTACCTGTTGTTATTCTTCAGCTTGATGTGGTCACTGGTCTCCAGGATCTGCCCGTTCCTCAGCCACGTGATCTGGGGAGGGGGTTCCCCTTGGGCCACGCATGTGAAGATTGCAGTGGTCCCCACAGGTCTGGAAATGGACTGGGGGTGCTGCACAAACTCTGCTGGGGCTGAGAGGAGGAAGGAGAAAGAGGGTGAGAAAAGTGCTGATGATCCCACTTTATCCTGGTACAAAAACCCACCTAGTCAATAAACCCTGTCTGCCCAGGAACATGGAATACTTGTTCAACCCACAGCACAGGCAGCAGATGACTCTGCTTTGGATGGTGTGTCTGTAAACAATGCAAAGCTGCCTTTTGGTTGCCCACCCTGGCAGTCATGGCTTCACAGGAGGTGCCTAAAGGCCAGATCAGAAGTGATGAAAGCTGAGATGAGCCCTGCAGGGTTCAGGCAAACAGGACCAAGGTTTAAGCTCCTTCACCTCTCCCTGGTCTCCTATGGAAAGCAACCCCAGTGCTGCAGCTGGGCAGATGTTTCCTCAATAGCAGAGCTCGACCAACACTCTGGCTGTGTCCAAAGGACCTGAATGGCATTACCAAACTGCTTGAAATTGAAAGAAATGTATGGATATCATACAGCAATCTGGCAGGGTGTTCTCTCCACAGTAAATATCAGATTTGCTGCCAATTTTTCCTGTCAGCAGAAGATTAGGGAACCTTTTTTACTCCAGATCTTCAGCCTGGGACTTCTGGAGTCCTGCCAAGCCTTGCAGAAGACTACACCATGCCTGCCACTGCTGCTCACCTTGTCACCAAATGTTTTCACCTTTGGCAGTAACATTTTTAAACAGAAAGCGATCTCTTCCTTCCAGCAGCTCAAATTAGATTTAAAATCATTTATCAGAATAAACCAGCATTTCAGCCTACAGAAAGCAGGGCCTGACAGACACTGCCAAATAGGTGAGATTATTCAAGCAGTTCTGCTTCAAAGGGCAAAGTGATAAATATACTGCATGTTGCTACTGAAACCTAAAATCAGGTGGAACCGGCAGCAGACACAATGAAGACAAACAGATAAGAGGCACAGCGCCATAATAAATTTACTGACTAACGTCACATAACGGATGGCTGACATTAAATTTTTTTGACAAAAGAAAGATTATCGAGGGAGACATGTTCAGAGCCACTCACTGGCATTTTCTAAGGGTTGGTGGCTGTGCCACAAGCAGAGATGTAGGGATTGGAGAAGGGAGCAAACTGGTCTAGTGAAATATACTGAGGAGTGGTCAGGCTGCAAGTGGGGATGCAAGAGTTGAGCATGGCCAAAACACCCCTTGGGGTTTCCTGCAGCATTTTGGGGTGATAAAGGTCTTTCTCAGCTGTTTGCCAGTAAGGGAGAGCATGGCTACTGCTGTAACACGGCCAAACTGCAGGGACAGGTGCTTGTGTGAGAGTAGAAGTCCAGTTGTGCAGATTCTAAGTCCTCCAAGCAGGAAGACAGAGGAATTCATCACATAGCCCATCCCCCTTGAAGGGGTCCCCCCCTTCATTTTTAATAATCAGAGGGAAGTGGAGCATGGCAGGTCTGACTTACGTTACTGGTACAGGGTATCTGCCAGCAGAGTTTATTGTCAGGCCACTGCTGTCAGCGCTCGGCTCCACCGATGAACCTGATCCCAGCAACCCAATGGACACGTACCTCCAGAACCTCCTGCTAAACTTCCCCATGTGCCAATCAATCTCTTGCCCTTTTGCTTCCCTTCTGTGTTTTTGCTCCACTTAAAGATTAAAACAAAACTCAGGATGGGTTCAATAAAAGTTGGAAGCAAAGATAAACAGGGGGAAAACCCCTCATCCCTGCCATGAATGGCCCCTTTGTGGTGTACAGTGAGAGCATTAGAGACTTGATTTTCCTCAGCCTCCCGCCCCCCGCTTTGTGCTGGCGCAGTTTTGCAAGAGCAATTATTTTGCAAGTGGCTGTGCACCTCCCTGCTTTCATCTGGGCTGCCGAGCTGCACCCGCAGCACTCGCAGGTGCAAACCCGCGATGCCAAGGAAGGGCACAGCCACCTTCCAGCTCCTCGCTGCAGCTTCATTAAAGATCCTCTTGGCTCTTTGCCTCTGCCTCCCCCTCGCTTCATCAAATCTCAAACCCACCGTTTGTTCAGCAGAAACAAAGTTGAAATATGGAAAGAAGCATCCGGCATGGCCCTTCTGGAACGGCCGGCTCTCCTTTCCTCCCTTATTAGCCTGTGTCAAGAGGCGGTAATTGGAGCGGGGCGCGTGTGACGCGGGGTAACGAACGCACAGCTGCGGCCGCTGGCTCGGCGCCAGGCACTGCTCGGTGCCACGGCCCGCGGGCTCCTCGGGTCCCTGCTCCCCTCTGCATCCCTCCTCTTTGCAGACTTGCTAAACACAACCCCAGCCCGTGCTTAACTTGCTTAAACTCTCTGGGGAGCAGGATCCCATCTCTGCTGTGCCGAGATGTCCCCTGTTCCATGGCATCCCTCACTGCAAGACATAGGTTGCCCTTCCACTCCTCCTGCTCTTCCTTCCTTTCCCCAGACATTGCTCTGTCCTGTTGAGGACTCAACAGTGTGAAGTTATAGTACCAAAATGGCACAGGTCAAAACAGAAACCTGTGGAGTCAGAGGACGTGGTCTGGGAACAGAGGGAGTTTAAAGGACATGGACTGAGTGGGTGTCCCTCTGCTACCTGGACCAGGATGCACCCAACCTGTGTTCATAACCAGTGCCCTGAGAGGTGCCCTCAGGCAACTGCTGGTGTGTGGTCTCAGGGCAAATGGCTCCTTTCCTGGGCAGAAAACCATCTCCTCTCCTCTCCCAGGTCCTCTCCCCTGCCCTTCCAAACACTTTCGACAGGATCCAAGAGTTTGCCTGGGTTAGTGGGGAAGGAGCAGAAGACAACCCTGCTGGCTGCCAGCCTTGCCTTCAGCCAAGCCCTGCCCACTGCCAGCCCTTCACCTCCTCATCACTCATAATTAGCAGAGCATCTTGTCAGGGCCCATCCCACCCTGCATGGAGGCACAGTGGCCTGAACACCTCTGCCCCTTCCACACTACATGCCAAAAGGCCATGGCAGGCAGCCAGAGCAAGCGTTTCTCAGTCCTCCATTAAGATTTAATAAAGATAGTAAGAGAGATCACTGTTAATAGCAGAGGATTCAAACGTGGCAAGGAGGAGCGGGCAGGATCCAGCCCTGGCTTGTGAAGTATGAAGAAACCAGAGCGTTGATTATTCAGGACTTAATGGGAGGGAGGGGATCATGCAGTTTTAATGAATATTTAAAGGCATGACATTGGTATCAAAAAGCAATAACACTTAATACCACCCCCAGAATCATTAACAAAGTGATTCCATAGCTTTTACCGTGTTCAGCAAACTGTGCTAATGTGGAGATGCACTGCAACAGCAGCTTCTAACAGGAGACCCCAATGGGCTCCATCTCTTTTGGGACAGGTCAGCAGGGACCAGCAGCCAGTGTGTCCCCCAAGATATCAGGGAGCTCTGCTGTCCTTGCTGTGAGGTTGGGGTGTGATGCTTATGGCAGCGCCTGATGGCTCACAGAAGGTCCCAAGGATCACTGAGAAGATCCTAAGGTTAAGGGAACACTGACAGCCAGTGCTGTGGTGCCACACCAATCCGTGCCTCTTGCATCTCAGTATGAAGTGTCATTAATTTTCAAGTGGATAGAGTGGCAGGGTTGGGGAGGGAGGCTGGGGTGAAGAGAAGGAAGAATAACATGGAAACAACACCACCTCATAAATTAGGCTACTGGTACTCACAATAAGGGTATAAAGGAGAAGTCAGGTCAATGGGAAGTCACTCAAGCACAGCAAATGGTGACAGGAGATTTAAGACAACTGCTGCTCACTCGGCTTCTCTCTCTTCACTACAGAGGATACTCAGATGTTTACTTGAGTAACTTACAGTAGCAGTGATGGGACTGGAAGGGCCAAAGATGGAAACTGTGCCCATGTCCCCTGGAAAACAGGCAGAAAACACTCAAGGGGACTGTCATGGAGCCTGCGTTTCAGCCCTCATGAAATTCTTGTCCCAGCAAGGTGCAGGCTGGAGCTCCACAGCAGCAGGGTATGTTCCCATGTCACGCACAAGTGCGGTCCTGGAAGAGTGGTCCACAGGGATCGGACATCCCAGCTCACTCCAGCATCCTGACAGACAAGATTTGAGTGCCCACCTGTCCCTACATGGTGGCTTTTCTTGAGAAGGAAAATGTGGATGGGAAGGGAACTGCTCCATGGGGGACACTGACTCACACAGCACATATTGAAGCTGGTTTGCAGAATGAATTCAGGGCTAAACTCAAGGACAAACCAAGTACCACAGAGCCAAGCCTAAACCACAGCAATTGCAATACATCTGCTGAATTCCAGCCCCAGCCAAGGCTTGTGA
The DNA here is from genome assembly GCF_014805655.1 of Passer montanus. Lineage (NCBI taxonomy): Eukaryota > Metazoa > Chordata > Aves > Passeriformes > Passeridae > Passer > Passer montanus. The sequence goes on from NW_024369929.1 coordinate 15,679,776, forward strand.
TGACAGTGAGCAAGAACGATGGAAGAAACATCAGGAAGCGCAGCGGCGGCCGGATCTGCTGGACCAAGGAGTGCTGCCCAGTCCTGCCAACAGCAAGCAAGGCAAACAAGGCAGGCATTGTCAGCAGAGCCTTCAAACCCATGTCCTTAAGATGGGCCCTCATTTATGAGATGGGATCTCATTTTTCTGCATAGCTTTCAGGAGGAAATGAAGCGTGGAGTGGAGAACACTGGTGACCATCTGGCCATTCACAGCCCATCAGTTTGTTATGACACCAAACACATAATAAAGCACAAAAGATTGCACAGGAGGTAGAGGGAAAGTGCTTTGATATATTTTTTCCCTTGCCACTGAAGCCTGCTCTTCCCTCGCCTCACACACACGCACACCCTCGGTTTCAGTCAGCGCCGCTTTCGGCCCTTCGACAACTCCCCCCGTGAGACTTTCATTCGAAGCTCAGCACAAAGCAATATTCAAATGGCTGCGCTGGGATCTGAAGGGAAAATGGAAACTTTCTTGTGTGAGAACCTTACAAAAGAGATCAAAGGAGCCTAAATGGCCAAGGGAGGGCAGGGAGGGAAGGAGTGGGGGATTGACGCCTTCTCCTCTGGAGGGAGGAGGAATTCCCAGGAAGATAATAAGATGGTGTTAGATTATCCGAAGGAAAACCTGCGATGGGAAGACATTACTGCTGGAGGAAGAGCAGAGCCCTGTGTTGGGACCCCTCTGCCCACGCAGCTGCTGTATGGGACAAGGACCACTGCTGGCAGCAGGAGGGAGGACGTGGTCTCAGTTCCAGCCTCCCGCTAACTCCTTGCCTTACAACAGGAAACATCGCCCTTTCTCCTCCAGTTTCCCACCTATAAAACGTCCTGCCTTCAAAAGACTGGGGCAAGTTAATTTGTGCCTCCAGGCACTTCAAGGGCCCCTGCATAAAGGCAGCAAGTACCTGGCCTGGTGTGCTTTGAGGATGCCGTATTGTCCTAGCCCTGTGCTAACTTCCTCTCCAACCAGGCTTTTGATAGCCCGCTCTTTGCTTTTCTTCTCTTTACGGATGTAATTTGCATCGCTGACATCTTGACAAAGATAAAACCCACAGCCTCCCATGTCAGTCATTATCACTGTTTTCTTCCCAGATGAACCTGAACAGCAATCATTTGTACCTCTCAGCTGGAAAATTCAGGCAAAATGAGATGCAGAGGCAGGAAGAACTGCTTCCAGAGGGAGGGTGAGCAAACCTGGGATGAGCTCAGCTGCCTGGCCAGGGTCTGCCCCTACCCTGCTTGGGGAATATTCCCCTAAAAAACATGAAGCATTTTAAGGATGGGCAAAACATGTTGGGGTCCTGGACACTGCAGGTCCTGTCTAAAGGTTACTCCAAGGACACACTGGCCACACTTCTCCACACCACTGCCAGCTTCTCTGCTGATGCTGACTGCAGGGGCATCCTGCTTCCACAGAAAGATGGCTCCAATGACTCTGTGAGTGACATTTTAGGGACAAATGCCCATCTTGGCTTGCCAGGAGAAAATTCACAGTAATTCTACATCAGCTGAACTCCAGCACTAGACCAGTTGCTCAAGAGCTGATGTTCAAATCTCCAAAACGACTAAAAACTGCTCTCTGTAGCAATGAGAAGTTGTGCTACCTTTCATTCACCCTCTCATTCAGTTGCTAACAGGACAAGTCAACCATATTCAGTAGCTGAATTTTTAAAACTTCATGGATTTTCCAAGTAATTTGTTTTGGGTCTGCCTCCCTGCCTTCTGGACATCAGCTTGGCATTTGGGCTTAGGAGACCTCTCCTACATGCACCATGTGCAGAGCTGTCCTGCAGCAGCTCTATGAGTTTGTATCAGTAAAAAGAGGTTGCTCTTAATGCTGGGGTTGATGTTTCTTAATAAGGGGATTCATAGCTGTGCCAGCTGGGAGGTCCTCCTATTGCACTGCTCACCCAGAAACCCAAGAGCAATGGAAACAGTGAGTTTTCACCTTGTCTCATTGTCTGATCAGCACCTGGGGCTCAGGAGGCACAGGCAGCCCTTTCTACACCCTTCCTTCCTTGCTCCTCCACGGCTGGCGGGATCACCGCCTGCGACTCCCGCGATCTGTCGGTGACATCAGGGCTGGAGCAGGGCACTTTCCCCATCAGCAGCAGAAAGGTTCAATTAGCAGCTCCGGCAGGAGGTGTGTAATTTTAGATTCAGGATATCATCAGTCAATAGTTAATGAGTGAACTGATGAGAGCGTGAGATGCTTTAAGTGGACTAGCTTGAAGAGGAGGTGAGTGCCTGTAATCAGGGGCGGATTGCTGCCATTCAGAGCACGCTGCCAGCTGGGTTTGCCTTCTCAAATGCTTGCCTGGCTCCCCTCACCATGGAGACTGGTTGCAGGAGCATGTGGAAGGGATTTCTGTGCTTTCCCTAGTGCTGATCTCTACTTTGGGATGAACTGCCCTTTACAAGTAGCATTTCAGGACAGTTGCTGCAGGAAGAGGAGCAACCTATATCCCATGGGCACAGTCCCCAAAGGGTGCTTCACTAGGTCCTGGCAATTGGCTCAGACATAGTGTCAACTGCTACGTGAAACAGTCTCACAGACTTTTTGGAAATGGTTTTAGATTTACTGGTGTGATTTCAGTTGGAAAGCAATACTCTGTGAGTGTTATCCACTGCTGCATATCACTGCAGGAGTCATATCGATCATTCAGAGGTGTCCAGTGTGAGAACAGTGACCTTGTAACACTAAGGTCCATGAGACAAATTTGGCTGATTAATTCAGGCTTTCTGCTGAGATGCACAAGTATGGTAACAAATAACAACCAGAGTCTGCTAAGACAAATGCCTGTGATGGGGTGAGAAATCTCTGCAGCCCATACAGCTGATGCCTCAGCTGAACCACACCTGGTTGCAACTCACCTGCGTGGGACACAGACACACCCCCACCTGGGAAACCACATGTCTAGAAAAGAAGTGCTTTGCCTGGTGCCAGCAGAGAAGCGAGGTCAGCAGTGCCCAGCCCAAGCCCTCGGGGTGCCAGGGGCTCACCTTGCACGACGAGGCTGCCCTGCGCGGTGCGGCGCACCCGCGTGCCCGGTTTGTTGGCGGCGCACACGTAGATGCCGGAGTGCTGCACTGTGAGGTCTGAGATCATCAGGTTTCCTGTGCCCAGCACCTGGATCCCCTCCACGCCAATCGGGCGGCCGTCTGAAAGAAGGGGAGAAGGACAAGAGTCACATGCTGGCCTTAGGGCAAGGTTCTCCAAGGCACAGCCCTCAGTGAGATCCAGTCTAAGTACTTATGGAGTGGTGCCATGTTCTGCTACTGCCATCTGCCAAGTAAAGTCAATGGGATTTAGCTGATGCTCTTATCAGAACTGCCTTCTGCAGAAACCAGATCCTTATTTACAAGTTTGCCCAAAAACACTCTTTCTTGCTGCTTAAAAACCCAAAGCACCACCACAGGAAAAGTGAAAGCTTTCAACCATGTGTTCAGATTAAGATGAAGCACCCAGAATACAGTTCAACAGAGTGGTTAAACCAAGCTAAATCATCTCAGCTTCTCTGAGCCCTTGCCTGGGTCCTTGCATTACAATGAGCAGGGATCCACTCAGCTCAATAGCCTATTTCCAACAGACAGGCTTCAGGAAGAAGTCCAGCTAGCCTACTCCAGTGCTTCCCTCATGCACTTCCCCAGCCACCAGCAGTTTATGACCTGTAGATTACCTCACCCAGAAGTTACACCACTTTACCTGATAACCCTTGATGGATTTTTGTGGTTTCTGAAAATAAGAGAACCCTGGATTTTTGATTCCTTAGCCCTTGAGCACACACTAGCTCAGGGCTGAGGAGCTGGTCTCTCAGCTGGTGGTTAGATCTCATTCACTCTGGCTTGGAAGGGCAACTGAAAAGGGCTGCCCCCACCCCAAGTGCTGGATATGAGGCAGGTGAAATAGTTCAGTATCAGGGAATTCACTTTTATCCTGTTTTCTCTGGAAAATTCCCAGCCAGCTCTAATTACAATGTGTTTCATTAGTATCAGGCTATTGCTTTCTATTGTTTCATTGATTTGTGTTTTAAGACTCTGTCTGACAAAGGCAGCTCTAAATCAGGCCTAGCACATGTCAGGGTGTCTGAGCAGAGGGGAAAGGCAGGGGAGTTTTACTGGAGGAGCAGTTAAAGGGAGCACCCTTTCATCAGACAGGAATCAGGAATTCAGTTATCCCAGCCTGCAGGGGAATCTCTGCTTTGGTGCTGGGAGCAGCTCCTGGCCCTCCTTCTGCACTGACCCTGGGGTCTTGCAGGGCTGTTCCTCTCACGTTCTCACTCCTTTCTCCAGCTGCAATTTGCTCTTGTGCAATACCATCCTGGCCCTCCTTCTGCACTGACTTTGGGGTCTGCAGGGCTGTTCCTCTCACATTCTCACTCCTTTCTCCAGCTGCAATTTGCTCTTGTGCAATACCTTTTTTCCCTTCTTAAATTTGTTATCCCAGAGGTGCTACCACCACTGCTGATGGGCTTGGCCTGGGGCAGTGGTGGGTCTGTCTTGAAGCTGGCTGGAATTGGCTCCATTGGATTTGAGGAAGCTCCCAGCAACTCCTCACTAAATCCATCCCTGTAGCTCCCATACTACCAAAACCTTCTCACCCAATACAACCACAGGAGTGAGGGATCCCATTCCAGATCCCAGGCAGGATCCTGCTGGGAAACATGGTTGGGCTTGGCCTGGGGCAGTGGTGGGCCCATCTTGAAGCTGGCTGGAATTGGCTCCATTGGATTTGAGGAAGCTCCCAGCAACTCCTCACTAAATTCATCCCTGTAGCTCCCATACTACCAAAACCTTGTCACCCAATACAACCACAGGAGTGAGGGATCCCATTCCAGATCCCAGGCAGGATCCTGCTGGGAAACATGGGCTGAGAGCTACAAAGGCACTTACCAAACCCATCTCCTGCCATGCTCTGCATATAATTGTTTTCAGGAAATTTTGAAGCTTAAAGGTATCATTGCTTCATTAGACAGGAAATGCCAGACCTCTTAATTATTTGCATTGCAAAGAAAAATGCTTGGATCTTTTAGAGAGAGAAAAACAATGTCATTAAAGGATCACACTGGTGGCCAAGCCACTGCTGCAGTAAATGGCTCAGTCATAAAAAGGACAGTAAAACATGACCTGTCCTACATTTAATGAGCAATAACAAAGAACCATTCCTTCCAAACAGCATTTGAACTGAAGTGTAAAGAGGTCTGAATTAAATCCAAATTGAACTTGATTTCATCTTTTAAATTAGACCTTTTGGAAGTCTGTATTTACAATAGGTGTAAAAATCAAATCTCTCTCTTGGGGGAGGGATGGGACCAGTGAAAGATGCAAAGTGGTCATACCTGGATCCTTCATCACATCACTGCCTTGAGAAATACCACGGAAATGTGACTTGAATGTCAGCAGTTTTACTGTATTATTTATAACGTGCTCTATCATTTTAATATGCAAAGACTCAGCCTGCAGCAGGTGCTCCCCCCCCCAGTCCAAATACCAGTATCAATATGCCCTCAGTTTTCTCTCCAACTCCAGCTATTAGAAGTCTGGTGGTCTGAGGAAACATCTCCTGTCCCCACATCTTTCATTTCCCTGGAGAACAAAGAAGTCTTGGTGGATCTGCCATTTGGGTCAGCGTGGCCACCTCTAACAGCCAACAAAGATCACTGTGCCTCACCATCTCAGACCTCTCACTCAACTCCTCCCTTTCCAAAAGCACTGCAAAGGGCTTCTACAGAAACATCTCTACTTTCCCAGTCTGTTCCATCCTTCTCACTGCGTGCCTCACTCAGCCTGAGCCATTCTGCAGTCAGCTAGAAGGTCTTCAGCTGATATCTAGTCCAACTTAGCAACACTGACAACACATATAAATAATACAGAGTGTTTACACAAGAAATTCCTTGCATCCTGAAAGCTCAGCACTTTGCAGAACTGCTGTGCTGAGGGACTCACACCTGCTTTGCAAAGGTTGCTATTTATTTTAACCCTGTTTTCTTTACAGGGAGACCTGAAAAATGGTTTGCATCAGGCAATCCAAGCCCTTGAAATTCACCTTCCTGGCATCACCTGCCACCACAAAGTCATCTCTTCATGGAGGAGACTGCAAAAGCCAACACTTGCTCAGTTCCCAAAGCTGTCAGGACCCAGGCAGGCTTGAAACCACTGCTCATTTAACATGGCCTTCTACTTTTAAAGAAGTCAAAAGCAGAAAATTTGAGGGCTGAAAAAGAGCCAGTCTGGAGGCAAATGCCTGACAGATTTTCTGTTTTGATCCCTCAGTTGATGAGGACAAAAGGGGGAGGTTCAGCTCTTGTGAAGAGCAGAGTGACCTCTAATTAATAAGGGAAACCATTCTCCAAATGGGAGATGCTCCCAAAAGATGCTCTGGCTAAGACAAGTAGAGACTTCACTGAATCATAGGATGGGTTGGAAGGGACCATAAAGATCATCTCATTCCAATCCCCCGTCCATGGGCAGAGACAATTTCCACAGTCCCAGGCTGCTACAAATCCCAGCCAACCTGGCCTTGGACACTTCCAGAGATGGGGCAGTCACAGTTTCTCTGGGGAACCTGCACCTGGGCATCCCCACCCTCACAGGGAAGAATTTCTTCCTAACACCCAATCTAAACCTACCCTCTTTCAGCTTAAAGCCATTCCCACCTTGTCCTATCACTGCACACCCTTGCAGAAAGTCCCCCTCCAGCCTTCCTTTAGGCCCCTTTAGGTACTTCCAGGTTCTCCATGGGGGTGAAGTCTGGATGAAGGATGCCTGTAGCTTGGGAGCCACATGATTTATTTTTCCAAGGTGTATCTGAGGCTTTCTGGAGCCCATTCTCCGCCTGCTAACCGAGTGATTGGCACACCAGCACCAATTACAGAGCCCCTTAAAACGTGCCAGGCAATATGAATATGCAACAACACGAACGCCTTTCTTTTGTAAGTAGCAAGTAGAAAGAAAGTAACAACTTTCTAATGTTGATCATTTAGGTCTTTTGTGAATTCTTTGTATTGTGTCATAGTAGCCTTCCACTTTTTAGACACATGGGTCTCCTGCTCCTGAGGACACTGGGCACTGTGGATTAGCATATTTAGAGTACATTGCAACAGTTGACTATTCAGTATGTGAAGTGGTGAAATTTACTCTATTATTTCTAAACACTTACAGGAACGGTGCTCCTGTCAACCAGTCAGCCGTCTATTGCAAGCTTCTGTGTCCAATAAGTTACCAATTAATTGGCTCCTACAATTGTTGTATAGTTTACTTCTTGAATGGCTCCCTCTTTAGTAATTTCCTTCCCATTGTGTGGCCCTTTCTGACAACTTCTGTATAACGCTATCAGATAATCACTGTCCTTTCTTTCTCGCCTCACTTTTCTGTATCTCTCTAAATAGTTTATTATTCTGCTTTGGTACCTTTTATGGAGGCCAGCTCAGTGGCCTGTCAGTTAAAGGGTAAGGATACATTAAAATCGTCGTTCATTCAAAAGGCTTTGCAGTAAGTGCCCAGGATATTCATTTGTGCACACATACAGGTCCAAGCCTGAAGTGCGTGGCTCTGAAAGGAACAGCCCTATCTTCCCTGAACAAATCCTTAATGATTTTACATCTCTCTCAGAGCCTGCTCTCTAATGAATGTTGACATTTCATGCACGGCGAGACACAGGAATTCTGTTTGTGGTCAGGGGCTACAACATATTCCCAAAGAAATTAAATTCAAAATTGATTGTGTGACACTCAAAAACTGGCCCAGAATTTGAATGATTTCTTTCAAGCAAAATATAGCTAGTTGCTTTTCCCACTGAAAACCAGCCAGGTTTTAGCAAAGCCAAAGCAAGAAGTGCAAATGGTGTTTATGGCTTGCTTTTCCCTGTACTAGAAAGCTGTGAAAGCAAAATTGTTCTTTTGCTCCTTTTTGACAGAAGAAATGCCACAATGTCAAAACTGTGAGCAAAGGGGCTCAGAGAGAGTTTCCAAAAAGGCAACGTGCCCTGTGCAAAGTCCCAGCACAACAGCAATCCCACAGCTCTTCCTTACTTCTGCAAGGCAAGAAAAACGCTCACACAGAATTGACTTTTTTGCTTAAATTAAGCCATTCCTATTGCTAAATCAGCTGTATCTTTCTAAGACTTTGTGGCTGTGAATTTTTTTTATTTCTGCAAATGGATTAAAGAGTTTTTTTTCCTAAGCTGAGTGAGTTATCTGTAGGAGGAACTTCAGGAAGAAGACCTTCACATGGAGGAAGCCAGAGATGACAGAAACTCTGAGGACCTCCCTGTCCAGCACAAACCCCTCTCCTTCCCCGTGATCACACAGACAAGGAGACATGAAAGTGCTTCCAAAATGGCTACAAAGAGATGACAAACCCTCCAAGTCATCAGAGAGCCCGTGCACCGCGTCGCTGTCAGGATCACTGTCATCTCAAACGAGACCTTGTGATGCTTTGGACAGGAAACATTCCTGCTGAAGGGAAGGGAAAATAACAAGATCTGTTTCCCATTCAGTAGCTCTGATTCTGCCACTGTGCTGCAAAGTAGCATGGAGAGGGTATTTATTTTTGGTGAAAGGCAATGCTGAGCTCAGACCATCCAGACAAACATTGCACAGTGCTATTACATCTTCATTATTGCACTGCTCTATAGAGACAAGTGTTTTGAAGAAGGTAATAAGCACTTATAATTAAGGCAATTATAAAGTAGTTTATTATAGTTGAACACTAACATAGAGCTGTCTTGTGTCCAAGAGAACCAAACCAGTGATACAGAGTATCTGGGGAATTTTTAAAACAGCATCAATCTGATGGTTATGGCTCTGGAGGCAAAAATACCAGTTAGTGGCATACAAAGGCTGATTTTACAAGCCACTAGAGGATGCAAGGAGGGAAAACATGGAAAAAATGTGCAACTGATATTGGATGCAAGTCCTTATTCCCTGGCAGACAGTTCTGGAGCAGGAAGTCACCCTGCCCAGGAGCTGACCCTGACCCTTGGAGAGCCATGGGGATGGAGTCCCACATCCAGCACAGCAGCATGAGACAGAATTATCCCTGTTTGTGCTTCACAGCCATGCTGGGAGACACCAGGAGATGAGCATCCCAAAACTGATGTGACCTCGAGGACCAAAAGATCTCCGGAAATCCCAACTGAACCCAGCCCCACTGTGCGCACAGGCAGAGTTACAAGCTCTGGGAAATAAAACAAAATTCATCAGCTCTTCACTCAGCACAGGTTTCTGTAGGGCAATAGAAGTGTGCTCTGAGCAAAACAGTTTCTAAGCTATCATCATAAAATTAGAACCTAAAATAAACCTTAGAGAAACACAGCCCTTTGCTCCTCCTTGCTTGCATGATGCCATCAGACACTGTCTCTGGTTTCCATGCTGATTTAAAAACATATCACGAACCCCAGCAGCAAGCATTTGTTTTTTCAGGGCTTCAGACACACTTTAAACACTCTCTCCCCCTTAAAATTGTTTTAAAACTCCATGAACAGACAGCAAATTTCTTTCAAGTCTGTTTTTATGTGAAAGATGTGTTTGTGTATGATTTTGCTTCTCTAGGCCAACAGTGGTGATGTTTTTGATGCAGCAGCAGAAGATGCCGTCACTTGAGAAAAGATAAAATTATCACCTTTCATGAAACATCTACAGGTTTTACCAACCCACTTCTCTAACAGCTGAAAACAGAATCTTGGCAGAGAGAAAAAACAAAGTGTAGACATGAGGATAAAAAGCACTTCAAGCCTACAATTACCTTCTGTGGGAAGGGAGAGGGTGAATCAGTTGTTGTATAAAACAGTCAGTGGCACCTACCTATTTCCTACGTGATGGCTATGGAGAGGAGGAGGAGGAGGAAGTGCCAGGGACCCCCAGGGCTTACCGAGGCGGCTCCAGGAGACGATGGGCCGGGGGTTGCCGGTGGCGATGCACTCCAGCACTGCTGTCTGGTGCACGGTCAGCGTCAGGTTCTCCGGGCCCACAAGAATCATGGGGTCCTTGTACACGGTGGAGTGGGAGCCTGCAACGACAGCACCACTGTCAGAATGCTTTTCATTCCCTCTTGTTTAAAGGACTTTGGGTATCCTCTGAGTACATCTCTTCTAAGTACATATCCTCTTCCATCAGGAGCTGTAGTCACATGAGAAGGAGTAATGAGTTCAAACTGGAAGAGGGGAGATTTAGGTATTTAGGTATTTGGAAGAGATTTAGGTATTTAGGTATTTGGAAGAGATTCTTCCCTGCTAGGGTGGTGAGGCCCTGGCACAGGCTGCCCAGAGAAGTTGTGGATTCCATCCCTGGAAGTGTTCAAGGCCAGGCTGGGCAGGACTCAGAGCAGCCTGCTCTAGTGGAAGGTGTCCCTGTCCATGGCAGGGGGTGGAATGAGATGATCTTTAAGGGTCCTTCCAACCCAAACCATTCCAGGATTCTAAATTATGTGGCTGGTGCAACCCTCAATAAATCTGAGATGTACATGAAACAAAAGGAGCACGGTGTTTGTGTGACAGTCACACTGAACATGTTTAAAGTGTGCATTGATTATTCCTGGGGAAAACCCCTGAAGCAATGATCCAGCCACACACAGCCCTGTTAACACCTGGATATCAGCAGCATAAAGAAGGAACTGCACTGTGAACTGCAAAGAGAAGATGTGCATGGTATCTAAGGAAAATGCAACATGAAAGACAGCAGCAATGCAAATAAATGAGGGAGTTGCTTTATCTTTCAGCATTTCAAGCCACAAAGTAATCCACACGGACCACAATGCCTAACTGTCTCTGTGAGCATCCTCTCTTGCTGCTGGTGTCACTTGCTCCAAAAGACCTGTCCTGGGACAAGGAGTGATGGAGATAACAGTCCCTTACTCCTGCTGAGGAGCTTTCTGAGAGGAAACTCCCCTGACTACTGCACCCCACTTTTTCCTACCATTTTCCTGCAGGGAGAGGATGCATCCCATTGCACTGATACAACTGTGACATATTTGCTGCTCGTGATACAATCACTAATCCTTTATTTGCACTGTAGTAGCACCAAGTGGCAGCAACCAAGAATAAAACCCATCACGCAAGATGGATGTAGAGATCCATAACAGAACAAAATCCTGGCGCAAGGACCCTGGACACAACAACACAGGCACAAAGAAAGGCAAAATGACAGCATGGGACAAAAACATCATCCTGTGTTATGTATACCACAGCTGAACCCACATCTCCTGAGTCCCTAAAAAGTGCCTTATCCTTGAGCCAAATGTCCCAGCAGCCTTTAGTCAGCAGGAGAGGAGGAAATCCAAGAGATATTCTCAGTTCTCCATCAGTAAACAGGAACACTGAAAACCTCTGCATTAGTCTTCCTCCCTGTCTCTGATGAGACCTGGTTATACTCCAGAAATGCTGAGGTCAAAGCAGTGCTTAAGGAATTCCATCAATCTTACAGCTGCTGGCAAAAAAAAGCTCTGTACACCTGCAAAGAGAAATACCTGGGCTGGCCATCTGCCCTCGGGCAGGAGTGGGGCACAGGGAGGGCTGGGGAGCACATCCCTGGCTGGGATTTGCCAAAGGGATCAGCCCACACTGACTCCTGCACATGGACTTCCCAATATTCAAAAGGCTCATTACAGGGAAGTGATCCACCAAAATCTATCTACAGGGGCTTCTCTCCAAGAAAAACAATTCCTTCCTGCACTTTTGAGTGTTACCCTTTCACAGCAGCTCAGGGGCTGGAATCAGGGCATAGCAGGGGGATTCCACCGTGGTCCAAGGGCAAGCACAGATCAGAGCAGCTCGTTTGTTAATTGTTCCTACGGGGGCTAAGCAGGGAGCGATAAAGCGACTCCAAGCTTGTGTGTAAATGGGCAAAATCCAAGAAAAATCACCGTGTCAGTGTGACTTAAGAGCTGACTTTCTCAGTAAATGCATTTCACTGCAAGCCATAAAATGCAGATTTTTTTGATGAGAACCAGAATGCACAATAAATTCATATGACCGGCTGGTTAACCCCAAGAGATCTGAAAAACAATACCTTCCCCTCAGTACCTCGGAGTGCCTTTAAAACCCATGTAGATTTATTGTTCTGAATCACAATACTAAATGTTCACGCTTAGAATAATACGGCATTATCAGCGTATTATATAGCGATTTCAATATTTCAAAACATGGAGAAATGAAATGAATTGTCCAAGGTCACCCAAGAATATCAGGAAACGGGAGCCAAACTCAAAGCAGAATTTATGAAACACACTGCTTTGACAATAAAATATTTAAATATCATGTTCTTTGATTTCTACTCTAAGTCTTAAATAGATATTCAGGTTTTTGAGTGCAGATTCAGCTCCCTGAGTTTGGGCAAATGCTGTCCAACTCTGGAAGTGGCATTTCCACCACTGCTCACCTTCGCCTGCAAAGGCCATGCAATGTCCCACAGCTTTGCTGCTGAGCCCACCACCCACAGCAGTGACAGCTCCAGGCCAGCAGGGACTGGGACACAGCAGTCACATGCCAGCACCGCACAAAGGGACCAACCATGTCCCAACATCAAGGAGGAGGTTTCCTTCTTCAGTCAGACCAGCTCTTTGATGCAGGGTCAGGAAGGAAGGAGTGATAAAATGAGGGACTTGTGGCAGGCGAGTGCTGCTGGAGCTCAACAGGATTCAGGGCAGCACGGGGATTTATTCTGAAAGGGGGAAAGGCTCTAATGATGCCCGTGGTCCCCAGGGACTCTGCCAGCAGCAGTCACAGTGGGGATGGGGATGTCCCCAGCACTGCCAGCAGTGACAGGCACTCCAGCAGGGACAGGAGCATCGCCTGCCAGATCTTGATCAAAAGGACAGCAGCAGAGAGAGCCGCAGCTCACACTGGAAAGGTGTCAGTGCAGAGAGGCAGGCAGCCCCCTCAGGAGCAGCTCCTCTGAGCAGGCACTTGAAAATAATCAATCAGCAGGACTGGAAGACATCTCTGTGCTGCTCACTGCCAGCAGCCCCACCACCACTGCCAGGCAGAGGAGGGAGAGCACTGCAAGAGGCTCCTTCATCCCCCATGGGCAGCCACCCTCCTCCTCCTCTCCTGCCGGGCTGTGGCAGTGCCCTGCAGGGCACAGGCTTCCAGAGACCATTCTCACCCTCTCCCTTCTCCCTCCCAACCCAGGGCTTGGATTGGAAACCTCAGGGAGGCAGACCTGGTGCTTCTCTGCTGGTGAAGCAATGGCTGAAGCTGCTGCTCGGCAGGGAAAAGCAGGAGCCCTCCTGCCATCATGAAGAGCAGAGAGACTGTTCCCTTCACCGTGACACAAGAGGGAGGTGATACAAAAGATTTGCAAGAATTCTGCTTACCCCATCATGCCTAATGCCACGTGCACAGCAGCACTCACATCAGCTCAGTATTTACTGACACAACACCCACACCAGCAGAGCAATGCCCCGTGCACCTCTGTGGCTCACCACAGCCTCTGCTGCCGTGCCAAAGCCCAGAGTTCACATGCTAACACATACCTGCTGTCCTGATCTAAGAGATATTTGTGTGTTCTTAGCAAACACCACAGAGCATAAACCTTTTCCACGGAGGTTTAACCCAGTGCAATGAGTTTTCCATGCAAATGTCCAGTTACAGCAGTGCAGGCACTGAAGCATGGTCCAAACCCTTCTACAAACACTTACACATGGTGTCCATATTCATCATCCGACTGCTTTAAGGAGGAGAAAAAGCCACAAATGTTTCATGGACAGGAAACCTGGAAAATATCCATCTGCAATGAGGGATGGTCAGATGAGAACAACTAGAGCTTTCTGCCCTGTGAGGAATCATAACTCAGGCCAGTAAACTGACACAAAGAACTTCACCACATTGATAATTTACGGCTCTTTATTCCCTCTATGTGGCTACTGTTTGCATAGATCAAGCAAACAGAGAAGTAACAGGCACCCAAAGCTCCCAGGTCTTTCAGAACCAGTTAACCTGCTTTCTTTCCATCAGAGTTGACATACACAGCATCACTCTTCCCTCAGCTTCACCCCATTTCACACGTGCTGCTTTCTTACAGTCAGCACAGGCTAATATGACACTTGGTACAGGTGTTAAGTCTCTGCTCCAGAACCACTGGCCAGGCAGTGTTTTGGTGGGTGATGGGAAGCTGTGAGATGTGTGCTGGAAAGCCTCCAGCTCCTGGGTACCAGCAATTACATGTATATGATGGACAGGAGCATCACAGCTCTGGGGAAAGACCTTTGGCTGCATGTAAGAAATAACTCAGAAACACCCACTCAAATCCTTGGAGAGATCTCCCTTGCCTGTTATCTCCAAAGATTCAATCTCCATTTCCAGAGGGAATCTGGGATGTCCCGCACCAGAGGGGGTCTTAAAAACTAACAATCCAGAACAAGGAAGGTGTTATGGCTGGACAGAGGAATGGACAGGAGCATCACAGCTCTGGGGAAAGACCTTTGGCTGCATGTAAGAAAGAACTCAGAAACACCCACTCAACCATCCCTGGGGAGATCTCCCTTGCCTGTTATCTTCAAAGATGCAATCTCCTATTTCCACAGGGAATCTGGGATGTCCTGCACCAGAGGTGATCTTAACAACTAACAATCCAGAACAAGGAAGGTGTTATGGCTGGACAGAGGAATGACTCTCAGTGAGTTAGCCTGAAGCTCTCTTAAACTGTCCTGGTCCAGAACAGCAGTGGGAAGAAGACAGGAAGGCAGCCAGGCCAGCACAGCTGGCACTAACCTGACACGGTGAGCCCTCTCTTAAACTTCAGGCTAAACTGTCCTGGTCCAGAACAGCAGTGGGAAGAAGACAGGAAGGCAGCCAGGCCAGCACAGCTGGCACTAACCTGACACGGTGAGCCGGGCCTCCCGGCTGAACTTCACGTTAGCAATATTGGTGGCAACGCAGTGAAATATCCCACTGTCTTCTGCCCTGAGCCCCGTTATCTGGAGAACCCCCTTGGGAAGCAGCGTGTACCTGTGGGAGAGAAAACAGAATCAAAAGCTTGCAAAGCAGGACACAATGTGACAGGAGGCTGCATACCCATTCAGACAGGGCAGGCTGGATCCCTGCATCCCAGTGCAGAGGTGTCAATACCACCAGGATGTCAGCATTCCTTTGGGCTGAGCCCAGGCCTGCTTCTGCATCAGTTCTTACTTTTTTTGGATACTTGGACCTCTGGTCTTCTTCTACAGGGATATAAAAGAAAATAATTTATCTCCTGATGCAATGAGAAGTGGTGATTTTTGTTGGTAGGCTACAAAATAGATGCTTCCTATTTAACCTGTGGAAAAGCTCTGGCAGTGCATTTGCATGTGAAGACAGGTGACATTAGAGTTATCATGACATGGGAATTATCACTCATCAGCTGAGGCACAGTGACCAAGGACAGGCATCAGAAACCTGTGTTCCACCTCCCCACTCCAGGTCCAGGACTCAAATCTGTATGACCTTAAAACCTCAGATGCATGAAAAGGTATGTTAAAATAAATATTGAACAGGCAAATGTAAACATCAATAAATATTTTATATCTTTAAACACAGGCACATTTAATTCATGCGTGCATACACACATATATGTACACATACATTACAGGTTGCTTGGCAACCACTTGTTTAAATTGGCTGGTAGTAAGTCATTACAGTGTGATGAGTTAATAATCCATTTCCGTCCGGAAGATGAGGAATATCTTTCTCCATATCAGCATATGGTTAAGTGCCTATAACCTGCTCCCTGCGCCGGGTTCCAAACGTGCGGCTCCGTGTCGGTGGCAGCATGACAGCAATCAGTTCTACACGGCCCCAAGTTGATTGCAATCTCTCTGGGACTTTAAAATGCCCATTGTTTTGGATGAATTATACTACAAGAAGCCTTCATTTTTGTTAACAATCTGCCCACAGCATTAGAAGATTCAATTCCAAAGCTATTATTCTGCCTTCAAAGCCTCCAAGTGCAAGACTCGGCATACAAATTTATATACACTTTATACGCAGAAATGCACCAAGCATGATTAATGCAGAAATCCAATTCAGTTAGAGAAGCAACTCTCATCACCCAGACTCTGGTGTCAGAGATTAATCTACTGAGCTGACAATAAAAAACTTCCCCAATAACTTTACTCCTACAAAAAGCCAAATCTCTTCAAAATCAGAACACGAATATAAGGAAACTGTTCCTAGGCTACATCCTCCAGGGCTTGGGCAAACTCCCTTCCCCAGAGGAAAAGCAGCAGGAGCGAGCACAGCTTGGACCTTTCTGGGTTGGAGAAGGGTCTTGGCTTCTCAGCCTTGGGGTTCCCCAGTCTTGGAGAAAAGAAGTCCTGGTCACATTTAAATCCCTGCCACATTTCTGACCATCTCCACAACTGTGTCCCTGGGCTCAAATGCAAAGGACCAATGATGCATGAAGGACTTTAGGGGAACTTCACCTGTCCTGCAACATCCCACTGGGATGCCACAAGGCATCCGGCACAGTTCTCCACCCCTTTCTTCTGCTGGTGCCACCTCGGATCAGTGGCTCTGCTCTACCACATCCCCAGTTCAGCACCTGTATGAGTAAGAAGCCTTCAGAGGAGATCAAGTTCAACAAATCAATCCTGTGCTGGGCTAAAAAAAGCTTAACTGAAAAATGCAAGGAAAAACAAAACCTGACAGTTGTAGTTTTCCACAGCAGATTTGGGCCTCTTGGGTCCTTCTACTGTGAGTTCACTGCCACTCTGAGAAGGTCAGGCATTGTTCCAGCCCTCGTGTTTTCTCCTGCCTCCAAAGAGCCCAACCACATTCTGCTGCAGAACTGACATTTTTAAGAATAGAGGCTTTCAGGAAAATATTTACAGCTTCCTGGTTTCGCCCATTCCCGAGGCAGGGATGTCAGTCCGTGCTGGAGGTGTGCTGTGAGCGATTGTCTCGCGCCGCTGGCTGTGCGGCTCCCGAGCTGCGGCCGGCAGCGGGCACGCGTTTCCTGCCAGCTGTGCCGCGGATCAAACCCTGCTGAGGGACGTTTCCGACGCGAAGGGAGCGGCCTGTCAAACTCAGGAAGCGGCGACGTGCCGCTCCAGGTCTAGGCTGGGAAGGGAGGCAGCTGGAGTTTCTCTTTAGGAGGCTGTTTGGGAAATGGCAGCTCGGGGTGCTGTGGGAAGCGCTCTGCAGAGCTCCCCAGTTGCCACACATGAGGGAGTCTACCTGGCAATAGCAGCCACAGTGAAATTCAGCACTTGCAAGAGTCCAGGACCGATATGCAAGATCCTAAGTCATGAATCTGTCTCAGAAAGAAGTTACACAAAATGGAGCCGTGGAGGGATGCAGGATGACAAAGCTATCCAGCTCTTTGAGGCTTGCTGGGCAAATAAACTGGAAAATAAACCTGGAGCAGGGTGGATCAGAGACAGTCAATGCAAGCCCTTAAAAATCAGCTTTATCTACCTCTCCTGGGAAATGCCAGTACTCCTACAAAGTGTTTGGCCAAAAGGAGAACCAAACCAGAAAAGCCACAACACACTAAACAAGAGTCTTCCATGGTGGAAGCACTGGCCAAGACCCCTAGCCCAGGTTAGTTGTGTCCAAATACAACTGTGGAAGCAATAGAAAGTCTGGCCATCTTTTTTCCAGCTGGACAAAGGTCAGCAGCACATGGCTTAGACATGCCTTACCTTTCGTTGTCTGTGTTGACTGGCATGCTGTTCTTATGCCACAGGATGACTGGCTCAGGCAAGCCGTGGATCTGGCACTGGAATCTTGCTACACCGCCTTCCTCCACCACTGCATTCTGAGGGTGGATGTGGAAGTCAGACATTGCTGGAAGACAAAAAGAGAGACAAAATTATTCACATGTGAAGAAAGATCCAACAACTGGAAGATGTCAACAACTTCATGTGACCTAGAAACAACACTCTTATTTCCCACAGAATGCAAATGGGACTATAATGTAATGTAACAGCAGAAGGCCAGCTTACAGCCTAACCTTCTGCACGGAAAAACAAGACTAGTGGGAAGTTCTTGGTATCCCACCTGCCTCTGCACACTGAAATGATTGGCTCAACCAGAACAGCAGACTTTGCTCCAAGACCCTCATGGTCCCAGCAAGGTCTGCCGGGGCAGTGAGAAGCACAGACACTGCACTGGCACTTATCAGAGGCCATTCCCAACAGCTTGAGCAGTCTTTGGATCCTAGTCCACATCAAAAGAGAGATGGATTCTTTCTGTTGCCATCAGTGTTTTATCTGTTGCAAATATGTTCTGATATGTACAGCTTGACTCCTAAACTCATGCTATTTAAATATCTCCAGTAGAAGAATGCCAAAATACCCTAGTAAAACATACAGCCCTTGATTTCCACCTGTTTGCAGGTGCTCCAACTCACTGCACACTCTGCCTTCCAGCACCACAGCAGGAACAGCCACATGCCCAGGTTGGGGAGCAAAAGGATTCAGCCAAAAAAATAGAGCAGCTGCCAAAAGCTCAGCAAAATTAGGCTTTTGGGGCTGGGACTACCCAACAGCAAATGATGAGCCCCAGCATGCCCACGCAGGGTGAGCACAGGCCAGCCTGTTCCAGCAAGCCACAGCTGTAAGCACCGTGTGGAAACACTCTGGCACGCTGTTAGAGCTACATAAATAATACCGTAATCATTACTATTAATTAATTGGAAGGTGCTGCCTGTTGACTCCGCAATAAACATATTCAAAGCTAATAAACATCCCAGTGGTTATTGAGCTCGTGATTCATTTAAAGTGCTGCATCCACAGGAAGGTCTCTCGCATTACCATACAAAACAAACTCCAGGAGAACCCCCTGCTCTGCTGCCCCAGCCTGATGACACCACTCTCCCCAGCAAGAAAACCTCGTCCCCTTTTACATGCATCAAGTGCAATGACTGTGGGTCTGCCAAGGAACAAGCTGCCTATGTGTCAGGGCAGCTTAATCACTCATCTGCAAACTGCGGTTGGGCTCAGGCAGATGGGAGATGGCCATTAGCAATCATACATTAAATATGTGTTGCATTAACCTGTGCTGCTCCCGCAACCACCGCTCTCAACCCGCTGATGGCAGATTTGTTAAGCTGATGGAGTAACACGCAGCAAAGCCCCAGCCCTGCACAGTTGCAGGGTTGGGAAGGTTTTGTAGGTATGAGGGTGGGATGGGCAGCCAGCCCCATGTCAGGAGCCAGACTGGGGAGTGGCTCTGCAATGTTCCAGCCAGATGGCGACACACCAGCACAAGGTGAAAGATCACGGAAAATTGTATTTCTCTTTCCCAAGATAAAAGCCAATTCAATTATCCTCTCTGGTATAGGATTATAGGATGGAGCCCAATGGTGCAATGGCAATTTACCCAATTCATATAGATTTAGCCTCGAAATGACACTGATCATGGCCCAGAGCATTCAGACATGGAAAGGAGCTCAAAGGCTGCTAGGAGGTCTGTCATCACCAGGTGATGCCACTTCCAAAGTGGCAAGGGATGCTTCAAAAGATGGGGATCCATGGGTGCCTGCAGCAAGGGAGCTCAAGGGCGCCTGCAGAACATTTCAAGGCTGAAGACCCAGACCAGGGTGAGCACTTTTACAAAGTCAAAGCTTATGGACCCTCACCAAGGAATGAATCCAAGTATTACTGAGAATGACACAAAGCTCTCTAAGAAAATTTTTTTTAAAAACAGGGATTCAGATGCCTGTAGGAAAATTCCTTTCAAATGTACAGATGCTCAGCCCTGAGGTTTTCTAGTGGTTGACAGGGTTGATAAAAGAGGGAGGTGTGAATGAGAACAGCCCAGCACAGACTTCGCTCTGCTGGCTATGGAATTCATTGCCATTCCTTTATTTCAATAATATCACCTCTTATAGGTAAAACTGCAGCAATAACCTCTACTCTTAAAGACACCAGTATTAATATTTATCATGAATAAAACATGGCAAGTTATAAATAATTCAGTTATGAGGATGTTAAGTAAAATATTACTCTTCAACGACACTATAATGTGGCTTTGAAGCACAGTTTTATGTTAAATGCCTAGGAAACACTGTGACCCTTGCCAAGACCAGCTGGTTTGCAGAAGATGCATTAAAAATTCATGCACTGAGCTACAAAATGCTATTTTTAAAACAGGTTTATGAGTTTATTTACAGTTGCAGAGACAAAAGACTTTTGGAGCATCTCCTGTAAAACAGCAACAAAACTTCAATGTGAGTGATTGCTGAGCTTTGAGCCTGGGAATAAATCACCACGGAGAAGGAGAGGAGAGGGACAGGAGCTCAACTGCTTCACACGGCATTGCCTCAGGAGCTAAATCTCTGCTGACCCATGTGAGGTTTTTATATATGTCCCAACTGACTGTAACAAACTCATGCAGCAGAGTGCTTGCTCCTGTTTGTCACTTGTCTTCCCGTGGCAAGCAGCAGGCCCCCGTTACCAGCCGGGCGCTTTTGTTCCAGCCACCAAGGAGAAGAGCTACACGTCAGCCCGGGTGGGGTTGGCCAGCAGCCAGGGAGCTGCAGCTCATTTCTATGCTAATGGCTATAATAATTTTAAAAATAAATACATGCAATCACAATATTCACCCGCGAGCTCCTAAGAGGGGAGGCACTCACTAATCCATCTGGCAGCGGTCTCTGCCATCCAGCAATGCAGCATCCATGTGCCAGTGAAGGGACTGGTGCTGCCCCAGGCCTTTTTTATCATCATCAGAGGGGTGAGTGCCATCCTGTTTCCATTAAACTTCCCTCTGCCATCTCCTTGTGTCATCAAGCCATAAAAATAACATAAATCACATGCACACTCATTGCTCCACATTAATGCTCCAAGCTGTGATGTCTCAGTGCTTCTGCTATCATCCCACTCTGGATTTTGGCTGTGGGACACAGCAACTGCCACAAGGCACAGAAAGACAAAATTAGGGCTTACAGCAGACAGGGAATGGTCCTGGCAGCCCTTTGACACTGCAGGCATGGAGGAGCCTCCTCCAAAAGATGCTGCCCAGGGCTAGATTCAGATTGAATGTTGCCTGTCTGCAGGCACACAGACACATGAAGCAGAAGAGTTACTCTTCTTCTCTCCTTCCCCTGTGTTACATAACTAAGGACATCAACTAGGATGATGCTGGATCACAGGTGAGGCTCTTCTATTAACAAACCCCCATGTCTGGGATTGCCCACCACTTAACCCCCACTGGGATGCAGTCCCTGAAGGCTTGTCCTATGGACACAGGTGAGCAGCAACTCTCATCTTCATCCATATTCATGGAGGATTCATCCTGGGGTCTCCTCTAATCAAATCACAAGCACTTTCTCCATCCCAACAGGCCTGGTGGAAAGGCCAATGGAATAAAAATGAAAATAGCTATCGAGTGAAATTTTCTCTACTCCATAAAAAACTAAATTGAAACCATTAGTGGCCAATCCTTTTTTGCTCAGTGCAGCATTAGTGCTAAGCCAGAGATTGACCTAGATTTGATATAGAAAAATAAAACATTAACTTGGTATGTCAAAGCAAATCCCAGGCCTTTAGAGTCATTAAAACACAAACATTGTGCAGGCACAAGGAGAGGAGGAAGACTGGAAAGGTTCCGTGCCAAACATGGTGTTAGGAGAGCATTTGGGAAGGCCAGCTAGTTCTGCAATCAAATTGCCTCTTGATTTTAAATTACTTATGGGGAAACAGAGACCCAGGCTGGCTCTGACACAAGACAATGCTGGGGAGGAGTGAGCACCCACACCACCACAGATGCCACACAGTCCACAAATAGCAGCACACAAGTGAAAATCTTTTCTTCACATTTCTGCCACCAACCTGTTAAATTCAGACCTTTTGCAATGGAGGCATGTGGTTAAAATGTTTCTCAGTTAACAAAGTATAAGGAACAAGAGTTTTATGGGGATGTGCCTCCAGTACCTGGGCTTCCAGATGCTCCTACCAAGGAGAGTGGGCTTCATTATCTCCGTTACAACTGAGGAAGGTGAAATCTGGGAGGTAAAATATTTGCCTAGAGCAGAGAACAAGCCATGGGCGAGCTGATCCCTTTCCAAGATTGGCTCCATTCCAATGACAGTGAGCTGCTGATTTTTGTGCTGAATTTCTCTACATACTAATAAAATTGAATTCCTCCTCAGGTCAGCAGAAGTCAGGGTTGTTTTTTAAAACACAATGAACACCATGCCAATTAATGCCAAACCTGAACCACTCTCAAATCAGGCTGAGAGCTCCAGCACAACCAACCTTCAGTATCTGTGAGACTCACGGAGCACCCAACACCTTTTCCTGAAAGCCACCAGTGCCGAGGCAAGCAGAGAGATTAAATTTTCAATTCCCTTTTGGCTTAAGAGACCTTCACCACTAAATCAGCAACCTGCCAGGGAACATTCTCAAAGAAATCAGCAGGTGAAGGCTCTGCAGACTTATTTGTCCCCTCCTCACTCTGGAAATGGAAGATTTGCCAATGAGAAGGAGCCGGCACAAAAGACGGGTGGTATGTGGACACCACAAATCCCATCCTCTCCTCTCTTCCCCCTGCCTTCAAACAGCAATGCCTGCCCAAGCCTTTAAGAAAAAGACACTGAATCTTCTTTCTATACATTTTTTTTTTTAAGATGCATTTTTATAAAGCTAAACCAAGCCCACAGCAGGCCAGCCCGGTGGCTGCTCCAGCTGCAGAGCAGGCTCTGCGCCTGCGAGCCGGCCCTGCGTGTCTAATGACGCTATTGTGCCAGGTTGTTGCTGAACTGCCATGAGCCCAATTTTGAATGCAAGTTGCTTTGTGCATAGTGAAGCGTGAACAACAGCGCCGCCCATTTATCTATTTAATTCTCCAGGAGTAGCAGGAGCGGGGCCCTTCGCTCACATCTAAAGGGAAGAAAAATCGCCTTTCTCTCCGCTTTGGAAAGGGAGGGAAATATTAAAGAGCAGCCGTGCCTCTCCCAGCACAGAGGAAAATCCTCTCTGCCCCTGTCCACTAATCATAGCGGGCAAAATCCCAAATCTCTATTGTCCATGCTGAGCCTCAGATCTCAAAAGAATATGGGCTGCAAGACTCAGGAGAGTTTGAAGCAAGGAAGACATTTTAGAGGAATGTAGTTCATTTAAGAGGAACCAAAATACCTGGTGAGATAAAAGAGGGAGGATGAGCCACCTCGGTCTGTGCAGAGGTACAGGGAAATGGTCAGCCCTGAACACTTTGTGTTTGGAATATTTGTAAACAAGTCCTTATTGCTCTTTTGCTTTGGCTGTTGTTTTCTCCCCCTGGAGCTAACAAGATGGCTCAGAGCATGAATGGAGGATGGTGCAGGCTCTGTTCTCTCTGCATTTTGCATCCTCATGTCTCTTGTTTTCACCCTCAATCAAAGCTGACTGGAAGAATTTAAAATAGGCTGAGAAGACAGCACATCATACAGACCTCTCTAGCTGAGGAACAAAGTCTCCACCTGGCCTGTTTTCTTCTCCTGTCCCAAGCTCCTGGGACAGGGATGAAAGGGAGACAACAGAGATAATGCCTCACAGTGGGACACAGCAGCTGCCCATGGGAGGGAACATGCAACAGATATTTTACAAGAGGAGTAGGGGGGGAAATCTACTACCTCATGACTCAAGTCAACCAGGAGGCAAATTTTTGTCTGGTCTGGGACTGTGGCTTCTCAACTTTCTGCATAACAGATTAAATGACTGTGAGCCAAATCCAGCTCAGGTCACCTCCCCGCTGCATCGCAATGAACAGCCCTGATGGACGCTACTGACCCATGACTTATTGTTGGGTTTGCTGCTTTCAGAAGCAGAAAAAAGCACAGAGCCCTGTAGGGGCTGCTTCCGCTTAGGGATGATAAATATCCTGTGAAAGTAATGAACACATCTTCACTGCATGCAGAGCAGGGGTCAGAGGGAACATCCTCAGGAGCCCCTGGTTGCTCTATGCGCCCTGCATGAGTGAAGGAACAAGCTGTGAGGAGGATGATGGGCTCTTCCTGAAAAGGTCCCTGTAGGGTGGCACCTGGAAACCTTCTGAATGCCTGCACTGCAGCTCCACTCCTCTTCCTGAGCAGCTTCACTGGATGTGCTGCTCATTGCCAGCACACCCAGCCTCTCCTGCACAATCACAGGTGTCTCCAAACCCATATTCTAGTCCTAGAGAACTTAGTATATTCATGGTATTTATTATAGCTCACTTATTGGAAAATTAACCATATCACCATCAGTTGTTGATGCAGAGGTACTCTCTTGTGAGCAAGAAAGATTTTTGACTGGATAAATGCAGCCTCTGCATGGAAACCACACATGGAAATGAATAGGGGCCCTATGGCCCAAGGACTGTTTTATACTCACCATTTCTATAAAACTCACAAAATGCTGCATCTCTAGAGAGAGACTGTTCCCACAATGTTCCAGCACAGCACATGAGGGAGCATCCCCAACATTCAACAACCCACCACCCCTCTTTGTCTTACCTTAGGGGAGCAGAGAGCACCAGGGGAGCTGCCGATGCCAGAGGAAACCCTTGAGAGCATCTGGCATTTGCCACGCTCTCCCTCGTGCAGCAGCACTGCCCAAATGCTGCCTCCTGAGACCCAAGACCTACTATAATGTGACTGCAGCCAGAAATCATCCCAGCCTGGAAGCAAGAGCAGGGAGTCCCTGTGTGTATCAGCACAAACACCTTTTCTGAGGTGCAGCGAGAAACCAGGGCTATCTGAGCACCCTCACACCTTTCCCATAAAGTCACTGGTTATTTCAGGACAGGCACTAAGTGCCACCCATGGTCACAGCCAAAATCCAACATCATCCCTCCCTTGAGTACCAATAGCACACTCTACCCAGGAGGCAATGCTGCTCCTTATAAACCACTTTGAAAGATGCATCTTGGCAATCCCCTGGATCAAATTTCTCACTTCCCTCCACGCTCAGAGCACATGGCAGCATCCCATCATGTTACCTGCTATGCCAAGCAGCACAGCAGACAGCCCAGGGTGGTTATCCATCTTCCAGCACCCTCTTGTTTTGCAGGGGGATCACTAATAAACAGCCCCTTTAGCGCTCTCAAATTGGTTTCAGGGAGAGAAGAAGTTGCTGGCGAAGAGGGAGGCATTGCTGGGAGACACCTTTATCAGGGAGCTCTATTGCAGTAATTTTTCAAGATGAAATTGCTCTCCGGCTCATGACAGCATTTAGTGTATCCTGAGGCAACCATTTGTGAAGCCAAACCTGTGGTCCTGCTGCCCTGCTGCTGGAGGGAAGGGGGAGTATTAAATGTCATAAACAACTCTTAATTTGCCTGGGCAGACTGCACATGGGGCTGGTGATCCTGCAGTGCAGGAAGGGGTTATCTGTCAACTGCAAGGGTGATGTTGGCCAGGCAGCACTGGCTACTGTGACACCTGCCCAGAGGTACAACACACCACAAAGGGCTCCTGTGCTTTTGTGGGGTGACTTCTCAAGAAACCCCAGCATCACACGAGGCTCCTCCACCCCAAAGCAGGGCTCGCCTCCAGCATCACAGAAGATGTCCCCTCCTGTTGCATTCACAGCAATGGCTTCTTCAGGACTTTCCTCTGCAGCACACATTTGCTCCTTGCAAAACAGCAATGATTTATCCCACTCAAGTGCCCCTGCAGACCCCTGAAGTAATGAGAAAATGAAAGGCAAGCTGTCCACAAGCCTCTGGGAAAGGTTGGCTCGACAAGGGCAGAGCAAAGCGTGCAGTATGCTGCCAGCAGGCAGGTCTCATGCCAGATTCCCATCCAGAGCTCCTCGTGTTTTTCCTACTCTGACACACACAATTAAGACAAATTACATAGTTACCATTTTGATTTGTTGCACAATACTGATGTTTTCCATCCCTCTCCCAAATATTGATGGAGACAGTAAAAGAGGAAGCTCCCACACAGCTGGTTTTGGCCCTGGACCACTTTGTTTGCAGCCAACTCCTTCCAATATCGAGCGCGGGTGGACGAGCAATCCTGCTTTTCATCAGCTCGGAGAGGCAGCGAGCCAAGCAAGCACGAGGTGTTATCCTCAGCAGCCCTCACAACACCTCTGAGCAGAAACATCCCTGCTCAGAGCTCCCTGAGCAAAGCCAGCAGCTTCCCTGCTTTTTTGTGCTCACAGACGAGCGCACACTTTGTTTTGGCATCTCCGGAGGCACTGGTGGAATCCGTAAAGGTGAAGGCAAGGAAGCTTTTCATCACGACTGCCCACGGAAATGCCATCAGCCTCGCTTTCAGACAGGGAGCTGTCCTGATTTACAGGCTAATGAATTTTAAATGAGATGCATTTTTTAATTTTTTGTTGTCAGCCCCCATTTTTCTGCCAGCAATCATTCCAGTAATAGCTTTAAATTTTCAGCATCTGTTTTTACCAGCTCTCTTGTAATTAGTTTACTAATGTATTTCACTGCGCCTTTGTTATTTTCAGAGAATTACTTCATTCCCAGCTATCAGAGATAGTGCACTTCAGTCTATAAGGAGTTTGGCCTTTGTTCCCCCGTGGTTATTCACATGGGGGAAGATGGCTCAGTGAATGACAAGCCTTTCTATCACTACACATTCTCCATTTAATGTCTTTATACTGGCTCATTAATTACCACAGAAATCTCCTTTCCAAATGGAACCTGTGATTTATAGAAGACTTGGGCAAGGTGCCATTTTTATCGGGCCGACAGAAAACTGCACCAGCGCTGGCAATTCACTCTTCATTTTCCCTCCTGCTGCAGCAGGGTCAGCCCTGCTGAGGTGGGAGCTTTGCCTGGGCAAGGCAGCTCAGTGAGTGCTCAGTGCCACTGAGCCATGGGCATCACGCTGCTCTGGCTTGGCTGGGATGGTCAAGCCCACGGCAAATTGAGACACAGCCCGTTCTGCCTGCTGCACAGATTGAGATATTCCCTTGGGCAGCAGCCGAGGAGTGCCTGGAAGAGGTGAAACTGCCTCTAAGATGATCTCTTTCCTGAATCTGGTGGTCCAAGGGGTGGCAGTGCATACAGCAAAGTATCTCGTAGGTCTTGGCAAAAACCCAAGCACAGGATGGAGACTCTGGCTTTCATGATGGAGTGGGCAGTCAGAGGTGATGGGCTCTGTGGCACCCAGAGGCACGTCTGTGCTGTGTCCCATCACACAGCAGGCCTGAGTGCAAGCTGTATCCTTCAGACTCCACAGCATTACAGACTTGCAAACCTCCCAGCACTTGGGGTCCAGGCAGGGGAAGAGCTTCCCAAAGACATAAGGCCAAGGCTCCCTGTGGACCCAAGGCAGCCGGAGCAGGGAGGAAAGGCGGCTCTGGAAGTACCCCAAACAACGGTCTCTCTGTCCGACGGAAATTAACTTTAAATCCTTCAGAACAGTATGTCTTTCACCACGTCCATACTCTGCCGAGCATGATAAACTACTCCCCTTCTTTATTAAGGAAAGAAACAGAAGTGGAAATGGTGCACACGATAACTAAAGAAGTTATTTAAATAGAAAAATAATCACAAAAGGCTGGATTCCCACAGAGGAGCTGCCTTACATCACAGCAAGGGAAATACTCAGCGTCCCCTGTGCACAGGGAGAGGTGAGACCACAGCATCACAGCACTGAGCCAGAGCAAGCGGGGCACAGGGCTAACATTGCAAAGAACTGCTCTAAAGCTCCTTTCTGTTCATTTTAACTCTGAATTTCACTCAAACACAGGTGATTTTTCTAAATGCTGAAAGCTGCTCTGCTCCATCCCTTGGTGTTGAGCACAGATATTGTGCTTCAATGTTGCCCAGTCCAGATTGAAGGGGATAATGTCAAAGCTGTAGAAAGGACTGAACTGTTGTGATCCTGAGAAAATCCAGGTTCCTCCCAGGTCTGCTTTTCCTCCTAGCAGCAGCTAAGCCGTTAGCTGTCATCTCATCCCTGTGGCTGAGTTACTACATAAATTCCTGTTCGCTCCTTGGCAATAGCAACAGCTTCCTATTTTGCTGGCAGCAATCCAGGGGAAATTCAAGCTGAATTACAGCCATTCTTCAGAAAATAGGCCAAATCCATGAAAGCAGGACACATGACCGCAGACGTAGAGCTCGTCCTTTTTTCTATTTATTTCGCGGCGAGAAGCCCTGTTGGCTGAAAATAGCTTATCTCTGGAAGTCCCCCTTTCCGTTCACGGCTGCGCTCCTGGCTGCCGGCCAAGCCATTACCACCTCAAAGAGAAAGTTCATAGCTCCGGCGTATCGGCCCCACGGTGCAGGACGTGCGGTTTGATGTTTTCACCGATTTCTCTCTGGGAGCTCAGAGGAGATGGGGATTGTATTTCTGTGCACGAGCCAGCGAGTGTTAACTCCTTTCCTGCGCCTCCGCTGGGATGGGTGCACCTGGGGCTGCACCCCAGCATCGCTTGTCAGAGTAGGCACTGCAGTGTGTAAACATGTATGTGGGCACATGATAGGAATAAATTGTTCCCTGTGAGGGTGGGGAGGCCCTGGCACAGGCTGCCCAGAGAAGCTGTGGATGCCCCATCCCTGGAAGTGTTCAAGGCCAGCTTGGACAGGGCTTGAAGCAATCTGGTCTGGTGGAAGGTGTTCCTGACCATGGCAGGAGGTTGGAAGTAGATGCTCTTTAAGTTCCCTTCCAATGCAACCCAGTCTAGGGTTCAATGATTTTATGATACAGTATGGGGGTAGCAACACAGGTCAGACTGTGAGCCAGGGTCCCTCCAGACCCCACTCCCATGACAAGGTGGCAGCTTCCATTTCATGCCAGGTCGATGTGAAGAAGCCACTCTATCTCAAAGCATCTCTGCCCGCACAGTGAAACTTTTCTCCTCCCTGTGCACCCCACAGCATCCTAAATATGACTGGGAGACACATCACCATCCTGGCAGACAAACACAAGTAAGGATACAGGAGAATGGTTAAAGATAAGGATGTGGAAGATGGTGACACAGAGGAAGGACGTGATAGCAGAGTTACAAACCAGCAATCTCACCATCTTTATCTCCCTCACTATCATCAGACCATCACTGAACCTGAGGAGCAGTGATGCATTCCAGAAAACACAGTTCTCCAGGGAAGACTGGCTTCTTGTTGATAAGAAGCAGGGAGGCTTATCTCCTAAACCCACTGTGACACCTCACCCTGGGCCCAGTTTATCAAATTAAACTCATTACCTTTGAGGACTCATTGAAAAGAGGTGGCAGGAGAAAAGTCGTGGGTCAAGGAGGCAGCGCTGCCATCACCGTGCGGTGCCGCTCCCGGATCAGCGCGTCCTCTCCGGCACGCGCCGAGCAGCCGTGGCCAGTGGGACACCACTGCCTGGGAAAGCAGCACCAGCACTAAACCATCCCAGAGCATCATGCCAAGGAGGCAAAGTGACAGAAAAAGGGCATGCACTGATTTCCTGCCAGGCCATCACAGGGCTCTCTGATTCATTGCACCTACAGCCACACCAGGCAGGGCTTTGCTCGCTGGGTGAGATTCCTGATAGAAGATGGTTTACAGGAGCAGGTTTCAATACGGCAGAAAAACAATCTGACTGTGCCCATGGGAGAGCCACGACTGTGATCTGCCATCACCCAACCTCTGTACCGTGTCACAACCACACACAGAACTTTGCATATGCATCTCTTACTGCCACAGAGAAACAACCAAGTCCTTTCTTTGAGGAATTTTTAAAACAAGCAGTCAAGCGAAACTAAATTTCAGCTTTGAGCACTTTGCTAAGGCATTCAGATATATACTTCAGATGCTTCTAATTTTTTTTGCTTTTTTATCCTTGATTAAGCAAAGGTCACCCCAGGTGGTGCCTCTCCTCTTTTTGCAAGGACCTTTGGTACTGTTTATGGGCACAGGATACAACAAGAAGCCCTGGAGGGCAGTGAGAGGAGAGGGCAGTGAGGCTCAGGAAGCCTTTGAAGAGCATTCCTATGGGATGCTCCCAGATGGGATAACCATCAGCTCAAAGGGCTACAAGGAGGGGCTTTATCAATTTGTTGGGAGGAGAAGAGGTTGGAAGAGCCTGTCTTATTTCCTACTGTAAAATCTGCAAACATTTTACTCAAATTTTTCTGCTTCTTCCTGTGCTTGTGCACCCTGAAACTCACTTGGGCAGGCTGAGGGGAGAAGGCAGGCAGACTCCCTGAGCAGTGGTTCCCTGACTAGGAGTCACAGTTTCTCCTGTGACTACCAGCACCTAAGCCTTCTGCAAGCACTCCAAGTCCCTACACCCTCCATTGATCTCCACCCATCCTACCAAACAAGCCCTGGCAATAAAATGTAGCATCATGGACAAAAGACAAGAGGAGGTGCTGAAAAAGAAACCCAGCACACAGTGCCAAGCCTGGAGAAGAGGTCAACACTGACATTGCAGCTCCTGCCAAAGGAGGAAGAGGTAGAAGGCATGCTGGATACTCAGGCAGCCACACAATTCAAATTCAAATTCCAGCATTTGCCTTCAAAGACTGTCAGTGATGGGACAGACAGACAGACCTGCAACTGCCTGGGACTCCTCTGTCCCCATCCCTGCTCATGCACTTGCTGTTCTCATTTGCTTCCCAGACTCATTCCCCATCCAGGTGCCCAGGTTAATATCATTTAGCCACCTAAGTTCTCTGTCAGCATGAAATTTCATTCTAATTAAAGCTGAAGTTTGGGATGCCCAACATGCATGTGGAAAGCTGAGTGGGCTGGAGTGATGATAAATGCCAAGGAGCAGCAGCACTGCAAAAATGATGTGGGTTTTAGGGAGCAGGCAGAGGTCAAACACTGCACCTGAAAGCAGGGATTGCAGAGGGGCATTTTTAGTGATTTTGAGCTCTGAACTTGAGCTTTACCTCTGTGTTTGCAGCACACTGGGGAAATCAGAGCCAAAGCCCTAGCCCTGTCAGCTTGATCTTCAGGGGGCTCTTGCTGGGATGCCCAGTGTGGCCTGTACCAAACCTAAGGCATCAGTCTTCTCCCTCCTGAAATGTGCATCTTCGTCAGAAAAAACACTTGCAGCCCAAAACAGATGCCTCTCCAGTATTAACAAAAGAGATGAAGACTCTGTAACAAACAGGTGATTGTAGCACCTGAAAAACTGCTGGAACACCTGAAATATTCAGGAAGGCAATTAAATCTATTTTAACAAAACCTCATGGCATATAATGGCCCCCCAGGAGACCCACTGTAATACCCTAATAACTTGTTTATGTGACCCAAATGTCCAAGAGGACGTTCCACGAGGGTGTGCATGCACATGGGACTGTGCACCCCACATGCATATTCAGGCAGAGAATAAAAGACAGGAGAAGCAAAGTCCTTAAGATACTTGCGTGGTGCAAGGCAGGAGCATCCACATGGAAAACACCGTCAGCAACTTCACAGCCCTTGCCACCATGAAGCAAATAAATAAATAAAGAGAGCTGCAGGAATTAGCTGTGAGGGTGACAGCACTGAAGGAAAATGAAAGCAGAAAGGGGGGCAAGAAAAAAACATCCAGCCCGGCTCGCTTTTGTGTTCTCGCACAATGGGGCACGTCAGCTCCAGAGCCTCCGCAAGCCATCACCCGCCATCTGGCAGCGGGCTGGGCCGCTAATGGGAGGCCCCGGAGCCCCAGCTGACTCCCAGAGCCACAGGGGAAATCAAGCTGATGATCTCCCCACATTAAGCCATCTAAATTAATGCAGATGCGTGGCCCGATCGCGAGAAATTCGGCTGGTGAGCGAGCGGTGCGAGGCAGCTGCAGTGCCACCACCCCGGGAGCCACAGCCCAGCGCTGAGTTCAGCACACAGGGTGAGAGCCTGAGAGCCACCCCTGCTCTTCTGCAAGAAAAATTGTTGGCGAGGCTTTCTGGAAGCGCTGCCCTTTTCATGCAGTGCTGGCAGCTCGGCTGTGAGAAGCACAACCCTGGCCAGATGCAAATTCTGCAGCAGGGAGGACAGCCCAGATGAACTCAGAGCGCGCTCTCCGAACCAGCCTCATTAACTAATGTCCCTGCAATGCCCTAACGGAGCAGAGTGGCTGGGAAATTACTGTGCATGGGGTCCAGGCAAAGCAGGGCATGGAGGTGTCGATGTGAGCGCTCTGGGCCAGGTTCAGAAGCAGTGCTGCTCCCTAGGAGCAACCCCCACAGTTTTGGCAGGGTGGAGCCCAGAGGACTCAGGTGCCAAAGGAACATTTGCAGCCATGAATGTCTGAATTCCCTAAGCACTATGGTACTGGACAAGGGTGCAGAGCCTGAATGAATCACAAGGGAAAAGTCAGTGCTGCTGCAGCAGAGGGCTGGCTGAGCACCTTGCCAAGGATGTGAGTTCAGCTCCAGCCTCTTCCCTTGCCAGCTGTTGCACGAGGATCAAGAGAACAAACCACCAGGGGTTAAAGATGCACAGTGCTCTCAAGGCATGAAAATGTGTGCTGGAGAGGGCATCTTCAGCCCAGGGGGACACACAATCCCTCCTTTTCCCCTGCACCTAACGTAACCGTGCCTCCCGAAGCTCCCAGGAGCCACCCTGGGGATGTCTGGATGCTGATCCATATCTGATGCAGGTCAGAGCTCTCTGAAGGGACTCAGCTCTGGCTGGAGCAATGCATAAAGATCTGCCCCCTCCATCTGGGTGCAAATAGAAAAGCCAAGCTTCAGGAAGGAATTTTGTTTCTGCCCTCCATCACTGGCTTCACGGAACTGATGGGAGCCCAGTTCCTGTAAGCAGCAGTGGCACTTATCATCAGTGCCAAAAAACCACCACATACCTCCCCAGAGCGAGCTCAACCAGCAGGGACCTCCTGGGAACTGCTGCAACAAACCTCAGACCAAGCAAAACCCAAACCTTTTAACAACTGAGGCACATTTCAGTCTCCCCAGGTCCAGCTGCTGTTGCACAGCCCAGGAAACCTCTGGGGGTGGCAGTGATGCCTTGCAACAAGCAGGTATTTGGGGATCCATCACTGTCACTGACAGCTGAGATCCTGCTCACAGCACCAAGGGTAAACCCAGACCCTTTCTAATGATTTTGGATTCATAACCTGTTCCCCACAGACGGAAAATTTTATTCCCAAATGCACTGAGACCCACATGGCAGCAGCTTGAGTGATTACAGTCTCTGCTATCATTTGCAGGGGGGCAGAAAACCCCTCCATTTTACCTAAAGGGGAGGGTGGTAGCATATGGTAAGCGTGGGTTACACTCAGCCCCAGGAGCAAAGCTGCAGCCCTTGCACAGCTCACACAACCTCTGAAGTGTGTTCCAGGTCAGTAATATCCCACCAGAAGAGAGGTAGAATTTTTGCTGGGGTAGGAGAAGGGGAGAAAACCTCCCCATGCAAAATTTGCTTCCAAATTCAAGCTAGTTGAAATAATCTGTTGGTAAACACAAAGCACCATTGGGGTAACAGCTGAGTGGAGGCCTATATTAAGCAAGCATCTTCAGATGAAAATATCACTCATCTAAAAGGCATCACTATTCATTCATGCTCAATAAAACACAAAATGGTTACAGATAGAGCTGATGGAAAATGAGAGAGAGAAAGGGAAGTAAAGGTAAAGCTGCCAGGCAGGAAACAGCACAAGAAGGAAAAAAAAATGAAATATCACTGTGAAGAGGTTGATTTAGCATTCTGCTCTAGGAGAAATTTCAAAAGCAGGTTTTAATATCTGATAAAACTTCACTGCTGGTTGCCATGCTGCCTGACAGAAGCACAGAAGGGGACTAATAGCCCTGGCATGCGACATGATAAAACATTTTAAGCCATATAGCTTCACTTGGACTTGCCACTTTTAAGGCTGTTTTACGGTTCACTGCTATCCCTCAGTGTCCTACCAACACCCCCTGAGCATGCACAAGCTCTCCTCTACCCACCAGGCAGGTAGCTTCCCCCAAGGATGATTTTTTCCAGCCTGCAGATTATCACAGGTGAATATTACCATTTGGCAGCACTGCTGCAAGGAACTGCAAGGGCTGAGTGCAGGGCACCCAGGCTGGTGGCTCTGGTCTTCTCACCAGATATCTGGCTCCTCTGGGGCTCTCATTCCACTAAAACAGGATCCCTTCAAAGTCCTACATCATCCAAACCCTTCATCCACCCAGCTGGATGCTGCTGAGTTGGCATTAACAAGAGACGTGGGGAGCTTGGTTTGAAATACACCTCTGCTTTATAGATGATTTCCCAATCTAATAAAGAGACAAAACATTATCTGTCTTTCCTTCTCTTATTTCCCAAGGAACAGCAAGAGTGGAAACATCTTTCTGCCTCACCAATAAAACTTTTATAACCCACTTCCCTGGTGGCTTCTAAGCAAAGGCCCTTTTGCCAATGAGAAGCCTGGGAAAAATAGAGAAAGGAGAGGTGTGATCTGTATGCACAGCCCATCCCAGCTCAGGTGGTGGCATGAAACACTGGAGTCATGCCTGGATGCAGGCAGTAAAATCCTCCTTTTCCCTGGCTGCCCAGGGATTGTTCTTGCCAGGTAATCCATGCAGAGGGTTATTGGATACAGCACAGGAAAACTACCATTACCAAACCAAAACTTAAAAGCTACCTGGTCATTTGAGGGAAAAAAAAAAACAAACCCCAAAAAAAACCCAAACAACAAAAAACCAAAAGCAGACAACTGAAAAATAAGGCAGGTAAAAAACAAAGGCAACCAAGAGGGGTGTGTTGTTCAGGTTATTTTTTTGCAGTGAGCTGGTACCAGCTTTATCTACTGGCATCTACCCTGTCTTTTTCAGTTTAATTTTACAGTAGGTGAATTTGGGCACAGACTGGGTAGGTTTACCTGCACATCTCTCTGGACACAGACCTCTCACTTGTAACTCTGCATTTCCAGGGCTGCCAAACTGCTACAGGTGTATGGCCAAAACAGATGAGACTGCAGATCAGGCTGGAGATACCTTAAGTTATTTTTTTTAAAAAGCACAGGATTATCAGCACACGAATACATCAACAGGTAGCAGTATTTCCACACTGTATTTCCAGCTGGAAGGAGGAAGAGGCTGGCTACAAGCAGTAGTATTTCTCATGGTCTTCCCTGTGATGCTGCCAACACAGAATAATACTTTATCAACAATCACAAAATCACAGAATGGTTTAGGTTGGAAGGGACCTTAAAGCCCAACTCATTCCACCCCTTGCTATGGGCAGGACACCTTCCACTATCCCAGGCTCCAAGTCCAAGTCAGTCCTGGACACTTCCAGGGATGGGGCAGCCACAGCTTCTCTGGGCAGCCTCTGCCAGGGCCTCACAGGGAGGAATTTAATCTCAAAATCTCATCTAACTCTGAGCTCCTTCATTTTAAAATCCCTCCCTGTCTGGGAGACAAGCTCATGAGAACGTGTGAGAAGGGGCACAAGCCCACTGACTACATCCCAGCTCCAGGACTGCTCCAGCTGAGAAAGGACAGGATTGGCCAAGGCAGGTGATGGTAACAAAGCCCTAATTAGGAGGGACAGGAAGGACATGGAAGGAGAAAAAATATCCAAAGCAATATGCTTAACTATCCTGGAGGAGCCTATCCCCAGTGATCTGCTACTGCCTCCATCCACATACAGGTTATCTTTTAAGGTTATTTCTAAATCCAGGAAACTTGTCCTGGCCATGAGCACAGGGTCAGGAGAGGAGGGGGAAGAAAAGAGAAAGCAAATTATTAAGGAAGAGAACAGGAAACTTTTTTTTTTTTAATGACACAAATCAAGCCAGGGAAAAGACTTCATGCCCCAGAAACCCAAGGCCAGGTTACTCATACACTCAATCATAAACTCCAGGAAGGAGAGGTCATTCCTTTCCTTCTGCAAAATGCTTTTTTTTTTTTTCTTTGGTCAGGAATGGTTTTAATTAGTGTGCCCAAAGCTTGTGAGCAGCTCTGGGAGCTGAGAAGCCTGCTCTGCTAATGGTCTCAGAGAAAGCCAAGCACACCAACAGGATTTGTCCCAGGTCCCAAATCTCATCCCTTTGGCTCCACGTATCTCCTTTGGAGACACCATTACCACTTCCCTACACTTCGTTAGCCCAGTCTTTAGTAACTGCTCATTAAAGCAGCATCCTGCTTAGAAGAGCCCACACCTCCTTCCTCTACATTAAAACAGCAACCTGACCTCAATAAAATATAAAACAATTAACTTACTAATTAGTCAACAAATAACTGTTTCACCCAAGTAGATACCAAGTTGTTAGGAAATCTATTAGCATTTCCAGTGTAATTTCATGCTTTACTGATGATGAATAAAACAAGGTTGAAAGGGACCTATTCATGTCCAGAGCACAATGCCCAGTGGCTGTAAGATAGTGAGTGGAAAACTTCCTCAGAAGGGCCAAATACCAGGACCAGAACCAGTATCTGCACAATGTCACCAACACCACAGCAGCACCAAAACCTGGCAGGGACAGTGTGAAGGGCCAAAGGAAGAGCAGAGGCTGAGTTCTGCCTGCACTTCCCAATCAAAGTGTAGGACAAGTTCATGTGTTCAAGTGCATTGGGCCAAAAACCCCCAATGTTTTGCTTAAAATGATTTCTTTAAATTTCCCCAGATAGCTCCACCACTGACAACATAAATCCTACTAAAAAAACCCCTAGTTTTTAGACACATCTCCATGTTTCTTTGAGCTGTGGTCAATAAGCAAGGCCATCAAAGTCTGCCCTCCTCCTGCAAATGTGGGCAAATGTTAATGTAAGTGTCTGTTCTGGTTCCAAGGATAAAAATTTGGGTCTCCCAGATGACATTCATTTCCATCTTTCCATGCCATCCTCTTCCCATGTCAGGACATGCTCCTTGGTTGCATTCTAAAAAAGTAACGGGAGATTTGAGTGTTGTGTAGTCCTGAGTGGCTTCATGCCTGCCCTGGTGTGCAACCTGTGGATGGGACTCCATCATGGGAAGGGACAAGGACACAGCCACCTCCGAAGTTAAGTCTACAGAGTCTTGGATGAGCACATGTGTCCAAGGATGTTCAGACAGTGATAATAATACCTAAGGAGCAAAGCACACAGGCTGCTGTTTTATAAGATGTACCAGAACTTAGGTCTGTGGTCTCTTTCCTACCTATGGATGAAAACCACCTCAAAAATGGGTGTGAAATTTGGATCTCGTATAGTGAATCACCACGAGCCATGGACTGTCAGCAGGCACAGTCTGAGTGCCAGGGGTACATCCAGCCCACAGCCTGACTACACAGCTGCTCCATGGGGAGAGCAAGGAGGCTGTACACAAGCTGTTCTGTTCATACTGAAGCACAGGGATAATCAAACCCCATGGCATGGGTCTTAGGTAGGGGAAAAAATGAGTCACAATGCTTGGATCAGTGAAATATTCTGCAGCCATGCCCAGTTATCCCCATTCAGGCAAGGGGCTGCTGTTTGGTTGCATTTAACCAAGACTTAATTCACCCAAAAGACAACATCACTCTTGAGGTTCCCAGAGAGCTTCTCAGAGACCTTGCACACAACACATCCAGGTCAACACATCCAGCTGCCTGCAGAGAGCCCCATTCCACCCACACAACCTACACCCATGAAACACAGCCCTTGCTTTCCTCTTAATCCAATATACAGCAGCGTTGGAAAAAATTTGCATGTTAGAACAATTAGATGTGAAACATTACACGCCTTATCTCAGTGATATTACATAATTGGATTTGTGGCATACACAGATAAGGAAGTCAGAGCTTCCAGCAGTCAGAAATATAAATCATATGCTGGATTTTCTGCAGCTAAAGTTAGGAATATTCTAAGAGGTCACAGCAAATACATTGTTTATACTAAGAAATTGAATAATGTTATTAGGCTCTCTGTTCATCTAGTAAAATCTTTAAAAAGCTCATAAACTCGTTACTTTATTAGTTCAGACTTATTATATGTATTTGAAGCAATACTCAGAGGTATTGTTAAGCTACTGCAGGCAAGGGTTACAGGTCTTATGTATTTTCCTTTTGGTAGTACCAGATGTGTTGGAGGCAGTGGCTGTGCCGAGGCTTTGCTGGGAATCTCAAAGCTCAGAGCAAGCCCAAGCAAACTTTCCTGTGTGTGTTCGTGTTCACTGGAGACCACGGGCACATTTAGTGCACAGGCAGCTTTGCTTTTTCCAGGGATAAATTTTCACCTGCCTCCCTGCCCACCCCTCCAACCCATCCTCGCTCAGGAGGAGAGGCCACCTGAGGGCTGCCAGTGCAAATGCAGCTGTAATCCTGCTCCAGAGGTAAGGATGCCTGGACTTCTTGCACTAATTAACCCAAACAAGTTCCTGCTCTGCATCACCCATGGAGAGTGTGCAGGACCCTGCTCTGCATCACCAAAGCACCCACAGAGAGCGTGCAGAACTCCAGTGTGACATGTGTGTCAGGGAATCATTTACAGAGCTGCTCTCACAGCAATTCATTTCCACCATCCTGTTGGATCCAGATTTATGCAAATAGCTTAATGTGTTAATTTACATATTTGATGAATATGCATTGTCGCACCCATAGAAATGACAGCAAACATCCTAATTACCAGCACACAAGCCTGATCAGGCGAGGGGTGGAAGGAGCTTGAGAGCTGTGCCATGTTTCTGCTGGCTCTGGCTGCTCCATGCTCTGCCCAGCTGCTCCTGGAGCTGCTGCCCCTCGTCCCATCAGCTCCTGATGTGCCCTCTGCATCAGGGTCCTCAGATTTTGCAGGGGCAGGTCAAAGACCATCTGATCCCAGAAGCCTCCCAGTATTGCCAACACATGTGCTTTGATCTCCAGCCTTGCAGTGGCCAGAGCTCCTCCCCAGCCACACTTGTGGGGACAGGCAGGAGGATCTTGGCTTACTGGAATAAACAAACCCATCCCTGCTGGCTGCAGAGGAAAGCCTTGAGAGGGGACCCCAAAGTATGCTCCAAACATCCATAGCACAAATTCACAGAACACCAAAATGAGGGTAATTTTCTTATCCTTTGGCAATCTTGTCATTTTTAACCCACCCTGCTGATTTCTTGGGGTTGGATCTGGCTCAGGAAAGCTGAAGGCAATCCAAAGCAGGATGTATGAACACAAGGACATGGAGCCTTATGACCAGCCTCCAACGTGAGCACCCCCAGCAAGCCTAAATCACGTTCCACAGTCTCCAAGAGACCTTCAGGACCCCACTAAATCATTCTAGGCAGCAGTGCTCCAAGGGGGGTTTGAACAGCCACTCACACAGGCAGGGCTTCACACCATCATCCCAGCACCACGAAAGATCTGCCCAGCCTGAACCCTGCACACAGAATCTAGCAGGCTATGGGGTAAAAGGCTCTCCCCACACTGCCTCCTCCATCCCTCTGCTTTCCCTGGGTCCCTCCTCCCAGGGCAGCTGTGCACCAGGTGAGCTGGCTGGCAGGAAGGCTGGGCAAGGGGCTGGCAGCCCCCTGACCCCACAGCTCCTCTCCCCCCTCCCCGGTGCCTGCCTGCCTTTGAAGCCTGGCTAATGACAAAATGACATCCTGCTCCCTCCACCTCCCCCTACCCACTAACGGGGCCCCCTTGCCTGACCTTAAGGTGTGATGGCTCCTCAGGTTCAAAGCAGGGAGAGGATGCTCAGAGCTGAGCCTCAGGGGAGGTTGAGGGGCGATGAAGGGGTTGTGGTGAGGAGCCCCACATCAGCCCACACTTGGGCTCTCCCCTCCGACCTCTCCTGACTGCTGACTGAGAGGAACACGGCCATTTTGCAGCCCCAGAGGTGACAGATCTAATGGACGTGTCAAACCACCACGTTTCTCCTTCCACTGCAGCCCTGAAAGGCTCCAGATATGGTTGATTTTCTCTGGCTCCTTTTGATCAGCTGAAACCTCAGCAGATTCAATCACTACACTGAGAGATTTTACCTGGAATTCAAGTCCTTTCCAGGTGATCAGCTACCACAGCTCCCTGTGCCACCAGAGCCTAAATTCTTTATAAGGTCTAATTATTGATGCAGACAGGCACTGATCACTCTTCAGCAGCATTTCAAAGAGGGATCAGATGAGCAGCTCTTTATTTGATATGTCATTAAATCAGGTTTCCCTTACTCGCTGCACAGCTCAAACACTGGCAAAGACAGACAAGACTATTTCTCACAGTGTTTTCTACCTCCTCTTTAAAAAAACCCACAACAAACCACTAAACTTGAAAAAAGCCCTCCAAAGCTTTCCAAGCAGACAGGGAAAATATTTTTAATCTCTCCCTCTGCAGTTTAATATCAGCAATCAGTTACTACTGGCTCAGATTTATTTAACAGGATGTACAGCATGAACAAGCAACCCTCTACTATTAGAAGCTGGGGATGCAAAAACTCCATCACTGGCGGCTGCAGCCATCGTAAAGGCCATTAAGGGAGCTACTCTGCCTAAATGCACATAATCAGCAAATTTATGGCCTGTTTCTTCTGCTCAGAGAGGAATTGGTAGAGGCTACAAAGATGTGTGATGCTGACAGCTTACAGGCAGGGCTGGTGTGCTAGCTCAGAAACACTCTGTGCCCCAAAGGTGCAACAGTTTGGGGCACAAACGTGCCCCACGCATCCCACGGCAGCTCCATCACGTGTGCACAAAGCTGCCCCCTCCACTTTAATTGATTCCCCAAGGCCTTCAGGATGGGTTTTATAGTGCATAACTAATACTGATAAGCAGGCGTGATAAGGTAGTGTTATTACCCAACTAATGGGTCACTTCATCCACAAATACTTTCTAATTTAATTGAAAACAGGAACATGAGCTGCGAGCAGTCAAACCTCGGGTATCATCCGCACCAGCGTTCCTGGAAAATTTTTTGCTCTCCCCTTCCCACCTTCAGTAGCTGATGAACCACAGCAGATGTCACAAAACCATGTTTTGTGGCTACAGATTCACAGTTGAAGATCTCTGGATTCAATTCAGCCACGCAGCAAGGAAGTGCAGCTCCCAGGAACTTCAAAGAGAATTGCATCCATCACTTTCAGCAGGGCTGAACTGGCCTTTGCTTATACCCACCTCCCTAGGTCTGCCCTGGAAAGGAAATTCCTGGAATAACTTTCATGTGCTTAACCCTTCGGAAATGGTAGGCATTAATAAAACCCCTCCTCAGCATCCGCTTGCCTGGCAGAGGTTGGAGACCATCCACGCCTGATCAGCAGCGATGTTTGCAGGTCATTAGCAAAAAAACATAACTCTGATTTTCCATTGTCCTAGACAAGAGGGTATTTCCAGTCTCTACCGAGGACATTCCCAAAGAGCACAGCTACCATTATGCAAATTGCTTTAACGAGAGCCTGGCCTCCTCTAATAACACCTACGGGACCAGACAGAAATATCAGATGCACTTCTCAGTTGCTGGGGTACTGAGGAAAAACACAGTGATTTCAAATTCAGAGAATAAAGTCTTTTCTCCATTTTCAGTTGTCCAGTACAACCTCTCCTCCTCGGGGTATTTTTCCCTATTCTCACCAATCCTGTGCTCAGTACCATGGGATGTTACTACACTGCAATGCTCTAGCTTGGCTCACACTTGGAATCAGACCAATGTGTAAGGCTGGAACTGAGAATTATTAAGTATTAGTGATTACATCTCCCCCTTGTGCCTGCAAATGCTGCAAGAGGCTACAAACCCATGTTCTGCCACTGTTTAACATCAGTTTTCTTTAACTGGGAGAGACAGACCTTAGAGCAAAACTGAACCCAGCCCAGCAGCAGAGGGCAAGGGCTTGACATGGTCAGAGGACCAGAGCATTGCTTGTGCCGTGGGTGGGCACACAAGTGAGCTCACACCATGAGTGCACACCTCATTTGTCAGAAAACACTGGGTTTTCTTAAACTTGGCAAATCAAATGCTTCCCAGACTGACTGTAAGTGCATTTCCCTTCATTAGCACTAAGATCAACAATTTAGCAGGAGGCAGCTAGGGGATAGCAAGACCAATCCAAACAGTTTTACTTAAATTCCATCTAAATGAACCTAGTTTTCTGGGCTTTTAGCAATAGAGGGATAATGTATGCCTATTAAAGAGCATGTCAAAGCCCCAGTCACAGAGTCTGGGCATTCAGTTAAAGCGAAGGTCACAGATCTGTGCCCTGGGGCCAGGGGAGAAAGGCTCAGAGGAAGAGGAGTGGCCATCTGGTCCCTCGCTTATGCAGAGGTCACTGCTTTCTGTCACCCTCCCTGTGGCCTCTGACTTCTAGGACTCAAAGAGAAGGGGAAAAAAAAAAGCCAGGCATGATGAAAGTGGGGCCCTGATGTGCTGAGACAACCCGCTAAAAGAGCTCTAACTAAAAACAGCCACATGCTCTGCGTGGTTAAAGGGACAGCTCTCCCCTTCCCAGTGCATGCTGCAATGCCAAGACCTGCACGGGTGCATTTTTCCACACGTGGAAAATAGCCGGGATAAAATGCTGAGCATGGTAAAAGCCTACCAAGCCTCCAGCAGCCCTAACGGGGAAGCCATGAGCCTTTTGTAATACACAAATACAGCAGCAGCGTGACCAGGAGGGAAAGAGAGGGGAAAACCAGAAGTACAGCCTGTTTGCAAAGCTCTCTGGAGTGCCAGATACTTGCACATGCCTGAAAATCAGATTGATGCTATTCATGCCTGGCCTGCTCGTTTCCTGCTTGGCAATGGCATGTGCACTGAATCGAATCCACTAATTGTTCGCCTGCACCACGATTTGCAAACGAGATCGCTTAGGAGCCAAAAGAAAATAAATGAGGTGTTTATTAGAAGGAGGGCTGATTTCATATTCTTCATAAAAGCAAAACAGTTCAGATGCTCAGTGCCATCTCCAACCTGCCTTTCTGGTTAAGATGTGACTTTGAGCTGCTAAAGCTTTTATTCCTCTGGAGATACTTGTTCAGCATTCAAAGCAGAAAGGCATTATAGCAACTCTGCCATCTATTTTCAGAGTAAACAGGTTTCTTATTCATTAATTACATGGGTCTGCAGATAACACACCGAATTTCCCATTACCTGGACTCTGTGCAGTTTGTTCCCTGCATGCCAGCACACTGCAGACTTTTTATCAAGCAATTCTGCTTCATTTTAATCTGTGATTTATCTGAGGGCCCAGCATCGTTGCCTGAAGGGTATTGTTTAAGTAACAATACTGATGTACACATTCCCACATCAAATGTCAGGGGAGAAGAGGGCTGCTCCAGAGGATGCATGGGCTCAAAGGAAATCATTAAAAGCCACTGGCCTGCAGAAACTAAATTGTATTTGAAAAGAAAAACTAACAACAGACAGGAAGCTACTGGCAACCAGGCATTGCTTAGGAAAGTGGTTCTGAGGGGGAATAGCTCGGTTTCCCCTTACAAACTCTCATCACGGCCCAGATTTCTTTCTTAGGCAGTGACAGACACAAATTTAAATTCCAGTTCATACACACAGCCGCGGTGCATGGATCTGTGTCGTTTGGATTTAATTCTTGTTTTTCCCCAAAGTGCAGCGGCGTCTCACCACGTCCCTTTGAGGCAACAGCAAACCTGTCACTGCCTGTGGATGGAGCTGGGATTTCACCAGCCTTCCTCACTCCCTGCCAGCTTTGAAGCCACTGGAAATTAGTGCAGCCCCATCAAAAGCAACAACTCCAATTAAAAGCTGTTGAGAGCCTTCCCCACTTTATATCCCAAATGTGCTCCTGTTAAAGCACACCCTCGAGCAAGCACAGATCAGTCTCTGGAACGCCACAGTTTTGTGACAACAGGAAAAAGAGATGCTTCATATTTGCTGACTCTGTCTATATTTGTTCAGGAAAAAAGAAATATTTATTTCTAGGATGTGATCTGCACTGTGATGCACTTAGAAGCTACTTTTAAATTAAGGGA
This sequence comes from Passer montanus, assembly GCF_014805655.1. Taxonomy (NCBI): domain Eukaryota; kingdom Metazoa; phylum Chordata; class Aves; order Passeriformes; family Passeridae; genus Passer; species Passer montanus. The sequence continues at coordinate 15,723,453 of NW_024369929.1, forward strand.
AAAGCTCAGTGCTATTTAGAAGTGAATCAGTGCAATGCAGGAAGAAAGCAAACCATTAGTTTGAATAATTTTTAAAAGAGTTAATACAGCAAGACTTCATTATCTCATTCCAGCTGCTCAAAAAACATCAACAGATGCTACTAACACGCCAAGGATGGAGGCAGCTTCCAAAGGTGTTGTGCAAAGAGCCCTCAATCCAGTGGAGCCACAAACACCTACGCAATTTACAGCTGAGAGTAATGCCACCAAGTGTTGACTTTGTGGCTCTGATCCCAGAAAAGTTAACACTTCTGGAGACTCCAAGGGGATGGGTACTGCAGCCGCAGGAAAGCCCCAGGGTGCTGGCAGGAGCCCACACAGATGCCACTCTCCACAGACACTCATCTCCAAGAGTTTCCCGTGCTGCATGTACCTGTTCCTTGAGGGAACCACACACTTTAGGGAAGAATTTGTGGTGGGTCTTTCAGCTCTAAAACATCTCTTTTCCTCCAAGAAGCCCAACACTTCAGCAGATCTTCAGAAGCACATGGCACAAAGCTGTTAGCATCAAGCTCTGCAGCACCTCCCAAGATAAAGGAGCTGCATAGGTGCTATTTCTTTAGGAAACCAATACAGAGCAGAGGGAGAAAGGGAGAATACCCTCCTTATTTGGCACCACCACACTTCACTAGCAGGCAAAACCACAGCTACTTTAAATGCAGTGTTTTGCTCAAAAATCAGACTGTTTTACTTTGCAGCTCCAGAAATCCACATTCCTGGCTCACCAATATGATGGCACCTCCAGCAATCAGGAGTTCACTCACAACTGACACACACCAGCACAGCCTGATCCAGGCCCAGTTCAGGAAACATCCCACCTAGAAACAGCCAACTAACAGGCTCAGCCTGGATTTACAGGTTCTTCAGCCCACAATGCCATGTTGTCCAAGATAACCTGCAAGTCCAGCAGATTTCAAAGATCATCTCAGAACAATACAAAATACTCTCATATTTGGGGGAAAAAAACATTTCCAGTGTACTTCACACTAAGGAAGGGACAGAGGAATTAGATGCTAATTCATCTGCAAATATAATTAAACTCTGCAACACTAAGACTTCACTGTTAATTTAGTTGCAGGTCCATGTCATATGTGCAACAAATCATAAACAGGCCTATTAATTTACAACTTTACATATAATATATTCAGAACATAGCATAAAATAGCAGGAATATAGGCAGTTCCATCTAAAACTCTGCAGTTGGTAAATTAAATCTATTTGCAGCAAAGTAAATTGAAAAACATACTGAACTTATTACTGTGTCTGGTTTAATATCTACAAATGGGTTGGATTTCTCCAGGTGAATATTAGCCATATGCACTGAAAGAAATTTGGCTGTCTCCATCTCTCTGCTCACAATATTGCTCTCATCCTGGAGGGGCTAATCAACCCTGACTGGCACTGGGGCTTGGGGTGAATGATGAGGCACATAAAAGTTTCAAAATTTGACTGTCCTCCAAACATTCATAGGAATAAATATTATGTTTTGTAAACACATCAGTGCCTTGTGGTGACCCTGCAAGATGTCAGAGGCACGACTGGAAAAACCAAGGTGTTTGGTCCATCACAGAAGCATTTAGATGTTTTCATACCCTGGGGACCATCAAACATGCACTCAGGAAGGTCAGGGATGTCCCACAGGTTATTACAGCTGAGGCCTTTGGACATAATGCAGGGTTCAGCAAAAATTTGAGGAGGAAGAAAATACTAATGTAACATCTTTTTTTCCACCCAAGACAGTCTCTAGTGGTAGGAGCCCTTCACTCCCAAGCCAGCAAACCCAAAGACAGTTGGACCAAATGTTTAACCAAGACATCCACCCTGAGCTGCACAAGGATTTCCTAACTTTAGAAAGAAAATCCAGACCAGTACGTGAGACTGTGCATGAATTTCATTTTCAGAAGAAAACCATCCCCTTTCTCCACCCCCACCACACTGCCCCTGCCTAATGGGCTTTATTTAAACTGGACTCACCAACAGCTCTGCCCCCATCCCCCTTAATACTTTCAATCCATAATGCCTGAAAGGCTCTTTCCCTGGACCTTGCACGGTTTATAGGGTTAATTGAATGCACACTGATCTCCTAAGTGTCCATAAGAAGAAGCACCATTCTTTAAGATGTCATTTCTCCCCCCGGCCCCCTCCCCGGCCCCCCGGACAATGCTGCGGGGCTGTGCCCGGCCAGGCTTGGCCCCAGTGAGGTATTGTTCCCCTGCCGGGGGGGCCTTTGGAAAACAAAGCAAAACAAAAGAATCCCTCACATGCCTAAAAAAGGAGACTTCATGCCAGAGCTAACCTTTGAAGATTTATTCCCCGCTGCCCTTGTGACCCAATTCAACCTCCATTACTCAGGAATTCCCCAGACGAGCCCCGAAAGGCAGGGATGGAATTTCGGACTTTCTAACTCATTTGTTTGTGCAGGACAGGGTGGTCTGGCAACCCCGGCCAGACAGGGAACTCGTGTGCTGGGAGAGGCTTTATATAAATATACATCTGTATTTATAGGTACTTTAGGTATTATATGTCATTATCATGACGATTCCCTCTCCCTCTGCTTAAAATTGCAAATCCTCACCTTGCACAATGTGCCTGGATTGTAATAAGCTTTTGTGTGGTTGCTTCCCTCAAGCTTTAGAATTCACCGCCTACTTTTGGGGCTGGAAACTGGAGGGGAAAAAAAATAAAAAGAAAGAAAAAAGAGAGGCTCATCTACATTATAAAACTGAAGCATGTTTCTCTTGAGAATATCTCTAGTGGGGTGAGAACTTGGGAAATGCTCTTTTGGGACATCTGCTCCAAAACACCTCTAGCAACAAAGCCGTGGGAGGGCTGTAGGGTGAGGGTGATCCATGATGTGCTGGGCTGGGCAGATCCTAATGCAGGGCCAAGGAAAATGCCCACAGAGATGTGTGTGTGTCTGGCAAAAAGTCAGAGAAACCCTAAAGGAAAGATATAAGAGCTATAAAGTCAAGACAGACCCACCCCAGGAGCATTATCTCTGCATCACTCTTCTGTCTGCAGATAGTTTTCCCAACAGCACCGGGGGGTTGGAGGAAGCAATCCAATTTAACACTAAAAACTTGGAGGAAATAGCTTGGGAAGGAGTCATAAAAATGTCACGTATGCCTAGTCTCATTAGTCCAGCAAGGGATGTGTCCCCCCCCGGCGTGCCGAACACAAACCCAGATGCAGAGTGTGATTATCCCAGGTCCAATCTGAGCCTCCCAGTTCAAGCCCTGCTCTGCTGGGTGGTCACAGTCCATGGAAGCAAGGCTGTCATAGCCACTGAAGTCTGGGGCAGGAGCTGCACCCCCTTTTCAGAGTCCACTTTCTCTCCCTGCACAGTAACGTGTGAGAGTTTTTTGGCCCGTATTTTGCTCAGGGCTCACTAATCAGCCATGGTTACCCTTGGACCCTTCCTCCAGGATGGTAAGGGGGATTTTGCATGCCTCAGGTGCTGGGAACAATGAGATCTTGCACTCTGGAGGAGGGGGAAATTCTCTCCTCATGGGTAGTGGTAGGTGACAAAACCTGGCTGGATGGAAAATAACTGCCTGGCTCTCCTGCTGCCCACCAGGCATGTTCTGCAAAAACAGCTGCAAGCTGCCTGCAGAATTCCTCAGCTTTGAAAGAGCTCAAGCCAAGGCACCTCTGCTTCAAGCCAACATCTCCCAAGGTGGAGGGGGACCTTTCCTAGGAATGTTCCCTACTCCACTCCCACTGCATTGTGCTTGGTTGAGGAAAAATAGCACTGTTAGAGCTGCTGAACACCTCACAAACTGAGAATCCAACAGAGGTTTATCTACAGGAGACCTCAGAGACATTTGTTTTGATGGGACAAGATGCTCCATACTCCCACAGCACAAAATACTGTTCCAAAAGACAGGATCCTGCCTACCTGGGCAGCAAGGCAGGAGCAGAGAGCTGTCACAGGCCATCAAGCCATGACAGGAAAATATTCTGGGCCAAATGGAGTATATACCCCAGCACACATGTAGCTCTTTGGAGAGCAGGGAGTTGTTCTCTGCTTCCAGCACCATCCAACCTCAACAGCTGGCAACACCCTGCTCTTCACTTACAGCACCACAACGATTTCACCAGCTCGTGTGACACTCACAAAGTGTTAAATCACTGACGCTGCTTAAGTGCAATAATTAATGATCCTGCTGCCATTTGTGTGTTAAAAAGCATCGAATTAGAATGGGACCTTTTGATGTTGGCTTTGAATGAGCAGGAATGACTCCAGCAGAGCAGGTTTGAATTCCTCCCCAGGCAGGGCACGAAGCACCATCAAGAGACTGCAGCTTTCACGCTCCACATCAGCTCTGCAGCACAGCTCTGGACTGTCTCAGCAGCATCACACCCCTCCTACTCTTTCCTGTCCCCTCTGAAAAATGACAGTGATACCGTTCACCTGCTCTGCTGGCCCTGCATGAATTCCCTCACTAATCTTGGTGTTGTCCTTTGTAGATGGAGGGCTGCTCTCGGCTGGAGCTGTGCTGATACAGGCCAGCTGGAGTTCTGCTCCATTAAGGGGTAGGTGTTGCTGGGGTCTATGCTCAATACCTAGGAAACAGGCTTGAGAAATGAGGTTATGCACACAGCATGGTGCTGCACGTGAACTTGTAAAAAGAGCTTTACTTCTGCCTAGTTGCTGCAGCCCTGAGTGACTGCCTGATTACTCCATCTATATACAGTAAGGCTACACTGTAAATATGTCAGCGTGGTGTCAAACAGACCTCAGAAGTGGTAAGTACAAGGTGAGACTCTGGAATGTAAAAACAATCCCCCTTTTTTTTGCTGGTGTCTGCTAAGTACATTGGCTAAATGTCTAAACTGTTATAGGCAAGAGCTTCAAAGTGACTGTCGCTCAGCATGGCACAGCTCAGGTGGATGCAACACAGCCCCACACTGGCCAGGGAAAAGTCATCTGCAAAATCCACTATACCATTATCCCAGTCACTTACAAAATCACAACAGACACAGCAGAAAGCCTCCTGGATTTATTCTAAAACCTCCCTCCCTAGGAAAGACTGCAGAGGCCCTTGAATCCCATGCAGCCAAACCACCCAAGCCAAGCTAAAAAGCCCTGTAGACCTAAAATGCAGAGACATCTCCCAAACAAACACAAAGTAGGCTGAAACACCCTCACTAGGCAAAACTCCATTAAACTCCTGACCCTCCTCATTAAGATAAATGAGGTCTGACTGTCACTTTAACTTGCCACCCTTTCACTTAAAGCTGAGAAGGAAGCAGATGCTTAATTAGCATCCCTCATGGGTGTTCACAGGTCTCAGTGTAAGGAGGAAGCAATCTGCTACTTCTTCAAAATCCTGGGTGACATTCTCCATGCACTGACAGCAATGCACGCTGCTGAAGTCCCTGGAGGAACAAAAACTCCAGGTGTGAAACTTGGGCTTTGCTAGGAGCCCATCTCTCACCTCCCTGTCCCAAGGCAGCCCAAGTCAAACACCTACAGCTACAAGGTCCGTGTGGTCTCTGTAGCTGTGGGTAAAAGTAAAGATTTGCTGGTTCTTAGCCAAGATAACTCATCCACTCCAGTTATAGACCCAGGAATGGAGTATTGTACAGACAAAATCCCTATACAGTGACAGATGTGCAGTAATAATAACCCAAACAAACAAATAAATAAATCCCACCAAACTTCCCAAAATTTGTTTTCAAAACTTTTTAAATACCAAGGGTTAAAACCACTCATTTGAAGACCAGCAGCTACAAGGTGACTCTGACACAAACCACAGAACCCAAACAACAAATGATGTGTGTACGAGTGGAAAACTTCAGTCTCTTTTCAATCCTGCAAAGACAACTTGGATTTAACACACTCAGGAGTTCCCTGGGAACTTGCATCTTCCAGTACAACTCACCCAAATCTCAGGAAGGAATTACTACAAGAAGCGCTAAGAAGGAATTAGAAATCCCCAAAGTACCAAGACTGTCAAAATAAATCACCCTTTGAAAGAGCAATTCAGCCATTCTTGCTCCCACCTGACAAGACACTCACAAGACTTTCTCCAGTGAAAACACAGCAAGTCTCCCAGTCAGAAAGAGCAACAGATTAGACCCCTTAGGATAAAGATAAAATGGACTATTGGCTGTTAAGGAGTCCTTGATTTGAGGATGGGATTGCAGTTCAATTTTATCAGCTGTTCAATAGGCACATTTAGTGAACCACATTTCTCAACTCAGACAGGAATTAGCATTAAACTGGGAGAAAACAAAGCAATTTGATATAAAAAACACATGACTGGAGCAAAGTAGGATGGAGACCACTTTGACCTCCACAACACCATGGAAATTTGCAGCTGAACCTATTAAGAAGACCACAAATACCCTGGATTAAAATCCCAAAAAGTCACCTTTAAGCACACCCCTCCTTTATTTTCCATTAAAAACTCCTGGTTGTGTAAATTGCATTCAAATGAACGTATTTACATTTGCAGTAGGAACCTGAAGTCGGGCTGTCAAAATGTCACTCTGTCACTCATGTTTTCATCACACCCCGTCACAACACCGAGATGTTTCGCTCACCGCCTCGACAGCCTCCTTGGACACAAGGGAATGAGTGGCAGGAAGGAAGGATGGCTGCTGGGAGGGTGTCTCGTAAGGATGCTCTAGTGGAAAAGTGTTATTTGCCTGTGAATTCTGGCACGCTGGGCTCTTATTGTTGTTGGCTTTCAGCCAAGCACTGCCAGGACACAAAAAGTCAATTTATGTCGGGATTTTCATTGACTCACTCCCGCTCGTTCCTCATGTTTTTGGGGCAACTTATTATGGAAGCTGGCACTGGCTAAAAGAATACTTACTTTTCACGTAACTATTCATCCTAATTAACAGCATGCCAGGATGGTGAGTAAATTACAGCAGGACAGGATCATCTTCACTGTGAAAAATAGTGTGTTATTAATCTGGGACAATCTATTGTATGTCAAGGATTACATGATTCCTCTCATCTTCATTAAAAAAGAAAAGCCCCTGGGGAAAAAACCAATTCTCTAAAATCAAACAGTTTAGAGCCATAAAATCCCACTCTTCTACATGAAGTTTCTGAAGGCAGTAGAAATCTCCAGAATGAAAATAAATCCCAAGTAGGACCAAGATTTACTACTTGAGGCTCAGCATTCTAGGGAAAACATCACTAAATTATTACTTTCTGTTCTGTAACAGGATGCTCATGGTACAGTGGACATGAAGATATTTGCATCAGTCCCTACACAAGGACAGGGCAATGATGAAGAACCTATCCCCATTTCTTCTGGTTTGTGTTCCCAGAACAGTTATTTCCAGGCTCTCTCTCCAGATCTTTTGGGTAGCAGCTCCCAAGCATTTTGGAACCAACTTCAGAAAGCAAGTCAGAGATGCACATGGGATGGTGTGAGACCAGCATTGTGGAGAAGGCACTCACACAACCCAAGGGCAGAAATTCACCTCTTTTTTGGCTGCTACCTGACAGATATTCCTGCAGAAAGAAACATCCTGCTGCCTCTCAGGACCCTGGTTTCACTTGTCTTCAGGAAAAATACTACCAATGCCAGATAGGGTAAAGTTTTTCAGCTAGTTGCTTACCATGCCAGAGCAGTCTGCTAGCCTTCCTAGGACCTATGCAGGGAAGAAAAGCTGGAAAAAAGGATGTTTACAGTCTCTAAAAGCAGGACACAACCCAAATTATCTCTTAGGAATCACCTCCTAAGCCAAGGTTCTGATTTTTTAAACACAGCTGCTCCCAGTCAAGAGATGGAATTACAACCTATGTACCAGAATATCCCATGTTTAACTAAGATTTTTTAAAAAAATAAAAAATACTTATTCTCAATACTCCTGTGTTGCTCTTTTTTCTGAACCAGCTGTTTTGGACCCTGTCAGAATCAGGAGCTTGCATTAACCAGAGCTGATATACTAACCCATCAATTCTGCACTCCTCTGAGATGTTGCCTTCAAGCTCATTATCCAAAGCCTAAATTGCCAGGAATTAGATACCTTCACTCTGCATATCAGCAGGAAAAGGGGCAAGGAAAAAAAAAATCAAATACAATTTACAAGCCCACAATCTAATTAGGAGAAAAACTTCCAGTCCTGAAGCATTTGTCAGTTTTTCATCCTGCAAAATGCATACTAATCCCCTCTCCCTGCCTGGGATTGCCATTACTCCGCTTCCACAACATGCCAGGAGTGATCAGCATTAGGCCTTCCTAATGTGCCTCCGAAACAATAGCAATTACAGAGTCGTCCATTCATATCTAAAGGCTTACAGACTACAACTTCCCTCAGGAGGCTAAAGACATTTCATCGAAGCAATTATATTTATGTAGCATTAAAGTACTTTCTTTAAAGGACGGCAGTCACCTTTTTGCATTCAAAACAGAGCAGTAACGAGGAGCCCTCTCACCCCATCCAAACTCCTCCAAGCATATTTTTTGCCTGTTTAAAGATTGCTAACACACACACACACACACACACACCCCTTGGGGGTTTTGCTGCCTTATTTTTAATGTTATTACACTCCTTTCCCCAAGGGATCTGACATGCAGATTGGAGCCTATTTACATGACAAGGGACCAGAATGGAAGCAGCTCATCAGTTTATTCAGCTTTCCCAGCTCTCATCATGTCATCAAGGACCTTCTGATGTCTGGCAATGCCGTGAAGCCCCAACTTCCAGGATTTCAGTTCTGTCAACCTTAGCTCTCGTTATGCTAAAAGCAAAATGTTTCCAAGCTTCTTTTTTTCTCATGAATCACAAATGCTGGGAACATTTTTTAAGTGCATCAGCTAAAAGTCAATAGGTGAGCTAAAGGAAATAATAATTTCTTATTTTTTAATATCAAAAACCCAGAGCAAGTGCTATGATTTTGGGAGTGAAGAGACAGCTCAGACCAGGTTTTTAACGCTGGAAGCTGTCAATACAGAACATCATTTATTTTCCACTCTTCCACCTCACTTCTCCTACGGGAAGCAAAGCAGCTCCCTAGAAATATTCCACCTATGAATTTCACACTGTGCCTCGCAAAATCAAAAGGCGAAGCCCTGGCATGACGTCTCAAATCTCTGCCATTCAACAGCTGATCATATTTTCCCTTTGAGCCGCACCAGCTGCACTCCACCGGCACGCCCGGCTCGCGCGGGGCTGCCCGCGGCAAGTTTGGCATCCCGGCTTGAAAAGACATTTCCTTCCAAGCAAAGGCTGTGCCTAGCTCTGGTACAGATGGGATTTTTTTAGTGCTTGAAACACCAATAAGAGGAAGGGATTCCTCCTGTTTGGCCAACATTTCCTTAGATCTGGGCTCTCCATCTCCCTTCCTGAGCTCTTTGTGTTGGCGGGCAGGAGCCATCACGACTCCACACATGGGTGCTGTCCAGCTTGTGACCTCAGAAGGATCTCCCTGCATCTCTCCTGTGCTTTCGGGGCAGGGAAACCAGCAGCTCTGAATTTTGAAACTGGCAAAGCACCTTGCAGGCATGAAACCTTATCCTATCCCTCCTGCCTCCCTGAGTTCTGCTGCGGATGCCGCAGGCTGGACCAGCTCCCGGCCGCTTTGCCACGCTGCAGCCAAGCGTTGTCCTGGCCCAAGGATGAACTTGTTGCCATGGCAGGAGTCGAGGCATGCGTTGCGCTGCTGGCATGGCGGCGAGCGGCAGCTCGGAGCGCCGGCTGCTCCGCCACAACGGCTTTTTGTTGTTCCTTTCTCACAGCCCGTCCTCTCTCCGTGCTGGAGCAGCCTGGCAAAACCCAGCTGACCCTAAAGCACGGTAGCACCGTGGCTGAGGGCCCAACACTGCTTTTCTCTGCTGCAAACTCTGCCTCTTCCCTGCCTGCTGCAGGGCACAGCATGGGAAAGCCAATCCCATGGCACAGATTAGGGTCCCTCTGCAAAGACAGGACATAAAAGCCAAAGTTTTGAGGCAGGAGCTCTGGCAGACAGAGATTTTAAGAGAGGAGAGATAACATCACTCCAAAAGGAGGTTGTCCCCAGCTAATGCATTTCCTCACTGCTGTTGGAATGTTTGCACAGGACAGGCTTAGCTTGGCTGCCTTTTAAAACTCCCTTACAGCTTTGATTAGCCTTGCTAAAACTAAGGGCATCTCTCTTTCACACACTAATTAAGGACAGGCTCAGAAGAGGCCGGTATCCCTCATTGCTGCAGATTTTAACAAGAAGAAATACAAAGGTAGACTTAAAATTAAAAGCAATGCTTCTTCCTGAGCAGTGGTTTCAGTGCCTCAGAGATTACAAGCCAGCCCCGCTCTGCGTGTCAGCAAGCCTTTCCAAAATAATGAGCTTGCTTCCGTCCCAAGCAGCTCCTGTTGCACTGGAGAAATGAGCAGAAAGGTATTATGGGCTCACACTCACCAGATGGATGTCCTGCTTTGTTCTCCGCTTACTGAAAACCCTACACATACAGTTTGGATTATCTTCATTGTAATTCTAATCACCACCTCTCTGTTAGGGAAGGAGGGAGAAAGGGAGGGATCCTTGCCTCTGTCAGGAGAGCTAATTAAAAGTTGTGAGTCATCCAGACTTCTCCTCACATTGGAAATGCTTTTGGAAGTTCAGGTAATCTCTCATTCTTGGGAGAACCTAGTTAGTAAAAGAAAAATTAAGCAGGCTCCCCTTGGGCAGAGAGCCGTAGGAGAACAAATCCATTCTCCCCATGGGATGCAGCAGTGTGAATCATCGAGGTGCTTCAAACACATGCAAACCACTGTCTAAAGCAGAAAGGCTCATACGTGTTCCCCAGCACAGAAACACAAACACTTCCTGTGCACCTACACCATCCCAGCTTTTAAAACTCCTTCTCCAAGAGGCTTTTACATATGAATATATATGGTGCAGGCACTTCTGTTTTCCCATGAGAGAACTTCTGACCCCTCTGGCTGGTTAGGCACAAGCTCAAAGGTCTCAGAAAAGTCAGAGCCAGGAGGCTCATGAAAATGGACAGCTGGCAGCGGCGTGAGGTGCACGCAGTGCCCCAACTCCTCAGCCCCGATTAGGCACAGAGCAATCAGCACCGAGCAGCCGCCCGAGGCGCCCGGCCTCCCCGGCCCCACCGCGCTGGGAGGGAGCTGCCTGTGCTGGTAACGAGCTCTGACAGCTTCATGTGGGGTGAGGGTCCCCCACACCAGCTGGGCAAGGACAACGGGCCCCCAAACCCAATGAGGATGGGGAGATCTGAGAGGACCAATGCCACAAGGCCTAATTCCTAGAGAAACACAGTTGTCTGAGATCAGTAGCAACAGCCAGGCTTCCCAAGGCATCAGCCAGCACACTGCTTTGGCAAAACAGTCAAGTCCGGCTCCTTTAAGTGTAGCACCCAGACTCTGTATTTAGGATTTTGACCAGCCCCTGTTATTTAGAGGTGGTGAGTGCCTGCAGAGCTTGAGCCCTTGTGAAGGTCTACAGCACCCGTGGATGTCCCAAGGGACAAGAAAGCTGTTTTCTCTTTGGACATACAAAAAAGCTTTAAAAAAGGATTATTTCTGCTGTCATCTTTCCAATGGCCAGTCCAGCATGTGAAGACTTTTTCTTCTCTTTCCCCTCCCTTTTTTTTTGAGAGACAGTTCAAGCTGACCCCCTTGGGGCCCTGTCTCCTCTCCTGAGCATTAGGATCACTAATGAAAGATGCAGTCAGTACTTTCCCTCCCGCCCCTTTACACGTTGCCGTGGGAAACTATGGTGAGCTGGACACGGATGCTGCTCTGAGGAAATAAATGCCTTGGCAAGTGCCCTCACCTCAGACAGAGCTGCCATGCTGGGGCCCAAAGGGATGTGACTGCACTGCTTGGCCACTCAGGCAATGTCACCACAAGAGCAAACCTGTGGACTGAGGCTGAATGTCCCACTGCCCTCTGGGGAAGACGCTGAGCTGCAGGGAAAAATATGTTTGTGGGCAAACACCACCAAATAACAAGGGAAAATGAGATGCAGTGTTGTTTCCTTCCACCTGATCATTTTGGAGATTTGCTCGGTTCCATAAATCTGTTTGGATTCAAATTCATTTAGGCTTTCCTTCATGGGAAGCCCAAAGGCCCTGGAGAACTTCTTGGCAACAGAATGTTCCAGCTGATGTTCCTACCTTTCTACCCAAGGCACATCCAATCAAAAAGAGACACAATTTTACCAAAGCCATCTGCAAACTAATTTTAACTGGCACAGCCTGGGCACCTGGACATTTACAACCAGCCCATCCCAAATATACATTAGCCCTGACTTTTTGTTTTATGTGAAGGCTTAGAAAAAATGGAATAACACTTCTGCAATGCTTAGTGAAGCCACGAATCCAGTTTGTGCAGTCTTGGTTTTCCTTGTCCTCCTTTTTGAGAGTTCACTGTTTCCCTTCCCTTTCTGACACCTCCAAATCAGCATTCCCCTGAGTCTCAGCAAACAGTGCAATCCTTGGTAGGGTGAGCTATGTCTTGGGATGAAAATGAGCATCATCCTGCCCACAGAGCTGGGCAGGGAATGCCATGCACTGCACTCAAAAGCCACCAGGCAACCTGCAGTGCCATGCTCCAAGATGAGCAAGGCAACTTAAGAAACACAAGCTCCTGCTCCTGGTCAAAAACATCTCACAGGAATCAGCCATGACTTGATCTGGCAGGTTTGCTATCCCTGCCCTTCCCAGGCACAGCAGGCAGGAAAACACTTGGTTTTCCTTGATGAATAAGCACAGAAGAATCGACCAAATGCAGCAGAGTACAATGCTACAGCTGAAGTATGCATACACTGAACTTCTCTGCTATTGCAACACCGCCACTCATTTACACATCAGCAGTCTAAAACTATCTCTTTTGTACACCCAAATTGATCCTCACTCTTAATTAGTGCTCTCAGTTGCAGTAAAATTTCATTTGTTTCTTCCAAATGTGGCCTGATCCATTGTCCCTCTCCCTTGACCTGTGAAAATTAGTCATTGAGCTCAGTGACAGTGGTAAGTGCAAAATGCAGCATCAAAGGGACATAATGGGGCCTCTTAGGACTGACAAAAAAACACCATTAATCAAGGCATGCTCAAGAGGTGCCAGCTTACTTAGGCATGTGAGTGGTGCAGGAGCGCGGCCCTCCCTCGGAAAGCAGAATGCAGAGGGATGTGTGGGTGCAGAACCCCCCTGCCCCAAGAACTGCAGTCTGCCCTACACACCCAGGCACTGCTGCTTCATGGCAGATGGTCTGTCCTGTATGTCCCAGTCCCAGGCATTTGTACACCTGCTTTCCAACAGAGGTTATGGAGATGCACTTTTCCAGGCTGCTCCTTAGCTTGGAGAGCAGGAATGGAGCTCATATTTAAAATGCTCTTTAAAGATCTGCTTTAAGCTCGTCTGTGGCCTCTATCAGGAGTGGCATACAGGACAGACACCAGATCAGGAGGGAGATGTCAGCATTTGCTTTTCCAGAGCTAACACAAGAGTCTGCAGATTCGCAGAGGTAAACATATGACACTGCCTATCCAACAGCACCTTGCACAGACCCCCTTCTGTGATCCCAGAACCAAGCTAAAGGGGAAGACACAAACTCCACAAACAGACCAGAAAGTTGTAGTGCTGGGGAATTATACCAGGGATCAGGACCCAAGAGACCTATGGAGAAACCTGCACAGGTACAAATATAGGCCAGCCCTGCAGTCAGTGAACCAGCAGCAGGGCAGCTGAAAGGGTAAGGGACCAATTTTAGCTGGTCTGGCAGAGAGAGTTTTAACATCAGAAAACCAAAGCAAAAAGGTAAATCTCTTCAAAATTCCAACCTCAGTAGCAAACAGTGTGTTTAAACCCTCTCCTGTAAATCCAAGCAAAACAGAATAACTTGGACTCAGCAAATCCAAATGACTCTCACTTTCAAGGTCCTGCATTCAGAAGCCCACAATGGAGAACAATGAGGTGGGGAAAGAGCTGAGGATCTTGACGTGGCATTCAGGAGCCATCTGGCCCGGCCAGCACAGCCAGCGCTGGGAACGGGCAGCGTTGTGGGCTGAGATTTAATCCCAGCCACTTATTGGGTGACCTCAGGCGAATCGTTTGACCTCCTTTTGCCTCAGTCAACCCAACTGTAAAATTGGGTTTAAAGCAAGAACCTCTCTGAAAACCATATGCTGTGCCTAGGAGGAGTGGGAGCAGACTCCCTTCCCAGCAACAGGGCTGCCATGGTGGGTGAAGCCAAACCAGAGTGGAAGAGGAGGTGCACAGTCAGATCCAGCATCCCTTGATGTCAGGAAGCTCTGGCTGATGTTTCTCCCAGGTCCCATCCTGCCAGCTCTGGGAAAGCAGCTTTGGCACCTGTGCAGGGACTCACCTGCAAGAAGGGATTTGTGAGGTCTGACCTCACTCATATTACTACTGTACCCAAAGGCTCCAAACATTCAAAGCAAGGTCCTCAAAACCCAATCTCAATGGTTACTCACTAGATCAAGAGCAGGGATTGCTCTGGTGAAAAGGCCTCCCAAAATTGATTCCTACTCACAGTCTTGCCAATGAACAGTGGCAGAAAAGCAGCTCCTCTCTCACCTGGGCCCCAGCACTGTGTACCCCTCAGAGAGAAACAACAGCGCAGATGAAACACCATGGCCAGCTAATCTGGGTCCCTGATAAACACAAAACAAAAGTCTAGCCTCCCAGATGTTCACAGGAGTGTGCAAATCATAGCACAGACTGTAAACACATCCTGGCTTCAGAGAAAGGAAACTGAGGCACAGCAGGTACATGGATGTCCCTGGCCACACCATAACCAGCTGGGACCCTTGTAGGGCAAAAGGAGAGTGCAAACCATATAAGCAGAGACCTGCCCTCCTGACTAAAATAATACAGGAGAGTGGCCCAATACCTTGAGGAGAGGCTGGAGCAGAGCAGCAGGCAGGGCACAAGCACGCAGGGCTGGGCACTGTGCTGTCCCCACAGCACTGCCCATGCAGGTATCACAGAGCTTCAACCCACCTTAAAAAAGAAGCAGAGAACTGCCTCATACTGCAGGTGCAGGCTGCAGAGATGTCAGAACTTCCTCAGCTGTGCTCCAAGAGTTAATTGAGACAAATAACTCAACAGTGCTGCCATTAATGAAATTCTTCTGATATATTTCCCCTGAGCTTTCTATAAATGACTAAGTGACATTACTGCCTGCAGTGCAAACCCCCTGTATGAGAGATAACGCTGCCGGAGCTAAGGTTGGCGCATCCATGTTAGAAGCCTTGGAAAGAAGTGCAAGATGATATTTAAATAACTATCACACTGCTAAGAAATGAGCAGCCAAAAGAAATATGGTCTTATAATATGCTCAAGTCTCAGGATGAATCCTGGCTGTTACATGCAGACGCTGAAATGCAGTGGGTGGTAATTGACAAACTCTTTTAATCCTGCAAATCTACTAAAATTCCCACTCAAATCTCCAATTTTCCCCTGGTGACTCCTATATTTGTACATTTGTTTTGCAGCACACACAGGGCCAACTGTACTGCAGCAGTACAGATGTGAGAGGCAGCATCACGTGAGCCAGCATGTCCTAGGGGCAGCCAAAAGAGCTGATGGAGGGAAATAACCCACTCACCCATCATATCCATCTCCTGGAAACCTCTCACAGTGTTTCTGCTTTACTTAATTTCTTTTGCTTTCATTTTTTTTTCCTTTAGTAATTCCTCATGGGTATTATTCCCTCTGAGAGCCACTGCTGCAAGCCCAGAATTTGCTCAGGGCTTGCCATAAGCACTCAAAGCACAGACAATATAGAAACATCACTGGCATTAGGGCTGAGCCCTTCTGCTAAGCAGTGGAGAAGAAAGGGCAATAAATATGAGCAGAGCCACAACAGGGGAGGAAAAATCTAGTTTATGGATGGAGGAAACTTGGAATGTAACACCAAGAGTTAAACTGCAATAAAATTCAAATTACCATTAGCAAAAAAGTTCCTGGGAGTAAAAGGAAGATGTGTCCGGAGCTGTAACTGACACCAGGGCAGACCTTTACCTCCAGCACATTTTGCACCAGTAAAACAAGAGTCACAAAAGCATTCATTCCACCTCCAACTGCAAAACCAGGTTAACTTGTCCTAAGCACAAGCCATAGGTAGGGCTCTGCTGACAACACTGATACTGTACAGGCAACCAACAGCAAACCCACGTGTTTAAGGTCTGCCTTGATGTTTTGAGCTGAGACTCCCAATCTGCATCCAAACAGTGGCATTGCCCAGGAAATACCTTGGTGACAACTTTGGTGCCACCTTATTTAAACCTTAATTTAAAATGCTAACTTCATAATGAGTGGAACAAAACTGTGTAAAAACATTTCCCACTCTAATCCTGGTTTGATCCCCCCCAGTATGGCCTTCTTTTGTAATTACATCCCTTTGTGATCTCACTCTAATGCCTTGTATTGTGACCCATAAAATAATCAGCCCCCTTTGTCTCTCCCTAATCCTTTTAGACTTCCTTCTTGTCTCTACACTCTTATAAATGCTGCCATTATTTGGGCTCAGCAGCTCTTCCCACCACCCCAGAGCCTGGAAAGGGGGCTGCAGGTTAAACCCTGAATATATTCTGTGCAGAGGAGCTGAAACGATGGGAAGATCTTTGCTGCTTTAAAATCCCTGTTGGATTCCCAGCCTCCTCCCCTAGCCACACAGCTTGGCAGGGAAACCAGCCTGCAAGTTTGCATGTGCACCAGCCCTCCCACTTCTATGTCTTGTTGATGACCCAAAGAACTTTGGCCTCGAGGCCACAGTGGCCAGTGGGGACAGCATGCTTGTCCCCAGGCTTGTCCCCAGGGCAAGGGGAGCTGCTGCTGCTGTCTGCAGGGATCAATGCAGAGAGAAGTCACAGCATCTGCCCTGCCCAAGCTATCAATCCTGCTCTCCTGCTGGCAGGGTAAGTGCCATGGACAGCCACACACAATGCGATGGAGGAACAAAATTTGGGACAGGATGCAGAAGGAAAGAGGGTGAGGGAGAAGAGAAATGCACATGGATGTGTGCTGCTATGCTTAACTACAAACCAGCCACCCTGTGGGATGGAGGAACAAAATTTGGGACAGGGTGCAGAAGGAAAGAGGGAGAAGAGAAATGCACATGGATGTGTGCTGCTATGCTTAACTACAAACCAGCCACCCTGCAGCAAGAGTTAGTGAAGAAAATGTCTTTACAAGCTCAGATCTGTCCAGAGTTATTATCAGGTCCTGCAGTACTTCAAATACTGGTCAGGTCCAATTCACCAAACTTCAGAAAATCTCTTTGGCTGTAAATCGCACCATTGACTTAATTCCCCTTGTTCCTTTTTTTTTTTTTTGGTGTGGGTTTTTTTTGTTTGTTTGTTTGTTTGTTGTTTTGTTTTTTGGGCTTTTTAAAAGCATCAGATCAAACAGGGCAAATTTCTACTCTCAGGCTGGATACGTGCAGAGCCTGATCCGATACCCAGTTTGATGGTGATTTCCAATTAGTGGTAACTGCTTGTTATTGAGTGATATAATCAATGGGTCTTACTCACTGGCTGGGCTGTGATTTATGATGATGTGGAGCCAGGTCCATCAAATTACAGCATTGGCAAAAAGAGCTGGAAATGCCATGAGATGACACGATCAGAGCAAGTGAGGCCCAGTTAAGCAAAGGGTGGTGATGAGAAGAAAGGTGGCTGTGCTCTGGGGAGCCCACCTTCCTGAGGAGTGGACTCTGAGTGTTAAAATTGCTGAGAGGGCATCTTCATCCACAGAGAGCCAAAGCATGTTCAGCTTCTGGCATGCATAAGGGAAATCCAGCTCCTCAGAGACCTGTGAAAACACTGCCAAGCGGTGCCTCCAGAGAACACTCTATGAAACTGATTTTAATTAAGACAGCTCGGAGTCATGCGAAACTACGAAACTGTCATTGAGAGACAGAAAAGATCTGTATTCAATAACCTGATCAGATTATAAAAATATGTTGCATTCCACAACCTTTTAAACTAACACACCAGGGTTTGAACAGACACAGAAACAGCAAATGAAAGAATTCCAACTGGGGTGTTAGGCAGAGGGTAGAAATGCTGAGGGCCTCCCTGCTCAGCTCAGTCACACGTAGGCTTCTTGCACACTTGTGCTTGTTCAAAAAAAAAGTTACACTACAAAAATATTATCAATGTTTTTAGCACCTGATCAGCCAGTCCACAAACCACCCAAGGTCCACTTCCTTCCACTAAGTATCTTTGATTAATAAGGGCAACATACAGAAATACCCTGGAATTTAATGAAATCAATTTAATGAGTTAATTTTTAGGAGGAAGGGTTTAAGATGCACCCACTTGGTGAGGAAACTGCCAGCACCTTGAGCCCATCAGGGCTGCACGCGCAGTGGCTGAGAGCAGCATATTCTTCCAGTTAAATTTTACTCAATGCCAAGTGTTGAAGTAAATTTGAAACATAAAAATATGATATCCAGCCCACATTTCCTGAATGCAAATATGTACATTCCTCCAAGCCAAGAAGATTATATTCCAAGCAATAACACAAAGCCAGGGTCTGTAACGGTGATACGAGACTAACAGCCTGCCTTTGAAGACAGCGAAAAGTGCAACAGAGCTCTCGAGGGGCTCCGCTCTGTCAGATCTCTTTTATTCCTCTGTAGCATGGCCTTGATCAACTTTCAAGATTTTTGTTTGTGAAAGGTTTTTATTTCTCCTTTGCTTTTGTGTTCAGATGTCAGGCTCAGAGGGAAGAAGAGATCAGCAGTGGGATGAGGTTTTACCCACCGGCAGTATTTACTCTGCTCCGCAAAGGTCTGCTTAGCACTTGGGTTTTTTTCCCTTCCAGGCAGCCAGCACCCATTCCTTCGATGCAAAGGTCCCTAAAATGGGGGTGATTACCCTTCTCCTTTGACTTGCTGATTGGGACTTGGAGCAAAGAAAATCACTGTCTCTTGTGTGTAACCACCCGGAGACTTGGGGGCTCAGGGTACAACTGTGATTCATTCTCAGGAGATTTCATCTAAGATTAAGCAGGGTCCTAAATGCAAGTGTGTGTTCCTACGGCTCAGGCACGGCAGGGGAGCTTGCCCTGAGCAGCAGGTTACATTTGCCCACAACATCCTGTTTTATTCCCATTATCTGCACGCACCTGTGGCATCAGGGCTGGGGAGGTGGAGGGGGTGTTACAAGGGGGGCCTGTTTGTGCTGGCTTCACCCAGACCTCTTCTCAGGGCTGGCAACAAACCAAGCCTGAAGCTAGAATAGAGTCCAGAGCATTTTCAACATGATCCCTTTTTTATTTTGATTCATGTGAAACTATGGCTACAAAAGGAAACACTATTCAGGGACACACAGCACATCACATACATATTGATGTGGGAGCCAAGATAACAGTGTTTATTGACAATCCACAATCTCAAAGGTAGCTCCTCTGGCTCTCATGTCTCCAGTTTACAGGTCCAAGAAGTTTGGCATTGTGCTTGTGCATGAGTCGGCTTCCAGCTCATAAATGCCAGAGCCATTCACCAAAAGTGCTCCAAGGTTTAGCACCACAAGACTGACAAGTCTGAGATCCAGCTGCTAATCTGGCAAAGCCCCAAAGCCCTTGGCTCCTGGACAATGTCACTTCTTACACTCCTGAAAAGCTAGGTTTGCAGATGGCCACTTCATGTACTCAGAATTGTTATACACAAGGGCTGGAGTGTTCCCTTGGTGGGCTGCCAGCCGGCCCTGGCACTGCGGGGAGCGGGCGGCAGTGTTCCAAAAGGCCCCCCAGTTTGGGAAATGCAGACAAGACCTCAGCCCCAGGCTTTGCCCTAAACTTTTTCTGCTTTGCACCAAAAAATCATGGTGACATTTGCAATTGCAACAGAAGCATTAATAAGTTGCTTGCACAGAAACAAGAGCGGTAGCCAAACAAGCTGGAGAACTCTTCAGCAAAACTTAACAAACCATTGTTCTGCCAGGTCTCACGGTTGTACCACACACCTATCCTCACACTCACACAGAAATTACATCCAGCAGCAACTTCTGGTTGAATGCAAAAAGGATGAGTGGTTGCATTCCCAGAGCCCCCAGACAGTCTCTGGGCAAAGAGAGCCACCAACACAACAGAGACAGAAACCACCATGGACCCCCTAGCTCTGCTGGGTGTCAGTCCTGGGACAAACACCAGCCAGCAACCAGAGCTGACAAGGGAGAACCAGGAGATCCAACAGGACCAACTGCTCTGGCCAGGGCAATGTCAGGTAGTGCACAGAGCTGGAGTCACAGCCTGCCCTGGAATTCTTTCTCCCCCACCTTTAAATTTCATTCCCTCACTGGCATTTTCATGTCTCTCCTCCTCCAGGCTCCCCCATCAGACAATCTGTCTGGTGTTGGTAGCCTTGCCCCCAAAGGCACTGCCATGCTGGACAGTAAATAAAACCTTGCTGCCTCTACACTGCCAGCATAAAATAACAAAATGAAAGATACCATGACCTCCAGGAGGTCTTTGCCTATGGTTTGGGAAGTGCTGCCTGCCAAGCAGAGCCCAGCTGTGCTGCACAGCAAAGGGGCTTCCAAATTCACCGCAGGAGATACACAAACCACAGACCACTTCACCACATGATTTTAATGTAACTTACACCTCCAACACAGAGAATTTGCTGTTAGAAGGTGGTTTTTAGTTTTCTACCCAAGAAAGCTGATGAGCTCTTCTTTCACATTTGGACAGCTACACAGATTAGATGCCAGCCAGATATTGACACCAGTTCCAGGGTTTTTCTTTCTTTCCTCTTTTTAATCCCTGCTCCATAAAAACCCAGCACCCACCATGTTGCCCTCCTGCTTCCCAGCAAAGCCAGTGCCCCTTGTGGGATTGCCCTGTGAGATGAGGGTGGGACAGTGTCCGTACTTACTTGCTGCCTGAATCTTTGCCTTCCTGCTCACCAGCAGCCCGTAGTGGTTCTGTGCCATGCAGTCGTACTCGCCTTCATCCGAGGACCCGTCTCCCCGGACCCTCTGGAAGCGGGACACGTAGAGGGACCCGTTGGCCAGCATGAAGGCATTCTCACTGTCCACGATCATCGCGCCATTCTTCCGCCACGTGATGGTGATGGGCTGGATGCCCTCCACCTGGCAGTAGAGGATCAAGGGTTGCTCCTGCACGGCTATGTCATCGCTAGGCTCCACAACGAACGCCAGCTCAGAGGAACGGCCAAAATCTAAAATGAAGAGAGTAGGGCAGAGTCAGCAGCATGGCCAGGAGCAGCAGCAGGAGTCAACTGCTATGGCAGGAAACGGGATGATTGAAACATTTTGAATGTGTTACAAAGCGCAAGTGTTTCTGAGAAACACAAAACCCGCAGGAGGCAGGCTTTGCCTCCCAAGACTTTACTCCCTGAACCTCAGGGTACAATTTCTTAAAGCATAACCACAGGCAAAGTCCTTCAAGGCTGCCTTTGGAGGCTCCAGTGAAGGGGACAGGCAGGCACACCCCTCCAGCAGCTTGCCAAACCCTAGCTCCTCTCCATACTGCCCTGAAGATTGCCTCTTCACCTCCCATTGCAGGTGTGCAGCATTAGACAATTAAAACGTGCACAACCACAGGGCATCATCCATTCCCAGCCCGGGAGCAGAAGTGCACACCAGCGCTGGAAAGCCATTCCTCTCCCCACATAGCCAGGCAGAGGGGCTGTGCCGTGCCCCAGACCCGTTTGCAGCACAGCCGGTGGGGGTGAAGGGGGGAGCAGCAGCTCCCGATCCAGACCATATTGCCAGCGGCATCTTCCCGACACTCCTCCCGCCTGGCAGAGCAGGAGGCTGTTTGCCTCTCGCACGCAGCACCGTGCCCTTCTGTCGCTTTGGTCTCTCTCACGCTGTAACAGGCAAAGCACGGTGCTATTCAGCCCTTAATGAAGAGCAAGTTAAGCACCAAAATACAAATGCACAATGTTCCGGCTCAGCCACACAAAAGGTTTCTTGCAAAGCAATTACGCTAAACGATGTCCACGAGAGATAAGTTATTGCAGAATTTGTACCAACAATAGGCAAACCCTCACTTCCCATGACACAGATACGTCCTAATTTACTTCTTTTGCCACAAGAACGTTTAAACGCTGCGTCTTTGGCACGTTATGCTTCACTTGGTCACAGCACACCTTTTGAAGGTATAATTTGCCCTACAGTCATGATCAGACTCTACAGAAGATGACAGAAATAGAACTATTGCTTAAAGATTGGCCAAAATATATGCAGACATATGAAAGACAAAAAGAGACCAAGAAATGGGAGTTATATAGATATTTGAAGGCTATAAATTCAGGGATGGAGGTGTAGTGGGTTTTTTTAAAGAGGAGCAATGGTGAAGAAATTCCAGCAGAGTAAGAAAACTACAGCTTCATCCAAATATGGAGAGAGCCTTCCAACAGTTCACTTCTGCACTGGCCCTTCAAGGTGGGGGTTTCCCAACCTGTGATACAGCTTCTTTCCTCTTTGACAGGCTCAGGGGAACCAACTCCACAGATACTCACAGAATTGGGATGCACACAAGCAATATCTCTTGGCAAACCCCAGCCACAGCACAGGCTTTGTAATACCTGTCCCTCATACAGATCCCACCAAGGACAGGATCCCCCCACATTAGGCTCAAAAGCAGGGTGGAGGGCAGACTCTTAATGCATAGCAAGAATAACAGAGATGAGAAGAGGCAGTTACACTAAAGAAAGAGAAGAAAAAAAGTCTCTCTTTTCTGCTCTGCAAACCCAGTGAGATTTTTTTTCTTTCTTTCTGTAAATCCCCACTGCTTTCTACGGCAACTTAAATTGGATTATGGGGGATAAACATTGAGTGCAACCTGAGCCGAGGCAGATGGACGGAGCAGACAAAGACAGCAGTGGTACTGCAGGGCCAGGCCAAAGGTACTGCCAGCAAGGTATGAGTGTGTGCAAGGAATGGACAAACCCCACTTAGTGACAGGCACCTAAAACACACACTTTATTAACCCATTAAGTCTTAAAATGTCAGGCTAGCTCCAGCCATCTCGGTGATCTATCGCTCACTGTGACTCCTTTTTTATGAGATAGCCCTGGGGTCCTCTGAGCAAGTCAGACTGCAGCCAGCACAAACCCATCAATTACTTTTTTTTGGTGAAAATTAAGGAATTAGATGAATGCTCTGCATTTTTCTGCAAAGTGGCCAGAGTCTCAACATCATGCTGGGGCCCCGTTCCCTGTGTGGGTGCTCTGGTGAGTTAGGTAGGATAAGGACCCTTGCATCCTCATACTGAGCCAAGAGGGACTTGTGACTCCAGAAAATTGAAGATTTCAGGATTTAGCCTAATGCGCAATCAGAAAAAAATCCATAATTAAATAAATGCCCCATCTTTCCCCAGCACCCCTGTACTCTTAGATAAAACAGCTTATTATTATATGTACAATAAAAGGAAGAATCAACATAATTACATGCCCTTCCCACAATTGCTGTCATTATAACAACCATCATTAAGGCCTGTGATTGGAGATAATCATGTTTGCCTCCATAAACATTCGGTCTGCATCCTCACTCCAGGCTGCTGGAACTGCAGGAGTGATGATGTTTGTAATTAGGACTGGTGTGTCTGAGGACACTTGCTGGAGTGGGGACACACACTGGTCCTGGGGTCTCCTTGGGCTGCACTCAAGAGCAGGACTGTGCCTTGAGGTGTGACACTGTGCAACTGGTTTGTTACCTGCAAACACCCTGCAGTGTCCAGAAGCACCCAAATTCCAACTCAACTCAGGTTTTTCTCATGGGATGCTTATCAGACCTTGAAGAAATCTTGCTGCCTCCTTCCTGGAGTTTCAGGGCCAGGTGACCAACTAACCAGATGCATGGGGAGAAGCTAGATCACCCCATCTGGGGATCTGGGAGAAGCCAAGCTCTGTCTTTCATCTGTCTCAAAGGCAAACTCTGAACACAGAGTCCTCTATTCCCAGGATGCTCAGGATGAGAGACAAAGGGACAGATGCTCCCAGAGGAATCTCCATGGTGGGATAAGAAGGTTTCTGGTGTTTGCTCTAGAGATCAGCTCAGAGGAGCCAGAGGGAGAGCACAGACAGGATAAGGAGGCAATGATGGGAGAGAGGAACCCACCCAATTCTATCAACATAAAGAACTGACTGTGGTTACCAGTGAGGCACAGAAATGATGCTGCAAAGTTGGAAGTAAACGACACTCCAAAGGCACATGGAAATAGTAAAAGTGCAATTAATTGAGAGCTAGCAAGGAAATTGCTGAGGCCATGCACATTCACTCAGGGAGTCTGAAAGTCCCATCCCTCTCCAGCAGCTGCCTGTGTATCCAAACCCCTCTAATCCCACTCAACATCCCAGGCACCTCCCAAAACGACTGCAAGGCAGCATGGCTCACAGCCACTCCCTGCTCCAGGCAGGAACTGTACAACTCTGCTCGTGGCAGCTCGAGTTTGCAGTTGGAGCCGGGGTGTCAGGCAGGCAGCTGAACAGCCCGCTCGTCTCGACGCCGGCAGCGCGTGAGGGAAAACTGCTTTGCTTTCTGCAAAGGGATGGAGGGAGGAAGCGTGATTAGCTCTGACATAAAGGCCACAAGAAAATGACTGGAACCCTCATTCTACAAGTCTCCTTTTGAGCAACATTTACCATCTCCCTGTGCAATATAATATGTGACTATATGTGCAAATATTTAACAAAAACTACTTCCCCTATTGATCAAGCAAGCCAGGCATACTCAGAGAAACCAATTAGCACTTGTGCTTTTGAACCAAGAGATTTATTTAGCGCTGAGAGAAAGAACTTCGAATTAATGGGAAGCTTAAAAGACACTTTGAAGTACATTTTAAAAAAAATAAGTTTAATTATTTTTTACTTGACACTGTGATGCACATTCAGGGCTTCAAAAGAACTTGCTTATACCCCGTATTGTCCTTTTCCATTTGGGAAACATGATTTTGGCTTCCCCTCCTGTGCTTCAGTGACTGATGTCACCGCTCCAATTAGCGGTGACATCCATCGCCAAGGACCTCAGTCACATCCTGGCTCATCCTCCTGGAGCCCATCCAGACCCGCAGCCAGCAGGGCCATCCCTGCCCTGGGAGCACGTGGTCCTGACAGATGAAGCCCGTGTTATTACTCCTGTTCTAGACAGGGAACATTAATCACAGAGGGATGAAATAAGCTGCCAATGGCCCGCTCTGAGCTTGTGGCAAGGCGAGATGTTGTGGGAGTAGTTGGGTCCATCTCACTTTTCCTGGTGCAGCATCACTGGGAGCAGTGCTGGGGAGACCAAGGTAGCACCAGCTTCCTTCCTCATCTCACCAACAGCATGACATCCACCTGCAAATTGCCTCACAACAGCACAAATTTGCCCCCTTCTGATTTATTGTGTTTCTTCCCAGCATAACAAACCCTTAATCAGCAGCATAACCACCACCAAGGATAAGCACTCCAGTCCTGCTCCAATAAAGCAAAAGAAGATGTGCAGGACCAGAGGATTTTAGTGGGATTTCATAGGTGAGTATGAGGATCAAAAACCTGGATGCAGGTTGGGCCATGAACGTGAAAAATAGCTCCTGCTTTTCCAGTGGTGGGTTGTTTTTCATTCAAATCCTTCTGCAAATGGAAGGATATGGAAGGAAGAGATATATGGACCTGAAAGATGTTCTCCAACAGATTATAACAAGCTTCAGGCTGATGAAATTGGCAGCCTAAAAATCCAGCTGCTGCCCTCTTAAATCTCCTTGAGCCTGACCCAGACCCTAAGGAGAAAAGCACTGCACTGCAGTAAAGTGCAAATTGGCTCTTTAGGGCATCCAGAAAATTTACATTTAAAGAAGAGGAGAATAGGCTGTAACAGGCCCCACATCTTGCTGGCAGTAAAGTTTACTAGCTCAGAATTTTTCATTCCCTTTCCTTTTGGACGGGAGGTTATATAAAGCGATTTTTCCATCAGGGAGCATAAACCACATCCACTCATTAAACGATTGCAGGAGGTCTCTGACCTCCTAACAGAGAGGGATAACACAACCTGTCAGCCACCTGACGGAGAGCCCAAAAACACCCAGCATCACTGCCCTCACTGGGGACACTGATTTTAGCTGAGGAAGGCAAGGAGCATGAAGAGCCAAAGAAGTTGCCCCAAATAATTTTCAGATGTTTGAGACCAGACAGCAAATCCCAGGAGGTTGCTTGTTGAGCACTGTGGAAGCTGGAAGCATTCACAGCACAAAGAGCCTTTCTAGGACAAGCCCCAAGTCCTTGTGGGCTCCTCCATATCTAAAGAAGGCAGGATAAAACTTGTTGGTATAGCTGGAAAGGGCAAAGACCTTTCCTGAGCTAATTACCCACAGCAGTTCCATCCACAGCGAGGCATCCTGAGAGCATGGCAGCAAGCTGAGCACAGGATGCAGTTATTTGCATTCCCCATGTATTTCACAGCCCTGACCAGATCACAGCCTCACCACAGAGGGCATCAGCGACACAAGCACAGAGCTGGAAACAGCCGTGCACAAACATAGAGCAAAGGCACAGCCAAGATGGGAAATGCTGTGCCAGAGCCAGGCTTCAGCTCCCAAGGCTGCTCTCTCAGCCGGTTCATTCCCTGACGCTGCAGGAAAGCATCAAGGAGGTGGCTGTCCCCACAGCTGGGCCCTTGCACAGAGCCAGCAGGAAACAGACTGGTCACTCAGTGAGTGAAGTGCCTGTGGATCAGAGATGGTGGCTGGCATGATGGCACAAGGCTGCCAAAAGAGCCACAGGCGCCTTGGCACCCCAGTGCCAAACCCCACCAGCCAACACAGCCCTGCCACCAAGCCCTTGAATTTCAGCTTGAGTTCTGGCAGGCAGGGATGCCATGCAAGGAAAAGGAAGGAAAGGTCTTTCCGCAGGAAAGTTGCGCATGACAAACTTTGAAACTCTTAATTGTAGCCAGGGGATATGATTAGTACCAATACAATTACAAAAAGCAAACTCAGCTCTCTCTCCTCCCTGCCATGCCTTCTGATTATCACGTCCCACCCTGAAATTCAGGATGGAGGAAAGCACAAGGAGCTGAGCACTGCATGGATCCCTGCTCGCTCCAAAACCAGCGCCTTGAAACACGAGCTCTTCTCTCTCTTTTCACGTACTCTCAGGTTTCAGCAGCAACGACCCTTCTGCAAAAGCATCTTCACAGCTCAGCAGAACCATTCAGCACGACCTACATCCCCTGACTTGCCATCAGCTTCATCAACACAATCTCATGTGCAAGAACAACAAAAAAACCAGGCAGCAAATCCTTGACTCTGCTCTGAAACTCTGGTTTTAAATTACCAACACAGAGCAGGTCTGGGTTGTTAAGTGACTGGGCTGCTCTCGAGTGGAGGGTGCGATACAACGGTGACATCTGATATAATGGCAGGGCCAGATCAGCGTGCTCGGTGCTTTCCTCATGCACTCGCCTGTTTGCCTCTCTCTTCTCTTAAAGTGCAATTATTGACATGTTCGCCTTCTTAACCATCAGTTTTATAAGCTTGCCAATGACTCCTGAACATGTGCAAACAATTATTTTTATTTTCTTGCAAAACCAAAATGTTGGATATTCTTTTGGATAAGCAGACTCGGGTAGATTTTCATGAGCCCTGCTACATAATTTATTAGTTTCTAAACTCTGTAAAACTAAAAGCTCCACTAAAGTTCAAATAAGTTTGTGATTTCAAAATAATTTTGAATGGACTATTCCTGTTTCTGACTAATGATACACAACTGATTTAAATGGGAATTCTTAATCTGCAGAGGTAGATTCTTGCATTGTTTTGTTAGTTAAATAAAAGGACAATATCGTGGGCCAGAAGACCAGGAGTGCAAAGCATGAAATATTGTGGGGAAAAGGGACCAAGAAAAAAGCATCTTCTGTCCCAGATCTGCTGCAGATCTGCTCATCCCATGGCTTTGGAGCAGAGTCTAAGGGTCTGTGAAGCAAGGGCTGGCATTGCATGAGGTCACTGCTTGGCACTTCACACGCTGTGACACAGGATCCTTGAGAAATAAGGACATCAGAAATAAAAAGTTCAGGCAGACAGAAAGAGGGAGAGAGACTTTCTCGTTTGCACAAATAAAATGAGAGCAGTTTTGCAGCTCTCTGCCAGGCAGTGCTGCTGCTGAGCTTAACCATGCTGGCCTGTGCCAGGCTGACAGCACATGGGCAAAACTGGGACTGAACAAGATGGAAGGGAGTGGGGAGCCAAGCAATGATCCTGGATCTGGGATTCTCTGCCCAGATCCTCTCCCCTGGAACCCTCTTCAAGCTCCTAAGCATGGGAACTTGTTCTGTGCCAGATCCAGAGACTGACAGGTAATAAGAAGAAGCACAATTACACCAGCTTAGTATTTCTAACGGCCTTGGTGGGGCAGATTAGAAGGGGAGCAACCTGTCCTGTTGCCCCCTCTCCCACCTTGCTTTATACACTTCCAAAGTTTACTTTTGGCACCATGATGGCCCCAGCAGGCACCTGAGTGCCATGAGCACTGGGGGCTGCACACTCACAGCCCTGTGCCAGCTTTGCCCTGAGCACAGGTCCCAGAGGTGGTGCATGCTGATATGGCTGTGCAACGCCTGCCCCAATTCATGGGCTGCCTGCTGCCTCCACGCGGGAAAACCACGTCCTGAGATTCTCCTGTTGAACTCCCGAGAGAGACGAAGCCCAAACGTGGGCTTGAATTTCATACCGAGTCTCTGAGCGTTACTGGGGAAATGATACCTGATACTCTCTATGTATATTAAGAAAAAAGACAGGATATTACACCAATTTAGTAGAAAGCAATCCCTTTTTTTTCATCTGAAAAAAGACAACAAAGCCATACAGAGTAGAAATTAGTGAAAGCTTATAGCTTCAATAATTTAGAAGTTAAGCCTACTTAAACATAAATGACGATGTTTAATTCCAAGGCTGTTACTGAGCAGAGCCGGGGAGCCTCTCGTATCCTATGCCTGCCTTTGAATGCCGGGCTCAGCAATAACAGACAAAAGCTGTCCACCACCCAGAACAAAGAGCTCCAGGAAATTAAAAAAAAAAAAAAAGAAAGAAAAAAGAAAGAAAAAGAAAATACTGTCTCGCTGCTGAGCCCACTCCCGCATGCTGACCAGCAGCTCCCAGTGCCTGGCTCACAGTCGCCAGAGCAGCATTTTGGGGAGTTTGAAAACCACAGGGCTGGGAGTGGAGCATCGCGTCCCGCACAGCGCGGCACTGCTCCGACACAGCATCCCCGGCGAGGCAATGACTGACACTGACTGTACTGAACTCGGCACAGCGCGCACACGCACGTTACCTCGCTGTTAGCCACGCTGAGAGCACAGAAATCCAATGAAGGGGGGTGAAAAACCGTCAGAACCAAAAAACTTTGAAAGCGTAGCCAAACACTCCTCAGCAGGGCCAGCAAAACACACCCCGAAGTCAGGAGCCGCTGACCCGCCAAGGCGCAGCGTAAACAAACACACGGGGCAATTTGGACAGCAGCAGGCGATAACCTGGACACAAATTAAAGTTGCTAAAGTTTTGCTTTCAAGTATTCACCTCTTTTCCTTTCCTCCATCAAAAAAAAAAAAATTAAAAAAAAAACCCAAACAACAACTTTTTAAATCATCCTCACAGTACTACTCAGGAATTTTAACATAATAACAAGACCTGCTTCATTACATCCACCTCACAGATCACTTCTATTTTCTGCGAGTTACACTGGCTTCTCCTCCTCGCGCGGTTGCTACGGACCACGTGGCGAGATTTATGATACGACTAACCCACAGCTTTGCCTTCTAAACACCCCAGCAGCTAATCTTTGATAAATCTAACACACACTTTTCTCCCTCTGAGCATGCTGGGCTGCTTACAGGGCTTTTTAAAAATAATTCACAGAATAGACACAGAGTAGTTTGGATTGCAAGTGACTTTTAGGACCATCTCGTTCCAAACCCCCGATATGGGCAGGGACACCTTAGACTAGCCCAGGTTGCTCAGTTCCTACTTTTCATTATCTAGAAGGCGTTAAAGAGAGACTAGAACAGGATGCACACGCGTATTTTGCTGCAGAACAGCATCTTTGTCAGATTAGACCCGTGCATCACCAGCAGAAGAAAAACACTGGCATTTATCCGCAGGACATGTGCACAGTAGGTCCAGGGAAAGCTCTCTTTTGATGTTTTGTAGTCCGGCCAGGTGGACTGTGCTACCAATGCGGACAGAGCTGGCGTTACAGGAGAGCACAATATATTTGCAGGTCTGAAGTTGCTCGCCCTCATCCCCGCAACTTGTCTGCCAGCATCTCTTCTCTCGCTCTCACAGCCTTTGCTGACGAACGCGACGCGTCCGCCGGGCGCTGCCTCCCGCTCGCACCGCGGGGACGATCCCGGCGGCTCTCACGATCCGGGCACGGGGGGATGGCCAGCCACGCCACCGCCCCGGCAGCCACCACAGCCCTGCCCAGCGCCAGCAGTGGGGGCTCCACAAACACCACCGTCCCTCCCTAGAACCCCACGCACAAGAGGTTTCCAGCTGGAAGCACAGCTCCTGGCGAGCACTTCGGGATGGGCTGGGGATGAAGGCGCTGGATGGGCTGGTGCGGGACGCCGCAGCCCCAAGCCACGACCCCTGCTCGCCCTCCCGGAGGAACGCGGAGGGATGCTGAGCCGCGGGTACCCCACGCCGCACCGGCAGGGACACGCGGAGCTGCTCGGCCCCGAGCCACGGGGGAGGGCAGAGCGCGGGGCTGCGAGTGACCGCGGACGGGCGAGGGGAAAAGGGACCGGCGGCGGGGATGGCGAGGGACAAGGGGATGAGCAATGCCCTGGCCACATCGGGGGTGATGAGGGGACGCAAAGTGCAGGAAGCACGGACGGACGGACGGACGGACGGAGCGGCCGCGGGGAGCGACGCCGGTGCCGGGCGCGGCGGCCGCAGGTCCATGTCCGCGCCCCCTCCTGCTCCCCCAGCCCAGCCCGGCTCTTACCTCCGCGGCAGACAAGCAGCAGCAGCCCCAGCAGGCAGGCGGGCAGCGCGGAGCCCGGCGGAGCCATGGCATCCCGGGCGGGCGGGCTCGCCTCCCTGCGCCCCACGGGGAGGGAGCAGCCCGCCGGCAGAGAGGGAGGGAGGGGAGGAGGGAGGGCGGCCAGGCGAGAACCACCCCCAGCTGTGGGGCGGGCGGGAGAGGGGGGGGAAAAGGAAAGGGAAAAAAGGGGAAAAGCGGCTCTCAGCGGTGCTGCCCTCGGCGCGAACACGCCGCCGCGCCGGGCGGGCGGGGGGCGGCGCTCTTGCGCATTCGCCGGGGCGCCGGCAGCGCTGGCCGGGCTGAGGGGCGGGGGCGGCTCCGTGAGGGCCCGCTCCGCGCCCGGGACCCGCGGGGAGTGTGCACGGAGCCTCGTGGGTCTGCCTTC
Organism: Passer montanus; assembly: GCF_014805655.1. Classification (NCBI taxonomy): domain Eukaryota; kingdom Metazoa; phylum Chordata; class Aves; order Passeriformes; family Passeridae; genus Passer; species Passer montanus. The sequence goes on from NW_024369929.1 coordinate 15,754,814, forward strand.
ACCGGAGCCCCCGCACGGCACTCCTGTCACAGAGCTCCCGTCACGGAGCAGGTCTCAAAACCCGCTCACGGGTCGAGCCTCACAGGTTTCCCCTCATGTGTCTCGCTCACCAGAGTTCCTTCGCGTTTCTCCCTTCGCAGGAGCCCTCTCTTCAGAACCCACTCGCGGGTCTCCCCTCACTGGTGCCACTTCTCGGGGCTCCCTTCACAGGGCTGCTCTCACCAGCTCCCTCACGCCGGAGCCCCGTCACCGGTGCCCCCTCACGGGTCTCCCCTCACCAGAGCTGCTTGAGGAGTCTCCCCTCAGCGGTCTCCCCTCGTGCGTCTCCCTCACCAGAGACCCCTCAAGGGTCTCCCCTCCCTTCAGCGGAGCCCCCTCACAGATCTCCCCTCGCCACTTTAACTTGCCGGGGCTCCCTTTGGAGAGCTCCAGGGATTACAGGGATGCATCAGGGGGCTTCTCCTCACCTGTCTCCCCTCACTGGGGCAACCTCGCAGGAACCAAGCAGAAGAGCTTGGCTTGTCCCACCTCTGCTCCTGATTTTAATGCTATCCTAAGTGACTTACCCGAGTCAGTAATGCGGGTGTTGGACCAGCCTGCTCACCCTGGAAGACGCCCCAGTGAGGAAGGACCCAGTAAGGGATGAGTCTGCTCCTAAATCCTTCTAAAGCAGGATAATTTGTCTGCCCTCCTGGCATGAAATAAGGATAATGTGTTCTTACAAGGCTCTCAGACCCTGTGCCCATGCAGTATTTAGTGCCTTCCAACTGATCCTACCCTGTCCCTTGGCCCATGTTCTCCACAAACATAACTCATATCGTCACTTTTAACAACAAAAGCCATCTCTGCAAAGACAGCTCAGTGTTTTGTGATGTTTGCTTGGTGAAAAGGAACTAAAATGAAATAAAAGTCAATCCTAACCAATTTCTTTCTTCAGACTAAAACCAGATTTTGTGGACTGGGTTACTAAATCACTACTGGGTTACTGTAACCATTCCTAGAAATCTGGTGAAAAACCCTTTGTGAAGAGGGGCAACGTGAGGCTCCCCTGGATGGTGCACCCTGAGCGTGTCGGAGCCGGCTAACGAGGAAAGAAGACGTCACTACATCTGCTCCACATTAAAGCTTCCTTCGTTTAGCGGAGGGTTGAGCTGTACGAGGCTCCTTTCAGCTGGGGAAGAATTTGCTCTGGCTCCGCCAGCCTCTCAGTAACATCTGAATTTCTGTGCTGTCCCTGACCTTTTGGCACCAGCCGTGCTCTTGCTCCGACTCCCTGGCTCCTGCCATGGGGCCCCATCAGCATTTATGTAACGCTTGAAGCCATCATGGACTTGTGGCCGCTGTTACTGAGGATGGTTTGTGGCAATTAATAATTCCAAGAGAAATTGAGCATGATGTGCTTTGCAGGGCTGCTTTCCCTGTGAACCACAGATTTTGTGTGCCTTTGCTGCCAAGTGCCCTGGCAGGACCCAGGAGCTGGGGGAGGTAGGTACATGTTTAGGGTATCACCAACTTTACCCCCACATCTTGCAAATGACACTGGTGACAGCACTGGTAGCACATTCAGAAATCATCACTACTCCAAACAATAGGACTTACATGAAAAACCATGAGATCTTTTAGGGAATAGGCAGGTTTGGGGCTTTTGGAGCCACCTAAGAGCAGGAATTCAGAGCACTCATGTTTTTCTACGCTCTGTAAGCACAAGGACTTAGAAAAGTTGCTTTGTACTGGAGGCAGGAATTTGCTTATCACACTGCGAGCAGAAATCGGAGCCTTTGGAAAAGCAAGAGGGTTGCAGGAGTGACAGTGTCCAGCCCAAACTGAGGCTCCAAACCCTTTCCTGCAGAGCAGCCGATGGGTCCATTCCTCTGTCCCCCCTGCTGCTGTGGGGCACAGAATCTGTCTGTCCATCTGCCCTCCCTCTCCACAATGCCCTCTGAGGGCATCACTCACTTCTCACTCCCTGCACAGCAAATTTCCATCAGCTCCAATCGTGCTCCTGATTTACACCAATTAACTGCAAACTGAGGTCCCCAAGACACCATTAGTAGTTTCAGTGGATGAAGTGGGAGATTAACTTGTCTGAATTCACTCCATTTATTATTCTATGTGTAATTGTGGTTACCCTGCCTGCTAACAGTCTGGGAGCTTTTCCCTTATGTAGGTACATGCAGGGTTTTAGCATCTGCTTCATGGTCAGTGAGCAACGGGGAGCGGGAGGCAAAATTGTGGCACCCACCTTGAGGCACTGAGCCCAGAGCCACGGCAGCAGTGGTGCAACCATCCCGGGACCTGCTTCTGGAAGCAGCAAAAACTGTTTTCTCTGTGTCTGTTGAGAATCTGTGAAGCAATCCTGGCCATGTCACTGCAGCACACAGCCCATTGTCTCGTGCTGTGCCATGTTCCAGAGGGCTGAGCTGGGCCACACACTGCACTGCCAATTGTAACTCCTTGAATTACCCGAGACCACGAGAAACCCAAGCTCACTGTAGTGTATTTCCAGCTGCACCCTTACACAGTGTGTCAGGGTGACAAAGGCTGGGAAGAGAAAGAAACGCAACCTGACGCTTTGCTCTTCACTTCTCTCCTGTAACTGCCGTGTCCGTCCATCTCTGGCATCCATTCCATCCATTCCTCTCAGCAGCCTCCAATCAGCATCCTATGCTGTGAACTGGGAGCTGGAAGAGTGATTTGCAGTCACCCATCACTCCCTCCAAGGTCCTTCCTTGCTCGTTTGTGGGGTTACCTATCATTAGGAGAAAGACTCATCAGAGTTACACAGTCTGACAGAGTTCCCTTTAACCACTATCAGAGAACACTGTGCTAAGTGCAGATTTATTACCTCTGTAATGCAGATAAAATGAGATTTTATGGCTCTGTAGTCGTGGCAGCATAAAGTAATAATGGAAACTATGTACTGAAGTAGAGAATGCATCCCAGGAAGAAGGGAGATGCACGGGAGGTTAACAGTGTGTCCTTGGGCACTGGCAGGTATCCTCTCACCAATCCTGCTGGACACAAGCCACCCAGTGCTCAGCCCAGTGTGCCATCCAAGAGAACTCTCACCACTCCATGCTAGATGCCTCTGCTTATTTTTACCATTAAAAAATTCCCAGCAATAGGAAGCATGAAACTGGGCAAATATTTTTTCCTATAGGAATCAGTTCAAAACTGAGAAAGAGCAAGAGTCATCCAGAAATGACTAATGACTCCAAACTCTGCTCATGTCTGAAATGCCAGAAGAATCCCAAGGAACCAAGTACCTGCCAACCTTCATGGTGATGAGCTCTGAAGTGGTGTGAGTATGAATTCTTCATTCTGCTCCCACCACTGCTTCTGCCAGCAAGGTACAGCCTCAAACAGCTGGAACAGACTTAATTGTGAGAAAAATTCCACTCTTTTTAAAAAACATTTTATTAATAACCCATTAGTTAAGGAATATAAGGACAATGTCTTACACTTTAACACTAAAGAGTATTTGTGGAGTAAGAACAGTCTCTGAAGAAAGAAAGTTATAATAAAGTACAGTATGGAACCAAACACAGACACAACCTTCAAACAAGATCAAGTTCTGGTTACACATCTTTATGCACTGTGCAGAAAATGAAATTTAACTTGAAAATACAAGCGAGGGAATACAGTAACAGAAGTAGATGGTAGATTTCTGCTGGTTAAATGCTTCCTTTCTAACAAAAGTATTGATTCGAAAAGACACAATGATTCCTTCAAAACACCTATTACTAATGAGATCAAAACCATATACAGTGTTCTAGTAAAATGGTTGTTTTCTCACACAGCAATATTTCATGGGCTGACTGTTAGCTAGTAATGTAAAAAAATTCTCAAACTCTAAATTAGAAGTTATCTCATTTGAACTATTTAAACCAGAACTTTGCTGCCTGTTAAGTATGAAATCAAGTCAACAAAAAGCTGATAGAGGTTTTTATCTGAGTTGCATGTTTCACGTAATAAAAAAAGAAATAAAAGGATGAGAATTGTGACTCTCACAGCAGCATGGGGAATATACAGTTGTGTAGCCAAACAGTAACATTAATACTAGAAAATTATGCCAGTGAGACAAACCTGACATTTTAACAATGTAAAACAATATACACCAGCAAAAAAGTTGAACAGCAATAATCTTTAGTGTTACTGAAAGGAAGAAAATGAAGAAAGGAGCCTGGTGTGCAGGAACAGATATTAAGCATGATGGGTAATTAAAGGTATCAACAGTTTGTGTGCCTGTGAGAAATCTGCAAGAAAGCTACTTATTTCATGATAAAAAAATAAATGCACTGGTTGTTTCAGCTTTACACATCAAATGTGTATTATGTGTCTTCTTTGATTCACTTCCAGCTGAGACTGAAAGGTCCCTGCACATTCAGGGCAGGGGGGACCTGGGGCACAGCTGAGTTGGACAAGGACACCCAGCACTCTGTGTGGATGTGTGCTCATCCAGGGACAGCTCTGGTGCTGCTGGTCAGGGGTGACCTCTTGGCTCCAAGGGAACTGTTTGGATTTCTGCAACTCAGGTCTGGCCTACCAGCCCATGGCCAGCACAGTTCTTGGACAGCCAAACACTGCCCAGCCTCACACCCTGGTACAGTTTGGTGAAGTGTAAAGAGATCAGAACAAGTCTCAGCATAAGTGGACAAAAGTGTTTTGGGGATGCATAAACAAAATTGTTTGTGATCTGCTGCATCTCCCCAAAGCTCTCTGAGCCTATAACTATTGTGGTGGTTTGGTCAGCCCAAAATGATCCAGGGGAATGGTGCCCCACTGTGCCTGCTTGTGTGGGCTGCAGTGACAGGCAGGGACAGCTTTCAGGCAGCTCAGGGCTGCAGGACTGCTGAAGGCTGTACAGGCAGAGCAGGGGGTGCATGTACAATGGACACTCCTACATCAGCCTCCATCCCCTTCCATCCCCCCTGGATGGGAAGTGGCAATGCCAATGTGGCTCGTGCAGGGCCTGTTCTGTCACTGAGGAAAGGCAAGGACTCTTCATGGAACTGGCACCTGAGGGCCACCTGCACAATGTCCCCCTGCTCTCTGCAGTGAGTGCCCAGCCTTGCCCAGCTGGAGGGTTTGTGCCTCTGCGACTGCTTCCAGAGAACTGTGAATTGCCCTTATTGCCTGCAATAACACTTCACTGCTTATCTGCAACCCTGCTCAGTCATGAGTTTCAAAGTCTTGTGGCAGTGGGTTCTGGAGGTTATTTACACACTTCCTCTGCCCAGTTATGTTTCCTCGCCTTTTCCTCGCTGCAGTAGCACACACACAAACTCCTGCCTTCGCCTGCTCACTGGCACTGATTTCCAGTCTCTGTCCCACAGCATTCCAGAGTCACGGCTAGTCACAGCATGGAACAGCATTTCTGAGACTCCTCAAGACACCAAGCTGGAGAAACATAGCAATCACAATGACTGGAAATACAGCTGGTTACCAGAACAATGTGTTACACTGGGAGGAGATGCTGCCAGCTGGGGAGAAGTGGAAGCTCCAATATCCTTCCCATCAGAGTACATGGAGGCTTGGAGGTTCTCATTTGCTGAAAAGCTGGAGGTAAAAGGCTTGCAGGGTGCTGGTGAAGTGAGGTTCTCCATGCTGCAAACAGTGGTACCTCCACCCAGTCGTCACCAGGACAAACAAAAGCTGAAGTCTTTTACAGGATCTCAAGTTGGCACACAGTTTTCCCATATACCCTGGGGAGAATTTTAGTAAGAAAAGAGGAAGGTGGGCATCTTTTCCTTCACTTTTTAAAGAAATGGTGAGATGTTTGAATCCTCCAGGAAGGCAGAACATTCACCAAACACCCAAGAACAGAATTACCGATCCTTGTTAACTCCGAGCAGCTGGTCATTGTAGCTTGTAGCATTCGTAGTCAAACCCTGCAACCCTGGAGCAGGACAAGAGACCAGCTAAGAAAAGTAGAGAAAAGTCCATCCCCAACAAGGCCAGGCTGAGAGACATGGCAGCAGTAAGCAAACAGCATCAGCAGGAAGAGTCACTGGATGGTTTTCAAGCCAGACTGACTGGTATGAGACCAAAGATTTAATTTTAAAGCTCTGGTGGTGCTCTGCTCTTCAAAAAAAACCCACCCAAAAGCAGGACTTTGGCCAGGACTACCAGAAGTGACTGGAAAACTTCACTTGTTCATCCAAGGCTTTCAGCAAGTCCACTGCTTACAGAAGGCTGAGTGCTGCTCTCTGTAAATTAAAACCATCTGAGATGTCTCCATACCAAAAAAAAAGGGCACCCAAAAAAAGAGAAAAGAAATACATGCCCCCGGTATCACAAGTTACTTTTGCAATTGCTGGTTCTTCTTTCTATTTGTTAGTATAAGCTTGCTGAGGAAAGATGGATTGACATCCTGCCAGCTAAAGCAGCCTCCTTTGGCAGCTGCTGCAAAACACAGTCCTACAGAAAGACACAACCCAATTCTCTGGCTGTAGGGAAGGTGTCAAGAAACAAAGCAAGAGAGACATCAGATCTGCAGCACTATGTGTTAAAGAAGAGTCAACAACCAGTGCAAACATATTCTTTAGAAAAAGGCAGTATAAGAATAAGTTAAAACCTATAATGGACTATAACAAATGAGTAGATCTACTGCTTTTTTTTTTTTTTTCTCCAACAGACATGAGGTAGTTGTGTTGTTAGGGAGGAAAAAATAAAGAAAGAGAGAAGTAGTAAAAATGCTACTCTATACCACACACTATTCCACTTTATAAAATTAAATAATATAAAGATGTTCCAAGGAAATAAAAATACATGTTGTACATTAAAAGGACAGATGTGTACCTAAAATATTAGGTACAAGAACCTACATAAAACAAAGCCCAGGCTGGTGAAAAGACCCAGACGCTGCAGAAGGTTCTAAATAGTACAAGTTGTTAGAGGCACTCGTAGAGTGTGTAATAAAAGGCCACTACATCAGCCTGCTAGTAGTAGGTACTGCACACAGAGAGCCTGGTAATCCTTCCAACCACGGGAGGGCAGAAAAGGCCGGTGCTTACAGCTCACTGCCTTTGTTTCTGGGGCTTCCACTGCCCTGGGACTCTTGTGCCAGAATTCATCCCAACGCTGCCAGGCAGCCAGCAGTGCCCGGGCACTCCCTGGGGAAGAGGCAGCAGAGAAGGATCCCTCGGTCCACTCTGCCACTGCCCAGTGTTAAAGGATGTCCTGCCAGTCTCCTCGAGGGCTGTAGTGAAGTGACAGCCCCAGCCTAGTCAGGAGGCTCTGTTCCATCGTGGTTCCACTCAGACTTTGGCAGATGGCTCAGTCCTGCTCCCACCAGCACGCAGTTCCTCATCGGCTTCAGCGGGAGGAAGATGGGCCCTTACCAACCCACCGGGCTTCCCGAAGAAGAGCTGACAGGTCCAAGCCCTGCTCTGGTGAGATGCTGCACCTGCCCAGCTCCTGCTGGGCTCAGCCAGACGAGGGCAGGCAGCACCTCAGAGGGACAGGCTCTCCTCGTGCTTCAGCTCTGCTGTGATCAAAATCAGATCAGTTCATTCTTTGTGATTGTGGACATGTGCCATGTTCTCAGATGCTGAGGATGGACTGGTTAAACCAGAGTTACTACAGAGCAGGGCCTCCTCAGGTGCCAGGGAAAGCAACTGGCACTTGACTGGCTGCACATCACCTCTGCCCTCCTGGGTGGAATCTGAATCTCCACTCTCCTCTGAATCCAGACTTTCTCCATGTCTCTGGAAGCCATTGGTGAGCCCATGGATGCAAACAGCCTCAGCTTTGTCAGTCTTTGTATCGGTACAGAGCAGCTCAGCCTGGGCCTGAGCCTCCAAATTGTCCATGCAGTCCACCAACACTTGGCCAGTGTCCTGCTGGGAACTGGGAAGAGCCAGCTCTGCTGAGGGGAGCTCTTCTGGCTCCTGGTCCTCTATTTCTGTCTCTTCACTCTCCAGGGTGTGCAGCTGGGAGTTGTACTCTCTGTCAGAGGCTGAAAAATCAGAATGGACGATGACCTCTGCTTCTACTTGGTGGAGGCTGGCTGGCAGGTGGCTTTTCTTTGCTTCATTCTGTTATCAAACAGGAGAGAAATTAAAAAAAAAAAAAGGTAAAGTAAGTGAAATTCAGATAATTGAGGCTACGACCAAACCAAGCACTAAAATTTATTTATTTTTAATCCCACTGAGTGCAATGGGATGTACATATGCCTCTATTAAGCATTATCTTGATATGTTTCTCAGGGCTTAGGTCTTAAGAAGCAACTCAAATCACCTCAGGATCATTATTTCTATTTTACGTTTGAGAAAGCAAGTCCCAAGAGAGCAAAGTGATTTGCTCACAATTTCTTGGCAGGCTGGAGCGACCATTCCTCCAAGCCTCTGTCAAAGACCACAATTTTCAAATCTCACCAGTCTGTTTCCATATTAAGGGCCAGATTGTTAGAGGCTGAGTGGGCAGCACTGTAGGAAACTGGCTTCTGAAATGGATAAAGGGGCTCCCTTCACTTTCCTCATTTAATTTTGGCTACATATCACAAAGTGTGTGTTTGTTAAAGCCCTGGTCACAGCCTGCAAAAGTCTGTGTAAATTCAAGCATTTTAAATTCAGAAAGAAAACAATAAGTTGCGCTCCGCAGTGCTTAAGTGGAGTTCAGGCTAGAGATCTCCACAAATCTGGCTGACAAGCAGGTCATTTTGTGAGATTATCACTCAATAATTTACCAGACAAATTATTGTAGAAGCTCACAAAGAGCTCTCTAGGCAATCAACGCTCAGATTCTGGGCTGAGTGTGATGTAGCAGCAAGAAGACAATTCAGAGTATGGAAGTGATATCCCACGTGTAATTTGTGTTTTCTGTTGAAGCCAACTTTGAGCATCATTTACATATTTTAACACTTTTCTCTTTTGTTGACAAACTCTGATGGGTAAGCTGTGCTGTAAATGCTGCCCTGTAATTGGGCTGTAAAACATTGTCTTAACTCTATCCACAATGTTAATTACATCCTGTGTATAATTGATTTTCACACCACTGCCTAGGAAGGAAACATAGGTAGGTTACTTAGAAGTATTTGCTGGAGAGGGGGAATGAACTTTTTCAAAGAATAACCAAAGAAATCTTCTGGTACTGAGTCAGTCTGAGCAGGTGTCAGTTTGCTTTGCTAAGACAGTTACACAGATGTACACTCTCCCAAACACAGGAGTCCATATTTATTCCAGTGATGCAATATCAGAAATAGGATTTCCTCCCAGAACACAACTGCAGTGAAAATTGCTCTGCCTTATCTGGAGAAGGGAGTTTAAATCAGCCCTTGATCTTTGACTCCTTTTACAGCCAAAAATACAATCCCTCTGTCAGGCAAGCATGCTGTAGATCTTAATGACTGTGCTGAGCACTGCAGCTCCTAACTCACTCAGGCTGATTGCTGCACAGCCACAGCAAAGACTTCAAGCAGACTGCTGGTGCCTGGCACCAGGTCCTAAGGAACCAGAACTGCCACAACCCTGCTGACAACCAAGCTTCTGACCCCACCTGGCCATCACCAGACTAACAAGCCCACAGAAAGGGGCTGCAAAAAGGAGAAAGGGAAATGGAAAACCCACACGAGAACACACAAGTCAACAAAGCAGCAAAGGTACCCACCATCACAGCATCATAAACCAGGGCTTGTAAGAGAAGCTTCTGCCCCGCACTGGAGGGGAGCTTCAGTGACCCATTGACAACAGAGAGAGGCTCTTTGGTGATGGTGTCCCCATATCTGGTGATGCTGTTTGTCCAGGCCTGGTTGGTTGATTTATTCCATGAAGACTGCAGGAGAAAAGTGGCAGGAGAAAAGATGCAGTTATCACAGACATGGATTCTTATCCTCATGCATATGAAATGAGAAGCAGCTTGAAAAGCACAAATTCTGAAAATACCATAAATGTGGAGGACAATTCTAATGTCATCAAAATAAAAATGCTCTGCAATGGACTCACATGGTCCCTGCCTTAGAACTGGCTTTACTGCTGTTACATGGGCTGATGCAGAGCACAGGGATAAAAGATGCCAGATGGTTCACAACTGGTTGCATAAGGGGCTTTCCACTGATTCTCAAATTGTGAGGCCAGTGGGCAAATCATGGCACAGACATCATTTAGAGGTCCACTAAAATCAACTCCCTGCAAAGCTGCAACAGCCCAGAGCAGAACAAACCTACTGAGAAACACCACAGAGCTGGCAAGGGACAGGGAAATCTGGAGCTGAGTGACCACAGTCTTTGCTTTGGCAGGAGTGATGCTCCACAGCACAGAGAAGGACCCTCACCCATGGGCAGTGCCCTGTGTGCTCCAGTAAGAGCTGGAAATTCTGCTAAACCACTCACTCTGCAGCACAGACAAGAGCTCCTGCTCCAAGCCAGGACTTGGGAAAACACTCTGCCATTCCTCATCAACACAGAGGCACAAAACTGGGGGCTTTAATTTTTTAAATTTTTTTTTTACAACAGACCACCAAGCAATTCTTTGCTCAGCTTTAAATCCCCTGGGCAACCAGTGTTACCTTGTTTGTAGATCTAATTAAATTATATGGGCTGAACGCAATTTGTTCTGGGTTCTTTCAGCTTCCCCTTGCAATAAACTGTTGAATGCACACCTCTGTGTATAGGAAATGTGTGTCTTTAAGAGCTGAAGTTATTTAACAGCTCAGACTATTAGTTCACAGGCAGAAATGTATTTTCTTTCCAGGTTTTGATTTTATTGGGCTGTCCTGCATGTACCTGAGCTAAGCCTCACTAGTACTCACATACACATACATGTAAACACACAACTCAGATTTAAGGACCACACAGGCCCATTATCTCTGGCCTTGTTCCACACATGCTGCATTATTGTGTGGGTACAAGAGAGGCTGATGCAGAGACGAGGAGAAAATCCTGACCTGACAACAGTGACTTCACACATGCACACAGAACACTGGTGATGTGAGCATGATGGCTGCGTAGGGTGAAGATACCCTGCACATCTATTCAAACCCACTGACCCTCTAATGCTCACTGCCAGCAGAAGCCCAGGTTCCTGCTCTGCATATGTGGCTGCTCCTTAGGCCAAATCTATTCCAACAACCGCCAGCGTAGCGTGAGTCCAGCTGAGACAGCGAGGAGATTTCTGACATCAGCCTGACCTTGGGTGAGTCATTTGACCTCCTTGTGCCTCAGTCCATCTGGCTGAAAATTAGGTAGAAATACACCACCAGATGTTGTATGTGAGCCAGGCATTCCTAAGTCAGCTATTTAGCAAGAAGCAAATGCTACCTCGTGCTGCCAGGGCTGGCAGAAGGACACTCGTGTATGCGCTGAAGGGCGGCCAGAGCTGCTCCCAAGCCCTCTGTCCACCCTCACTCAGGCACCCAAATGGCTCAACACCTTGTGGGAGGCAGAGCCATGTTACATCCCAGCACCACCCCCCAGTCACAGGAGCTTTACTGCTGCCTCAGGAGCAAATTTTTAGCAAACAAATAGTGAAAGGCCTCATTGATATGCCAACACCCTGCAGACCAGTGATGTCCAAGCTCAGCACTGTGGCTATCAAACATTTGCTAATTTAGATGTGGATGCTCGAGCAGTGTCTTTTCCATTTCTCTCTCTGCAATCCTCAACAATATATTCTGAGCCAAAAAGCCTTCCCTAATTGCTCTGTTTCTAAGTGGACAATCATTAAACTATGCTTTAATAGCGAGAAATCAACCAAGCGATCACAGAGAGCTCACAATAAGGAATATCTCCACATGCGAGTGCTCAAGGAGCGTGTTCAATTTGCTTCTGCTGCCATCTGAAAGGCTTTCTGCAGCTACATCCCTGACTGATGGCTTCTGTGCCTCTTCCAAGGAACATACGTTACTGAGCAAATAGTGCCTGGAAATTTCAGCACTGAACCTACACAAATCTGCACACATGCACCAAATGTGTGTCCTGTTAGAGATGCCTGCATGCATATTTGCCATCAGAGAGATCTGAGCATCATACGCAGACACACACACAGAGCAAACTCGAAAACCTTCTTGCAGGCATCTTGTGAATACCAAAAAACGTGGAAAGAAACAGGCAGCTCTACTGCAATCCCCCATGGACCATCTGTTAGCGGAAATGTCAATCTGCCATGTTTACATAGGTTTTGATGACTCTGGGAACAGCCTGTTCAGCTCTGGCTGAAATTGGCTGCAATGAAGAACAAACTTGTTTTGTACCAGTTTGCAACTTTCAACAAACAGAAAAAACCATCAACCACACAACATGGCCTGTGTCCCACATGTTGTTCGAGCACATTATGTTTGAGAGGGGAAAAAAAAAAGCAAAAGACAAATCCCTCTTGGGGCTTAGCCTCTAAGATTGGGCAGCAGCAATTAACTCTAGGACTGTTTTCATCACAGTCCTGAAGAAATCCTGTGTGCCTGAAAGCTTCACTGCTTTTTTAAGCAGCATTTTTTGGTGTAATAAATGACACTATTTCTTTTTACTCAAGGGGAGCTAGTGGGTGGCTGAAGGAAGGAAATATTGTCTTGGTTTTTACAACACAGTAATGAAGGCAAGGAGCAAGGAGTGTCAGTCTAATACCAATATAAAGAGGGAAGAATCTCTTTGTCAGTTCACTGCAAACACAAGAATGAAAACTAATAAAAACATCTTCCAATAAAAGACATTTCCATTACAGCTAAATCCTTATCAAAGCAAACAAGCCTTTTCATTTTAGCCTTTTTATAGAAACTCCAACTGGTAAAAATGTGCCTAGATCGTGTTACCTTCTCAGTGACAAGTCATGATTTCATGCAAATATATGAGCTGAGAATGAACACATAGCAAAAGTTCAACTTGAAACCTCTGTTTTTTTAGGATGGTTATTTAAAGTAGCTTGAAACCCTGTGCAAAACAAGGCTGGGGATGTTTCAATTGCCCAGCTTTTGAGAGTGGTGCAGTGGAGAGAAAGGATTCGTTGCTGAACAGCAGCGGGTGGGAGCGGGAAGGCTCCGTGTCACGCAAACACAGCGACATCCCTGCCTGCATCTGGGATGCAACACACACAGACCTCTGCCAGCAGATAAAGGAGTCTCTGCTCGCTGTCACCAGGAGCACAGCTCTCATCTGAAGCTTCTCAGAAAACACTGGGACTTCTTTTCCACGCAGAAAAATTTCAACATGAAAATGACAAACAACCCGGGTGGATCCAAGTTCCCTGATGTGTTACAGCTTCTGCTCTCCGAGTCATGGGGATGCTTCATGGGAAACACAGTCCTGTGGGAAGGAGGCCCACAGGGAAGGAGAAGGGCAGCAAGCAAGGAAGGCTCCAGCTCACCAGAACAACAACAGCAAACATTTCCAAACCAAAATGCTTGGGTTTGGCTTCATTCAATGAAAAGCTGAAGTCTTCCATGGAAAGCAGATGCTTTTTAACATTCTCCCCCACCCTTTAAATTGCTTGGCCCACAAGCAGCAGTGACAGAGATGTCTGGAGCAGAGCCATTTTATCATCCTCAGTCCATCTGTCAGAGGAGACAGAGCTGCATCACCACAGCCCGTGCACGACTGTGTCATTTATAACAGGGCTACTGAGGGCATCAGTCTGGGGGGTGCTTGCAAGGGGAAGAGAGTAAGAGAGGAAAATCACTTGTCAGTGTATTTAGAAATCCGTGTGTGTGACCACTGGAAACACATAAAGGAAGGAAAATGAACCACTGAATGGCCAACTGTACTCCTGCCTAGTGGAGCTGTGAGCATCCAGAGGGGTCCCGTGCTGACACCTTGACTGCAGTAGCACCTTGCTGTCCTGCAGGCAGGGACAGGGGGTCCAGGAGGTTCCTCTGGGACTCTCCCACCTTCCACTTGTACCATCCTGCACCTCCAGCACTATGTGTAACAGCTCAGGAAGAATCACAGTCCTACATCTGAAGGAACTGATGATCTTGACCTGAAGATGACCAAGGGGTTATCTCACCACCCTTACCCACAATTTTTTGCAGGAATCAGTTCCAATCCCAGAGTTTTTAAAGACTTCCTGCCCTCAGTCCTTACCCACAATTTTTTGCAGGAATCAGTTCCAATCCCAGAGTTTTTAAAGACTTCCTGCCCTCAGTCTGCTCTCCAGTCCCCACACCTGTAAAATGACACTCAGTCACTTCTGACTCCATATGGCATGGGGACAGTCCCTTCTTTGTGTCTATCTAACATGGAGCATCCAGTCTCCACTGGAACCTCAGGCTGCCACAAGAATAAAAACAATAAAGAATAATCCATGGAATTGTAAGTAATCACTCAGCACGGGAACAGCCTGCGGGCACAGAGCAGCCAATGCAAGTGCCAACCAGCCAACACAAACCAGGTTTCAGGAGCATAACCTGAGGAGAGAGGGACGAGCAGGCAGCTGGAGGTCACAGCTACACAAACCTGCCCTGCAGTGCCAGCAGCCTCAGCCAAAGGGTCTGCCTCAGCCAACATCCCCAGCTCTGTGGTGACATGATATGCTGCTAAACAAAAGGGATCCTTGAGGCATTTCTCACTCCCTCTCTTCAGTGAATAGGACTTCAAGTTATACTATCCAACCTAGAAGACTCTGGGGAGCTTCCCCTTGCCAGGCTGGACAGGAATTTCCTTCCACAATGATTTTCTCTTTCCTGTGGCTCTCTTGCATTCCTTGCCATGGATTTTCACAGCCCCAACTCCACACAGCATGACAGAAGAAAACAGAAGGCAACAAAGGCAGCTGGTCACTGCAGGGTGCAAAGCTCCCACAACACTCTGTTCCAGGCAGGGTCCCTGGGGGTTTCCAGCTTGAATGGATGCTGGGGGAAGCTATTTGCAGCACACAGGACACCCACACCCCCTCCACAGCCTCGACTAGAGGCATTTTCTGTACAGGCAGGGAGATGCTCACACTCACAACTGCTCCTGACTTGGTTTACATCCACTGTGGGCACCAGGCATGTGTGCACCACTCCAGCCACGTACCTGAGACCTGCCCAACTCCCTGACTGCCCAGCCAGGTAACATCTCATCATCGTCCATGGGGCCTCTTGGCCACTGCAGCATAAAGATGTTTCTTGTTCATACTCTTTTCACACTCGGTTATACACATCGCAGTACAGAAAGGAAGCAATGGTGCTCAGGTGGCACTTCCAGCAGGAATGGGGCAGTGCAGGAGCAGGGTCTCCTGCGTGGGAGCACATCTCCCTCCAGTGCCCGCTCCCAGCAACAACAGCCTGTTGCTCCCGGCCACCACTCGATCTCCTTCACCTGCCAGGTCACCCTCCAGGTCGGCACGGGTGACAACGCTGCTCTCCGGGTGGCTGCTTCCCAGTGACCCTTGCTTCCCCAGCCACATCCATCAAAAAAAAAAACAAAACCCAAACCCCTCAGTGAATTTATCTCTCAGTGGCCGTTCCCCATCCAATTATAGAAACTCTACAGCCAGAACCGTCCCTCTCCCCCAAAGCTCTGGTCTGTGACTGTAACTCTGCTGCTGGGCACTGCCCACTCTGAGGGCCCCACGCTCTCAGGCTGAGCCTCAGGTGGCCTTGGCACTGCCCTCTCCAGCCCCACTCTGCATATATTCAGATCTTGGTGTAAGCCCTTGCAGGCAGGATTGCTGCTCTGGAAGAGAGATCTGGATATGCTGCCCCCAAAAAGGCCTCACAAAGAAGGAACTTCCCCCCATCCTGACCTGTTCTCAGGGGTAAGTCCCCATCACTGAAAACATTTGTTCCTTATTTGACTGAAAGAGCTGTAGGAAATTCCTCACACTCTTCGGCTTGGGTCCAGACAGGCAGCCACATTCCACCAAGATCCATAGATGTGGCTTGGCTGCAGACAAGCAGCCTCTCCTCCAGCTGAGCACTGATCAGCCACAGCACGCAGGGATGGCCACGGGCATGGCTTCAGCTCGTGGGGCTAGTGAAGCCAGCAGAGACTTTGTGCTTCCCAAAGATCACACCTGCACTGCCTCCAGCAGCACGGACAGGGCTCGTGGTCAGCAGGTACCTGAGCTCTCCTGCCCTCCAGGGACACACGAGTGCATCGCTGATGCAAACGTGAAACCCCATGTGCTCACAATGCATTTGTTTTACTGAACCTCCTAATTACTTTACATGCTCTCCCAGGGCTACAAAGAGAGACATAAACAGATTAACTAAATTAGGCCAATTAAAGGTTCCCTAATGGAATGAAATGTTTCAGGCAAGCTTGGAAGAGGAAATGGGCAGGGAGGAATGAAAGACAATGCAGTGTCAGGCAAACCAAGCAGGGCAGGAAAAGGCTACTTCAAAAAATAAGGTTCACAAAACCCTGCAATTTCACCTCTCGTTTGTCTTCAAGAGTATTGAAGAGTATTGAATAGTCTCCACACTATTTGTGGAGACAGCTCCTTTTAGTCCAAGCAAAAGAGAATCCTGGAAGGCCACGTGTCTGCTTTAGACATCATGCTTCCTCCCACCATCCACATGCCACAGCAACACAAATACCACAGCTTTCTGCAGCACCAAGTTTGGCAGCAGCTTCTCAGATTGAGGGGTCACTGTCCCAGGGGATGAAAAGGGGGGGTAGATGCACAGGAATCCCAAATTATATCCAACAGCCAAGGCTGAGCTAGTCAAGTTTTACAGAGAGGGGAAATGTGTGACTGCCCAACACCAGCTGCAGCCACGACTTCAGGCACTGCAGAGCCAGGACAGATCCCACCCTGGCTTCCCAGCAGCCACACACCAAACAAAGGCTCTTGCCAAAGGTGGGAGCCCAGTCACCATGTGCATGGGTCCTTACCTTCCTCTTCCCAGGGAAGATGTCCTCAGGGAGGCTCGTGTGGATGAGGCTGTGCACTTCTGCCAGCTCAGTGATGTCCCCCAGGGGCACGGGTGCATCCTCTGGGAGCGGGGACATGAGGGACTCGAGCTCATGTGAGTCCAGGGTGGCACTGGGAGAGGCCAGCCCTTGCCTGCTCCGGTGGTAGTACGTGTGGTTGCCAGCAGCCTGGGAATCCAGGCCTGGCAGGGCCTCCCTGAGGGAAAACAAGCAAGAGTTGACATCTCAGCTGGTCCTTGTGTAAGTGACAAGGCCCAAGCTATGCCCTGCCACTCCTGGGGATATCCTTTATCATCACATGCCACTGTAACACCTTTCACTGCAGATATATCTCTGCACCACCTTGGTTAATGCCAAAGCTCAGACAAATCCCACTGTGGGATGCAAAGCTGTCCCTCTGCCAGCAAACCCCAAGGGTAGGACACACTACGAGTCCCAGCACAAGCAGGTGCTCACCCACACTAGTCCATGGGGAGCTGTGTCACTCCTGTCACCGCTGCTTTACAGGTTAGAGGTGCAACAGGACAGGAAAGTTTAGTGGCCACATTAGGATAGAAGCTGTTTGTTCTTAACCCTGAGATCTGCTGTGAGCTCAAAGCTCTTCTGAACAACTGACCTGTTTTCTGCTCATGGTCTTTCCAAATGCTTGTGGCTGGATCCAGACCCCTGGGATAGCAGAGGGCTTTGGGCTGTATCCAATCCTTCTTAAACCAGCCTGTCACTCTCTGTGAAGTCTTTCATCATTTTCCCAGATGGAAGTTAACAAACCATTTCCAAACATCCTTAGAGCTGTCCAACCTCAGAAGCAAAATACTACCCACATTAACAGACACAGGTAATAAACTGATTCTTCCTTTTTTGGGCGCTTTTTCTTTCTCTGAAAAAAACTTCTACTAGTCTAAGAATGAAACTGAAGAGAAACTACTGAAGAGAAAAAAAAATCAGTGAAAAGACTACACTAAATATACTCCTTATCCATCCACAGATCTGAGCTGTGCATTAACTGTCCCCTACACCACAACCCAAGCAGCCCAGCTGAAGAAGGGATGCAGCTCACACTGGTTTTGTCTCCTTCCACAGCAGCTCCTTTACCTGAGGTGCCACCCACCTGTGCTTGCTGTTGCGGAAGCTGGCACACATGCAGAAGAGAATGCAGAGCAGCCCCAGGCACACCCCCACGATGATCCCTGTCACAGAATGGATATCCAGGACATCTAGGAGGGGAAGGAATGACAGCCACATCATTTCAACTGCTGGCAGGAAGATGTGCTCTTCTCATGTTCAGAGAAGCACCAGCAGTACTAAACCAAACATGTTTAAAAGGTCCTTCTAACCCAACTGTTCTGTGGTTCTGATTCTATACACACAAAACAATAAAATTCCTTGGCAGTGACAATTTAGATCAACTTAAAGCAAACTGGCATCTATGCATATTCATTAATGTCACGCTACAGCAAGATGCAGGTTGCCCTTCCAGAGGAAAAAGGATGGGGAAGAGATGAAGCTTGGCTGTGGGTGGGTTCTGGAGCTGCACATCTGAGGGCTCTGCCCTGCAGAGAATCTTATCTTGCATCCTACACAGTGACACCAGGCAATTGCTTGGTAAACAGAAATGTCACTGCTGACAAATCAGTCTCCAGCCATGCAATTCCCCTCCTGCCCTGGGGGAGGGAGGAATTCCTACCAGACAGCTTCTCCCGGAGGGTGTGCACATCCTTAACGTTGGAATAGGGCCCGGATCCCACCACGGTCTTTGCTCCCATCTTGAAGAAGTATCTGGTATCACTTTCCAGGCCATGCACTTCAGTGCTGAAGATGTTTCCTGACCAAAAGCAAATCAAAAGAGATTTAAAATGTTCTGTTTCAGGAGCATTCAGAGGCTACAGAAAAGCAGCTGTGGAATTGCTGGACCCTCAGAAGTGAGGGATTTTGTGACATTTTTGGGCATTTCATATACCTTTTCAGAAATAATGAACCTCCTGCTTGCAGATCTGAAAATACAGACTACTCGTGATGCTGCTGGCACACATTTTTCTAGGAATTGCTGGCTGCCAGGCTGCATCTGTAGGTTATTTCCTGGATGACAATGACTACTTCAGCCCCAGACACGTGTAATTTCATGTCTCTCAGTAGCCATGTCCCTGGACTCTCTGCTATGACCAGATACAGCATATGCTTCAAGAAAACTGCCAGGATGAGCTCTTAAATATTTGTCTGTATGCAAAGTGAGGCAGAAATCATGGCAGCAGGACTGAGCAACCAAGGCTCCAGAGAGAGGAAAGGAGGCCAGAGGACTGGGGGGTATTACAGTGCCTGGAGGAGGCTCACCTTCTCGTGTCAGCAAGGTCCACATGTCATCTGGCTGCGTGTTGTTGGCATTGTACAGGATGAGATACTCCACAATGATGCCATTGGGCTCCACAGGTGGGCACCAGTGCACCTGGACAGCGTAGGGGTTGAGAGGGTGCAGCCGCAGGTCAGACGGAGGAGTGGAGGGCCCTGGCAGAGACAAAGGAAGAGCCAGCCTGAGCAGCAGGAAGAGCAGCAGAGCATTCATCCCCAGAGAGCCTCCCAGCATGGACTCAAGGTCATCAGAGCTTCGAGGGGGTCTGAGATCACATCTCTCAGGGGCACGCTGGGAGGGATCTGACGGAGACTCGAGGAAAGGCAGGAGAGTGAGGATTTGGCTCCCATGAGCACTCACGGTCGGGCAGGGTGAAGCGTTCCACCACGCTGCCGAAGGGCCCATCGATGCCAACGCCGTTGGACTGCACAGCAAACTCGTACCTGGTGTAGGGCTTCAGCCCACTAATGAGGATGTCTTCATCCGAGCTGGAGAGAGAGGACACAGCACAACGCCTGAGAGTCCTCCCATGTCACCTTGACACCCCACCAGGAACGCTCTAAGAGATTATCCTAACTCTGACAGTACTTGATTTTCCACCTCTTGCAGCCATTTGAATGCAAGAACTCTCAGCTCCCACAGACAGAGCAAAACAGTTCCCAGTCTCCAGGACCATTTCTGATGTACTTGCAGGAAAACAGCCTGGTTAGAGGCTAAAAATGGGCACAAGTATTCAGATGTAAGATACATCCCCAAATTATTAAAACTGCTTAAACTCTAACAATTTATAGACCAAATTTGTGAGGACCATCGCACAAATCACAAATGCATAATTGCACCCAGCCATGTTGTTAATGTGTGTAAGGTTCAACCACAGCAAAAAAGATGAAGAGACCAGTAAATGACTCCTTGGTATTCAAGTCAAGTCCCACTGCCACATCTCAGCAGTCCTGAACATTATCTGTGACCATGGTAGATATTCCCAGCATATGGAACACTCAGAATTTTGCTAAGTTCTGTAAATTCCATGCAACTTCCTCCTGCCCTGTGTTCATTCCTGACATGAACAACACATGGTAGATGAGCCCTCTTTACCTGGTGTAGTATGTCACAAGAGAAGCGTTTTTCAGGCCCCAGGGGCTGAAGCGCACGGTGTAGTTGACAATTTTGACTGTTGTGAAGTCGGGTTTCTTCCAGCGGAGCCAGATGGAAGTTGAGCTGTTGGACTCTGCATAGACTTGGACTGGAGGCAGTGGAGGCCCCTTCTGCACAGGGGGATCTACGGTGCAGCACAAAGAGAGATGTGGAGATGACCATGACAGTAATGCCACTCACACCCAGTGGAAGAACAACCCTAATGAGAAGGGGGATGTTTTTCTCCTTCCCAATTCCTTCAATGCATTTTGCAATGACTGTCAAAGGATGCTCCCTTATGTTATGACCTTTCCTATTTTGGTATTGTCCTTTTTGAAGTTCATCCTCTGTAATCCCTCCACCCTTCCTCTGCCAAGCAGAAGAGACACAAGGGCATTTCTCACCTACTGCTGTTGCAGGTGCCTTTTCTGTTTTGCCCTTCCAGACTGCTGCGTACCCATCTTCGTGCTTATTGAATGCCACCAGCTTCACCTCGTACAGCTTCCCAGGAGCTGGAAAAATCAATCAGGGTTTGCTTTTGGCTTATTTTTGTCACCAACTCTCCCTAGCCAGACACATTTTCTTTGATCCTGCCAGCTTTTCTCACCATCCAAGAAAGTAGCTTGAATATAATAAATATGTTTTTGTTATCTTATACCTATGTAAATATCACCTAATACCTAAATTACAGCAGGGAGTCCCCCTCCCACTTACAGGCTTCCCACACACAAACACTGTCTCACAGCTGGTGTATGTTATCAGCACAGCTGCTCTTTGGTTCTCCCCTTGCTTTTGACAGAAATTATCAGCAGGAAATGGACTTGCCCCAGCCCTCAAGGGTTGACCAGTATCCTGGCCTCTAACAATGTACTCAGGATCTCTAGATCTTCCTCTCTTACAAACTACTAAAGAAACCTACACATGCTGACTCCTCTCTACCATGGAAGTGACTGCACTGCACTGTTTATTCCTGAGGAGTGAGGACATTCTCTCCTCCCCCAAAATGCACCTCCTGTTTCTGAAGTCCTTTTTGATTTATTCACTGCTGTGAGGATGTGCCTTCCAGCAAGTCCTCAAATGCCCTGTTAAGTCACTGGCAGCCTTTGTTGTATGGTGTCTGTTTTGCCTTCACAGTAGAGCTTCCCAATTTGCAATTAGAAAAGCAACAAAGCACAGAAAACCCACACCAAAAACCTGAGGGTCCTCATTGCATGCTCTTCCCAACAGAGAGCCTTGCACTGTGGGGAATCTCAAACTGATCTGCAGGGCAGGGCATTCTGTCTCCAAGCAGTGCTGCCCTGGTCCACAAAACACTTCCCTCTCCTCCAGCCTTTCATCAGCTTCTTCATTTTTAATGGAGATGTTTAATCAAAGAAACAACTTGGGAGATAAAAAGTTCTCAAAGAAGACATTCCCTGCAGCAGCCAGCCCCTTCAGGAGCTCAGCCAGAGCAGTCCACACTGCCTTTTGTTGCCTTGGCTGCAGCACATTGATGAAGTTTGTTAATTTGGGACATGCCTCTTCATTCCCTGCCCTCACAGATCACTGCTCTCTTTGCCAGACAACGTAAGCAGAATGAAACCTTTCTTATTGATGCCAATTTTATTATTACTGCCCTGATTACACTTCCAAGGGCTGATGGTACCAATTACCAAAGGCTTTTTCTGCTCCACAACACACGCTCACGCTCAGAATATAAAAACAGTTCAGTCACATTTTTCTCCCCAAAGAATCCCAAATGCAAACAGAGTTTTGTCTGCCTCCAAGAGAGCCTGATCTGCATTTCCACACTCTCCAGCCACAGAAAAACGTTTCAAACCCACACAAGGGGGATAAGGCCAAAGGGCACTCAACCTCCAAAGGGCTGGGACCACGGGCTCAGTGGAACAAAGAACGCCCAGCCCATCTCCTGCCAGCACCACACTCTCCTTCTGGCTGAGCCTTGGGCTGGGCTTCACTGGGACACGAGCACATCATGGATGGTGCAATCCAAAACGATGAGGAAAAGCTCACAGATGTGAGGCAGCTGTGAGCAGCTCCTGTTGGAGAATGGAGTGAAGGAAAGGACAAGTCCTCTGTCTCCATCCCTGGGCAGGATCAATGCAGCAGCTGCTTGCATGGGACGCCAGGGGAGCTCGACTGCATGATCAAGCACCTTACATCCTGAAAATAGGGGTATTTTGGATTTCTCAGTCAGAGGATTGGCTTCAATTTTTATACACAGGCCCAGATGTTTAAGCCCTTAGAACAGGCAGACATAAAACTCTATCAAGCTGTCAAGAAGCTGGTAGGCAGCATGAAAACAGATGTATTTCACTGCATTCCATCATACATTAAATATAAGCAGAATAATCTAGTCCAGATCATTTTAAATCAGTAATCTGGATAGCTGCATAATATATCCAATATGCTAAATATGTTGCTTCACTCAGCATTTCAAGGTGTTCATATTGGCCAGGTGCCAGAAGCCATACTTTCCTTTAAGTGGGAAAACACCCTGATTTCCAGACAGCTACTTCCAAAGGAATTCAATCTTCCTTCAAGGGAATGTGGAACACAGGATCAGATCCCTGACACTTATTTTTCACATAAATTATGGCCCTGGTAGCTGCACCTCAGTACAGGGAGTAAGTGCTAGAACATCAATGGAAGTCACTAAGAATTTCTCAGGGAAAACCCCTCCTGGTGATTCAGGAAAGCTTCCTTCTGATTTTGTGGACTGATGAAATTGCTGGATTTCCTGTGTGCCCTTGACCAGCTGCCCACCTCTCTCACAGGACTTCAGCACACGTCTCAGATAAGACACATGGTACCATTAGTGACACCATTCTAAGGAGATATGGTTTGCTCCAGGATCAGCACAAGATGGGAGAAGTCTTCTATTTCAAGCCACACCTCAAACCAAGACAAGGGGCAGAGCACTGGCTTCAGTGACACTGCAGAGCTGTGGAGCCAAGGGACATGTAGTGACCACTCTGGACTTTGTCTGACTGACATGGAACACACCACACCTGAGCTCAGCCTGGTATGCCCAGTGCCCAGCCTGGGATTTCCTAACACCACTTCAAACACCAGAACAGGCTTCCTAGAGAGATGGTCAGTGCCCCAAGCCTGTCGGTGTATAAAAGACATTTGGACAGAATTTGCTTTCATTTTTGGCCAACAGTGAGGCAGTTGAAGATAATCCCAAGTGACAGTGGTGGGTATTTGCTTTTATAGAGGGATCTTAGGAGAGGTTTCCAGTGCTGTGCTTTCCAAGCAGACATCCCTGATCTGGGAAATCCCCCCAGCTAATTCCCCATCAGCCCAGATTAGGGCTGCCAGCCCTTCCTGAGACCACTGCCCACTCTGCTACAAGCTGCAGCCCTAAGTACTGGTACAGGGCAGTTCTGTGCCATAAAATGAAACCCTTCTAAATCCCAACCACTCCTCCTTGTTTCATGTGCAGAACCCCCCCTTCCTCAGCACAGCCAGATTCCTGACCCTTCCTTTACTGTATGTGTGCAGGAACACATCATTCAAGAGCAGAGGGGAGCAGAGGGAACATCCTGGACCAGGAGAAACCTGAGCCTGGGCTCCTGACGCAGCGATAGCCGATACACAGCCGCCAAATCATACGGAAACCATCAGGGCTTGACGGATGCCCAAATTCAAGGAAGTAATTACAGAAGAACAAGCAACCTTCTCAGCATCATCGTGCCAGAGCATTTGGAACCAATTCAGCCCACTCCCAGCCCCTGCACCGACTGACTTGCCAGTGGTTGGAGCAGCACGTGATGATGTTCACATGTGGTTTCCTCTGCGCAATAATTACAGACCTAAATTCTTCAGAGAAACTCGTCTCTGTTAGCACTCTCAATGGCAAGATGGCTGTGACAGAGCTGGGAGAACCCCACTTAGAGATGGCACAAACAGTCCTTCCAGGTGCTGAAGCCTTTACACTGTGCATAATATATATGCTACAAGTGTAAGATGAACCAGCACAACAGGCACGTGCCCTACAGTGTCCACTCACTGGGCAGTAACAGGGTGAAGTATAAAGTGGGGGATGGAAGAACTCTAGGAAGCAGGAAAAGCCTCTTTCAAGGATGCATCTGCCATGACTCTCTTCTCTCTCCATCCTGTACCAATGGGCAAATCAATTAATTAATGCAATCAGATGTTAGGAACACAACTCCTTAATGCCAAGCACAGTGAGCCAGGCAGGCAGGACTCACTGCTGTTCAGATTTTCTCCAGTCATGGACACTCACTCTTCCATCCCTTTTCCTTTAGTGGGACAGAATACTGGGCTAAAATTAGTATGCTGTGAATTATCCCATCTCTGTGTTTTAATACAGAGAGATTTCAAACAGCATGCAATTATAGAGCTCCTTAGAAACAGACAGGGAAGGAGAGATAATTGTCCTGACTGGAGATTTCAATCTTGGCACTCTTTAAAGTGACACAATAAAAACACTAATTAAGAACCACTTATTAGCATATACTAAGTATATTGGTAACTTGGTTAAAATCCCTGCTAAATTTGCATTAGAAATTTCTGTGCTTTAAACTCTGCTCAATACAAGCCTAAAGAGCCCCGCTCCAGAAAGGATTTTGGATGATCTTAAAAAACACCTCAGATGGTCCTGGCCCTATGTATCTCCAGTCATGCAAAAACTCTTGGGAGCATCCTGGGATGCTACAAAGGGCAAGAGACAGGTCCTGAGTTTCCACATCAAGTGCTGGGAAGATGCAGCCAGCTAACCTAGTCGAGTCAGCTCGTACTGCTTCACTTTCTTCTTTAGTTTTATGGGTCCTACGTCCCAGCTCTCATCTTCAGCACCATCCAAAGGGCTCTCATCACTGGACTCCTCTGGGCCCACCTCTCTGTAGTAGAGCTTGTAGCCAGATATCTGGGCATGGTTTGCTGGGGGCTGCCATGTTATCAGGAGAGATTCCATCTTCGCTCGGACTTTTAATTCTGTCGGGGCAAATGGAACTGGAAGAAAAAGACAAAAGAAAAAGACTGAGCGACATGTTTCCATTTACCTGGTCTACTGAATCCTCCTGGTTCTCAGTAATGAGGGAAGAGTGTCAGGAAAAGGCTGTCCTGAGTGGGAAGTCTCTGCTCCTTGACAGTGGAGAGTCAGTCACACTCTACCACTGACTTTCCCAGCTGGGTGATAGAGGAAACAACGATGTCACAAAGACACTGCGGGGGTTTCTCAGTGTGTTCTGAGATATTCACCATCTTTAACCACTGCTGGAGTCTGGTATGGGCTCAGCTCTGTTTGGCAGAATTGTCTATTCACTTCCAAATGTCGTTAACATTGGGATCTGGAGTTCTGTTTGTTTTCTTTTTTTTTTTTTTAAGAACTTTCACAGCTGCACATAGAGGGTGCAAAGCCCCACAGCCAGGCAAGCAGTGAGATGTACAGGAGCTGCTGAGCAGCAAGGAAAAGGTGAGCACTTTGGTCTGACCAAAACCAATGGCTGTAATTCCCAAAGGAAAGCAAGTATCTCTGAAAATGCCTTAAGTTTCCCACCCTGTCCCAAATCCCAGGCATTCCCCAGCCTCCTACCATGTGTCTGGTTGTCTCTGTCAGGAGTCCGGTGCTGGGTCCACTCGGAAGGGGCTCCATATCCCACACTGGTGCTGGCTGCAATCCGAACCTTGTACACTTTGTTGGGATGCAGTGAGTACAGGGTGATCTGCGTCTCATTTCCACCCACTTCGATGGAGGTGACCTGATCTGCTGGAACCAAGGGGACACCACTGAAAAGAGGGATTTCCCAGCCAAAGGGAAGTACAGCTGAGCAGCCACAAGCCTCATTACCTCCTCGTGGTCTGCAGGCCCTGGGCTGCCTTGGCTTTGCTCTGAGCAGTCTTATGCCATCAGAAAAAACTGTAAGGCTGGGCAGATATTCTGACTGACACCTCCCTTCATTACATTCCAAATTTCAGGTTGCCTTTAGCACCAGAGCCTGCCCAGAGGGAGCTGTCAGAAACCTTGCTCTGATGATGTGATGGTGGAACATGAGCACAGCTAATGGGAGCTGATGGCATGTTCCAATGCTTCTCACTGCTGTATTTAAACCCTCACCTTAATGTGAACCAGAACTGTCCAGCAGCCCTGCTTTCTGCAAAATTCACACCCTCATCCACGCCAGACAGAGGTTTTACTGCTCCCTCTTCAGCCCACCCAAGTTCATAAGGGAGGTAACAGGAAATTTAAACTGAGAATAGCCTGGGATTTTCACTGTATCAGCTAACTGGTTTTGCTGAAGATTCATGTGGCCTGTTTAGAGTACACACAGGTCTTGATTTCAACTTCCCTTGGCCTTAACTCAGCCAGGAGCACTGTCCCTGCTATGTAACAATGTACTGCTGAGTGTGATCCCTGGATTGCAAGTGTTTCCAAGGTTTTACGATGCCATTGAGCCAAGTGCAGGCTCAAGGCAAAAGAACCAGAGCCAGGAGTCACAGCACAGACTACTAAGCCAGTTCAAATACACGGGAACATGTCCAGCACCTCATCACACTCGCCATCCTTCTCTCAGGAAGAATCATGACCCTGGGAAGTGAGAAGCTGCAGAGCTTTGACAGTTTTAAGAGCAAATACCCAGAAGGATTTGCAAAGCAAGCACACGTGGAATTGGAACAGCCACATCCAGCAGATGTAAATGTTATCATCCTTGCTGAACCCTGCTTAGCATGCCTGCCTCTGAAAATCAGAGAAAACTCAGTAATAGAGCAACACAACCTGGAGGGTATTTTGGGTTTTTTTTTTTCACAAGGATCACTTTGATTTTAAGAAAATTTAAAGCATTTACTCCTCTTCCCCAAGCAGCATAAAGCTCTTTCCCCAAAACAGATGGCAGTGAAGGGCTGCTCATGCAGACATTTCTGGGACATCACAAACATGGGGCAGGCCATTCTCCTGGGGCCATGGCATGGTGTTTCCCTCACCTTCCTTGAGGGTGCAGTAGTCGATCTTGTACTTGGTTATCTTGCCATTACTCAGCTCGGGAGGAGGGGGCAGCCACGTCACACGGATGTCACCGGGAGTCATGCTCGACAGGGACAGCTGAGGGGCTGCACTGGGAACTGGGAAAACAACCGAGAGAAGTCAGCAAAGACCAGAGCAACACCTCAACACATCTCTGCCAGCTCTCTGAGCTGGTTGGAGACCACTGCCTTGGCTCTACCACAGCCACTGGTGACTTGGTGTCTGTCCTGCAGGAACCAACACACCACAGCCCTTCAGGGGTGTCTGGGGAGGGGAGATGCTTGACTGCTCCACTTCCAGGCTGCCCAGAGCCTGCTGGCCACAGCCACACTGTTCCCAGGGACCCGTGTCTGGGGCAAACTGGGCAGGGTGGCACACACCAGCTCTCAGCTTGTGCTGTACATGGAGCATGAAGGAGACACAAAAGCAAATGGCTCACAGATCCAAACTACAGCCTGGGAATCCTCACTCCCTTGAGAACCACAGCTCTGGGCTGCAGGCAGCTTTCATGCTTTCAACTCAGCCTTTCAGGCTTCAGACACACACACATGGGACCACGCAGGTCACCATGTCAGGAGCATTAAAAGCACATAATGCACACAAGGTCTGCCAAAACCATCTCTGCTTGCCTCTTGTCCTGCAGCCTGTTGAAAGCTGTGCATGGCTTCCCGTTGGGCAGCTGTGCTTCTGGCACTCTGCCTTTACTGCTCACAAAATGCTGTGTGATAAATGGCAAAATCAACACAAACTACTGGCTCTTAAGGGGCCCGACCTCAAGGCTCCTCCCACCCCTACAAATTGCAATAGATGTTTCATCTGAGTTGAAATCCAGTCTGGCCCAGAGTGAAGCTTGGAGCAATATCACATGGGTCAGGTGAAAGCCCTTAGGAGTTGCCTGCAATTCCCAAAGGATTCTCATGGGCCCCACCATCAGCCAGGGTATTTTCACATCCTTCATCACCCAAGCTGATGATGAGACCAGGGTGCAGGTTCAGGTTTCTAGGAGCTGCTACCACTCTGTGTAGCACATTCAGTGCTCACCATCAACCAGGTCAAGAACATCTAGGCACCAGTACCCATCTAATTCAACACACCATCCTCCAGGGTCTGGACAACGATGGAAGAGGACGTCCGGCTGGCTCCGAGCTGGGAATATGCAACCACATAGAAGACATAGTTGGTGTTTGGCTCCAGATCCTTGACTTGCAGCTCAGTTGTGTCGTTATTGACAGCAAACTGGTATTCCACATTATCTGTTCCTAGAGCCAAGGAAACACTGATCAGCAGGTCAGTGAACTGCCAAGACACTCCTGAAAAAATCACTTAATTCACAAGGTCTGCAGATTAAATCCACTTTAAAAATCACTATATCTTCTCCAGTTTCCCCAGCACCTGCACAGCCTCATCTCTTCTGAGTTTTTTGGGCAGAAACTCCAATGCCTCAATGTTGATGTCTCCATTTTGACTCAAACTCCTTAATCCATGCTGAAGCAGCTGCAGTTACCAGTATAATTTTCAGAGGAGCTCTGGCAACAGTTCAGCAGGAGCATTGGCTTGCTGGCTGTTTGGGAAGACATACCCCAAGAGAGCCAGTGCCTCACTTCAGATTCTGGGTGTGGATAATTTAGTGATTCCCCCTGTACACAATGCAGCTGGTTGATATCACTGTTAGCAATCACACTCTTTGCATACAAAAGCAGTATGTATAAAATCAGCAGTGCCTGGTCCCACGGAATCCAGACAACTCAGCTATGTAGACACACTACTATCAATCAAGAAGTTAGAATATGTTGGCTAATCCACAGGCACTGTCACTGGCTGAGATCGACTCCAGGAGAAAATTCCCTTACCTGAAATGAAAAGGGAATTGCCTCACACTTGTCACTAGCTGGGGAAGAAGGTCAACTTGTGCCTTGTACCTTTGACACAGCTGTGCTGCCCAGGGAGGTGACACCTACCCACAGCCCGCTGGTAGTGCAAGGAGAAGCCGATGATCTGCTCGCTGTTGTGCTCTGGCCGCTCCCAGGACACCAGGACGGTGCTGCTGGACAGGGACACGGCCGAGACCTTCTTGGGAGCGCTGGGCAAACCCTCCCGCACGATCACCGAGAGCTTGGCCGTGGCACAGGCCATGCCCAGGCTGTTCTCAGCCACACACTGGTAGTAGCCAGCATCCTCCAGGCCGATCTGGTTGATGACGAGGCTGCCGCTGCTCTGCACCTTCACGCGCCCGTTGGAGAGGATGGGCTCCCCGTTTTTCAGCCAGTGGATGGTGGGGGCTGGCTCTCCCTCTGCCTTGCACACAAACCTGGCCGTGCTGGCTCGGGTGCGGGAGATGGTTTCGGGAGCCTGGGAGATGCTGGGAGTAGCTGGGAGGAGAGGGGAAAAATTAATGCAGGGAGGAGGAGGAAAAAATAGCAAAGCAAATCCCTTCTCCACCCCACTCGGTGCTATGTTTTATTCAGTAGCAGCTTTGCTTACAAGATGGGATTTGCCAGGCAGACTCTAGAGGCTTAATTTAGACTCTGTCCAAAAGGAAAAATAAATTCTGTATCAATCATGTGCTGCATTCCCTGATCCTAGGCTGTTCTCCCTGCTGGCTTCCAGGATACTGAAAGTTAATTGCTGATAGAGATTTCCAAGGGGGAACCCTGGAGAACAAGAATAAGGCATAAAATGGTTCAGTAAATACCAGGAACTAAACCCCAAATTAAAGAGGTGACACTCCCACTGAGAGCTATCCCAGCTCGGGCCTCCTGGCTCTAACCTGGCTCCCACTTTAGCCAGCACGGGCCACAAACCCTTGGGGATCTCCTGGATGCTGATCCATGCAACCCACAGCAAGCTGGTCAGCATTTGCACCTGAGAATTTGCCTGCTCTCTACTCACCGAGGATGCGGAGCTCAGCCGCGGCGGTAACGAACTGCCGGGTTTGGGGTTTGTTGGCTCGGCAGACGTACACCCCAGAGTGATGGGGCTGGCTGGAAGGAATGAGGAGATTTGTCCGGCCCAGCACAATCACATCTGTGGAAATGGACTTTCCATCTGCAGGAAGAAACGTGCACAAATGTGGGAGGGAGCCCAGGCTGCCCTTTATGAGGGCTTGTAAGCAATGCCAGGATCGCAGCTGGGGAGTGGAGAGACCCCCAGATCCCAAACCCCAGCACAGAGGAAGATTCCTGCTGGGACACTCCTCAGTACTTGACAGCCAGCTCAAGCCAACACTGGCTCAAGGTTTAGTTTAACCTGTAATAACCAAAAAGTTCTGGTTTGGATCAAAACAGTCTCTGATGCCTAGGGTGTGCCTGCAATGAGAGCCCTAGGAATAGCACATTCATGGGAAAGCTGTGCTAACACACGGTTTGGAAAAGCTGTTGGATCTGCCTGCTGACCCCTATCATGAGCACAGACATTCATGCAATGCCAGCAAGACTGTTCAATCACTAACAACTCAGGGGCTCCTCCTCTGTGTCCTGGATGTGAACCCAAATTTACTGAGCTTCTTGATCAACTCCTTGTTCACAGCTTGGCTGTGAGGTGTCAGAAAGACACCTGGTGCTCCCTGGGACTCTGGTGTTTATGTCAGAGACATGGGCCCTGAGGTGCCTTCTCCCCATTCTCCAGGCTGGGTGCTCAGCACTGCTGACCAGGGAAGGAGGAATGGGCAGCTCCCTATCACTGGCCAGAAGCCAAAATGTCCTTTTACAGCTTCAAGCAGCCCTGGGCTCCTTGAACACAGACAGGGCAGAGGCTAGTGCTGGGCACTGCATATTCACAGCATCACTCTGAGGTAAGAAACTTGGGGATATGGCATTGGTACCTCTGAGAGCATGTGGGAGACAAAGCCATGAGCTGGGGACAAGCTGAGGAAAGGCTTGGATGGGAGGTCTGGCACAAGTCTGCAGACTGAGAGCCAATTTGTGCAGTACCTGTGCACCACCAGACCTTATCTCTCTCCACTTGCAGAAGCACCTCTTCAGCACTGCCTGCCTTTACCTCTCCTCAGCTGAGCCTGGAGCTCACACAGAACAAACTCCCCATCTTCACTGTGAACAGCTGCACTGACTTAGCACTGTCAGCAGGGAATGTGGCTGAGAGCAGATCCTCTGCCCTCTCCCTGTACTTGGGGGGGTCTTCAGATGGCCTCACAGTTCAGTGGCTGCACACTCAGAGCACACAATCTGCACACCCCGTTTGCACTGGAGCAGTTGGTTGGAAAACTGACTCCAGATGGTAGCAGTTAGCTGACACCACCAAGGCTGGCAAGAGCCAAACTGGCAACCTGGAGGTACATCCTTGGTATTCCCCACATGACTGATGGTCCAATAACCCACTCTGCTCCTAAAGGAAGGCTTGGAAATAAACTTGTGTAACTCAGAATGACTTGCACTGTTACTCCACTCTTTTAAATTGAAGAGTCCACACAAGGAAGGAGACTGGGACCAAGCAAACACTTGAAAATAAAGCATGGAAAGAACTGGTTTACCAATCCTTCCCCCTCCACCCTTGTCTTCCTTCCTCATGAAAAACTCTCCTAATGATAATTAACTCTAATATTATCTACTTTACCATGGGCATCAGCAGCTCTCAGTAAAGCAGTAAGTGATCTAGCATGGGAAAGCTGAGCATTTGTAATTGTAAAGTGCATGGGATAAACTAGAAACATTTCTGCCATAATATTTAAGCCTTGCTCACTTGATTTCCAAAGTGGTATCCTCTGAGGTTTTTTTGCTCCTTTTTTGTGGGGAAGAGGAATTATTTTTATATGCTAAAATCACCGCCTGTGGACAAATCTGGGCTGAAAACCAACCACAATAAATGGTTACAGGGGAGAGGAGTCTTAAATCGTGACCTGGATTTATGAAAATGACTGAGAGCCTTTTCTAGGGGAGAATCAACCTCTGAGCTGAGAATGTTTTCAGCCAGAGCCTCTGAAACACATCTGATGGATGTGACTCTCAGTGAAGTGACACTGGCATCCAACTCATGACTTTGGCTATCAGCCCTGGGTAACATCTGCCAGCCCAGCTCATTCATATACCTCTGACGAGACCTAAGCAGCTCCTCAATCCCTCCATTCAACAAAAACCTCCCAGTCGCTCCAAGGATTAACAGATCTTATCAAGTTTTATAAAGCTGCAAGATAATACAAGCTATTTCTCCAGTGCAATGGCAGATTCCACAGAATCCCCAGCAACCTTGGAGCCCGGGGAGGAGTGGTGCCTGACCCCATCTCATGACCTTTACTGCTCCAGTTCACATGAGAAAGACAGTTTGGATCAAAAGGCATCCAGGCACAGGTCAAACAACTATAAATTGAATTGTGTGCTTTGTAACCTTCAAAATTTAATTAATAATTCCACTTTAGCAAGGACACCCCACACTGCGATACCACCTGTGTCATTAGGTATCAATGTTACAAGCACCCTTCCTGTCCCAGATTTTTCCACTCTTAATAGATTTTTAGAATGTACTATCTACAGGTTCCCATAGACAACAGAAATTTAGTCCTGTCCCTCATACTCACCTTGTCGTATCCAGGAGACAAAGGGGGTGGGATCAGCAGCTGCCATACACTCCATCACCACGCTCTCCCCGGCCACCACCGTGGTGTTCTCCGGAGCAGCGACGATGGTGACATCTCCTCCTGCTGGCTGGGAACCTAATGTCAAAAATTAAAAAAAGTCTGTCCTTCCAAGATGCAAAGTTCCCAGGAAAAAAAGAGTAGAGTCCTGGCTCCCTAGCTGTGCTTCCCTGGGCAGTCACATGTGTGGAAATGGCTTGGGCCCAGCCTGGGGAGAAAAAACAGTTCTTGCTTTTATATGACTACAGAATTTTTACTAAAGAAACAAACAATCTGCCCAGCAAAATTTACTCAAATCATGTGGGTCCTAATAACAGGATTTTCACATGGAAAACACGTAGTATTTCAAGCCAACACCTTCATGAACTGTTGCTACACGGATGTTTGTTCATTAGATGAAACAAGACACCACTGTCCTCAAAAAGAGTGACACCAACACTCACCCTCCGCCAAGGAACTGGAGCAGCTCAGAAAGAATCCAGTCACTTGGCTAAAGAAATTCTAATAGCCAGATGCTGGACTGTAAACTGCAACACAGAGAGTTCATGGCTGTGTCCTGGCCTTCACCTGACAGCACAAAGACTGATCAGTCATCCCACATCTGGAGGAGACAGTGCTGTGTAGCTCGTACGTGCACAGACCAAGAGCCAACACTTAAATCAAGCAAGGTTTACAGGAAGGTCTCCAGGCTGCATTGCACAATGCCTTGACAATGGGATGGGGATATTCTGCTTGAAATGAACCTTCTGCCTGTGTCTGCCCACTGCTGAGCAGAGGTTAAGGGAAGGTTAAGGAAATGCCTTTGCAGCGGCCAAATTTCTGTTGTCAGATGAAAACAAGCGGAGTACTCTTGAGCAGACCAGAGTGTTCATGACCCTCACCAGTTCCTCCATCTCTCTCAAATACCTCTGACTCTGGGGGACACTTTTGTTGTCGTCCTCATGAAGAGGGAAATAACTGTAGAGGAGTCACGTAGTGCCAGTAACAATTAGGTGTGCAATGAAAGTTATTGGCAGCAGGTCTCAAACAAATAAAAGCAGGACCTTTCTGAACTCAGTGTATCAAGATTCCGCAGAGTTCAAAACCCAAGCTCAAAAAGGACACATTTACCAGGACTGTTAAATATGGTCTCATTACAGTCCCCAGCCCAAAATGCTCCTGACTGGGATACTCTGACTGGGACTCTGATTGTCAGATGCTGAGGGAGATGTCCAAGGAAAGCACCATGTCCTCCCTGCCCAGTTTCTTTACATGCTGTCCTCCATAACCTGCTCTGGTCACTTCTGGAGACCCTCACTGGCTATTCATGTGGCATCCAAACAATTCACTCATATCTGAATTCCCTGGGGATATAAAGCAGAGAGCCTCACAGGCAGAGCTGCCTGCATGGCAGGAGGCCACACAGGGCTGCACTGAATGTGCTGTGCTCAGCCCAGCCCCAGGCTCGGTGCCAGTCAATCTCAGCAGGGCAGCCTTGCCAAAGCATTGGTTCCACGCTGAAATGTTCTTGCAGTCCATACGTGCGTGAAAGGGATTTCCATCTCTAGAACTACGTGAGCACAGTCAAAAGGAGCCAGCAGAATCCCTGAGGCACCAAGGGAAACCGGGAGTGAGCAGGAGCCAGTGCTTGTCCAGCAGATGGAAGCAGAGACCGAGGAGCGCCCACAGTGCCTGACCTGGGGGCAGTGGCCAGACCACGCTGACCTTGCAATCCCAGCCCTGGGCAAACACCAGCAAGAGGAGCTGCCCTGGGGCAGGGAAGAGCCAAGCCAGCTGTCCTCCCTCCAGTGGAATGAGTACCCTACACAGAGGGGTTGGTGTGGACAGGCAAACCCAGTCTCCTGGACTGGCCAGGGCTTTGCTCCATCACGTCCGTTGCTGCTCCCATTGTCCACATCCAGGCACCTTCAGCCTCACTTGGGGGACAGCACAGGGACAGGAAGAAAACTCAGCAGATATGGATTCTGAGAACTCACTGACAATCAGATCAAAATCCTGGTCACTCTGAACTACTGAGACAGAAAATGGGCTTAATGCAAAAACTGGCACGAGAGCTTCCACCCAAGGCACGTAAGCTCAAGGATCAGAGAAACTCAAGGCTCTCTGCAACAGCAGCTTTCTTTTAACTCCAGCTCCAGTTCAACAAAGCACTAAAATCCACAAGTAAACATTAGTCCTGCATAAGAACTGAGCACAGGGACTTCAGTGAGGCCCAGCTTGATGGGTGAGGCAGCTCTGCACATCGTTAATGTGAGGTCTCTATCCCAAATGGCACTGGGGGATGAGACAACATTGGAGAAAGAACAAGAACAAGGAGCTTTCCAGCCAGGATTTGGAAGGAAACACATGAAAGAACACCAGAAACAAAGGCAAAGTGTTTTACAGCAGCCATTGCAGGGAAGGCCACAGTGCTGGAAAGACACTGGAGAACCCAATAAGTTGTGATGAGTGAGCTGGGGAAAGTGGTGCAAAGGAGCCAGGTGAGGAGCTGTTTTGTGCTTAGCAGGGCTGGATGTGGTCACACACCTCCACACAGCCCAGGCTCAGGCTCAGCTCACCCTGCACAGGGCTCAGCAAGTCCAAGATGCCCACCCTGGACATCAATCACTGCCTGCAGGACCACAGCAGCTTCTGAGGAAAAGGAGCAGGGCAGCAGCCAACACCACATATCCTGGGAGCAGGAATATCCATGGTAGGATGTCCATCCTACCCTGGGAGTGAGATTCTGTACCCAACACCACTGGCTGCCACATACCTGCTGGGCAGGACATGGCTGAGGCACGTCTGTGTGCAAAAAGCTGTCTTTTTCTGCACTGCTGGGGGAAAAATAAATCTAGAGTAAAAAAAAAAATAGCACCAGCCAGATGGTAATATATTCCCTGCCAGATTTCCAAGCAGCTTTCTCTACCAAGCTTAGAGCAGAGAAAGAGAGAAAACTGCTCAAACCTGACTTAAACATTCATCTGTTCCATCAGGTGCATGGCCCCAGGTGTTGACTGGGAAAGCACTTTACAGGTTATAGAAGCTTCACCTGAAGGCACTTGTCCTGCATCACTTGGTCCCTGACAGCTGCCTGGTAGTGCTGTCAGTCAATAAGAGAGAGGTTTTACCTTAGTTCAGCCTTGAAAAGCTATTGGGAAAATATATTAGTCCAGGCCCCATATCTGATTACTACTGAAAATTATATTACAAACATAAACAGTTCTGCTTGCTTTCTCAGTGCATTCCTGGGTGTGTGCATGGATGAATGCCCCTTACACTTCTTGCACAAACACATTTCTCTCCAGCTTTGTATTCCATTGTGGGTGTCTCAGAGCAAGTCCACAAGTCAAGTTTCTCTTCAAACTGAGCTCCTTTGGAGGACATTTTCCCCTTGCCATCTCTCTAGGCTGGTTGGGCACACTGGATCCAAGTTCACCCCTACAAACTGTGTTTCAGTGAGGAGTTCCCAAGGAAAGTACTCAGCTAACCAGGGAAACTTCCACACAGGGGATTCCAACACACATTGAAGAGTAAAACCAACATGAGGCTTTTTGTCTCCACTGCCATTAAGACAATTTCAGGTCAAGAGGGAATTGTCAGAACCAAAGGAAAAAAAGAGCTGCAGTTTCCAAGACATCTTTCACTGCCTGAACAAAACAGGTCACTGAATGCACCTGCGCCATGCTGGCTGCTCTGGGGCATTAAAAGCTTTCATAGAGCTGCTATTTAAAACTTGGGCTTTGAGATTTCTCCCCCTCTGCCAGCTTTGTTTTGTCTCTCCAAGCAGCAGAGCCGCTCCAGGCAAAGGCTTCGCGCAGCCCAAGGCACAACCCATGGATTCACATCAAAACTCTCCATCACTGAAGCCTTTGTGGACTTTCTGCCCTTCTGAATCAGACGGATCCATTTTACCCTCTTTTCACATATGGGGTGCCAGGAATGGCTCTGGGATCACTGGGAGTAGTGCACAGAACGGAGGGGAATTCTCAAGGCACTGAAAGAGTTTGAGAATGCAGCGCTCTTCCTGCACAGTTCGTTAACCCCTGCAGAGGGAGACAACAAAGGTGCTACCACAGACCAAGAGCCCAGACTTACTGATCAGCTGCAGAAATATTTCAAAATACTGCCTGCAGTTTACTGCTTCCAAATGACTCACTACAGAGGACTTCTCAGTTTATGTGTTCTGTTCCTTTCCTGTCACAAGACAGGGGAGTCAGGCCAAACCTGGGTGCTCCACTTTGTTGTACCACTGCTCTCACAGGCATCCCTCAGTGCCTGGAGCTGGGTTCAGGGCAGGCACAGAGGAAATATAACAAAGCATTTATGATGATGTGTGTTATAAATTGAAAAGGAGGTGGGGAGGTGAGCACAGGGAACCTGTGAGTTAGTGGCCAGACACACCTCAGCACACTCCTGAGGCTGCCCAATCTCTGCAAATCCAATTGTATCATTTCACAGTGAAGGTGAACTCTCAGCAGGGATGTCAAGGGAGGCACCAAGGGGAGCTGACTGGGATAAAGCTCAAAATGTTTATTTGAGCTTATGGCTTGAGTTATAATATCCATCAGTGACTTCCATCTCCAAGAGTTCATAACTTGGCTCTGCCTCTAATGCATCCATAATTCAAGAACAATCCTCTCCCGCCTCCCTGCTCTTGTTAGTGCAGAGTATCAGCAAAGAATTCAGGCAGTGCAACAGGAGGAAAATGCTTTTTGTTCAGCCAATTTGTGATGGTCGTTTGCAGTGACAACAGGATGACTTCTTGGATGGGAACTAACACCTCTCTCCCGATTCCATGAACACCCTGCCTTGGCAAAAGTGCTGGGAGGTTAAACATGACTTGCATGGCGACACATTCAGCTCTCAGCTGTCAGCAGGTCAAGATTTGGAGATCTCTGACAATCAAGGCACAATCTTCTGTTCTGCGAACTTTCTCACCCTTTCTGGAGGAGGAGCATGAAACCTTATTCATCTCTGCGAGCCTCCTCCGGGAATAGATCCTAGCACTGAGCAGCTGTTCATTAGAGAAAGTCAATGCTGTCACTGCTGTTATTCTGCAGACAATAAAGGAGCAAATTACCCATTGCAAAGCACACACCTTCAAAAATGCGGGCGCTGTGTTTGCAGAGCATGTCCTACTCCCACTCCCCAGCTCTCTCCCTTTTCCTGGATAACTCACAGACCTCCTGGACTGTTAGGGAAGAAGCTGACAGCAACTGTGGAGGAGAAAAACATCCTCCAGACTTGCCTTTCTCCTCCCTTTACACTGCCCTGGAAATTTATGCGTAATTTATTTCTACTTCAGGACAGGATAACTAGCATGTAAAATCTCTAGGCAAGACTCTCACCTGGCTGTATCCAAACACATGGAGTATTTGCTTTCAGGGCAACATAAACAATGTCAGATTTCACACCTGAGTATGTTTAGCAATAGGCATTTCTTCTTTTCTAACTGTTCTAACCTGAAAATGGCAGCTTTGTGAACAGGAAAGCAAAAAGAACTGGCAGAAGGGAGTTTTCATAAGTGACTAGGGAAGGTGAGTAGTGCCCTTTTAACACTCTAAATCAGGTGTTCCCAAGTGTCTTAAGTCAAAAACTGCCTCCTCTTACCCCCAAATGCAAGCACATATCATTTCTGAAACTTACCATTTACTTTTTGAGATTTTTCTTCCTACCTTTGCTATAACAGGGCCTGTGGCAGTTTGGATCCAAGTTTTCCTGTCATTGAAGGGATGGGCTGACTTCTGGTTACAAGATTATGGACTCAATTCCTCAACTTTAGTGCTTCAGAACTCCTCCTCTGCAGCCTTTGGTCCCCAAGGCTTGCAGGATCTTTTAAGTGTGTGCCTCAGCAGAAACCACAGCACGGACAGTGCTTTGGTACTGGGATGCAGAGGTTGTCCCAGCACAATGTGCCAGCATCAGTGCTCACAGAAATGTTCCTTTCCTTTCCTTTCCCTTCCCAGGCAGGGATGGAGTGTCTGGGTCAGCACACAAGTCATCCAGGAAGGGAGGCTGAAAAGGAACTTGGCTTCCATTGCTCAGTGTGTTGGAGTAACAGGTTATTTCTGCCCAACAATACAGATGAGCTCAATAAATCAGTTTTGTATTGTCTTTCTACCTCATGTCTCCCAAACATTTTGTAAGAAATTATGCATTTATCAATGCAAACATTGAACTGAAAAGCTGAACAGGGAAGAATTTATCTCCATGTTTTGGAATGTCTCTCTTTGGAGTCTCTCTTCCTCCTTACTAAGATGGTGCTGCAGCAGAGCAGTGACACATCCTGTCATCTTCAAAGCAGCACACAAAGAAACGTGGGATTAAAACACAGAAGTTCAATCATTTTTCAGTGCTATTAAAAGACCTCCACACACAGCACTTGTATCTCAAACTACGATCCCAAAATCCCCCAAGAAATGTCAGCAAACAGATCCTAAAATATATATGGTCCAACCTACACACTACAAAACTTGCTCCTCTGCTCTTTGCATATATGTGAAAAACAGAGTATTTAACAGATTAAATACACTTCTCTGATTAAAACAAGATGCAGAGAGATTAATTAGTTTGGATGAGGAGTGTCCATTTACTACCTGGACGTACTCCTCAGATCACCACCTGCCACAGCTTCTGGGGTCTCTCCACAGAGTGTGGCAGGAGAAGCTGCTCTAGGAACAGCTTCTCGTTTGGCTTGAGAAACAGCCTGTCCAACATTTTCCCCAGTTCCACGTCTGTGTCTGGAAGCCCTGGGAGGGAGCACATGGATCCCAGTCCAGACAAGCAAAGGGGCCATCAGGCAGTCCTCTTTCATTCCTCTCAACTTCTTTATACAGCTGACAGATTTCAGCTCAGAAATTAAATCCACTAATGTACTAGCTCAGCCACAAGCTGACACCCTGAACTCTCTGTAACCAGAAGCCCAGGAAGAGTGGCAGGTTTCCAGAAACTGCCTTGGATTTTTAGGGGGGCTCTTCCCCCATTCCCCAAATCCTTGATCCTCCAGGCTATGGAGTTTTGTACATCCAGGGTACATTTAGCTCTGCTGCAAAGCAGTCGGAGTGTGCTTTGCCCACCACTCCAGCTCTTGTAAAGCTGTCAACATTGGCTCTCTGTTTGCGTACACGCATTTGGAACCGCTCCTCATCACGCCAAAGGGACGGGAGCCAGCCAGACTGCACGACGCATTCCTGCTTGCTTCCCCAGAGCGCCTGGAAGCGCCTCCATTTGCACCTCTCCGCGCCGGAGCCAGGCAAAATAAACAGGAGGGGCTGCGCCGGCAGCTGCGGCCGGGCGGCCCCGCTGCACACAGCTCTGAGAACTGCGCCTCTTCTGCTTCTGCCAGGGTGGGACACTCAGGCCTTCAGGCATCTCAGTCCTCAGGAGCCTGAAGATGCATCACAGAGAGTTTCTGGGAGGCAGAAGCAGCAGCCCATGGAGCTGGAATGTGGCAGAGGCAATAGGAAACCCCAGCTCAGGGCACAGTGGATGCTGAGACCTAACAGAAAGACTGTGTTGGAGCAGCATTGACAGTGTCATCATTTTAGGTAGTAACTACTGATTAATAAGCGTGTCTTGGCACATTTTCATAGACTTTTGTGCAAATTCCCTACAAGAATGTTACTCAGTGTGTAGAGGGAGTTGAGCCTCTAGATCAGGTGAGAGGCCAACAAGGAGAAGTGAAGAAAGGAGCAGAGGTACCTCAATGTCTCTGTGTGGAGAACAGCAGAGCAGCATCCCTGCCCTAACCCTAAGACACAGACAGCTTATGTTGCTCAAGCTGAGCCCTTAAAGCACTGCAAGCTCCAGCCATTCCCATGCAGCTGCCAAGGCCAGGGACTAGAAAAACAAGGGCTGCAAGAGGCTGTTTTGTAAAGTCTCCACTGCAACAGGAACCTCCACAGTACACCAGGAATGTCCCACGGCTGACAACCACTCAGGATGATGTCCCAGCTTCTGGTCCAGTGGCTCAAGACAGTCTCCCATGGTCTCTGTCACTAACTCACTGTGCTGCCCTGGGTACATCTCTCAGCATCTCTGGGACTCCATCTGCTCACAGTCCCTAACACAGCTATTCACAGAAGTGAAGGTGCAAAAGTAACACCCAGAGAGCATCAGAAGAGCCTTAACAAAAACCACAGTATCCATTATTTAAATATAAACACCCCCCAAATCAGTAAAGATGAGATGGTCCTGGGGACATAAGCTTGCCAGCCTCTGGGATTCAGCGGGAACACCCTTATGATATTTTAACCATCATTATACCAGTTCTCTTTGTCCTTATCCTAGGGCAGCACACCTCTTTCCAGAATGATACATAAGGAACCTCAAAGGAGAAAAAAAAAACTGTAAGGCCTACTTTTTTTACTTCTTGCAGAGCAATAACACAGAAACATGGTCAACAGAAGACCATTCTGGCTCACAAGTCACCCTGAAACTCCTCCTTACCTTGCCTCAGTGACTGGAGCCATTTCACTCCAGTCACTTCCTCCTTGTGCTCTGAGGCTGATGTTTCCCAGGGGCTGACACCTATTTCACCAGACCTATTTGCAATTCAGATTTATTTGTAATATCAGATCCATCTGCAATTCAGGCACATCCAGTGACAGCAGAGAGGGATGAGGCTGGAGGCTCTGGACTCTGCAGGAGGGCACAACCTGCTTCCTCTGTGACCACAGCTCCTGCTCTGCCCCGTTCCCTCTGCCACAGCAGCCATCCACTGTCCCCAGCAGCTTTGAAAAGAGGAACATTTTGGGAAGGGATCTTGCAGAGGGCTTTCTCTGATGCCAGGTACACAGAATGCTTCCCACAAGTGATGCTGCAAACACACAACACGCTGGGAGCCCACAGTAACACAGTCTGGCAGCAAAGTGAGACTGCCAACTTGGAAGGGAGAGAACTAAAAGCAGATGGATGCATCTGCATTCACTCAGGACAATGCAAATCTGTTTTTCTAGGAAAAGTCCAGAAGAAAAGCTGGCTTTCCATGGGGAAAGATCATCGCTGATATCCACAGATTCTGTCAAAGCCCTTTGCCTGGACATTTGCTAGGTGCCACAGAGAACCCTGATGTAAGGCTGTGCATTAAGACAGTGTTTGATAACCCCACCTGCCCCTTCTTATCCCATCCTTCCTCTCTCTTCCTGCTCCTCATTCTTGCCCACAATCCACTTGGCATTGCCCCCTGGCTGCACCAGAAACAGAGATGGGCAAGAACATCTCTGATATTGAAGGCAAACTCCCAGCTGTGTTCTGAGCATTCCCTACCATCCAAGATATCCAAGTGAGGGCTCAGAGCCCAGCTCTGCTCCTGACTCAGCCTCCCCTGTGACCCTCCCACTCCTGTTCCTCAGCACCCCTGTAGGTAGGGGTGGGTCTTGCAGACAGGGACATGTCTGTCCCATGTCAAAAGTAATGGGGTAAGACACCCCCATGAGCTTTGCTGTGCCTCCAGACACTGCCAACATCCTCACTCCAGCTGCTGGACGCTGTCAGTGCCGGAGGGCACCGCCAGCCCTCGACCTCAGAGAGCTGCTGAGGCACAGCTGTAACTCCAATGATTAATAATTAACTAGTGTCATCAGGAGCCCAGCCACATCAGCCTTCCTGTCCTGCAGCCCACTGCAAGCTGCTGACCTAATTACAGTCTCTATTCCTAGCCCCTTTCCAGCCTCCCCACGCAGTCACAGCCTGTCCCACATCCTCCAGGACAGGCTAGGTGTGATCTTGTAGTGCAGATGTGCTGATGCACCACAGGGTTGCACCACCACCAAGGGACTCTGAGGAGATCTGAATGGAGCCTACTGCTTAAACCCTGCTTCAGTCCAAGCCTTACCAAACACCAGCTGTTATTTCACAAAGTCTCAAGAATGCAGCAGACCTGAATTAGTAAGGGATGCATGTGGAGAACACCAGAGGACCATAAACCCCATCTGAATCCAGACATCCCTCATCTGCAGGAACTGAAGGCAGAGTAACACACGAGCCTGGCCATCTGACAGCTCTAAACGTCATGCACAGCTACCACTGCATGTGGATTAGACCAGTTTCCCCTTAGGACCTGGAAACAGCTCACCTATTCCCAGCTGTACATCCCTTGTTCTGCTCTATTATCCTTGACACCTCTGCTGCCACTCACTTCAGTGCCATCCCTGGGCTTAGCTGTTGTGCTTAATGGGAGGTGAGGGCTCTGCATTTTGTATCAAACCCTCTGTCACTGCGGGCTGCTGGAGCTGTCAGGAGAGTGGCACATCATAGCCCCATGGAACTTCACAGACAGCTGAGCTGGAACTCCCCTTGGGCTCCCAGAGCAGGCTGCTGACACTGGAGCTATGAGCAGCTTTCCCTCGGCAATGTGAGGGGTGTGATGCATCTTGGCCCTGTAGGAACCCCAGCCAAGCAGAGCTGTGTGGTTGGATGAGTGCCTGACACACATCTGCACCAGCCTTTCACAAGTTCCACCCAATATCTATGGGCTCAATCCTGTTCCACATGTACTTGAAACCCACCAGCAGTGACAGGCTCAATAAAGTGAGATGGAGTTAAAACTTTACAGCTTGTTAGGCAGAAAGTCACTTCTAGCTTTAAAGATCTATTTACTAAGCAAGAAGTGTTGTGTACCTCCTCCTTGATCTTGCCATCCTCTGAATTCACACTTGCCATGGCTTGCTTAGCACCTTCTGCCACAGGCAGGAGCAACAGTGTTTTACAGAATCCATCAGATGCATTATGCAAACAGCTTCAGATACCTGCTTCCCAGGAAACCAGAGCTGAGAAACACTCGTAAACACAGTCCTCATGGCTGAGCTATTGGGATGTCAAGTGGAGAGCAGTTCCCTGCTTAACTGCTAGTGAAGTGAGAGACCAGAGGGCAAAGGAAAACAGAAAGATGCTAAAAGGAGAGAGGGAAAAGTGACAGTTCTATGTCCTGCACAGGAGGCACATGGACAGGAATATGGCAATTGCAGGTTGGAACTGGGATGTCTCCTTCTCCAGAGGTGATGCATCATTTGCTGATTATGCCAACAACTCACAGCAAAAATGCAATTGTGTTATCCCACCCCACACTTTCTCTCCCTACGCATGCCCACAACTCATGCCTCCCAGAAGAAGTGTACCATGCCCACACACAGCTGTGGACAGCCCTGCCACCACAACCACACAGGGCCCTGCTGCCCCTGCAATGGGTTCCTGCTGGAGGAAGACCACCCTAACCCAGGTGGGACCATCCCTCCACTGTGGTTAATGCTGCCCTTCACTGCTGCTGGCAGCACACACAGGATCAATGCAGACACACAGGACCAATGCCCAGCTGCGGTCAGGGAGGCCAGCCCAGAGCAGCACTGACCCAAATCCAAAGTTCCCTGGCCCCTGGCTGCCCCATACCTGTGCTGGAAGCCGCGAGGGGAGTGGAGCACGTGGCCAGGGCTCAGGCTGAGTGCCAAGCCAGCATCCAGCATGTCATTCGCACATGCAGGGACTGAAAATCCACTTGTGGTAACAGCACGTCTGTTTCCGCGAGGTGGTGGCCAACTGCGAGTGTTGCTCACTTCATCACCACCTTCCCCTCCATCCCTAAATCTCATCCCAGTCAAGAGCTGTATTTTCCTACAGCCCTCTGGAGCAGGAACCACCCCCATCCCAGGCTCTGTGTTGGTACCTGCAAGCCACTGCAGCACAAACACCAAAAGAACAAAAAAACTGAAGGTGCTTCAGCTGCCTCCAAGCCCTGTCCCTGTTATCACATTCATACAAATATTTGGCTGAAAAATCCATTTCCTGGGACACTGCTGCAGCAAGCTGCTACAACTGTCAGCGTAAATGATGTTCTGCCAACGGCAATCTCGCAGTGTCATCTCTAATAACACGCCTCTAAATCCCAGCTCGCGGGGGATGTGCTCAGCTGCTGCGAGACTCCTCCGTGGCTTGCTCAGCCCAGACCTCCACCCACCACCACCCTGCTCTGTTCTCCAATTCCTGCATCATTGCAGCACAGGGAGATCCTGATTCTTGCCCATCTAGTTCAAGGCAAAGGTTTTTCCTGCACATGTCACAGC
This sequence comes from Passer montanus, assembly GCF_014805655.1. Classification (NCBI taxonomy): domain Eukaryota; kingdom Metazoa; phylum Chordata; class Aves; order Passeriformes; family Passeridae; genus Passer; species Passer montanus. The sequence goes on from NW_024369929.1 coordinate 15,799,691, forward strand.
AGTCATGGCCACCCCACAGCACAGACCAGGAACATGGTCCAGAGAACACGAGGAGGGGAAATCCCACACCCACACTGAGATACATGTCCACACCTCACTCTCTTTGTGCCCCAAGATGCCCTCCAGCACCAAATGCCCATAATCATTCTCCAGACTGACCCATCCCTTTCAAAAGGGCAACACCAAAGCTATTTATTGCATTATCCCTATTTACAGAAATTTAAACGTTGAGGAACTGGTTCTCCAGGAGTCCTGGCTCCCAGGGCCATTCTTTGACAATCCTTCTGCAATAACCAGTAAATATGAAAAGACACAAACACTGAGATCTACATGAAGGAGCTCTGGGGTCAGAACTTGCTTCTCCCACTCCAGTGGGAGAAAACTATTCTATACTAAAATTGCCAAGATTTTTAACTTTCTTTAGGTCACTTAGGAGACACCATACTGATTACACATACTCAAAGGCATTACAAAATAAGGAAGAATGACAATTTTTTAAGATTCTCAATACTTTGCAACTAAAACTAATAGAATGAATTGCAGGGAACTGAAATTTGGGTTAGCTGTGGAGAAGAGAGATCCCAGCATTCATTCAATGGGGAAGATGCAAAGGAAATTAGGGGGAGCCACACTCCTTGTGATATTTGAAAACAGAATAGATCAAATATTTGTAAAAATCTACTGTTCTTGCAGCAGCACAGCTTCTGACTGTTATTTGTGCTACATTGTGCCAGTTGTGGGGCAAACACACAGCAAGAGGGAGTCCCTATTCCCTTGAAAACACACAAAGAGCAGGAATGTGCATGACACAGAGGGGGGAAGCGAAGTGACAGGCAAAGTGACCCACTGAGACCACACGTCATGTTCCCCAAGCCCTTCTGCTACTCTTCTTTGAGAGCTGCTTTATGAAGCATGGCAACACTTCCGTGTGTATGTCAAGAACCTGGGAACACGACCAGGACACACAAGGAATTAGTTCTTTATCTACAAGTTCAGAGTAGAGCCTGCTTCCAGAAAAAGGAGCTAGAAGGAACAAGACACAGCTGACCCCAAGGAAAGGCAGCCTGCACAGCCAGGGCCTGGGAAAGCATCCCACAGGCAGCTCCTAATGCCCTTTTTGGCAGAGAGAGACACAGGGTTCATTCGTCACCTGTCCAGGTGAGGGGTGAAGGGACAGAGCTGCCAGATGTGTTTGGCACTCCATCCACTGGGAAGCAGAGGAGATCCAAGGGGAAAACCTAAGCTATCCCTGTTTCAGCAGCAGGCTCTGTTTCAGGGCTGTGTGACTGTATCCCTCTGCTCTCTTCCCTTCCAGCTCCAAACGACGCTTCCCCAGGGAAGGTCTGGAAATTTGCACCATGAAGTCTGCACAGCCAAAACATCTGCAGCCCGCCGCTCCTGCCCTGCCTGGCCACGGCCAGCATGTGCTCAGCCACAGGCACACAGCACAGCCCAAACCCCCCCAGGACAGGGAAGTCACACTGCCCAGGGAAATGACACTTTTGGGGTTTTTCGACTGTGCAGATATGACAGAAAGGGGTCATGTTAATTGCTGTTTTTACTGGGAAAAGGCCTTTAATAAGGGAAAGGGAGCAATTCCCAGTCACTGTACAAGGAACAGGGAGGGAGGGGGGAGGAACAGGACAAATGGGCAGAAGAGCTATAGGGAAACTGATTCTTTTGCTATGCACAGCTCGTTCAAATCCAGCCCTGTCTGGAAGGCAGAGGCATGAACACAAAATGTTCCCAGACCTGATCCTTGGAAGCATTTGCATTATCACCAGCAAGACCCCAAAATCTACCAGAAGCACAGCCTCCAGCTTTATAACACAGCATTGCCAGTGCTGCCAGTGGGACAGTGGGTAAGGAGACACAAGGTCCCACTGCACAAATCTTTTCCAGGGGCCCTGGCAGTGCAGTGGCACTGAAAGGCTGGACTGTCACCTTATCTTGGCACAAAGGAGTCCCTTGCCAGTAGCAGGGAGGGAAGAAGTAGTTTGGTTGCTCCTGTCTGCAGACACACAGGAGTTTAGTCCCTGAAATTTCCAAATAAGCAACACTAAATAACTGTACTTCAGTCTATTGTTCTTTTGTTGTCTGTCTTTCAGTTTATTTTGGGTTTTTTCCCCCCTAGAATTCTTTGTTTTGGTTTAGTTTGGTTTTATTTTTCACAATCAGGAAAGGATTTCTGCGTGACCAGTTCACTCCAACTATTATCAGCTGCTTCTGAACAGGGAGGAAAAGACTCCTCAAGCCAGTCCAGGCATCCAAAAATGTGCTCTGATGGTGAAGTGCTGAAACAAAAAAGGATCAATACCATGCCAGTCACTCATGGAGGAGTTTACAGCCTGCACAGGTCACTGCAGTTTCCCATCTGTCTCAGAGATACTTCTCCCCAATTATAAAAAACCCCAGAGATTTAACAGGCATGTTTTTCATCACTATCAGCTCAATCTGGTGAAAAACTCAACCTCACATATTTGTTTTAGCAGCCAGCGGGTGGTGTGGTGCTGCAGAAGAGAGATTTGGGTGAGAACTCCAGGCAGAAATCTGCTCGGGCCGGCTGGTGCTCCAGAAGGAACGCTTCCCATTTAACCTCTTCCATTGCCTCCATTTGCAAAGCAGATTAAACATTGCAGAGCTACAAGATGCAATTATGCAGAATGAGTTATGATGCCAAGGACATCAAATCCACCTTTGCAGCGTGATCGATATTAGTTATCAATAGCACACCAGAGCCAGCACAGAGCTGTCCCTGGAGCATGGAACTGCCCATAGGAAGTGCTCCCCTCAGCTCTGAGCTTCATTAAACACACAGAGGATCTGGCAGGGGCTGGCAATTAGATACAGAGCATTCAACCGCTCACGAATTCTCTGCAGATTCCACCCAGATTACCTCCATGACACAATCCATTGATCAGAGGTGTGTTCTCAGGCTCCACAGTTAATTACACTCCCTGCTGATGGATGAACAGCAAAGCCATTGCTGGGAAAATACATTGGGAGCAGAATGCCAAGCAACACAATCCTAAACAAAGATGAAAGCGGCTGGGAAGGATTTCAGAGCTTTCAAGGTTAAAGCTGCCTGCAAGATACACTGGGGTCAGATGAACTGGAGACAGATGTGGCAAGGGGCACTGTCCCGAGAGAAGGGACAGCTCAGCCAGACTCCCAGCCCTGGTGAGTTTGTCCATTTGCAGGACGGGGATGATACAAAGCTGGGGAGGCAGCCAGGCATGCTGGGAAGGATGCTGGAGCCTGGAGACCCCACTGCACTCATGCTCTCAGCTATGTCCTCATGTCCAGACTTGCCCACTGCACTCTTGGCTTACAAAGGAAAATGCACTCAGAGGCTGAGACCCAGACTGGGAGCTGAAGGACAGCTCACACCCAAAGCTTTGCTCCTGTATCACCATGAGAAATCCCCACCAGCTAGGGCTGTTCCCAAATACCACATAAAGATCTCTGGAGCTCAGCAGAGCACCAGCAATACGGACACAAAACATAAGTTGGATGTCACTGTGCTCAGCCTCCTCTGGAGCAAATGGGCTATCTCATCCCTTCTAATCACCCCAGAGCACAAAGGAGTCGTCCCAACAGTCTCCTTATCCCATCACCAGCAAAGAGAAACCTTTCATTAAATGTTTCTCTGCAAGTTTTAACCAAAGCTGTGCAGAGCCACACCAGGAGGGGAGATGGTCACTGGTATTTGAGCCCAGCCTCCCCACCACACACAATGGTTACCTGGCAGAGCTGCACCTAGCCAAGAGGCTCAAGGCAGCACTCACCTTTCACCACGCTGAGGGTGGCATCGTTGCTGTAGCGCTTTCGGGCGGCGTTGGTTGCCACGCAGTGGTAAATCCCAGCATCGCTCTCCTGCACATCCACGATTTGGAGGACACCATTGGGAAGAGTTACAAACCTGAGTAACCAAAAGGAAGAGTGTGAGACAGGCTATGCCTTACCCCAGATATCCATCACCCCAAAGCCCTTTCATCCCTTCCTTTTCTCCTGAAAAACCTCTCATGTGCAGGTCCTGGTAACGACAGCAGAATGGGATCAGGGAACTTCTGAGCAACCCAACCCGTGGTTCTCAAAAAGCAGCAGGTAGAGACCTATCCATCACCTTGGAGTCTTCCAAATGCAAAAGCTGCTTTTGGGAGACCAGACTAACAGGACTTTGCTGACACAAACCAACTGGCTAGTACAAACCAACTCCATACATTTTTACATTCACATTTGTAAATGTCCCCAAGCTTGAGCACATGCTACAGCCATTTTCAGCACTTGCTTTTTACAAAGGTTTGGTTGCCAGACAAAAAACACACTGCAAAGAAGATCCGAACATCATCTTTTTCTTGCTGCACCTCAAGTACACAAAAAGGGACCAGTTGACACACAGCTGCACCTCCATGGGCCACAGCAGCCACGACACAGCCACCTGAACCTGCATAATTTCTGGGTTGTAGTGGCTCCTTTCCTTCTTCCACAAGTTTCTGGCTTTCACAAGGTGACAAACTTACAGCTGGGCATTCAGTATCCTCTGACTTGCCCATGGGATGCTGCTGGGAAACACTTGCACAGAGTGAAATGGCTACACTGCTCACGACATGAACACAATCCTTGCTGCATTACACTGAACAAAG